>NW_028088106.1:23350-1223350 GCF_014824575.4 Sturnira hondurensis | reverse complement strand
AGGGTGGTTACGTTGGAGGCAGAAATGTATATAAAAATAACTCAGACAACTGAGCTCTTAGTGGCAATATTTGTGCAATTTCTTTCCCACATTTCTTCTACCTTTACTTTTCTCTATCACTAAAGAGTCTCAGTGTCTTTCTTATTTTGCAGGTTTCACTCTTGTTATTTTTTTCAAATATCTGTACTCTTCTTTTTCTTTCCCCCTCAATTTCTCTGCAAGTCTTCATGCAGTAGTTCCAAATTAATTCTGTTTTTAACTCAGTTAGGACTCATTAGATTTCTTACTAAATTTTTACTTGTTGCCTTTTCAGTTAACCTTAAGAAAATAAAACTGTAAGATTTTCTTAACATTTCTATATTTTCATTTTTGCTTCAGTTGAAAACAAAGATTACTTGGACAATGACTATAAGCATTCCTATATCTGTATCATGGAACCTAAATAGAAATGTATTCACTATGACACTTGGCCTGACACTATGACACTATGACACTATGACACTATGACACTTCATCCAGATCTTTCAGAGGCCACTTGATATATGTCTATGTTGAAATGAGACTATGACTCATGGCTTTTGAGTATGGTGAGCTTATATTCTTTTTGAAGATTTTTATTTTTCATACATGCAGCTACATGATTTCATGTTCACCAATTCATATAATTGCAGAGCAAGCATTTTTGCTTAAGACATGCAATTTTAAAATATTTCTAGTCCCATAGTTAGATGTATAGTTAAAAGAAAATTGGGATGCTTTTTTTTTTCTTGCAAAGCAACTAAATTTTGATTTAACTGAGCTTTAAAAAAGTGATCTATAAGACATCTTTAGAAAATTTGGACCTCTCTCCCACAGCCTAAAGCTTAAGAATTTCATATTCTGAAATATAAAAAATATGCTCAATGAATCAATCAATAGATAGAAGAGTAAGAAGAGGGGGAGAAGAAGAAAGAACCTGAGGAGAAAAACAGAAGTAGAATGGGGTAAAGGGGTGAGAAATGATGATTAACTATCTTCCCCTTATGATATCCAAATAAACACTGAGAAACTACTGTGGTATCCCCACAAAGAGCTCAGGACATAGAATATGAAAAGAAAAAATATAGATGTAGTCTTATCTCTGCACCTATTTGATGAGATATATGAATTATCCAAAAATAAACAAATGAACATGAGATTACCACTCATGACTGATACAAAAAATAGTATGTATCATAAATGTATTATACATATAAACTAATTTTACAGGCAAATCCCTGCAATTTTTATCCCTAGAGGCCTTTTTTGAGGATATCTTTCAAAAGGGATGGCTTAATGCACTGAAAAAAGTTTCTATGATTTTGATAGCCTTTCATATTTGATCTAAGACTAAATTCATTGGCCTGATACTTGTTTTGCAGATATCCTTTCAGAATTTATTTTATTTTAATTGTCCCTGGGATTACCTGGTATTGCGATACCTCTGTAAATGCAGAAAATCTTCCATCTGCTGACTCTGCCTTCCTTTTACATGTATACTTTAGTATCCACAAGATTTTCTGGCTATTGTGTTTTTTCCATCTCTGACCAAATCTTATGTAAAAACCATCTTCTACCACAGGGCTCAGTGGTAACAAACTTTAAACTCCATTGTATTACTGATGTTTCTCTCCAGGGAATTTGGACAGGAAGATCAGATTCTGGCTGGGGAATAATCTGCCAGTAATTTAACAAAGGTTTTATTCTATTTGAATTTAATGGGGAACTAATTACTCTGACAAGAATAATCTCTGTCTTGGATAGCCCTGTAGGACTCTTTTCCTTTTCAAGCCAAGCTCTCTTGATTACAGATGTCGTGTCTCCCATGACACTAGCTATAAGTTTGTCTTTTCAAATGAAAAATGAAGTTTGAGTGCTTGATCGCCTTATCAGTTAACAGCATTATTACCACAAGAAACTATTTTTCTTCCCTAGTCAGGCTGAAACAGAATGCGATGAATGTTTTATCTTAGAGTTCTCAGCATGATGTTCATTTTCATCATTTTACTTTGAAAGAGACCAGCAACTTTGAAGAAATATTGTGTAAATAAAATCATTTAAAAATCCAGCACACAGAAAAATAAAGAGTCCACACCAAAAAGGAAGAAGAGAAGTACCTCTTAGAAACAATGTTCATCAGTCTTTTATATTGTATGAATATCTTTCCAACCCCCCAGAATTGGGGGAAAATGGGCCACATATACTTCAAAAGAAGTTCTGGAAATAAAAGAGGTGCATAGAGGAAAAGAGGGAAAAGAGCACTGGGAAAGAGAATACATCCTCAGTACACGGAATCTGACACACTATTCATTTGCAATCCATCATATTCCAAGGAAAGCAGAGCTCACAGTAAGTCCTGGACTGTTTAGCTTTAGGATCTTGCAGAGTTTGTATTTAGCAAAGTGTAATAATGTCAATAATTATTAAGCTCTGATCTAGAATCTCGTTCCATGAAGGTGAATTGTGGGGATTTTGAAAAGAAGCTAGATCTGGAGCCTGAGAAGCCTTGTTGCCAGCCCTGGGCAGTGACTTGGCAGGGACAGAGTAAGTGTTCAATAAATACTTCTTTTTTGATAGTATTGAATGAGGTTGTCACATAAAACACTGAGTCATTGTATCTCTACGTCACTTCCCCCTCTCTAGACCTAAGAATTTTTTTCTTAACTGCATAGACTTTAATTTTTAATAGTGTCTCTCTATTGGTTTGCTAAATTTGCCATGACAAACACCACAGACTGGATGGCCTAAATAATAGAAATGTATTTCCTCACAGCTCTTGGATGCTGGAAGGTCAAGATGAAGGTGCCAGCAGGGTTTGTTTCTCATAAGGCTTCTCTTCTTGGCTTGCATTTGGCTCCGTTCTCACTGTGTTCTCACAGTCTTTGCTCTGTGCATGCACATTTCTGTGTTTTTTTTTCCCTTTTCTTATAAGGACACCAGTTCTGTTGGATTAAAGCCTCAACCTTATGACCTCATTTAACTTTTGGTACCTCTTTAAAGGCCCGTCTCCAAATATAGTCAATTTGGTGTATGGAGGGATTTGTAACAGGGTCCAGAACTCAGGGTGTCCAGGAAATATTAAAAATATAGGATGTCCTCATCCCCACAAGTCTGAACTGGGTGATGGGATACATGGAGCAGGGCCATTGAGAGTTATTTTGCATATCAACAGTTTTGCAAATAACCACAAAAACAGTCATTTAACATACCTATAATTTTTGACTGGTTTCATAGATATGTGAAGTAGCTGTGGTCAAGCTTTGAGCCAGGGGGATGGAAGTGACTTCCACTCAAGATGTAACTGGGAGGCAACTTCCTCTGGTTACAGTGCCTTTGTGAGAGCTTGGAGATGATTGGCTCTACACCATGGCGCCATGCCTGCCTGGACTTACTATGGCAGCCCAGGAAAGCTGGAAAAATATGGGAATGCTGGCAGATATAGCCGATTGTGGGAAGAGTGGGAAATGGGGATGCAGAGGAAGATTTCCATTGGGATTTAAACCTAGGTGCAGCAACCATGAGGAAAAAAGAAAACGTGGTTTTTGCAAGGTGTAGAACCAAGTGATTTGGGGCTTCCCTTTGACCACAGTTTGTGGAGCTGGAAAGCAAGATGTAGCAGTAATACAGAACTCTCTCTTGGCAGTTTGAAAGAATTCAGGAAAGACGTTGCAGGAAGGGAAGGGGTGAAAGGACTCTTGCTAACGGACCAGGAATGGTCCATGAATAGACAATGAAATATTAATGGTGCCATGGGGGATTGGATTAAGGACTGAAGATCCCAGTGACACAGCTAGTGGTGCTGGGAACCGAGGGAGGCCTGCCAGCCCATCCCAGATTACTGGGAAGTACCAGGAGCTCCTGAGCCACAGACTTCTATTGTTTTTCCCGAGATATAGGGTCCATTACTGGGCAAAGGGGGGAAGGAAGGGCTGTGTTTTGTTGGGTGTTTTTAAGGGACTTTGGGATATTGAGGAAGACATTAAGTCATTACTCTAAGTCTGTATAACTTCTGAATAAATACTTCCTTTCCTTTTCACCAAACTCTGGCATTAAGAGCTACAATTCCCTGGTGGTGGACAAGGAGAACCTAGTACAGGGGGACACCAAGAAAGGGGAGATCCATTCAGTTATAGTATCTTGACCCCACCACGTGTCTGTTCTGTAAAATATTTAGTATTTTAGTTTGAATTTGAACAATATAATTTAAATCATTCTCTGTAAGAATGGAAATACTGATAATTGCATAGAAGGTTTTTTGTGAAGGCTTAAAATGTATGGATCAAAATGTATGTAGAAAATGTATGTAGAAAAATCACTTAACATAGTACTTTGTAACTGAGAGTTGTAAACACTTATCTCTGAAGTTTATGTTATAGAAAATAGGCTCTCAACGTTACTCTGAAGGCCCAGGGTACCATTTTTTATGTCATATATGGGTTGGCCAAAAAGTTTTTTTTTTTTTTTCATAAGATGGCTTTAGTAGCAGTTAGTTGTCTTTAACTTCAGTCCAATTTTTAAATTGTATTGTGACAGCTGTCATATCAGCATGAATTTTTTAAAAAAACGTGTCAAATTCACTTAATTTTTGTGTAGCCATTTTATATTGAAGATGGAAGAAAATACACAATATTTTTAGCATATTATGCTTTACTATTTCAAGAAAGGTAAAACTATAACTGAAACACACACAAACAAAATTTTGTGCAGTGTATGGAAAAGCTTCTGTGACTGATCGAACGTGTCAAAGGTGGTTTGTGAAGTTTCTAGCTGGAGATTTCTCCCAGGATGATGCTTCACAGTCGGGTAGACCAGTTGAAATTGATAGTAAACAAATCAAGATAATAACGGAGAATGATCAATGTTACACCACACTGGAGATTGCCAATAGCTCAAAATATCTAAATCAATAGTTATTGCTGAAAATAAGGAAGAATGTGTCTTTTATTTTATGAAAATACCAATATGGACTCTTTTGGCCAACCCAATATCTTGAAGTGCTAAAAATTCACATTTTAATTAATCTGAGCTAAGTTTTTACTAAAAATTACTTTAATCAATCCAAGTAATTTTTTCAGTATAGGTATTCAAGCTACAAAATAGCTCCCTGACTGACAGGTATAGTTTAACTGGTTGGTGTCATCCCTCAAAACAAAAGATTGCTGGTTTGATTCTCTGTCAAGGCACATGCCTGGATTATGTGTTCAATCCCCAGTCAGGGTGTGTTCAAGAGGCAACTGGTCTCACATTGATGTTTCTCTCCCTCTCTTTTTTCCTCCCTCCCCTCGCTCTAAAAATAAATACAAAATGTTAAAGAAAAAGAACACTGAGAGCTAATTTATGTTATTTCTCAGTCTAAACTTAGATTTTTCTAAACAGGATTTATGTTCATCAACTATATTCATTCATTCTATTATTAAAACATTTATTTTGAGGACATTAATTAGATCAACTATATGTGTGATATTTTACTAGGTATTACACTAGTACAAAGAATAATTATATTTGTTCACAATCAAATTTAAAAAAAAATTCTAACAATGCAAATATACACAAAGGACTAAGAAATAGATTTCTGTTTGATTAGAATAGAGTGAAGAAGGATCACTTTTATACACATGATTTGGAGATGTTTTTTATGAAGTAAAATTTAAAATAACTCTTCAAATGTGAGTAATTTTTAAGTAAGAAGTGATGGGAAAAGGCCAATAAAGTAAGAAAGAATTGTTTGAAGCTTTTCTTTAGTTTAAATATATAGCAGAAGTTTTATTCTGTCTCTTATGTGGCTCTTCCAGAGGGTACAGACACTGTTTCTCTCACCCAGCTTTCAGGAATTGCAGGTACAAGGAATGTCTGAGGAGAAGTTTGCATGTAAAAATAAGAATGCTACTTCAAGAAGTAAAATAATTAATAGCTCTTATGAGAGATACACCTGTCCTGCCAAAACAACCTAAACCAACTCTTAAATCTCCATTTATATGTTGAGGTTAGGTGACTTACTTTACAAATGCCTCATTTAAATATCTGCTGATGAAAGCCTCAACTTTCATATGTTTTATTTATTTATTTAAAGACTATATCACTGTGATAAACTTTTACTCATTAAGTTCCAAGTAAAGAACAGCTTTTCAGTATTACTGTAGCTCTCTCATAAAATAAGACAGTTCTACAAAATTAAACTGTTACAGTTTTTTTTCTGCTTCTCATGACAAGGCTTCATATGCAAAAAGACCAAAAGTTGCTTTACACCTTTCCCTAAATCAAATAATATTAACAAATACTATTTCAACAGAGTGCTCTTAATTCTGACACTGAAGGGCTACATTGTGTATCCTATTAAAGCAAACTGACATAATTTCAAAATACAATTTAAAATATAATTATTCTTGAGGCTAAAAGCCTAACTTTCATTGTTTTTCATGGATGTGTCATAAAATATCTGTATTCTTCAACCACTGATAATGTCAAAGCAGCTATATTATATAGTCTCTAATAGATAGGTTTTTTTTCTATTCTTGTGTAAAAGTAGCTTCAGGACATTTTTAAGTACTACCCATAATTTTGAATTATTTCAGGCCATGTGAGGCAAATCTGAATAAACTCAAATTTTGAGAAGAATTTGGCTTAGTGTCCTCATACAATATATCAGATACACTGCAGCTAAGGGAAGGTTTATACATTTAGGTGAGAAAATGCATGCACAGCTATAACGTCAAACTGATATTCCTCATGGAAGCTGCTCAGTAAGNCTATATTATATAGTCTCTAATAGATAGGTTTTTTTCTATTCTTGTGTAAAAGTAGCTTCAGGACATTTTTAACTACTACCCATAATTTTGAATTATTTCAGGCCATGTGAGGCAAATCTGAATAAACTCAAATTTTGAGAAGAATTCGGCTTAGTGTCCTCATACAATATATCAGATACACTGCAGCTAAGGGAAGGTTTATACATTTAGGTGAGAAAATGCATGCACAGCTATAACGTCAAACTGATATTCCTCATGGAAGCTGCTCAGTAAGCAAAAGAAAATTCTTACAAATTAATTTGACCTTGAATGGAAAGCATATTTTTATTAATCAACTGTAAACAACATTACTTTGGAGTTTAGCCAAACGGTTGCACGCATATTCAGGTATATAAAACAGTTGTCAAATGTAGTCATCTTGATCCACCGTCTGTCAGTGCATATCAAATTGGAACCTGCAGTGCTTTTCTTGTTTCAATTTTCTATAACAACATGTAATACATGAGTCAGATCGGTCTTGCTGGGAACAAGGCAAGAGGAAGACAAACTGCAAAGCTCAGTTAAAATACAGGGGTGGGCAAAAGTAGGTTTACAGCTGTGGGTACACAAATCAGAGTTTATGCTTTCCCATCCCTTATTAATTATTGCACTATTTATTTGTATTACAACTATAAACCTACTTTTATCCACCCCTGTACAAGTTAGAAAATTAAATCCTAAACAACTAGACTTTTAATTTTAATAGGAAATGATGCCTCCTAAACCTGTGATATTCTGATCTAGAGCACTGCTCCTCAAACTTTAGTGAACAAACCAGTTACCTGGGGATCTTGTGAAAGGACTTACTCTGATTCAGTCGGTCTGGGATGGGGTCTCAGATTCTGCTTTATCAATAAATCGATTATGTCAATGCTGCTAGACTAGGCACTTACCACAATTGTACCCAATTCGTCATGAGATTTCACAATCATCTAAAAAGCAAAGGAAGTATAGCAATCCCAGACAGTGATTTTAGGACATGCCAATTCATTCCAGTTAAATTTGGTAGTACTTCTACAAACTTTTGGACTTCATTGTGATTAGTCTTACAGTTGGATTTTCTCTTAGAATCACTTTTCTTTGTAACTATATAGAAAAATCATGAAGCAAAAGTATAAGATTTCAAATTCTTACAGATGACCCAAAATATTTGAGATATGTTTAGGATTAAAGCTTTAAGTTCCTCATTCTCAATCTTGCATAGTACGAGATACAAAATAAAGTGTGATTTAAAGGCAGTGATACTACTTCTCTGGGCAGACACTCCTACCTCACGTGAGATCTCCTGTTCCCCAGAGCCACTGATCACAATGATCAGTGATGCATCTGACCTACAGCAACCTAGTACAGATTGGCCCCTGCAGTAGTGTGTTAGCAGGTTTTTAATACACTTTATTAGAAAAGGGGTCAGCAAGTAACTGCCAGTCCAGTACTTTTACTCTTAACTGATTAAGCAATGATGTAGTTCCTCCTTCTCTTGACATTCTATTTACAGGGAATGCTGTTCCAAGTAAAATTAAAAAACAAAAAACATACACATCTCAAATGATACCTACCAGTGCATTGTTATTAGTAAATGAGTTAGTGCAATGACGTAACAGAATTTTGTTTTACACAGGTAAGGAATAACAATGGCCTTATGTAGTGTGGGTTTCAGGGGACTTCGAAAATTGTGTTTAAGAACACTCTAAATAAAGAAGTCCATTTTCTGAGGGTTTATGAGACATAAGAAAATGTTTTGTCTTTTTTTGTGTCATAGACTCCCCTCTCTATTTTATTAAAAGCTTTTTAGAAAACTTTGTGAATTAATTACACATATTTATTTACCATACAGTATGCGGTGTAAAAATATGTGACAGGTTAGTGTTAAGGTTTGAGGATTAAAGGCAAATCGGGTAGTTACCAGTGTCCCAGACTTCCCCCTTGGTTGACCAGTGTCTCAGACTTCCCCCTTGGTTGACATCTTTGTGGGACAGTCCTCACCTTGATACCCAGTCATTTCAGCAACCCCTAGCTATATCAATTAGCAGTGAATAAATAAAAAAATAAATTCATTTGCTCATAAAATTAAAAGGCCAAAAATCAGACAGAGCTGTATTCAAAGGGTGAAACAACATCATCAGACTCAGCTTTTCTCCATTTCATTCATAGCTCTGACTTTTGCCGTACTGCTTAAATGGTTATATTCAATAATGGATTCTCAGCAGCTAAAAGTTTAGATTGTCTCAAAAGAGGATATAATCTCCACTTCCAACAATACTGCAAACAGCTTATTGTTTCTCATTGCACATCTCTGAACCAGTAGCTCTGGCCACTGGGGATACAATGTTCTAACTGGCTAGACCTGATCCATGTGTCCACCCTGGAATTGATGTGAAGTAAAACCCACCAGGAGACAGTGAACTGAGTTGTGACAGCCATTACTGCACCAGTCATACCGCTCTGTGAGGGTCACGTACCGACTGACAGTCTAGATGACAGCTACCCTTTGGACCTACCACTGCATCTGTGCCATCACCGTGTCCCATGTGTGATGGAACCCATATAGTTACTGAACACAGTGGGGGGATGGGGAATGAATGCAGGCCATTCTTAGGAGACAGGTAACTTTTTCCATGGGTGGCATGGGCTCAAGGACTCCCACTGGCTTAGTTCAACTTTTCTTGGCATGAGGCTGTGACTGGAAATTCCTCTGTCCTTGTTCTCTCCCCTTCACTTTGTTACAAGTATCAGAACTGATGGCAGGCTGAAACTTCTCCTCTTGCACCCTCCCGCAATAAATCTCTTTTATGTTTAATGTTGTTGTAGTGACAGTTTCTTAAAGGACCCCAAATAATATGAGTGTATAAAGAAGTGGTATTCTAAAGAAAAAATTAGTTTCTATTAGCAAGAGAATGATGAACAGAACCTCAGAGACAAAAATAAGAGAAGTGAGCCAGAGAGTATCTATAACATAGCCTCATGGGGTTTAAATAGCAAGTTATTTTCCATAGTACATGTTCCTATACATTTTCTTATACATCAAATAATTCTTTTTGTATTGTGTCTCTCTGAGATTAAAAGTTTCTTTAGAGAAAGAATTATATCTTTCTGTTTTCCTGTAAATGTTTTTGCCACCATAGAAATGACAAGGTATACTGTATAGGCACATGGAAAAGGCTTTCATATATTTGGAAGATATTGTGGATTAATAAATCATGAAATAACCTTTATTTTATCAAAATACCTGTGCTGAAACATCCTTCCCTGGTTGTAAGGTTATTTCAGCAAGTATTTTTTTCAGATCTTTTTTACTACTCACTCACACCTGGGATTTCTCTGTTGAATTTGAATGATCATAAAATGTGTCGAAAGAAGAATTTCTGGAATGTAAAATTTAAAAAATCCCAAACCCTTTTATAGTTTTAAAGGATATAGATGAATGAATGATACTTACCCACCCCTCCTCCACCATTGGTGTTTTAGGTCTTAGAAAATATGAAAGTGAATGTTTAAATCTTACTTTAAAAAAATTATTTTAATTGTTGTTCAAGTACAGTTTTCTGTTTTTTACTCCCATTCCAGCCCACCCACCAAGCCCTCCCCTCTGCCTCCCATTTCCACGTCCCCTAGTTTTTGTCCATGTGTCCTTTATACTTGTTCATGTAAATGCTTCCCCCTTTCCCCTGAAATTCCCCTGAAATTCTCTCCCTAAATCTTACATTTTAAAATTTGTAGTTTACAAACCAATTTCACCCCAATATTTATATATATGGTAGGAAAAGCAGTTATTTTAGCATATTTTATAAGAAAAAAACTAGAAATAGAAGTCAAGTTCTTTGCTCAGACACACAACCAGTCCAAGCTGTATGTTATTCTGATTTCTAATTTTATAAATTAATACCTCACCTACTCTCAACATGGCAACAATGATCTCCTTGTCATTAAGGGCATTGATTATTAATGTGGGGAATTTTTAAGAATTAATGTTAATGTCAGAAAATATTAAACCCATGTATTTTAAGCTTATAACCTAGAAGCTTTCTACTTTTGAGACTTAGTCCTGAATTTTATGAGTCAGACATATTTCTCTTTAAGCAAGACAATAGGCTTATGAATGTAAAAGGGGAAAGATTTTTCTAAAACAACATTTTCTCTAACACAGCACAGTACAGAAATTATGAAGCCAGAGGTGTGTTCCTATATAAAATAAATGTTTAATAAAAAGAAACAAAAGAAAAAATTATCTACCTAATACAGGAATATTTGGGGGAGAAGAAATGAGAGAGATATGGGAGCTGGAGTTCCAGGTTTCATCAGTCTCTTGCAAGGTATACACATTGTTAAGTGGAAACCCTGAGGGCGAAGACAACAGTCCCTCATTTTTCATGTATAATCTGTGAACAAGCAGCTGGAAAAGGTAATTTTTTTTGGTTTTGGAGGTTTTTTTTTACTTTTTTTTTATTGTTGTTCAAGTACAGTTGCTTCCATTCCACCCACTTCCCCCACCCCAGACATCCCCATCTCCCACCCATGACTCCACCCTCTCTTGGCTTTGTCCATGTATCCTCTATACATGTTCCTGAAAACCTTTCCCCCTTTTCTCCCCTTTATATCCTTCCACCTTCCCTCTGGTTACTGTCAGTTTGTTCTTTATTTCAATGTCTTTGGTTATATCTTGCTTGCTTGTTTGTTTTGTTGATTAGGTTCCACTTACAGGTGAGATCATATGGAATTTGTCTTTCACTGCCTGGTTCTTGAACCAACATGGATCATCCCTTACACAACTAAGAATGCCCTTCTTTGGTATAAGACTGTGTTGAAAGATGGCGTATTGCCCAGCACCTAAATATCATCATCCTATGGAGAATGAGAAGAGGGGTAGAAACTAAGTATTTTCACCAATGATGTGAATGAATTTGTAATCTCTCCACCATACCACAGTTATACATCTTCCCCTTCTAATGTCATTATTTCTACATTTACAAATATAGGTTTGAAGGCATCTTGAGTTTAATACGAGAAATTCAAAAGTTATGGCACCTCGCCTTCCAAGCTACTGCAAAATAGTGTATCTGGCAGAACATGAATATTGGGGTCTGTTAAAATACCAGCTCTGTTAAGTTATCTTGGCTTGAGAATCTTTTTTACATCTGTTCACTACTTTTAACAGAAAACAACAACAACATCTTCCACAGCGCCTTATAAAGGTGGAATACTACATGTAAAATACTCAGTGTAGTGTGTGATATTCTGCTGTCACCACTACTACTGCTTCTGCTACTACTATTGCTGTCACCGCCATCACCACCGCCACTGCCACAATTGGCTTAGCCATTTCTTCCTAAGATAGGCAAACTACCTATCGTGAATAGCTAATATGAATCCTAGATAAGGATGAAAATTCTGAGGTAGTCTCTTGCCTATGATCTTTTTCACCTTAAAATTCAACACCCTGTATATATGAAGTTCCAAAATGCCTACAGTCTCACCCCTAAAAATAGAAACTCCAGTACACATCTCCTAGCATATTTCTTATGGTCCAAAAGCCAAGTATAAAATAAATCTTTGTTTTTAATGACGCAATGAAACACTTTCAGGCACATCAAAGATGTATATTCAAAAAAAATACAAAACTTTCAAAAATTATCCTTAAATTTAAACCCAAACTCTTGTGGTATAAGAGGTATACTTTTTTAAATTCTCTTTCATTTTTATGTTCCCTAAACTCCTGTACTCTAACCTAAGGCATAACAGCTCTTCTTAAAGTGCTTCATTCTCTCTGGGTACAAGAAATTCTGAAAGCCTTTGTCAAAATGCATTGTATCACCAAATTCACAGGCCATTGATGTGGACTCAAGAGGTGTCTGCCTGTTTCAATATACATCTAGACTTGGAGATGTTAACCCCAACTTGTTTCAACTTCTAGACCTCTTGGAGTTTTACTCATCATTAATTCGCTGGTCCAGTGGAGCATTACATAACTTTTCTCCAAGCCCAGAGCCCAGTGAAAAGGAAAAAAATAAATGTCTAAAACAAAAGCTAATTTTACGTACCTGAAACAAAAACACAAACAAAAATATCAACTGAGTAATCCTACTTATAAAATAAATAAAATAAATGTCCCTGCCTTTATATATACTGAATTGCAGAGAAAAGAAAAACAGAAAGAACCAAGTCAAGGCCCAATAAATGCTTCCCAATGTATTTTCAATGTTTCCTTACAAACACATCCTCTCTTCATTATGGCTTTGTTGCGCTTATGGGAAATAGTCTCTGCTTCCGTCATGTTATTTCTGAGTCCCCTGAATGCTCGCTATCTGTCTCTTTTCCATTTCCCTTGATATCTCAATTTTTAAAATAAATTCTATCAAGGTATCTAGAAATAAAAATATTGACTTCAGATTAAAGGATATGGGAATGAAATGGGTTTCATTTGGGTATTATTTGTACTTCTAGTTTAATCTTCACAAAGGCTCTATGTATTTGATATTGTTCCATCTTTTGAATAAATGCTACTAAATTACTGATTCAAGGCAAAAGCATGAAGACTGGTTTTGAGGACAATTTCCTATGTTTAAAAGTCAAAATAACAAAGACAGATTATGTCAATAAAAGTACAGGTACTGGTTTTCTTATATTGAAAGAAATTATTAATACTTTTTGATAATATAAAGCCATGGCAAATACAAAATAACAGTAACTTTTCTTTCATTTAAATATTTCATACATACAGTTCCAAAACAAAATCTTTCTTTTAGGATTGCATCTCTTTTCTCCTCCCCACTGAGCAATCTTTTGTAAAGACAGAAACTTTTATTTAACACAAAGGATAGAAAACTTAATTGTAAAGAAACTTTCTTACAAATAAAATACTTGTAACCTCACATCTCCATGGAAAATCTTTTTTGGAAGAAACACCAAGCATGCCTTCAAATTCATAGATAGAATACTAAAGGTTTCTCTCTCTCTCTCTCTCTCTCTCTCTCTCTCTGCAAATGAGGATGTAGATAGAGGCCATGCCATTGTTGCAGTTTCAGGGTGAACACCACAAACTTGATGGGACAGCTTCCCAAATCCTATGCAGCAAGAAGAACTAACAGACATGGGCTTTATGCTGATGCCATTTGGAAAACAGGCCAACATTCACACGCATTTATCTTTCTTGTATTCTAAATTAATAAGTGGCTGTAGAAAAGAAAGATTACTTCTATTCATTAAATGCCTTTTCAAGGGTTAATCTAAATTTTAATAATTTGGTAATATTCTGCAATGCATCATATTTTTCTATTATTGCCCAAAGAGTACAATTATGTACAGTTTATCTCTTGAGAAATAAAGTCACTGCAAACAGTCACAGACTTTACTAGATAACATAGTCCTGTTTGTTGTTTAAATGTTTTTATCTTACCTATATTTTCAGGTTGATTGTCTTTAATAAGTCTTTGTCTTCCTTAGAGTATTTTCCCTCTAAATTGAATTAAAGAGAAAATGAACTAAATTTGTTAGACTCTTATGATTAAAGGCAAAATAGACATAGTTGTCCAATGATAGGGGATAAAATAATATGAGCTAGAGTGTTAGGAGAAGGCTTTATGCAGGAATTGGAATTGAGTTGCTCTCTATCAGTTAAAAAATTATTGAGATTGAGAGGTCAGAGAACTACACAGGAGAGAAAGTGAAAGACAGAAGTTGGAAAGCAGCACAATTGATAGTATGTGTGGTTAAAACTTAAGTTACCAGTCTATAACACTTTATTCACAATTTTAAAATATGAAAAACTCAAAACATTTTAACCTAGTGTAAATAATCCTATTAGGAGGTTTCAAAAATGCATAAAAACACAATTAGC
Source organism: Sturnira hondurensis (assembly GCF_014824575.4). Lineage (NCBI taxonomy): Eukaryota > Metazoa > Chordata > Mammalia > Chiroptera > Phyllostomidae > Sturnira > Sturnira hondurensis. Next base: position 1,208,716 of record NW_028088106.1, on the reverse strand, counting down.
ATTTACCTAATGACTACAACATACTAGATACTAAATTTGGTGCTTTACACAAGTGATTTCCTTTATTTTTATAGTCTGAATATTCATTCATCAGGACTAATATCTATTGAGGTTGTCACATGAGGCAAGGCATTAAGAATGCAAACCAAATAAGACATAATGCTTATTGTCAAGAATATACAGTATGACAGAGATGAATGAAGTTTTTTTTAAAATATAATAAAGCTTATGTACTCTGATATTGGGGGCATGAAAAAGCAGGACATGCTTAGGAAAGTGCAACTAGTTAGGATGACTGGAATGAAGGGCTTGTCTTGAGGAAAGGCACAAAATACAGTGCATATTTTTGCAGAGAAGTGGAAATGAACTAGCCAGATCAAGCACACCTCAGTTCTCAACCAGTGAAGAGTTTGTAGCAGGAAACATCAGGCAATGTCAACACACATTTTTTTATGTTGTTACAATGGTCAGGGGGTAAAACTGGGGTCTAATGGATGAAGGCCAGGGATGCTGCTAGACTTTCTACAACTTACAAGATAGGTCTCTCCCCCAACCAAGCCCAGCAAATAATTATCAGGTCCAAAGTGTCAGTAATGTAAAAGCTGAGAAAACTTGACGTGTGGAGCTGGAGCAGAGAAATGAGGGGGAGTATCAGGGTGGGACAACCTGTATTTAACCTATTGCATCAATATAGTGGAAAAATTACAGTGGTGGTAGAGGAGGGAAAAAGAAAGAAACTACCAGGGAAAGATGACTATGTGTGACTAGGAAAGGAAAGAATGTAGAATGACTCTTAGATTTCTAGACCGAGTACTTAAAATAATAGTAATATTATTCAAACTGGTAATAAAGGAAAGAACAGTGTCAAAGTGGAAAGATGATGAATTTGGTTTTAGACTTCTTAAATTGTGATACCTGAATGACATGTGAGGTTACTAGCAAGTAACTGAATACATAAATATGAGGATAGTAAAATATAAGAAACTCCTATATGTAGTTAAAAATCGCAAGAACAATTTCAGTGCGGTAGTGTTAGGCGAACGTGATGACCACTACACTACAGAAATGGATGTAGTGCGATAGTGTTAATGGTGGTGGTTATAGTAGTGGATGGCTAGAAGCTGGGCAAACTACATCATTGATGAGTATATAAGAGTGAAATAGAACTTCTTTAAAGAGCACTTTGTGTAGGTAAGCAAGTCAAGGCCCAGTAAACCTTAATATATTTCTCTAGGTCACAGGACTAGATTCAAGCTCACATCTACATTCTTCTGAGAAGAAATGTTTTATTATACAATGGTATCCCTGTTCCATCAAGGATTTATATGTCCCTTTGCTGACTTTCCTATAAGAGGAGAGAACATGAGATGCTTAATCAGAGTTCAAGACATTAGTTAGACCATGTTAGTGACCATGATCAATGAATATTCAAGGAATATGTGTAAAGAACCCACAGACAAAGCCAATGGGGAGAGATAAAATTACGTGTGGGAGGTGGGGGTAGGTGGGGTGGTAAAGACTGGTGGGGAGAAAGTGGAGATGACTGTAGCTGAACAACAATAAAAAATGAAACAACAGTAAAAAATAAATAATTTTGTCTATTGTTTTACATATATATAATAGACAAAATTGTTAACTTTATATATATAGATATAATCTGTCTTTTTTCTTCTCCTTAACATAGTCAGGTGGATAATTTATTAAGCTCTATGTTGGTAGCATGCTAAATATCTAATTTATTTCTAATTATGTTTCAATTCACCTCCCTGCTTCTCTCCTTCCCCTCTTTCTAATTATATAGATATGTATATATGTGCATTATATCCACAGACACACATCTGCACACCTGCATACACACATGCAGATGTGTGTGTATGCACAAGATACGTGTGTATCTCATGTATCCAGAGAGACAATTGAAAGTTCTCGTTAAGAACACTGGATCTGTGATCTTAACTTTCTCAGTTGTGTGGCTTTTGACAGAATACTTAATCTCCACTCTTATCATCTGTAAACTACAAAATAATACCACTTACCTTAATCAGTGTCTTAATTATTCAATGAGACTGTATCTATAAAACCCTTGGAACTATCATCAGATTATCATCTGGTAACTATACAAGTACTATTAACCACATTGTGTTCTCTTCCTCTGCTTTATCACTGTCTTCCTGCAGTATTCCACCCCTCTAAGGGCTCACCAAAGTATACTTCTGTTCTCAGACTCCTGCAATATGCACAATACCCAACATTTTATTTCAGGGACAAAGGTAAGTTTCACTTAGGACTAAGGATTTAGGCCCTCTAATATTATTTGTAAGAAAACTCTACACCAGCATATCCTTCTTTGGTAAAGCTAATAAATAAAGTCTTCCTATCTCATTGGGTTACTGCTCTGTGATTTACTTTCCTCATGCATCTTACAATATATAGAGAGCAAATAGAATCGTTGAGATGTTGCTAATCCTTTGTCTATGGCCATTATATCATGAATGCTGGGCTCAAATACTTCCAATTCAGGAAGAGAGTTCAGCAAGGAGCATCTGATTTAAAGGCTCTGAGAAGGTGGGAGGTGATCATGAGTGTGTTCCTAATCAACAGTGGGGTGACTGACCTTCCTGAGGACTGTTTTTTCCCTCTATCTGTTTACCAATAAATTGGTGACCTTATTTGAATGAGTATTTTTTTTTTAGTTCTGACTTACTTATTAGCAATATAATAGGGTGATTCTAATAACATCTGAAATATTCAACTTACAATAACTATACCATAAAAGTATGAACTTCGCTATTGGTGATTTTGTGATTGTTGTAACATTTTTGCTTATATTTCTTTTGAGGCTTAACTAGATTTAGAATTATCAATATCTATATATTTGGTACTTTTGAGAGCTCTTGTTCATTTAAGGTAGAGAGTATTTTATTAGAATACAAGAGATCCTGATAAATCAGATCATACACTGACAAAATATGTTATGTGGAAAACCATAGAAGATTCCTTCTAAACTTAGAAGTGTATATAAACACTCTAAACATAGAGTGTATATCCACTCTATGCTCAATGGATTTACTCCTTGATATAGTGTCATACCTGCACTACATTGGACATTTTCCTCCAGACTGATGATTGAAGATAAGAAATCTAAGCTATGTGTAGAAGTACTATATTTTGTATAGTGAGTAAAATGAGTAAGCATGAACTTCTAAATGCATGTTTTTTGTAGTATAGTAATATCAAAACATCCAGAGAATAAAGATTAAATAATGATTGCACCAAAATTGCACAAACAATATTACTCATAAACTGTATTCAAACTGATGTGATAAAATCAAATGTGTCAAGGAGGCCATGTGTCCTAATTACATTTTTTTCAGAAAGGCCAATAATAACTCTTATTCACCAAAACAATATTGCCAATGTACTTTTTATGTGTTAGATATAAAAGTGTATACTTTCTTGAATCAATTTAAAACAATTCAAGGAATTCAACATCAAATTTCAGAATATGCATGTTATGTAGTAAAATTTTCATACTGTAGAATTGACTTATTAGTATTTAATAAAACCTGAGCAATAGCTTATTCTTTCCTAACTCCAGAGAAAATATTTTAAAAGCTCCCAAAGTCCTTGCTGAAATTGTTTGTAATATTATTGTAAAATTCAAGCTTATTTTAAAGAGATCTGAGAATATTAGCCCTTTTCCCAGAAAATCCAAGTTGCTATGGAGGTTACTTAAACACAAAAATAATATGAAATTCTACCATTTAAACTAATAATGCTCTTTAAACTCAACATTCTGTATTACTAGACCCATTGTGGGTAGAAGCAGACCTTGATCTGGCTTTCTTTAAGAGATGTATGTATTTTTGATTTACTGTATCCTTTTCATCCAGCCTATCTTACTTATCTCATGCCTGACCCTTACCTATTGCTAAAAGGTCCAGTAGTTTCCAAGCAACAGTATGATGGTAACTGATAATTTGGCTCACCATACTTCCACAGATTAGGCTGCCAAGGAGACAATGCGCTCAAATGAATGCAGGGAGGTTAGTGGTCATGGAAAAGAAGAGAGCAAGAATTTTTTTGTTCAATTCAATTCTCCTTTCCCCTCAAGGCTCACTGGAGTTATACGGAGGCAGGTCTTGGTAGATATTGCGCCAAAATTCTGTCTGTATCACAACAGAGGAATCCTGAGCTCAGGAAGCTCTTAAAGTCGAAATCTGCCTACTCTCCCCTCAGGAGAGACATAATCTTTATTCCCCAGGAATGTAACAAATCTTACCCAGGGAGAATGGGAGATATCTTTATCTTTATTATTTGAAGTTGCCTCTGGAAAGGGAGATATTCTCGACTTTAATATCCAAGAATGTTAATACATTTGACCAAATTATCTGTTAATGCTTAGATGTAAAGAAATATGTGAGGTCAATGAAATGTCTCCAAACCTCTATTTTTTTCTCTGATGTAGTTTTGTTGCTGTTGTTCTATCCAAGGTCTCCAACTTGTAGTTCCCTAAACTCATTATTTATCTCCACGCAATAAGCAATGTGACCTCTTCTTCACCTGGAAAAATCTTACTCGTATTTAAAATATCATCTCATAAGTCACCCTTCCTTTGGTAAGTATTTTCAAAACACACTACTCAGTTGGACTTGTCTTACTTCCACATTCTTTCAGCATCCTGCCTATATGCCTATTTCACACATTCAACTACCTATACCTATTTTCCAGCACAAGGTTTGACAGTTTGTTAAATTAAGTATTTTACTTTTGTGAATTTGAGTTTCTGCTCTGTGAAATGAGCCTGTTATCACCTGGCTTCGTCATAAAATATGTTCTATACAATTTGAATATGGCATCATACCTAGATATCCATTTTTTCTTTTCTTTGTACTGTGTAGCAATGCTTACTAGATGACCAGTTTTATTAAAAACTTTTTTAGCAGTATGCTTCATTCATATAGATCATTTATCCTATATCTAAGGGAAAAGTGAAGGATAGATCTGTTTTTCTACATAGGGCCCTTGACTTTTTAATAAAGTATTATAGAAAACTTCACTTCCAGGAATTTTCAACTAAAGGCTTTCTTCTGAAAATGCTTAGGAGAATGCTATCTTTATTCTGTGTGCTTCCTGTTCAAACCACGTCTTTTCTCTTGGAAATGAATGTGTCAAATTCATTCTACCTCTGACAGCATTTCTCAATTAGGTTAATGAAAAAATGTTTTTACATTTTTGTTGTTTTAGGAAATAAAAAAGGAGAGTGTTGAAGCCATTTCCTGTTTTCCCTGAATGTCATCTTGAATTTCAAATCTAAAGTTTAAAAATAAACAAAAAAGTTGTGTATCAGAGTACAGTATTCATCAAAGCATGATGAAAACTCACAGATTTACTTCAGACTCCTTTAATTTATTTCTTTTCACTTATTAGCAAGCAATCCACTTTTATTTTCATATCCTTTATGTGTTATTTATTTTTTACCTCTTAGTATCTGTGATCTTCCACTATTTTCACCTTTTTGTTTTTTCTGAAGTAAACTACAGACCTCAAATATAACACTTTATTTCTGCTTTCAGTTTATAAGGATAGACTCATCAAGACTAATTTTTAAAAGTATATGCATTTATCCTTGAAGAGAACTGAACAATGCAAATGCCTTTCAGTACTGTACTCTTGTATAATTGACATCTAACTGGAACTAATGTGGTAGTCATTCAACAGGGTATAAATAGTGTGGTGGTAAGAAGAAAACATTTTCTTCTTTTAACTTTGTGGATTAGGGTATTTCTAACCCATTGTTAGAATTATTGACTTCATACTGGCAAACGGAAGTTATGATCCCATAACTTACCATATGTCTTCAATTTTCTTTTTTTTCAATTTTCCTCTTGTATTGAAGGAACATGGGAATGCTCTTGGTAGCCCAAAGGAACAACTCTCATTATGCCCTTAGCATGATCCTCAAAAGTTCACAAAATGAAAGTATAAATAAATAATTGAAACTGTATTGGCTAAGTACTAATAATGGAAAATATTACCTCACATCAGTATAATCCACTATCATTTACAAATAACCTTTGTCCTCTTATTTAAGATGCATAGGAACCATGTAGGGGCATCATTACCTCCATCTGAAAGATTTCAAAATGGAGGATAAAAAGGTTAGGTATATTGTAAGGGTTGTATAACTATAATATATTAAGACCAAGTTATCAATACAGATTTTCTGATTCCAACTCCAGCAATTATTTTGTCAGCTTCTGCCCTATAAAAGATTTGTTTTCGTTTAACTTTCTAACATCTAGAACACAGGTGGAAAACACAAGGCCTGGGCCATCTTGTGTTTATCCATCTTGTTTTATCCGGCCCAGCACTTGGTTTCTACTGGGTGCCAGCACCGAGGTCTCACTTAACTGCTAAGGAGTGCTTACATTTATACAATCCCTATAAAACATTTGGCTCTTTGAAGGCAACCTCGAGGCTTATGTTGACCCTGGTGAAAATGAATTTGGCACCCCGATCTAGAAAAATAATTTTCCATGTATATTCTTCATATTTTAACAAAAGTGCCTCAAGGAACACCAGGTTGTGCATATGTGTATAATGTATAATGTGTGGGGGAGATACACAATGATGGTGTTCCTAATCTGTTTTCCCTGGGCTCTACCAGAAAAATTTAGGGATTATTCTCTTTAAAACTAGAGTTCTGAAGAAGGTAACCATTAGGAAAAAGAAGTTTGTTGCCACATAAAAATTGTAAGAGCCCTAAAAAATAACAAAATGACATCAGACCAAAAAAAAACCAAAAACCCTGGAATTTACTTATAAAAATGTGTGTTTATTCTCACATGTTTAAATTTCATTTACCTTCAAAGTACTTTCTGTTTGATGTAATACACATATCAGGACATATTTTCCACTGCTCAAAACAATTTTGAACATATCAATTTTGATGCCTTTTAGTGCTTGTAGGGTAAACAAAGGCAGACTGACTCCCTCACCCAGATGTCTGGGTAACTAAGATAAGCTATGTTCTCATAGCCTTGACACTGGGTCCAATAAAAGACGCCCATAGTCTTGAGTGGGTTTGCATGTGTATTATGAAGCTGTTGCATAATATTTGTTGGCTTCCTGCCAGCTTTGTCTGTATTTAGTGTATTAGGGAGTTGGGACTTCCTGTTGGAAGAGAGGGGACAGGTGATATGTGATACAGGGATGGGGACACGCAGGGGGACACAGCTTACAGCATGCGTGGATTGCTCCGCCCCAGAATAAAGGCATGTCAGACATCCCAATGGCTCCATGACTTTTATTCCATCTGCCCAAATCCTATGAATGTGTCCAGACTTGGATGGTCACAATACAGTATTTCTGCCATTTTTTTGTTTCACCTCTTCTACATCGTTAAATCCTTTCCCTTTGAGAACACTTTTTATGCAGGGAAATTAAAAAGAAAGTTGCTTGGGACAAGAGTGGGTGAATAGAGAGGGTGGTACCTGGAGCTATGCTGTTTTTTGATGAAAATTGCTGAACACTCAGTGTGGTGTGAACAGGTGTGCTCATAAATCACCCATCATGAAATGGGCAAACACGTTGAAAGTGATACAGATGGGTTCCTAGAACATTCACCTAATGTGGGAAGCCTGTACTACATGGGGCCCACCCTACAGAAGATACTTCCTTTTTTGGAGTCCCTCTTGTACATTTCTGTCTTTTTAGAGTTCCCTTTTTAGCATCCTATTAAAGACATTAATATGCATGTTTACTGACCTTACTAGTATCACTAGAAATGGTGATACTCATATATACCCTTTTTTTAGAGTAGGAACAAATCAAGTCTACTAAGAAAGATTATTTGCTAAAAAGGCTGAACTGGATTTAAATCTTCATCTTCATGAAAGATTTTATATCTTTATATATCTTATTCTGACTTCCATCTCCTTACTTTTGATTAAGACATGGAGTGAGATACTTTGCTAGACATTAAAAATTATTAATTTTTATCCATAGCTACTTATTCTGTATTTTTTGAAATAGTAAAATAGTTCCTATAGATTGAGAGATGAGTTAAAAACTAGTTTCCCTATCAAAAAATGTACAATCTGTTGGAGAAGACAGACACAAAACACAACCTTATGGATAAATTATTAATTATCATATTATTATGAGATATGTGGCAGTACCAAGATGAGGTGGAAGCCAAAAGAAGGGAAGATACATTTACCTGAGAAAAGAAAGTCTGTGTATTTTGAGCAGAAGATTACCAGGAAAAAAGAAACAAACATTCTAGACTTAGGCAACAACAAAGGAAAGATAAGAGACACATAGTCAACTCCCCCCACTAACTTAGCATGGTCAGTGCTTATCATGACTGGTGAGGAAAGCTGGAAGAGGATGGGTTAAGAGTGAGTGGTATTTTGGGGTGCAACTACTAAAGACCTTGCCTGCCTTGCAAAGTATTTGAAACTTATCAGTCAAGCATTAGAGAGTGCCTGAAGAATTTTAAGAAATGTTAGATATAAGCATAGTCTGAAACATAATCTCTGTTTTCAGGGTCTTAAGATCCATTAAATGAGACAGTTTATAAATACACAAAATAAATTAATATTAAACATTCAATTAAGAATACATTCAGATAACTTTCATAACTGTCATAGACTTCAGAGAAAAAAGCCACCATGGCAAATAGAACAGTGTGAAATTTCTATCATAAATTTCAGGAAGAAAGACACACAAAGAGATGAAACAAGGAGAGAGAGACACACAGGTGTGTTTGTGTATGTTTGTACTATAGGTGAATGCATATCTGTGTGTATCAAGTAAAATACAGACATAAAATTGTTTATTCAGCTGCTGTTGATTGACTTTACTAAAACAATGTGTAGCATACAAAACGATGTACATTTTTTACGTGTTCATGTGGCTTTCTTAGTCTGGGACTGATGTCCAAGCTCGCTAATATTCTCAGATATTTAAAATTCATCATGTAAATGATGAGAATCCTTAAAAGTTCTTTAAGTGTAGGAATACCATTATAAGATTTCACAGAGCTGCCAAAGACTAGCAGAACTAGCCTAGATTTGTGAAAGAGTGAAGATATCAGAATGATCCTAAAGTCACTTCTTTGACTACTTGCTACTTTTTGCTTCTTAGATGGTGACATTCCTGGAACTCTTTGCTTACTATTTCTTATGAGTTACATCTTATTTTACCATTCTTTTATAAACTTTAATGTTTTCCTGAGATGCCTATGTTCACCACAAGCTCCATACTATCAAAGTTGAACTTGTTTTTCTCAAGACAGCTTTTCTTTTTGTAATATGCAGTCACTAATTTCTGCTCAATCACCTAAATCAGAAACATGGAAATAATCCAGAAGTTCTTTTTCCCTTATTATCTTACTTTGTAAACCCTATCTATGGATATGTATAAATCCTAATATATGAATATGTATAACTGTATCTTCTCACTTTTTGCCTATGGGATATTCTGATATCATCTAACTTTCAGGAATTGCTATGTAAATGATTACTGAAAGTAATCATTTGTGATATATATTTTTTATTTTTTCATGCATGGAGTTTTTATTTCTAGAATATTTTTCTTAGATATTGGCTCTATATTATGAGTTCATATGTGTTCTGAAAATAGTTACCACCTACTTCAAAAAGTGCTCATGAAAGAAAATAAATGGGTATGTTTTATAAAAGCTTGTGGCTTGCTATAAGGAGGACACATCAGACCTGAAAGAAAACTGGAAAACTTAGGTATCAATTCAACTGTGCACTGATTGTGGGAATGCAGACTGGTGCAGCCACCATGGAAAACAATATGGGGTTACCTCAAAAAATTAAAAAATGGAACTGCCTTTTGACCTAGCAATCCCACTTCTGGTAATATATTCAAAGAAACCCAAAACACTAGTCAGAAAGAATATATGCACCCCTATATTCATAGACACATGCACACACATTTAGTTTTCAGCTCAGTTTCCAATTTCTCCTCACTAAAAATAGCAGAGGTTGGCCTGCATCTGGGTTTGATTCTGACTCTCGCTGTGTCTCTTTCTCTCTTTCTTCACCCTCACTCCATGCTACTCGACTCACTATTTTTTCTTTTATACTACCTTGTTTTATTCTCCATTTAATACACTTACTTTCATGTTTCAGTGGCATGGCAGCAGAGATTGGCTACATGTTAACCGATATCATTTTCTTCTAGATAGGTAGCAAAACTACGTTTCCTAGCTGTCCTTGTACTTAGGTAGAGACCATGTGACTCAGCCCTAATGAATGTGGACAGAAACGATGTAGACTAAATCCAGGCCTTGCCATATAACCATTTGTAAGATTATCCACAGTCTTCTACTGTTTCCCCTTCTATTGTTTTCTACTGTTCTACTGTTGTTTTTCCTCTTCTACTGTCATATTTAAAACATTTTAGTATCATCAGATAGGATGACCCAGAACCCTGATGCAAAATTTAAAGGGAAACTGCCTGAACCACATAGCTATAAACTTTGATTGTATAAAGATAACCCTATTTGAGGGATGTTTATGATAGTAGTCAGCATTATTACTCCCAATAATAAAAATGTCAAGACCATTGAAAGATATCATTGCCCCATATCAGTGTTTCACTGGCCTATCCATAGATATCTGAATTTCCTTATACAACTCACAACTTCAGTTACAATCTCCTGAAAAAATGGAAATACATTATACCAAAAAGTAACTCATTAATTGATTATCATCTAACCAGTGGTTGAACAAAATAACACTAACTTGGAGCTAAAATGTCTAAACTGTAATACCAGCTCTGTCACTTGCTTGCTCTTTGACATTGGACAAACTAATAAATGTCCTCATCTTCAGAAAAATCTTAATTCATCTAGTCATTTAGCATACTCTTTAATAGAACAAATATAAAACTAATACAATGCAAAGTATAAAATTCTATTCATGTGAAATATTGTTAGCAAATTTATTCTGAATAAAAGAAAATAAACAAATATAAGTTAATTAGGTTCCAGGGTGGGAAATCTAGAAAAATGAAGCAGAATATCAGAAAATCTTCTCTGAGATGAACTAATTTGATAGGCCATTATTAACAGGGTAAAAAGAGTGACAGATCTCAGGTTATAATTTTGTAAGGGCCAAATTCTAATTTAAATAAAAATACTTGATTTTCTCTTGATTGCCCATATTGTGAAACTTTACTCATCCCAAAGTCACTCAATACTCCCTGCTCTTTGCTCATGCAAACATAGTTTCACTCTGGCTCTGGGTTGACATTCTCATGTTTTAACTAAATCAAGCATATTTACTTTAGTAAATATGTTCCAGCTAAATAAAACATTGTTAAGCCCCAGTGTTTTAAAGCTATTTAACTTGGTTGCTAAGAATAGCATCTTAAGAAGAACACTGTTAAGAAGACCACAAATGGTAGTTAGCCCCTTTCTTTCACTGCTCCCTTATCATCAGAGTTCTGTATGTGAACTTATTATTTTTATTTTTATTTTTTTATTGTTGTTCAAGTACAGTTGACTCCACTTCCCCCCTGCCACTCTCCCTACCTCACCCATCTCTACCTGTGGGAGTGACTTTGCCAGCAAGTCCCCACATCCACCAGGGATGAAAATGAAACTACCAAGACATGATCTGCTTGGGGAGAAGAGGTGGTCAATCTCTCACAGGAGAAGGACCAAGAACACCTTCCTCGATGGCTTTTATTAGGTTTGTAACACAGGAATACAGGTAAAGCTCATCAATCAATGTCAGGCAACAAGGATCAAACAATAGATAACATTTCAAAGAAATCTGAGGGCTTAATCTGAGTCAGTGTCTGTCAGGTAAGGGGGTTGCAAAAGCTTTGGGAGACATACTCATTTCCTGCCCGGACCCTTTATGAATGAAAGCACTCTTAGCAAAGCAGGTTTCACAGGACTTTGAGAATTCTTACTTATGCCCAATCACCTTGGAATCCACTCTAGCACGCAAAGGGCTGTACCACCCTCCCCCATCATAGGTTTTTAGGCTTAAGTGGATTAGAGCCAGGAAGGGCTTCTTCCAGATGGAAATGGGGACTCAGGCTATGTCAGAATAGCCAGAGGGCTGAGGATCCATCACTCCCTCTTTGTTGCAGCCCCACAAGTCCTTCCATGAGGGCCTCCCAAGTGATCCTGTCTGGCTTAGATTGCCCCCCCCCCAAGGGGTCTTACCCATCACCTACCTCCCTCCCTCGATCCTACCCACCTTTGGTTTTGTCCATGTGCCCATTATACATGTTCCTGGAAGTCTTTTTCCCTCTTCCCCCCTTATCTCCTCCCACTTCCCCTCTGGTGACTATCCATTTGTTCTTAATTTAAATGTATTTGGTTATATTTTGCTTGCTTGTTTGTTTTGTCAATTATATTCCACTTATAGGTGAGATCATATTGTATTTGTCTTTTATTATTTTTTAATGCAACAAACTTCATTATTCCACTTCTCTATTATATACTATTCCAGGAGCTAGAGATAATATATGTATTTCTTCATTGACAACAAAATTTCAGTGACATAACCATTCATTTGTTTTGCATATGAGGTTGATGAGAGTTAGTGCAGGTTACTTGTGTAGCTCTGATGATCCTATTCTAAACTCACTCATTTGTTGGGTAATCAATTGATCTAGGCTGGGATCAGCTAGTTTGCCTTGCTTTGTTCCTCTTGTCTGCCATTCTTTTCCTGGAAGCAGCAGGGGATTAGTGAGCTGCCAGGCAGATAGTGACTGGGAGGAGGCAGAGTCACATTCAGGTGTCCCAGAAATAGTCTATTTGTTGACCTGTGTGATAGTTACAGATCTGCCAATTTGTGAAAATGATGTGCACTCATAGTTTGTGTCCATGTAAATATAATAGGTGTATAATACACATTACTTTTAAAACCCTAGTTAAGCATTTTCAAACTTATTTAACTTTTTAAAACAAAGCATAGTAGAGCTGGAGTTACAGCATATATTTCATCCAGTGATTCCCATCATGAACAAAATGGTTGAAATGAGCACAAAAGTAACAGAAGTATAATCTTCATAACCAATTTGAAATTAAAGTTTATTTTCACATTATTCTTTTTTTCCAATTTTTTAATTTAATTATTTTTCAAGTACAGTTTTCTGTCTATTACTCCTATCCTATCCCACCCTCATGCTCCCCCCTCCCTCCCATTTCCACCCTTCTCAGTTGTTGTCCATGTATTCTTTATATATGTTCCTCTAAATCCCTCCCCTATTTCCCCTGAAATTCCCTCCCCTCTCCCCTCTGGTCACTGTCAGCCTGTTCTCTATTTCAGTGTCTTTGGTTGTATTTTCACATTATTCTTAAAGACTAAGTTATCCAGGTAAATTACTTCATTTCGAAAGTCTCCATTTTACCTTTGCCTGCTGAAACATTAGTTGATAATGAATCACTGAAACAAGGTTAGGCCTTGCAGATTTTAAACAGCAAATACAATTACAAATACAAATAGAATGTACCTCTCAACTATTCATAGATGTTTTAAATTTTCTCCATATAGTTACTATAATATAGTTATAATCACACACATGCAATCAACTGCTGTTAGAAAACAGGTACAAAGTGTTATTTAATTTAATTTATGTAATAGAGCTGGTAATAAACTATATAGTTTTTAACATAATTTTAAAGAGTAGAATTTCCATGATGTCTTTTTATAACTTTCACATAGATACTTATATATACTATTTCCTCCAGTTTCCAGAACTTAAGGAATAGAATTTTAATAACTACTCTAATAACTGTGTATGCTCATTATTTATTAATGCCATTTTCTGATTTAGTTTCAACTGATTTTTATCCTTAATATAGGTACTTTCCTGCTTTTTTGAATTGCTGTTATCATTTGATTAGATGTCAGGAATTATGATTTTACACTGTTATTGTTACACTGGTAGATATTTTATATGTTTATAAATGTTCTTGAACTTTTGTTTTTAGAGTAGTTATTGGGATACGGTTTGATTCCTCCTGATCTTTATTTAAGCCTTGACTTTTTAGGGGAGGGGCAGAATGGTAATTATTCTAACAAAAAGTTTTCTGAACTACTAAAACAAAATATTTCTGATAAGGCTATGTGATAACCTATGACTTACAAAGTTTTCTACTCTGATTGGTAGGAGTAGGCACTATTCCCAGTCTTATACGAGCTCTCTAGTTTTTTATTCTAATTTTTATAGGTAGCTCTTTGCTGATCTTGTGTAGTTTCCTCACAGCACATGCTCATTAACGTTCTCATCTGAATAAGAGAAGGATCTCCTTTCTCACTTTCCTGTGAACACCAGCTGCCTTCCCCCCCCCCCATCACCTCCCACNCCCCCCCCCCCCCCGCCATCACCTCCCAGCTCTCTATCTCCAACTCGGGGAGACAAGAGTCCCCTCTGGGGGAATCTCCGTGTATGACAGCTGGATAATCAAAGGGTTAACTTCATTTGTCTCATGACTACAAAGGGAACAACTTTCTTTGTAACTTGATGTCCAATATCTTGAAAATTATTGTTTCATATATTTTGTCAATTTTGTTGTTATTTTAGGTGAAAGGGTACGTAGCATCTCTGGTACTTCCTCTTGGCTGGAAGTAGAATTTTCTTATTAAAATGTAACTGTGGTGATGTCACTGTTCTGCTTAAAAATCATCACTTCCCATTTCACTCAGTAACAGCCAAAATCCTTTTGCAGGTCTATAAGGTCCTGCATTAACTGAGCCCAGTTGTCATACTATGACTCTCCCTATGACTCTCCCTTTCACTATCTGTGCTAGCTACAGTGATCCCCTCACCTTTTGTTAAATAAATTAGGCATGTTTTTCTCTCCTCTCAGGTCCTCTACCCTTGCTTTCTCTGTCTGGAGTGTTCTTTCCCAGATAACCAAATGGCTGGCTCTTCAAATACTACATTCTCTTCAAGAAATGCTGTGGCCATCTTATCTAAATCTACTACCAACATCTTATGCTCCTTATTCCCTTTCTTTTCATTTTCTTAGCACATTATGTCAATATCTATATTTATCTATCCATCCTTCTATCTATTACCTATCAATCAATGTAGCTAGCTAGCTATCATCTATCTATCTAATGTATTTAACTTTTCTAAACATATTATATCAGATCTAATTCTGGCTTCCCTTTTATTCATGCTACACTTTAAGTCAGTTAGAACTTTTTTCCATTTCATTTATGTTCTAATAATGTAGTAAGAATTTAAGTGGTAATTTAAATGACTTAAAATGTCAATAGAAATCAAATCTTAACATAAGGCAACTCAAATCTTTAAAAATAGAACAGGTACTTATTCAGTAGGTTCAAGAGTTTTGAATATTTTACCCATTGGGACTTGTAGGTATGTGTAAAATTAACTATATAGTAACTTTCTAACATTCTCTGAATACAATAACAATAGCAAATTACAAGAAAAATAATTTAAAACTTAACATAAGACCTACTGAGCTATACAAAACCTATTCCCTTGTGCACATAAAGGCATACTTTCAGATGTCCATGTAAGTCAGATTTAATATAATGTATTTTTAATTTTTAATAAAATCAACTCAGTTTAAGAGAATACTGATTTTGATTTTTAATAAAATCAACTCAGTTTAAGAAACATTCAATTTACCTTTCAGATAGAGCAGAAAATGAAGCAGTACCCTAGAGTACTGCACAACAGTTCAATTCTGATGAAGAGGAATCATTCAGCTACCAATACATCGAGTTTACTTGTACTATTGGTTGTGATTAGGATCAAGCAATATTTTGGCACTATAACAAAATAAGAATGGAGTATTAAAACCTAATGTTATGAGATACTGTTATTTTACCCTATTATTTTACAATAATATTGCAAATTATTACCCTGAAAACTTCATCTTACAAAAGTTGAATGAAAATAAGTACTTGAAAGAATGTGTCTAAAACATTTCTTGAGATGGTGACAGAGCACTTCAGAAAACAGAATGGGCCTATCCAATGACATAGGGTGCTGAACATCAATCTGGATAAGTTCAGTCTACCATATCTATGTCAGTGTGGATTATAGAACCCTAGAATGGTTAATACACCTCAGAGTGCTTTTTATACTCATAGTGGTTTTAAAGGCAAAGAGTTTCAGTCTAAAATTCCAATTAACTGACATGTCTATACATCAGCTTACCCCACTGTTTAGATAAAAACGGCCAAAATGGGCTATAGGAGTAGAAAATGCAAGAAATCTTAAAGTGGGAAGAGGGGTGGAGGAAGAGAAATTTAGAAGACAGTGAAAATAGATTCTGAAATGTGTGTTGAAAACAGACACTAATAACTTTTAGTGTTAAAATATATAATTTTCTAAGCAGAGAATTATTCTTTCATTTAGTAAATTAGATTTCAAAGCAAAGGGGTACCAGATATTATTATAATCATGTATTAATTACCACTCTAAAGTTTGTAATAAAATATTGTTATAGTAAAATTACTTTAAGTCACTCCAAAGAAATAGCAGCTTAATATCTCTTTCTGTAGTTATGATTTTGATGATTTATCAGCATTTCCTTTGTTTTTGCTTTGAACAGTATTAGTTGTGGAACACAACTATGTACAACAGATCTGCTTTGGAGGTCCTCTGTGAGAGCTCTCCTGTTGAATGTCACATAACCTTGGTACAGGGAAATCAAATTACAGGATACTCCCAAGGTTCCAGACCCTCTTACAAGAAGCGTTGAAGTACCAGCAATATTATCAGCAATAATGATGATAAAAAATAATAAATACTGATGGCCACATGTCCACCCCTCTTACAGTGTTATATTCGCACACAGAAACACACACACATGCGCACATGGGTGGGAGTGCTGAAGCCCATTGTGGTACTATCTCCAGGTCTCTGTTTAAAAATCGGCACATTCAATTAAAGGACCTGTAATTTCTGAAGTAGATGGAAAGAAAAGTAAACAATATGGAGAACCAGGTTTGAAAAGTGATTTTTAAACAAACATTGGGGTAATGAGGAAGGTGAATCACAAACCTCTGTTGTTTGCTAGCACCCTACTGATGATCTTGATAGAACTCCATCCCATCCCTTGCAGCAGAACCATCATAAGGGAAATTACCTTGCAGGCAAATTTCCATGGAAGAGAAGCCTTGGTATGCAGTGGCACTAGTATGCCATTTGTCATCTGTAACACTGTATATCAGTTTATATAGCAAAACCAGTTAGACATCACTCTAAGTTGTTGGAATACCCTAGTTAAAATATGATGTTTGGGATAGGAGATACCTGGTGGTTAAGGTTATTATATCATTAAACTATGCCTTGAGGTTTTTTTTTCTCAGTAATAGCTATCAAAGAGTATAATACTGAAGATATAAGGAATACAGTTGTGTAAAGGTATTTTGGATTAGAAAAAACATTGCAAAGGGGTAAATATGGGGGTAGCGAAGATCAAGGTAGGGTTACCAATGTGAAGGTTAAGGTGTTCAGCTTGTTAGGAGATCAGTGAAGAGCCGTAAGGTAGACTGGGGAAAAGTTACGAGGGAAAGGAAATAGTTCAAAGCAAATGCATGAAAGAAAATGTGTAGTACATATACACAATGGAATTTTATGCAGCAGAAAGGAAGAAGGAGCTCCTACCTTTTGCAACATCATGGATGGAAGTGGAAAGCATTATGCTGAGTGAAATAAGCCAGGTGTTGAAGGACAAATACCATATGATCTCACCTTTAACAGGAAGCTAAACAACAAAACAAACAAGCAAGCAAAATATAACCAAAGACATTGAAATAGAGAACAGACTGACAGTGACCAGAGGGGAGAGGGGAGGGAATTTCAGGGGAAATAGGGGAGGGATTTAGAGGAACCTATATAAAGGATACATGGACAACAACTGAGAAGGGTGGAAATGGGAGGGAGAGTGGGAGCACGGGGGTGGGAGGGGATGGGAGTAATAGACAGAAAACTGTACTTGAGAAATAATTAAATAAAAAAATTGGGGGGAAAAAGAAAAAAAGAAGAAAAAAGAAATATGCAAATCCAAAATGAAAAAAACT
This sequence comes from Sturnira hondurensis, assembly GCF_014824575.4. Taxonomy (NCBI): domain Eukaryota; kingdom Metazoa; phylum Chordata; class Mammalia; order Chiroptera; family Phyllostomidae; genus Sturnira; species Sturnira hondurensis. The sequence continues at coordinate 1,190,642 of NW_028088106.1, read as the reverse complement.
AAGTTTCTCAAGGTTACAAAAAGACAGGGAAAATGTCCTCATATGGAATGACATCATCATAAAAAAGTGTCAGTTCTCCCTTAACTTCCTTTTCATCATGATCCCAATAAAAATATATATTTTGTTTTAACCAAAAAAAAAAGAAACAGAAAATGTGGCCTATTCCAAAAATTTGCCTGGATTCACCTCTGTTTGGACTGGATTTCTTTAATTTGGAATGGTAACTTATAGATATTAAAAATTTTGAGACATGCTGGTCTTTTCAACTAACCTGGAATCAGAAATCAGGCAAAGTGTATTTTGGTAAAAGTTTCTAAAGCTCTGATTTAAGCATTAAATTTGGAATTAATTGGAATCATGTCATCATTCATATTTCACAAGGAACTAGGGGCTTTCAACACTTCTATAAAGTTCTGTCAGGTTGAAAACCTCTTTGTAACACAAAGTATGTGACCTGGGAAAAATTGATTCCCAGTTTAACATATGTTGTACTTGTTGACTGAGTCATTTTAAAGTAATTTCCTTTCTCAAAATATTCAGGAGATGAGCTGTAAACTAAGCCTGCATCAGCTTAAGATAAAGGCAGTGAGCCCTGGATTATCTTTAAAGACTTTATTTATTACTCTTAGAGAGAGGAGAAGGAAGGAAGAAATAGAGGGAGAGAAATATGATGTGTGACAGAAACATCTATCTATCAGTTGCCCTTCTCATGTCCCCATCTGGTCACCTGGACCACAACCCAAGCATGTGCCCTAACGTAGAATTGAACCAGCACCCTTGCTGTTCTTGGGATGATGCCACGCCAATCAGGGCATGAACACCAGATTAAGAATGAAGAAAGTCTAGAGGATGAAAAATTTAGAGAATTAAGAATCACCCTTTTTGTTTTGTTCTACCACTAACTTCTCATATGTCTTCAAGAAGTCACTGAATATTTCTGAATCAAATTTTCCTTTTATCTAAATTATACCTTTGAGATTTCTTTAAACTAAAAATGTATTATTTTATTAAACATATTTACCCTATCTATTATACCTCAAGATCAGTTCCTTTTATTTTCATTTTTCTTCTTTTTCTTAACTACAAAATACTGATTGTGCATGATTACTAGCTTCAGAACTTTTAATCAAGATTTTCTAGAAACAGTGGGGAATACAAATCATATCTTTTCTAATCCTTAATTTAGGACAGTGCTTACTTCTTTCAAAAAATTTTCCTTAAGATTAAAATACATTGCATAATCTTCATTTTAAATTCATTTCTGTAGTTACCTAGTGTGATTAAAGCCTACTATGTAGCAGACACTGTGATACCCATTTGGAATACAATAATGTAGACCCATCTACATAAAGCTCCAGTCTAGTAGGAAATCAAATAGATAATCAATCCTTACTTTAATAACATGATAACATATGATATACATTACTTCTATGGATGGCCATTAACCTACAGTATTATTAACTCTACTCTTGCCATTCCACTATAACCTAAATGATCAAGTATTTATGATGGGAAGTTCCTGGATCATTTTGAATAAGGACTTGGAGGGGAGCCACCAGCCACTCAACCTGTGAAGGATTACAAAATGAAATAGAATTAAACTGTCTATGATACCCTGAAATTTCTGAGGGTGTTGCTTAATACATTTTCATATCCTAATATTTTATATTTTAGTAAGAGAAAGATCTTAGTTACTAGGATTTTAAAAATGTTGTTAACATTAGTTTAGGTCATCATTAAATTTGGCAAACATGTTCTGATCATCTATTTTTCTGAGCACAGGGAAGTATTAAATGAAATAACCAAGCTCATAGATTAGAAGCTTATGCCTAAATATTTTTAAATAACATAAAAAAACCCTTGGATTAAAACTTTTAGTTAAATTCCCCCAAATTCTCCCCTTTCTAGTATGCTTATTATCTTCATTTATTGATTCACTATTTTGAACACTTAAGATCCTAAATCTAAATACTAAGAAAAATTTTTGGATAACTACTCTCATGTAATGACTCCCAGTGAAAGCTAGTTTAATCTACAACACTGATTTCTGAAGAGATCTTAATTAAAAAAGGGAAAAAGTAATGTACTTCTGTAAGGAATCGAAAGAATTAAATAAAAAGTATTATTTTCATCTCTTTCCTAATTAGTTTAAATAAAATTAGTTTTTGGAGAGTGAGCCCAGGTGACCATCACTAATGGCATTACATGAGCACAGGGATGTAGTTATCTTGGAAAAGTTAAGCAGAATCCATCACTCAGGAGTCATTAAGACAATATATAAATACATGTACTGACCAAAACAATGTCCTCTACATAGAACATAAAGTCTTAGTGTTTACACAAAGAGCATTATTTGTGCACAGTTTGAGGAGCAAAGTACCATATGTTGCTGTGTATAGTGCATACCCACGTATTGTGTGCATTATACATGGGATTATTATGCCTGTTATTATACCCAGGGTATGTAAGCTTTATACCCATGTAGAATGCACATGTTTATTTTCCCCTCAAAAATATGGGCAAAAAGTGCACATTATACATGGTGTACACATTATACATGGTGCACATTATACGTGGTAAACTTCTTAGGGGATCTTTAAAGACCACCATTGACTAAATTTGATACATTGGAAAACAGACATTCTTACATATCTAAGGAATGTGTTTTCACCTGGTTGCTATATTTGCATTATTTCTTACTAACAATCAGAGGGAAAAGATCAACCATATAAAAACATGGGCAAGTGGCAATATATTTTATTCAAAAATGTCCAAACTTTTCATGTCTCAGGGCCACACTAGAAGAGTAAGAGTAGTCTGGGACCACATATTAAATACGCAAACAGTAACAAAAACTGATGAGCAAAAAAAAAAGGTTTTAAATAAATTTACAATTTTGTGTTGGGCTGCATTCACAGCCTTCCTTGGCTGCAGGTTTCAGGGCATGAGGAAATACTGTTTAGCACAGTGGCAAGGTTCACTGCCTCAGTAGAAATAGCGTCCACTCAAATAATGTCCAATCAACTCTGCTACTGTGTATAAAAATACTGAAAAAAATTAAGTGAAGCCCTGACTAGTGTAGCTCAGTGAATGGGGTACTGTCCTGCAAGTCAAAAGGTTACTGGTTTCATTCCCATTTACAGCATATGCCAGGATTTCAGGCCAGGTCCCCAGTTGAAGGCATGCAAAAGGCAACTGATCAATGTTCCTCTCCTTCTCTTTATTCCTTCCTTCCCCTTCCCCTCTCTCTAAAAGTAAATAAATAAAATATTTTTTTAAATTAAGTGAACACTTAAAACTATACAGCATAATCTAAGAAAATACCCAGGTCACTTAAACATTAATTCTATAGAATCTTGAGTAACATAACTAGAAACTGAATTAGCAGAGTTGAGACAAATTGTAGATTTAGTAAATCATTGGTAGCAAAGTAGGAAAACTGAATTTTTTTTATTATTCATTTTCCCTTTAGTATTGCAATATTTTCTGATGGGTATTTCACACTTTTCACAAGTCCCATTGGAAACTTATTCATTGGCAATAAAAATATGTGTCATAAAATTTTTATTTCATATTTGTATTAGAATACAAATATGAATGTTATTATTGTAATGTTGATATATTTGGACAAAAGTATGACCATGTACTTTTGAATAGACCAGATAGCTAAAAACTGGCCTTTTGACCATCTGTCTACTAATCTGCCATCAGTAAGAATTGTTGCTTTTTATTTCATATCATATTATTTTTCACAATGTAATATTATTAAGAATTGACATTTAAAAATGATGTTTAATGATTGGATGGAAGAGTAAAATAATAATACAACCAATTGAAATTGGGTTATAGCCTTACTTTGTGTATGTAAAACACATTTAAAAAATTAAAAGCCCAAATATTAGGTAACATTCCAAATTGATAAGCAAAAGAAAATATAATTGAGTAGCTAGTATTATAAAATCTAATATATCTCCTATAATTTAATCTGAGTTGGTAATTAACAAGCATTTTGGAGAGATTGCCATAATTTTATTGATCTTGAACACCACTATTCTTTTTTAGACATCTGTATATCTTTCATTCAGATTATTTTTTCAGTCTCACTGTAACAGATATTTGTAATACTTTTTAATGTTCTACATTTTAAATATTTTTCCTCTCTTTAGGTAATCCCCCCTGTTATTTGGAAGAATGCTCCTTATAATATACAGCCTGAAAATTCCAATCATGCATTTGCCAACCTCTTGTAACACATTGTAAGCACATTTCATGGGTATTGTATTTATGTACGACCGCCTCAGATGCTGGATCAGAAGTTTGTTTTGTGAAGAAGCATGAAGGACATGGACTCCATTCTGGTGAGGATGCTGTGATTAGAGGCAGATACATTCGGCTTCCAAAGATTATCTTTTGGAAGGTTATCTTTCGAGAAGAAATTCCTGCCTTACGTTGTTGAGTTTTGTTAGTTTGCTTAAAATGTGACTTCTACAACTATAACCACCATTTATTGATAACCATCACCTAAGGGACAAGCCATTATTAAGGAAATTCAGAGCTAAGCAATGAAAAATAATCATGAACTACACTGCACTCAGAATCACGATATTGAGAAATGACAAATACCCTACTGGTTAGCAGTTATAACTGCGTATCCTGTACATTACATCTGAAAAGAGTATAACTTGGTACCCTCAGACAATGGATAAATTCACTTAGCAGTGGAGGCTAACTAAATGGAGATTTATAGATTATTCATGTCAATGAAATATAATTAGCTCACAGAGAGTCCATGAACACATAAATATGCATATTTAGTACTGCAAATAAAATTATTTGGGTAGAAAATACTATCCTAACCCAATAAGCAAATGAAGAACTTTCTCTCTAATAGTACACTTATATTACTTGAAATGAAGATAAAGTTAAAGAGCTAGCTATGAATTTATCTCACATTCCAAATATTGAGTTAAAAATCTTGTGCTTATTTTATATAAAAATAATTTCAAAGTTATGAGACAAATGGAAAGTACAAACAGGAAATGTAAAGCAACCTCAAGATTTATAACTACAGGAAAGCACTACAACCCTGAAGTTTGGAGGGATAAATAGAAAAAAGCTGTATCAGTGCACTTAGCAGCTCAGGCCTTCTGGCAGAAGTCAGAACCTTTCGATGGAATTACTGATCAGGCTGGAACCACAGAGAAAATGCAGCCTCCACTGGAGTAAAAAGATGGAGAAATACCTGATTATAAAGAGGAGAAATACCCTAGTGTCTCTCTTCCTCTGGACCTCCAGTCTTCCTTCTGCTCTCTAGTCTTCTAATCTATCTTTCCATTGGCCAATTCTAAGCATAAAGTAGTTGGAAAGTTCATTTCTTTGTCTACTTTTGCACTAGATTACCAGCTTTATAAACACAGTTTTGCTCACTACTCTGTTCTTAGAATTAGGAGAGTGGCTGACACATAGACTCAAGAAATATATCTTGAGAGAGTAAGTAAAGATAATTTTTTTTGTGAAATTTAATAATCTCTCTCATTCTTTTATAGAAAAAATAGACAAAAAAATAAAGACATAGTCAGAAATTTTGCATAAACAGAGAAATATCAAACAATGCACTCCAAAATATATTTTCAGGTATCTATAAAACACATCTAAAAAGATCAAATAATAACTCTCAAGGGACATATATTTACATATATTTACATTTAAACTCTATTACAAAAATAAAATAGTAAAAGCCATTATTTCTAATTTATTTATTAACTAGATTACTATATAGAATATTTAGAAAATTCAATTAAAATTTTAACTTTTAAAATATGTATATTATAGCAAACAAATATATGATTACAGAAAATAATAAAAACAAAAAGTAATATAGGCATTTTGTCAAAATTGTATTTAGATGCAAATATATAGCCTAAACTATTTCATGGAAAACGAAGATAAGTTTACCAATTCAAAAAAATAAAAACAACAAATCAAACCTAAAAAAAACCTAAGAGGAATAAAATAACAAAGACAAACATAAAAATCAATGAAAAAGGAAAAACAAAACAAAAATACTAGGTAAATCTACAAGCTATTAAAGATACACATAATTTCAGAAACAGAAGTCAGGGAAAAATCTCATTTGTTATAGCAACAAGAAAAATAAAGTACCTAGGAATAAACCTAACCAAGGAGGTAAAAGACCTGTACTCAGAACACTACACGACACTGAAGAAAGAAATTAAGAAGTCACAAATAAAGAGAAGCATGCACCATGTTCATGGATTAGAAGAATTAACATCATTAGAATGTTCATACTACCCAAAGTAATTTATAGATTCAACACAATCCTTATTAAAATATCAATGACATATTTCACAGACAAAGAACAAACATTTCAAAAATTTATATGGAACCATAAATGACCCTGAATAGCTGCAGCAATTTTGAGAAAGAATAACAAAGTAGAAGGGATCACAATACCTGGTATTAAACTATATTAGAGGGCCATAGTAATCAAAACAGTCTGGTACTGACATAAAACAGACACATAGATCAATTGAACAGAATAGAGAGCCCAGAAATAAACCCAAGTCTCTATGGTCAATTAACATTTGACATAGGGGGCAGAAGCATAAAATATAATAAAAATAAGCATCTTCAACAAATAGTGTTTGGAGATCTGGACAACTACATGCAAAAAAAATGAAACTCAACCACCAACCTACACCATACACCAAAATAAATTCAAGGTGGATAAGTGACTTAAATATAAGTTGTGATATCATAAAAGCCCTAGAGGAAAACATAGGCAGGAAAATTTCAGATATCCCATGCAGAAATATTTGCAGCAATACATCTCCTAGGACAAAGTATAGAAAGGAACGGATAAACAAATAGGACTACATTTAAAAAAAATCTCTGCATGGGTAAAGAAAACATCAGTAAAATAAAAAGTGAACCAACAGTATGAGAAAATACATTTGCCAATGATACCTCAGACAAGGGTTTGATCTCCAAAACATACAAAGAACTCACACAACTCCACACCAGGAAGATAAATAATCCAATTTAAAAATGGACAAAGGGCCCTGGCTGGTGTAGCTCAGTGGATTGAGTGCGGGCCTGAGAACCACACGATCGCAGTTTGATTCCCAGTTGGGGCACATGCCTGGGTTGCAGGCCATTTTCCAGTAGGAGACTCATAAAAGGCAACCATACATTGATATTTCTCTCCTTCTCTCCTTCCCTTCCTCTCTAAAGATAAATAAATAAAATCTTTATAAAATGGACAAAGGACCTGAACAAATACTTCCCCAAGGAGGGCATACAGAAGGCCCGGAGACATATGAAAGGATGCTCAACATCACTAGCCATCAGAAAGATGTAAATTAAAACCACAATGAGATATCACTTCACACCAGTCAGAATGGCCATCATAAACAAAGCAAGAAACAACGAGTGTTGGCAAGGTTGCAGACAAAATGGAACTCTAGTACATTGTTGATGGGGATGCAAATTGGTGCAGCCACTGTGGAAAACAGTATGGGATTTCCTCAAAAACTAACAATGAAACTGCCTTTTGACCTGGCAACTCCACTGCTGGTATTATACCCTAAGAACCCTGAAACACAATTCAAAAGAACCTGTGCATCCCAATGTTCTGATCCGTAGTCAGATGCATTATCCATTACGTCACTGGCCCCGTACTGCATCCCAATGTTTATAGCAGCACAATTTACAATAGCCAAGTGCTGGAAACAGCCTAAGTATGAATCAGTAAATGAGTGGATCAAAAAAACTGTGGTAAATTTACACAATGAAATATTACACAGCAGAAAGAAAGAAGGGGCTCTTACTCTTTGCAACAACATGGATTGAACTTGAGAGCATTATGCTAATTGAAATAAGCTAGACAATTAAAGACAAATATCATATGATTTCACCTATAAGTGCAACCTATTCAACATAACAAACAAGTAAGCAAAATAAAACCAGAGATATGAAATAAAAAAACAAACGGACAGTGATGAGAGGAAAGGAGGGAGAGCAATAATTGGGGAAAGAAAGGGAAGGGTCTTCAAGGAACATGTATAAAGTACCCATGGACAAAGACAATGGGAACAGGGGGAGAATTGAATGTGGGAGTTGGGGTGGAGAAAAAAAGAAAGAAAACCAAGACAAGTGATGGAAGGAGAATGTGCATATGCCTACATGTGAGAAAAAAGAGAAAATCTTATTTTTATAAATGTTATGCACAAGATAATTTACTGGGAAAAGCCAAGTGTCAGATTGAGTCAAATAAAAATAGTACCTGGGGCAATGAAATAGGACAGATACCTAAATTTGGATCCTGTGCTAAATGCTTTATCTCCATTGTAATTCATTATGGTCATTATTGGAAGTTAATGCCAGTATTATCTTGAAGACATACTTGTGTAGTGTTTGTGATTTCATACTTCTGCATAAATATATATCTATGAAGTATGGGTATAATGGTAACTATTATCAAAGTGATATGCAAAGTAAGCCTCAATGCGGGTTTATTGCTTCTCCACTTTTACTGTTTGTTTGTTTTTTTCTCCACAAGTCAAATTTACATGCATATATACTCCAGGCAATTTAATTGAACAAGTACCACCTCAGAACTGGATGAAAAGGAAAACATCAGAATGTTGTTCAAACAAGGATAACTCCCTGGCAGGAAGTTCCGCAGCTATTTATAGTGTCTACATACTCAATACTAATCATACTTAAATATCCTTTTTATTCAGTATTTAGAAATAAAAGGCTAGGGTGGTTAAATGAAAGAAAATAAAACTCTAGAAAGACACAGATACACAAGCATGTGAATATATACTGTGTTCTTTAAATGTGTTTGCTTGGCAAATGAAACAATGTCAAAGCATTAAACTGAAATATCTAGTCTGTTATACCTGCATTTTTAGAAGCTATATTATAATAAGTATCTTAAAAAATGAACAGTCGAGTGACTATAGCTTGTCATTTAACTGATATTAAAATGATTATTTGGGAAATTGTTATATTAGATAATGGATGCTAAATAGTGGGCTATCATAAATTATCTCAATTTTCAATTATAAAACAAAATAGAAAAATACATGAAAGTTTCATTACCAGTATTTATCAGAAATGTGACACCAAAACAAATGACAATTTTGGCCATGATAGAGATATTGTGGATATATGTTCCACATCAGTAAGTACAAAGTTGATACCATCCTCATATACACAAAACTTATCTTTTGTTCATGTTTTAAAACAATGTTTAAATACATGTTTTCTTAGCTCTTTCAAGAAATAACTAATTCAGTCCTTTCCCTCAGAACAGGTTATTTCCTTCTGGTCTAAAGTTTTAAAATCAGTTTAACATATTTAAGATGATATAAATTCTATTCATACAAATTATCATTTTCAGGAGTAATTTCTTTTTTCTTTTTGAGAATTTTTTTATTGTTGTTCAAGTACAGTTGCCTCCATTTTCTCCCCAACCATCCCCACCTCTCACCCTCAATCTTATCCCCCTTTGGCTGTGTCCATGGGTCCTTGATACATATTCATTGACAGCCCTTCCCCTTTTTTCCCCTGATATCCATTTTCCCCCTCTCCTCTGATTACTGTCAGTTTGTTCTTTATTTCAATGCCTCTGGTTATATTTTGCTTGCTTGTTTGTTTTGTTGATTAGGTTCCACTTATAGGTGAGATCATACGGTATTTGTCTTTCTCGGCTTGGCATATTTCACTTAACATCAACGCTTTCCAGTTCCATGGAAGAATATATTATGTTCATGGATTGGACAAATTAACATCATCAAAATATCCATATGACCCAAAGCAATTTATAGATTCAATGTAATCCCTATTTTAATACCAATGAATATTTCACAGATAAAGAACAAACCTTTCAAAAATTTATATGGACAAATAATGACCCCAAATAGCCACAGCAATTTTGAAGAACCAAGTAGGAGGGATCACAATACCTGATATCCAGCTATATTACAAGGCCACCGTAATCAAAACTTCTTTAAAGAAAAAAACATGTTGTGAAATAAATTGCTTTAAAATGTTTTAAGAACTATAAATTTATAAATACTTAAAAGTATTCCTAAATGTGTCACAGTATTGCAAATCATATCTTTTTCTTTAGCATTATTTATCATTTTGTAAACTAATTATTTCAGGGCTTGAAGTACTTGCTATTTGTAGGTGGGAAATTTCCCGTTCCAAACTTTTAGGATGCCTTTTAATACCTTTCAAATTAATAATGTAGAGTTACCTGAAGAAGAATGTTGTAAGTCCTTTAGAACTGTATATTTGAGCAAGGTTTTTACAGACACTTTGTAAGTGATGGCTATTTTTTTTAAAGTCTGTTATTCAGTTCACTCCACTGCATCATTCCATTACCACTTTTACTTCACTACGAGCAGATTCATAACTGAAGCACGTTATCTTCTCTCTATTTCTCCCACCTCCATACCCCCTCAAACAAGTGTCTGACCCAGGGAGGGGTACTTTTCAGATCAATTTAATCATCCTACTAAACAAGTATATATTAAAACAAAGATTTTAATAGCCACAATAAGTCAGAGCAATCACCTATAACTTGTACAGAGTACGTGGAACAACTATTTAAAGTATAAAAACAGAAAAGTGTGATCTTTTAAATGTAATAGGTACTTTCTTTGCTTTATTTATGGTTTTTGTTGAGCATTTTGCAGTTACACTTTGATCAATCCTTTCATTAATGGAACTGTTTGTATGACCTACTTGATCAACATTTAAACTTGTTTTGGCCCTATTAATAAGATAGAAATAAATATTTAATTTACAATTTGCCTGGCAATGACGAGGTGCATTGCATTTTGGGAAGAACAGTCCTAGCAGGTGCATGGTGCAATAGAAGGGCATCTGCAAGGGGCCACCAGATGGATAAGGTAGTGGGAGATGACCACCAGGTGATCAGCACATGGACAGAGCAAAAGGAAGTCCATTCCACTGAATAGTGAGTGGCTATACCAGAAGCAAAACTTTGCCACTTTGGCATACTGTGGGATGTTCATTTCTTTTTTCCCCAATTTTTTATTTAATTATTTTCAAGTACAGTTTTCTGTCTATTACTCCCATCCCCTCCCACCCCTGTGCTCCCGCTCTCCCTTCCATTTCCACCTTTCTCAGTTGTTGTCCATGTATCCTTTATATAGGTTCCTTTAAATCCCTCCCCTATTTCCCCTGAAATTCCCTCCACTCTTCCCTCTGGTCATTGTCAGCCTGTTCTCTATTTCAGTGTCTTTGGTTATATTTTGCTTACTTATTTGTTTTGTTGTTTAGCTTCCTGTTAAAGGTGAGATCATATGGTATTTGTCCTTCAACACCTGGCTTACTTCACTCAGCATAATGCTTTCCAGTTCCATCCATGATGTTGCAAAAGGTAGGAGCTCCTTTCTTTCTGCTGCATAAAATTCCATTGTGTATATGTACCATAGTTTTTTGATCCATTCATTTACTGACGGGCATCTAGGTTGCTTCCAACTCTTGGCTATTGTAAATTGTGCTGCTATGAATATTGGGGTGCATATGTTCTTTGGGATTGGTGTGTCAGGGTTCTTAGAATATACTCCTAATAGTGGAATTGCTGGGTCAAAAGGCAGGTTCATTTTTAGTTTTCTTAGAAAATTCCATACTGTTTTCCATAATGGTTGTACCAGTCTGCAATCCCACCAACAGTGGACCAGAGTTCCCTTTTCACCATACCCTCTCCAACATTTGTTGTTTATTGCTTTGTTTATGATAGCCATTCTGACTGGTGTAAAGTGGTATCTCATTGTGGTTTTAATTTGCATCTCTCTGATAGCAAGCGATATTGAGCATCTCTTCATGTGTCTCTGGATCCTCTGTATGTCCTCCTTGGAGAAATGTCTGTTCAAGTCCTCTGCCCATTTTTTGATTGGGTTGCTTGTCTTCTTTGAGTGGAGCCGAATGAGTTCTTTGTATATTTTGGAGATTAAACCCTTATCTGAGGTATCATTGGCAAATATGTTTTCCCAAGCTGTTGCTTCTCTTTTTATCTTGATACTTCTTTCTTTAGCCATGCAGAAGCTTTTAATTTTGATGAGATCCCATTGGTTTATTCTTTCCTTTATGTCCCTTGCTCTAGGGGATGTATCAGTAAAAATATTGCTGCATGGAATATCTGAGATTTTCCTGCCAATGTTCTCCTCTAGGGCTTTCATGGTTTCACAGCTTATATTTAAGTATTTTATCCACCTTGAATTTATTTTGGTGTATGGTGTAAGTTGGTGCTCAAGTTTCATTTTTTTGCATGTAGCTGTCCAGTTCTCCCAACACCATTTGTTGAAAAGGCTGTCTTTACTCCATTTTATGTTATTGCCCCCTTTGTCGAATATTAATTGACTGTAGAGAGTTGGGTTTATTTCTAGGCTCTCTGTTCTATTCCACGGTCTATGTGCCTGTTTTTGTGCCAGTACCAGACTATTTTGATTACAGTGGCCTTGTAATACAGTTTGATATCAGGTATTGTGATTCCTCCTACTTTGTTCTTCTTTCTCAAAATTGCAGCTGCTATTCGGGGTCTTTTATGGTTCCATATAAATTTTTGAAGTGTTTGTTCTATGTCTGTGAAATATGCCATTGGTACTTTAATAAGTATTGCATTGAATCTATAAATTGCTTTGGGTAATATGGACATTTTGATTATGTTAATTCTTCCAATCCATGAACAGAGTATATGTTTCCATTTGTTTGCGTCTTCCTTGATTTATTTTTCAGTGTTGTGTAGTTTTCTGCATACAGGTCTTTTGCCTCCTTGGTTAGGTTTATTCCCAGATATTTTATTTTTGTTTTTGCTATATCGAATGGAATTTTTTCTTGATGTCTGCTTCTGCTGCTTCATTGTTGGTATACAAAAATGCCTTTGATTTCTGGATATTGACTTTGTATCCCCTGGTTTTGCCAAATTCATTTATTAGTTTGAGCAGTTTTTTTTGGTAGAGGCTATAGGATTTTCCATGTACACTATCATGTCATCTGCAAACAATGCCAGTTTTGTTTCCTGTTTTCTGATTTGGATGCCTTTTATTTCCTTTTCTTGTCTGATTGCTGTGGCTAGAACTTCTAATATTATATTGAATAGAAGTGATGAAAGTGGGCAACCTTGTTTGTTCCTGATCTTAGTGGAAAAGCTTTTAGTTTTTGCCCATTGAGTATGATGTTGGCTGTAGGTCTTTCATATACGGCCTTTATTATACTGAGGAATGCTCCCTCTATTCCTATTTTTCTGAGTACCTTTATCATGAATGGGTGTTGTACCTTATCAAAAGCTTTTTCCGCATCTATCATGTGGAGGACATACATACAGAGGATCCAGAGATACATGAAAAGATTCTCACTATCACTAGCTATCAGAGAGATGCAAATTAAAACCACAATGAGATACCACTTTACACCAGTCAGAATGGCTATCATAAACTAAGAAACAAACAACAAGTGCTGGAGAGGTTGTGGGGAAAAGGGGACCCTAGTTCACTCTTGGTGGGATTGCAGACAGGTACAACCACTATGGAAAACAGTATGGAATTTTCTAAGAAAACTAAAAATGAACCTGCCTTTTGACCCAGCAATTCCACTATTAGGAGTATATTCTAAGAACCCTGACACACCAATCCAAAAGAACATATGCACTCCAATGTTCATCGCAGCACAATTCACGATAGCCAAAAGTTGGAAGCAACCTAGATGCCCATCGGTCAATGACTCGATCAAAAAGCTATGGTACATTTACACAATGGAATTCTATGCTGCAGAAAGAAAGAAGGAACTACTACCCTTTGCAACATCATGGATGTAACTGGAAAGCATTATGCTGAGCAAAATAAGCCAGGTGATGAAAGACAAATACCATATGATATCACCGTTAACAGGAATCTAAACAACAAAACAAACAAGCAAGCATATATGAACAATGACACTCAAATATGGAACAGGCTGACAGTGTCCAGAGGGGAGAGGGGAGAGAATCATAGGGGAAAAGGGGATGGACTCACATGAACAAGTATAAAGGACACATGGACAATAACTAAGGGTGGGGCGCAGAAATGGGAGGGAGGTGGGGAGCACTGGGCTGGGGGGGTGGACAGGGCTGGGAATATAAGACAGAAAAGTGTACTTGAACAAGAATTAAATAAAAAAGTTAATTTAAAAAAAAAGTACAAATTGGTACTCATTAAGTATTCACAAAGATTTAAATTGCAGCACAGGGAATGTGGTCAGTGATATTGTAACAACTATGTATGGTGCCAGGTGGGTACTGGAAATAATGGAGGGGTCGCTTTGTAAAGTACGTGATTGTCTAACCACTGTGCTATATGCCTGAAAATAATTAAATAATAATGAACGTAAACTGTAAAATGATAAGTAAAGGAAGGAGAGCTACATTTGTAGGAAAAAAATGAGGTTTTTATTTTTGTTTTGTTAATTTAATATTTATTGTATTTTTCCATTACCCTTTAGTTCCCTTATACTGCCTGCTTCCCAGCAATCTCCATACTATTCTCCATGTCCATGAGTTTTTTTTCCTTGTTTGGCCAATCCGTTAACCCCTTAACTTTCCTACTCCCGGCTGTCATCCAGATCTCCGTCTATGAGTCATTCCCCGTTTTCCTGATTAGTTCAGTTTGTTCATTAGATTCCATGTATAAGGGAAATCATATGCTATTTGTCTTTCTCTGACTGGTTTATTTCACCTATCATAATGTTCTCCAGGTACATCCATACTGTTGCAAAGGGTAAATTTTTTTTCTTTTTTATAGCCAGGTAGTAGTCCATTGTGTAAATGTTCCACAGTTGTTTTATCCACTCATCTACTGCTGAATACTTGAGCTGCTTCCATATCTTGGTGATGAAAACTACATTCCAATGAACATATGGGTGCTTATGTTCTTCCAGATTAGTGTTTGGGGTTCCTTCAGATATATCCCCAGAAATGGCATTACTATGTCAAAAGGCAGATTCATTTTTAATATTTTGAGGTATCTCAATGTTCTTTTCCATAGTGGCTTCACTGATCTGCATTCCACCAAGAGTGCAAAAGCATTCTCCTTTCTCCACATCCTCACCAGTACTTGTTTGTTGATTTACTTATGATAGCCATTCTGATAGGTGTAAAAGGATATCTCATTGTGCTTTTAATTTGTATTTTTCTGATAATTAGTAATGTTGAGCATCTTTTTATATGTTTGTTGGCCATCTGTATGTGCTGTTGAATAAGTGTCTATTTAGTTCCTCTCCCACTTTTAAATTGGGATGTTTGTTTTTTAGGTGCCGAGTTTCATAAATTCTTTATAAACTTTGGATATTAACCCCTTAACAGGTGTATTGGCAAATATGTTCTCCCAGTCTATGTGTTGTTTTTTAATTTTGTTGATGATTTCCTGTCATGCATTTTTTAATATATTTTTTACTAAATCAAATTCCTACAGGAATTTCTAACAGAGGCATACCAGAGTATCTTAAGTGTAGTATATATTCAATTAATATTTGATATATAAATTTCATAGTATATCCTGAGTATATGCTCAAAGTAACTGAGATATTATTAAAAAGAAAATACCATTTTATATTTTGTACTAATAAATTGCTCAAATTAATCTAATAAATTGCTAGTAGAAATATTTTAGCTACTTCCTTAAGACTTTTCTTTCACATGTATAGTTATGTAGGTAGCACTTATAAAATGTTGGGGAAAACCAAACATATTTTTACTCACATGTTCAAAAAGTTCCACAATGATAATTTATAAAAATATATATTGTATAAATGCATGTTTTCCAAACAAAGGTAAATTCAACATAAATTATTTTCAAATTATGATAATCTTCAGGTAAATGGAATCAAAGAGCTAGGGTTGGGTGCTCTATTTGATTTGCCTCTTTATGTATTTATTTTTCTTTTTAATATATTTTATTGATTATGCCATTATAGTTGTTCTATTCCCCTCCTTCATTCCCCTCCACCCTGCACACCCCCTCCATTCCCCCCCTTTAGTTTATGCCCATGTGTCACAAGTTCTTTAGATTTTATATTTCCCATACTTGTCCTCCCCACTGACTATTTTCTACTTACCATCTATACTACTTAGTCTCTGTACCTTTTTCCCCTTCTCCTCCTCCAACTACCCTGTTGCTAAACCTTCATGTGATCTCCATTTCTATGTTTTCTCTCCTGATTTAGCTGTCCTCTTGGTTTGCTTTTGTTTTAGGTGTGGTTGTTAGTAACAGTGAGTTTGCTGTTCTTTCACTGTTCATATTTTTTTATCTTCTTTTTCTTAGATAAGTCCTTTTAACATTTCATATAATAAGGGCTTGGTGATGATGAACTTCTTGAATTTGACCTGATCTGAGAAGCACTTTATTTGCCCTTCCATTCTAAATGAAAGCTTTGCTGGATAGAGCAACCTTGGATGTAGGTCTTTGGATTTCATGACTTGAAATACTTCTTTCCAGCCCCTTCTTGCCTGTAAGGTCTCTTTTGAGAAATCCTCTGACAGTCTGATGGGAACTCTTTTGTAGGTGACTGTCCCCTTATCTCTTGCTGCTTCTAGGATTTTCTCCTTCATTTTAATCTTGGGTAATGCAATTATGATGTGCCTTGGTGTGTTCCTCCTTGGGTCCAACTTCTTTGGGACTCTCTGAGCTTCCTGGACTTCTTTGAAGTCTATTTTCTTTGCCAGATTGGGGAAGTTCCCCTTTATTACTTGTTCAAATAAATTTTCCACTTGTTGCTGTTCCTCTTCCCCTTCTAGTACCCCTATAATTCAGATGTTGGAACATTTAAAGATGTCCTGGAGGTTCATAAGCCCCTCCACATTTTTTGAATTCTTGTTTCTTCATTATTTTCTGTTTGGTAATTTTTTTCTTCCTTCTTGTCTACTCCCTTGATTTGAGTACCAGTTTCCTTTCCATCACTATTGGTTTCCTGTGCATTTTCCTTCATTTCACTTAATTCAGCCTTCATTTGTTCATCTAATTTGTGACTAAAATCAACCAGTTCTGTTATCACCCTGATCATCAGTATTTTGAACTGTGCATCTAATAGGTTGGCTATCTCTTGGTCACTTAGAAGTATTGGCTCTGGGGCTTTTGAACTGTTCTTCTTGAGCCATAATATTTTGGTCTGTTCATGCCTGTTACATATGAGGGGTGGAGCCTTAGGTGTTCCCCAGGGTGGGGAGACCCAGGTCACTGGCTTGTGATGCTATATGTGGGGGCAGGGTCAGAGAGGGGCAGTGGTGTTTGTTCTGCTCTCTCTCAGATTTTGGTCCCCTCTGCTGCTTCTCTCAAGCAAACTGCCCCCCCCCCCCACCAGTGCTGGCTCCCAGCTATGTGGGCCTGTGCACCTTTTAGGACCCTGTGGGTCTCTCCAACAAACTCTGTGAGCCTGGGAGCTTCTCCTGGCACCTCAACCCTGATTTTAGGCTTTAATTCCCTTCTCTGGGGCCCTAGCCTGCGCAGTCTGTCTCAGTGCTCGCTCCTTTGCCTGGTTTATCTGAGTATGAATGTGTCACTGCGGCCAGCCAGCCACCTTGCACCCTCACTGGGTCCACCCATTGCCACTCAGAGCCTAGGATATGCCAACGGTTGCCTGCACACCTGGGTCGGTCTGGCCACTTTTTCTTGGGTGACTCACTCCACCAGCCGCTGACTCTGCCCCTCTTACCAGTTTGGCTGAATGGTTTGTTGTTGTCAGACTTCTGTACAGTTCAATTTTCTGTGTTTTGGTTGCATTTTTGTTACTAAAACTTTGTTGTCTTTAAACTTGGTTGTGCAAGGAGGCACAGTGTTTCCACTTATGCCTCCATCTTTTATCTGTCTCTTTAGATGATAATTCAACCTCATCCAGCATTCAAGTTTATTTAAATTTATTTTTATTGTATTATTTCTCATGACCATTTATTCCCATTATAACTTCCCCCTCAACACTCCTGCAATCCCCACAACATTGTCCATGTCCATGAGCCCTTTTTTCCTTTAGTTTCTATTTTGACACAAACCTAAGGGAGAGTGTTTTATGTATATGATGATTAGCATGCCTATAAAAATTTTTTGTACTTAGACAAGTTACATGTAGAAACAAATTATGTGTGGAAAAACCCACATAATCATCAGTTAAAAACACAGTAGTTATCTCTTATCATTCTTAATAAATTCAAATAATTATTATTTTGAGTTGGATAAGCATGGAACTAACCATTTTCCTATTCTTTGTCCTTTGTGTTACGAACAGTGACACAAAGGACAAGAAGAGTCTCACAAACAGTAGGAAAACAAAGAAACAAAACTCAAATAAAAGGAAAGAAGGAAGGCTCAGAAAGATGCTAAATGAAAAAGAGGCAAGTCAATAATCAGATATTGAATTCAAAGCAATGCTTATTGCTTATTCAAATAATTATTATTTTGAGTTGGATAAGCATGAAACTAACTATTTTCCTATTCTTTGTCCTTTGTGTTTTTTCAGGAAGCTCAATGAGCTCACAGTGAATTACCAAAAACTACAGGGAAACTACAACGAACTCAATGGAAACTATATCAACACAAGAGAGGAGATAGAAACTATCAACAAATGCCAAGAAGAAATGAAGAATACAATTTCTGAACTGAAGAACACAGTAGAAGGGATCAAAAGTAGGCTAGATGAAGCAGAGGATCAGATCAATGAGCTGGAGGACAAGGTAGAAAAAAACACCCAGAAAGAGCAAGAAAACTAAAAGAGGCTCAGAAAAAATGAGCATGGGTTAAGGGAAATTCAGGACAACATGAAACATAATAATATCCATATAATAGACATACCAGAAGGAGAAGAAGAGCAAGGGATAGAAAACCTGTTTGATAAAGTAATGATGGAAAACTTCCCTAATTTGAGGAGAGAAAAAGTCACATAAATCCAGGAAACACAGAGAGTCCCAATGGAGAAGAACCCAAAGAGGCCCACTCCCAAGACACATCATAATTAAAATGGCAAAATTCCAAGACAAAAAAGAGAATCTTAAAGAGAGCAAGGGGAAAACAGGAAGTAACATACAAGAGAACCCTGATAAGACTAGTAGATGACTTCTCAATGGGAACACTCCAAGCCAGAAGGGAATGGCAAGGAATATTCCAAGGATTGAAAACCAGAGGCTTACAACCAAGACTACTCTATCGGCAAGGTTCGCAATTAAAATGGAAGGCCAAATAATGAGCTTCCCAGACAAAAGTAGCCTCAAAGAATATAGCTCCTCCAAACCAGCTCTGCAAGGGATGCTAAAGGCTCTGCTTTAAGAACAGGAATAAAAACAGTGAGAGAGGGAGGAACACGGTACAAAAAATAGTAATGAATAGCTACCTATCAATAATAACCTTAAAAGTAAATGAATTAAATGCCCCAATCAAATACAGAGAATAGCTGAATGGGTAAGAAAGCATGACCCACACATATGATGCCTACAAGAGACCCACCTTAGGATAAAAGAGCTACACAGACTGAAAATGAAGGGCTGGAAACAAATATTCCAAGCAAGTGGACAGGAAGAAAAAAAAAGCTCAGTAGTCATACTTACATTGGAAAAAATAGACTTTAAAAAAAAGAGCCATAAAAAGAGACCCAGAAGGTCTTTTTCACAATGGAAGAAGGTCATTCTTCACAAGGGAAGAATCCCTCAGGAAGACAAAAGCATAGTAAATATATATGCACCAAACATAGGAGCACCCAAATACATAAAGAATATCTTGGAGGACTTCAAGAAAGATATTGACAGCACCAAAATTATAGTAGGGGGTTTTAACACTAAACTGTCAAAAATGGTCAGATCAAAACAAAATATCAACAAAGATATTGCAGCATTGAACAATGCCCTAGAAAAAAACGGACTTAACTGATATATATAGAGAGCACTTCATCTCAAATAAGCAGCATACACATTCTTTTTAAATGCACATGGAACATTTCAAAGATAGACCACATGATAGGACACAAAACATACCTCAACAAATTTAAGAAAACTGAAATCATAACAACAATTTTCTCCAATGACAAGGGACTGAAATTAGAAAGCAACCTCAAGGGAAAAAAAAACCTAAAACACTCAAACTCGTGGAGATTGAATAGGATGTTATTACACAACAAATGGGTCAAGAATGAGATTAGAGAAGAAATCAAAAAGCTTCTGGAAACAAATGAAAATGAACTTACAACAATCCAAAACTTATGGGACACAGTGAAGGCAGTACTGAGAGGGAAGTTCATGGTGATACAGGCCTACATAAAAAATAGAAATATTTCAAATAAACAACCTAACCCTACACCTACAATGATTTGAAGAACAACAAAGACAGCCCAGAGCAAGTAGAAGGAAGGGAATAACCAAGATCAGAGAAGAATTAAATGACATGGAGACTAAAAGCACAATTCTCAGGATCAATAAATCCAGGAGCTGGTTCTTTGAAAAGATAAACAAAATTGACAAGACTTTAAGAAGACTCATCAAGAAAAAAAGAGAGAGGACCCAAAGAAACACAATCAGAAATGAAAGAGGGGAGAATACAACTGATATCACAGAAATACAAAGGATTGTAAGAAATTACTACAAAGATCTGTATGCCAAGAAACTTGAAAACCTAGGTGAAATGGACAAATTTCTAGAAAAATATAATCTTCCAAAACTCAACAAAGAAGAAGCAGAAAGCCTGAACAGATGGAACAGACGGTTTCACAGGAGAATTTTACAAAATTACCCATTAAGGGAAAAAAGCTTATTTAAGGAAGAGCTACCTCCCATCCTTCACAGATTATTCCAAAAAATATTAAGAAGATGGAAGACTCCCAAGCACTTTTTATGCAGCCAGCATCATCCTAATCTAAAGACCAGATAAAGACATAACAAAGAAAGATAACTCCAGGCCAATATAGCTGATGAACATGCATGCTAAACTCATCAAGAAAATATTAGCAAACCACATCTAAAATACATTTAAAAGATCATACAGCATGACCAAGTGAGATTCATCCCAGGGATGTAAGGATGGTGCAATATTCACAAATCAATAAACATAATACATTACATAAACAAAATGAAAAAGAAAAACCACATTATCATATCAATAGATGTGGAAAAAGCATTTGACAAGGTATAACATTTATTTATCATAAAAACCCTTAGCAAAGTGGGGACTAGAGGAAGCATTCCTGAACCTAATAAAAGTCATATGGGAGAAACCTACAGCCAACATCATATTCAATGGAAAAAAATCTTAGAGCTTTCCCACTAAGATTAGAAACAAGACAAGCATGGCTGCTTTCACCACTCATATTCCATACAGTATTGGAAGTCCTAGCCACAGCAATCAGACAAGAAAAATAAATAAAAGGCATCAAAATTGGAAAGGAAGAAGTAAAGCTGTCATTGTTTGAAGATCACTTGATAGTGTACATAGAAAATCTTATAGACTCCAACAAAAAGCCTACTCAACCTAATAAATAAATTTGGCAAAATGGTGAAATACAAAGTCAATATTCAGAAATTGAAGGCATTTTTGTACATCAACAATGAAATATCAGAAACAGAAACTAGGAAAAATATCCCATTTGATATAGCAACAAGAAAAATAAAGTACCTAGGAATAAACCTAACCAAGGGGTAAAAGACCTGTACTAAGGAAACCGTATAACACTGAAAAAAAATAAGGAAGATTCAAACAAATGGAAGAATGTACCATGTTCGTGAAGGAATCAACATCATCAGAATGTATGTATTACTCAAAGCAATTTATAGATTCAACACAATACCTATTAAAGTACCAATGACATCTTTCACAGATATAGAACACACACTTCAGAAATTTATATGGAACCATAAACAATCCCAAATAGGAGCAGCAATTTTGAGAAAGAATAACAAAGTAGGAGCAATCACAATTCCTGATATTAAACTATATTACAAGGCCATAGTAATCAAAATAGCCTGGTGTTGGCATAAAAACAGAAACATAGAACAGAATAGAGAGAGCCCAGAAATAAATCCAAGTCTCTATGGTCAATTAATATTCGGCACAGGGGGCAGATGCATAAAATGAAGCAAAAATAGCCTCTTCAACAAATGGTGCTGTGAGAGCTGAAAAACTACACACACACACACAGACACACACACACACAAGAAACTTGATCACTAACTTACACCATACACCAAAATAAATTCAGTGTGCATAAAAAACTTAAATATAAGTTGTGACACCATAAAAGTCCTAGAGAAAAATATTGTCAGTAAAATCTCAGACATTTAACACAGCGACATCTTCACTGGTATGTCCCCTAAAGCAAGGGACATAACGGAAAGAATTAACAAATGGAACTTCACCAAAATAAAAAGCTTCAGCATGGCTAAAGAAAACAGCATTAAAGTGAAAAGAGAACCAAGTATATAGGAAAACATATTGGCTAATGATACCTTGGACAAGGGTTTCATCTCCAAAATACATAAAGAACTCACTTCACTCCACTTCAGTAGGACAACAAATCCAATTAAAAATGGGCAAAAGACTTGTGCAGACACTTCTCCAAGGAGAACATACAGAGGGCCCAGAGACATATAAAAAGGTACTCAGAATCACTAGCCATCAGAGATGCAAATTAAAACCACAATGAGATACCACTTTACACCGGTGAGAATGGCTGCCATAAACAAAGCAGTAAACAATTGTTGGAGAGGGTGTGGGGAAAAGGGGACTCTGGTCCACTGTTGGTGGGATTGCAGACTGGTACAACCATTATGGAAAACAGTATGGAATTTTCTAAGAAAACTAAAAATGAACCTGCCTTTTGACCCAGCAATTCCACTGCTGGGATTATACCCTAAGAACCCTGAAACATCAATCCAGAAGAACCTATGCACCCCAATGTTCATAGCAACATAATTTATAATAGTCAAGTGCTAGAGGCAGCCTAAGTACCATCAGTAAATGAATGGATCAAAAAACTGTGGCCCATTTACACAATGTAATACTACACAGCAGAGAGGAAGAAGGAGCTCCTACCTTTTGCAACAGCATGGATGGAACTTAAGCACATTACGTTAAGTGAAATAAGGCAGGCAGTGAGGGACAAATACCATATGATCTCACCTTTAACTGGAACATAATCAACAAAAGAAAAAAGCAAACAAAATATAACCAGAACCATTGAAATGAAGAATAATCTAACAATAGCTGGGGGGAGGGGACAATGGTGGGAAGGGTTTTCAAGAAGTACTATAAAGAACACATGGACAAAACTAAGGGGGAGGGTGGAAGCAAGGGAGAAAGGTGGGTTTGGCTAGGTGGTGGGTGGGGTGGAAATGCAGAGAACTGTAATTAAACAATAATACAATAATTTTTAAAAATGAAAATAAAAATATAATTCACATCTGAAATAAAAATTAGAATTTAAACTGGATATTAAAACTTCTCTTAATAAAAAGCTATCATGAAAGGGTTAACATTTCCAGTTTTAATAGGTAACAAAATTTTCTAATTTTTAAGGTCTATTGGTATCATTTAGACATTTGAAATGAAGTCTCCCAAGCATCAAGGTCTATTTACATACATCATTTAATATAAGCATGAGGTGTTTGAAATGCAAGACCATATTTTAACAAAGAAAAATATCTTCTTGTCAAAATAGAATATCGTGCAACAAGATAACAATGTAATTTTAATATAAACTTAGAAGTGTTTCATTCCAACATTGGTAATAAAAGCTTCACTATAATGCAGGTAATCTAATGCCATTAAATATGCATTTTTGTCTTTTTATAGATTCTTTACTTTGCTACTAAATAATTAGCACTTCAATTCTTTTTTAAAAATCAGGTTATTGCAGCTGGCAAAATGTGAGATTAAAACAATTACTTTAGGATATTTAATATAATCTTAAAATAAGTGGAAAAGTCAGTTAATCAAAGCACAAATTATAGAAAGTCTCAAGCTACTCATTAAGGTCTCTTGTTTTAGTGTGCACGTCTGTGATTAATTTGTCATTGCCCGATATGTTGGAATTCACACATAATTGTGGAGAAAGGGCCTGCTTGAAAGTGTGCTATGCAACTTGAAGAGAGGAAAAAGTGCAAGCTACTGAAAAATAAATTGTAGAAGAAGAAGATGCATAAAGAGGGTAAGCATCTATCAAACACATTATATTATAGAGGGAAAAGTTTTTTGTTGGTAGAGAAGTTTCTTGGCTTTTTGTACTATGCATACATCATGTCAAGTTAGAAAATATCACAGATAAATATTGCATTATATAATATAATATTCTGAATACAAATGGGGGAGATTTTTAAATGCCAATGCATAATGGATATCTCACATGTGGCTTTTATTCTAAGATGTTTCGCTGATTTTACACTTGAGAATGATAGCTAGGCTATTAGTTGCTGAAATGATGACACCTTACCACAGCTGTGATTTCTTATAAAATATTTAGTTCAGGCCTTCAAGTTCTAAACTAGAAAACAAGGCACATCAATTTAGAAAGTTATTATGTGACTACCACGTGTTGTTCTGGACTAGAGCACCCCAAATGGAAGATCCCTTGAGTGCTATAACATTATCGTGAGTTCTGAATGACAGGTTGAGCTACTGTCTCAGGGAGAATCTGGAGTGTGGGCTACTAATAACATCTCAGTTTGTTAAATTTATTTTATTTTGTGTGTATTGCTTAGGTTATTACACAATGTTTTCTATTATTTGCAGACATATATGAATCATTCACTATCGATAGTCCACATATAATTTTAGATGAAGAAATTATTTGTACCTTAAGGACTGGGGCTGTTTTTTAATAGATAGAAGTCCTGACAAGCAAAGTGGGTTGTTTTTTGTTTATTCATTCATTTATTTATTTATTTATTTATTTATTTATTTATTTTGACTAGGCTGTTGGAGTCCAAGGAATGAGTGATCAAATTCAGGTGGTATAATACACTTTACCCAGATTGAGGTGCAAATCCTGCCAGTCCAATCTGTTCCATCATTAATGCTGCCCTCTCTTATAATACCGAATACCACTCACCAAAATTGTGCTGAGGGTGGAGAAGAAGAGACCGGATGACCCAGTAAATCTGGCCATGTGTAACTTCTATGGTTCTTGGTAACAGTACATAGAACACAGGATCTATTGGAAACCAAGTGAAGTGGCACACAAATACGCAAAGGTCCAAAACGAGGTTTATTTTGAGACTGTCTTCAATCTCAGCATTGTTTTTAGACAATGTCTACATGAGAAGACTGCTAATAAAGTCTGCCTCTTGGAAGAACCTAGTGAGATTGGTCTATGCTCTGGGAAGTTGAGGATCTTCCAACCTGTAAAGTCATCTGATCTGAGTGGTCAGCATACAGGATTTTGGGTTGTGGCATACAGTGCCAGTTCCAGAGATACTCCAAAAATCCTCCACAGACAAATGAGCATCAGCTGTTTTCCCAGTTTCACAAGATTCTCTGCAGGTCCTCTGAACAGAAGCTTTGGCTTCTGGTTATGACTCAAAATCTCCTAGTATAGTACTTGGCATGGATTCTGTATAGCATCAATTTGGGTAAAAGCTCTGAGGTCAATATAATCCTTAAAATAAGCATAGACTGAATTTCTATATTAAATTCCAAAACCAAAATACCTTCCATCAACACACACACACACACACACACACACACACACACACATCTTTCTGGACAAAGATGATTAGAAACAGAGTTACGGAGGAGCTAATAAAACTCTAACACTGAAATCTGAGTTGATTATATCACCACAAGCCACAGAAGAGTATGTCAGCCATACCTTGTTCACCATTATCAGATAACTACAGCACTTTCTTTTAGCTTCCCCTGCCTAAACTTAGTTATTCTCGGTCAATTTCCAGACCCAATTAGCATTTTTGCCTAGTAAAACTTTCTATACACTATGTTTCCTGACTGTGAATTTAATACAATAAACATTGCATCTCTATTTCTCACCTTTAAAAAAATTTCTTCCCAAACATGCATATTCATGCCTTTGCTGTGAATATACTTATTCATTCAATCAAAAGAAAATAACAACTATAACAAAAAATTTATTGAGCTCAATCTTGGCTTCAGTGGGCTGAGAAATAGAAAAAAAATTACCAGAATGAATTATTCTCTAGTTTGGAAGACAAGATGTGAAGAGCCAAGCTACAGAAGAACAAATGCTACGATAGCAATTAAAATGCCCACAGAATACAGGATTAATACAAAATAAAGATAACAAGTTTCTTATGTGTATTTTTCCTGGCAAATAATCCAGTCTTGTTTTGTCAAAAAAAACAACAACCCACATTAGAGTCATATGGTGTTCATTTTTTCATGTGCATGAACTAATAGTTTTAGCTCCTTTAATATACGTAATCCATGTCTATGAAGTTCACCTTTGTCTTAATTATTAGGGTTAGAAAAACAGTTTCATTGACACAATTAGGGTATGCTATGTCTCTGACTTGATTTCTAAGTTAAGATTATCACCTTTAAATATTAAAGAATAATTGAAATATGAATATCAACTTATCTGGGGTCTTTACTTTTTAACTGTATAATGACAGGAAACCACCTCATGTAATATCTACATTTTACTTTAAAATTGCATCCACTCTCACTTTTGAAAAAAAAAATGTGTGTTTAAATAACTGTGTCTGTGTACAGAACTTTTCAAGCAAAATGAGGTAGTTTTAGTCTTATGATGTCATGAAAATGGACCAACCTTTCTTTTAAATATTTTTTTTGCCACTGGCAAGCAATTGTAATTTAAAACTACTCCCAAGGAAAACCCTATAAATCAGATTCATAAAAGAAATTCTAACAGTCTTTTTATCACAGTATTGGCAAAATATTTTTACCAAAGAAAAAATAACACATGTCTCCTCTCTGTGTGTATGTATATCAGGGCCTCTGGGATATAGCAAGGCCACGAGTGATGGAATGCCCCCAGCTTTGACAGTCTAAACTGCAATAGTTATGGTCATTCCAGTGTCTCTAATTCAAACACTAGGAGATGTATCAGTGTCAGCACACATTATAGGGAATTGGGACCTGGATAGTTGATCCTAAAGGTACAAATTTACTTTTTTTATACATAAGTAAAGTTTGAACTTTAAAACTTAGACAACTGAAAAAAAATACAGATTCTTCCTGGCATTCTAGGATAACACTATTTACATGGTAGGTGTTAATCTTTAATATTAGTCACCTAATTCTAAAACTTTCTGTTTGTGAGAAAGTGAATTAATTCAAGACAAGATATCATCTCTGCAGTCAAGGAACTTAAAGGGTGCCTAGTAATGTGGACATTAAACTATTAGTTGCAATGCATTTAAATAAGTACTCATACAAAATTTTCTAAGGTATTATGAGGCCACGAAAAAAGGGCCATCCATTGCATAGTCTGGGTTGAGGACAAGTGCCTTGATGGAGAAAAAGATTTTTGAATAAATTATTAAAAGACAGCTACAAAATTTCTAGACTCATAAAGAAAGAGATGGAAAGACAACTCAAAGTTTTAAGAAAGCCTGAGAAACAAGGCAGAGGATAAAAATAACAGATATTGTGCTAAGGAAAATCAATTATTTCAGAATGTTAATGCATAAGGATGAAAGAAGAGGAAGGGAGAGGTGTAAGAGAAATAAACTGGTTCTTATTTAAGGCATTTATAACAATTTAAATTAATTTATTTGTACTGATAAAATATTTTCTTTTAAAAATTTTTAAAGGATTTTGTTTATTTATTTTTAGAGAGAAGGGAGGGGAAGAGGAAACAGGAACAGAAACGTCAATGTGTGAGAGAGAAGAATCATCAATCGGTTGCCTCTTGCATGCACCTGACCAGGCAGGGATCAAACCCAAAATTCAGGCACATGCCCTGACCAGAAATCAAATGGTGACCTTTCAGCTTGCAGGGCAATGCTCAGCCCACTGCACCACACCAGTCAGGGCTTCAACTGCACTTTAGATAGTATTTTTATATCCTTCTATTTTTCCCACTGTGATAGTGTGTTACAGGGAAAAGAATTCAAGGATGCAGTTGCTAGGTATAGATGTGTGTCCTTAGGCAAGTTATCTAACTGCTGCATACTTCAGTTTCCTCACCTTTTAATTGGGAGAATAATCCAGACAGCCCCTACAATATTTATTAGTGCTGAAATTATTCTAGAGGCCGAAAGACTTAAGGCTATTATTTTATCATTATTTTGGTGAACTTTATAGATTCAAAAATGAGTATCTGCATCTGAATATATTTTTATTTATTTTATTATTTTTAAAGTGACATTTATCTTTTAAAAGTTAACATGTGCATGTAATAGGAAACCAAAAAAAAAAAAAAACAGTAAGCAAAGAACAAAGTCATCCATAACCACAAGCACTTTATAGTCTGACATGTCCTAAATCCCCCATGTGTCTAGACAACTAAGCTTCCATTTTTGTGTAATTAAGATCGTAAAGTTACGAATCATGTTTTTTCATACATCATGAATATTTACCATTTCAGACTCTCAAAACTATGTGAGTATTCTGATAACCAAGAAGACACTACACCAACTTCTTCTGGAAGAAAATAAAATGTAATCCTGACTTTCTTGAATGCATTGTTTATATTCCCACAATGATGAAATGATAATAAAATGCAGTTCAATATAAAAAGTTAGGATCAATAAAAAACAGAATAAATGCAGGAGGGCTAACATAATTTCTACAGTTTATCAAGGTTGGTTTTGATCTCCCTTTCAGCCTTGTGAAAAAGAACATATTGTTAATTATTTAATAATCATTACTAAAAAGTAAAGAGAATACAGGGGCCCAGGTAAATCTTTCTTTAGAATTGAATCTTAAATTAAATTCATCACATTTCTAAAAAGATTACCAAGTGATAAAGTGGGAAATATTTTGAAGCAATTGTTATAATTAATGAAATATTAATTTAGTGGCTATGGACAAAGTCAAGATAAGACTTTTAATCTTAATAATATGATGGCATTTAATTGAAGGACTAAGCTAAAATGGGTTACTATTGTTACTCTCTAATACTCTGACATTATTCAAGACTAAATTTGTAGATGTATGTTTGCTCTTTCAAAAATATTACTAGCTCAGCTAGCATTTTGATAAATGCTAGAGGAAAAATCTGGTATAACATATTCATATTAAAATTAACACAAATAAACATTGTCTTACTGAAAACATTTATACTAGCACAAAAGCATCTCTAGAAAAAATTGAGATGTAACATACAAATAAAAGACATAAAATTCTACTCTGTAGAAACTAACTTGTATAGAAAAAGAATCTGAAAATGCTACTTTTTTTTAATGTTACATATGCATGCCTTCAATACATTTCCAGAGGAGATACAACAGGGAGAAAATCCAATAAAATTGAATTTCTCTTCCTTCTTTTTCAGGTATTTCCCTTAGTTAAAATTAGTGACAATATATTACTGTGTAGTCTATCATTACCTATGTATCCATCTCATTTGGCTCTATCTTACTAAAATATCTATTTTTCTCAATAAAACCACAAATTACAAATGCAACACATGGTATCTCCAGTGAAATATAGAACCGAATTTGAAATTTGGAAAAAAAGTGGCAATTTTGGAATAATGCATATAGTGCATTAAAGGAAATTAACTCAATGGGAAAATTAGAAATAAAAAGCAAACTTGTACTATTGTAGAAGTTTTTGACCCACTTTTGTAGGTCAAAAGACAATTTAGATTTGTTAGTCCTGTATTTTAAAATGATGGTCATAAGTGAATTTTCACTTTCTGAAGTAATACGTCTCATTCTCAATGCTATTAATAAAACAATAGTTCAAACATTAACAGCTACAATATCCATGACATTGTGATGGTACTTCTCTTTCTCTTTTGCTTCAAAATTAAACTGAAAAATTCACTGAGAAATAGTAACACATCCAATTTGTTCTGCACTACATCTTCATCTCTTATGTGGAAACCATTCACAGTTATAGAAGCCATTCAATAAACACATGTTACATAAATAAACAATTAAAGGTATGGATCTAGAGATAGTGCTGAGAGGAGCATTGAATAAAAAGTAGAAATTGAAAATGACTTATTTTAGGAATAGGAAGAATACAAGTAAATCCACTGAGTAATATTTATTTGTTTAAAGTTCACATGTCCTTTATTTCACTTTAGGTAGGCTTCATTTGTTCTTTCATTTTTTGACTGAGTTCATCAGTTCTGTGACCATCTGGATTACTAGTGTTTTGAACTCCACATTAGATAGGTTGGCTATCTCCTCAGCCCTTAGCTCCTTCTCTGGAGTTTTGCTTTGTTCTTTCATTTGGGCCATATTTCTTTGTCTTGGGGCACCTGTTAGATTTTAAAGGGGTAGGGCCTTAGGTATTCTCCAGGGCAGGGTGACCTTCTTTGCTGCATCCTGGTGCTGCCTGTGGGGAGGGGCCAGAGAGGCAACAATGCAGCTAGCTTGCTGGGCTTTGGCCCCACTTTCCAACAAACTCTCATGTGAGACTCGGAGTTTCTTCCACCATGGCAACTCCTGCTGTAGTCCACAGTCAGCTCTGAGTCTCAGTTTCCCATTCAGCCATCCCGACCTCACAGTCTGCCACCTCACTGGGGGGTCCTTTCAGGAACCAACATTGACAGAAAGGAAACCATGACTCAAATCAATGATTTGTAACAAAAGGAAGAAATAAACATCCAACTGAAAGAGAATGAAGAAACAGGAATTCAAAAAATGAAGAGAGGCTTAGGACCCTATGGTACAACTTTAAAAGTTCCAATACCTGAATCACAGGGGTAAAAGAAGGAAAAGAAGAACAGCAAGAAATTAAAAACTTATTTGAACAAATAATGAAGGAAAACTTCCCCAATCTGGTGAAGGAAATAGACTTCCAGGAAGTCCAGGAAGCCCAGAGAGTCCCAAAGAAGTTGGATCCAAAGAAGAAGATACCAAGGCACATCATAATTACATTACACCAGAATAAAGATAAGGAGAGAATCTTAAAAGCAGCAAAAGAGNGTTCCAATATCTGAATCACAGGGGTAAAAGAAGGAAAAGAACAACAGCAAGAAATTAAAAACTTATTTGAACAAATAATGAAGGAAAACTTCCCCAATCTGGTGAAGGAAATAGACTTCCAGGAAGTCCAGGAAGCCCAGAGAGTCCCAAAGAAGTTGGATCCAAAGAAGAAGATACCAAGGCACATCATAATTACATTACACCAGAATAAAGATAAGGAGAGAATCTTAAAAGCAGCAAAAGAGAAGGAGACAGTTACCTACAAAGGAATTCCCATAAGACTATCAGCTGATTTCTCAAAAGAAACCTTGCGGGCAAGAAGGGGCCAGAAAGAAGTATTTCAAGTCATGAAAGGCAAGGACCTCCATCCAAGATTACGCTACACAGCAAAGCTTTCATTTAGAATGGAAGGGCAGATTAAGTGCTTCCCTGATAAGGTCAAGTTAAAAGAGTTCATCATTACCAAGCCCTTACTATATGAAATGTTAAAGGGACTTATCTGAAAAATTGAAGGTAAAAAACTATGAACAGTAAAATGACAACAAAATCACAACTGTCAACAAGTGAACCTAAAAAAACAACCATGAAAACAAATATGAAGCAAACAACTAGAATAGGAACAGAATCAGAGAAGTGGACATCACATGGAGGGTTTTCAGTGATGAGGGGGATAGGAAGAATGAAACAGGTACAGGGAAGAAGCATAATTGGTAGGCATAAAATAGACAGGGAGAGTTTAAGAATAGTATAGGAAACAGAGAAGTCAAAGAACTTACGTAAAACTCATGAACATGAACTAAGGTGGAGAGAATACTGGAGAGTTGGGGATGCAGGGTGGTGGGGGGATAAAGGAGGAAAATTGGGACAACTGTAATAGCATAATCAATAAAATATTTAAAAATAATTTTATAAAAATTCTTATATAACACAAATACAGGCCTCTGTTTTTGCATTACATCATTTTTTTAAATTAAAAAGAAATTCACATATTCTCATGTCAGTTATAATAGAACTTTCAACTGTTTTTGAAAACTGGCTCACATTTTTGCTCAACAGGACTAAAACAATAGAAAATATAAGGTATAATCAAAAAGGACCAAAAGTAGTAGTGCCACTATAACCCCAAAATATATAGAAAAACTTGCCTATTGTAAGCTAGTAAGTACATGTATCATGAAGAACTGTTGAAAAGAGTGTTAGTAATAGCTGTACACAGTGCTTTAAATATATTTTTCATTTAATATTCAAATCAATTATGTGAAACAGGCATTATTATTGTCCTAATTTTTCAGACAAAGAAGTTGATGCTTACAAGTTAAGTGGCTTATAAATACACCACTAAGTAGGTTGCAGAGCTAGGAAATGAACCCAAGTCTGTCAGACTTCAAAATGCACAATGCTGTATTTAATGCTGAAGATATACAAAGACCAAGAATAGACTTATGAAAGGATGCCCAACATCCCTAATCATCAGAGAAATACACAGTAAAACCACAATGAGAAATCACCTCATACCTGTCAGAATGGCTCTTATCAATAAATAAACGAACAAGTGCTTGCAAGGATGTGGAGAAAGGGGAAAACTTTTTTCACTGTTTGTGGTGTAAAAAGTTTGGTTCAGTCACTGTGGAAAGCAGTATGGAGATACCACAAAAATTAAAGATGTATATGCCTTTTGACCCAGCAGTCCCATTTCTGGAAATATCTCCAAAGGAACCCAAAACACGAATTTGAAAGAACGTAAGCACCACTATGTTCAATGCAGCATAGTTTACATCACCAAGATATGGAAGCAGCCCATGTCCATCAGTAGATGAATGGATAAAACAACTATGGGACATTTACACAATGGAATCTACTGCTCAGCCATAAGAAAAGAAGCCAATGTTACCCTTTGTGACAGTATGGATGGACCTGGAGAGCATTATACTAAGTGAAATAAACCAGTCAGATAAAGACAAATACCATACAATTTCCCTCATATGTGGAATCTAATGAGGATACTGAACTAACAAACACAATAGAAACAGACTCATAGATAGAAAGCAGGATGACAGCCAAAGTGATGGGGAATTACGGGGTAGAGGAATTGAGCAAAAAGGAAAAAGGGTGCATGGACATGGACAACGGTGGGATGATTGTGAGCAGGCGTGGGGTATCAGCGGACTAATGATAATGAAAAAATAAATAAAAACAAAACATAAAGCAATTGAAAAATGAAAAACAAAAAAGAAAAAGAATAGCTGCTACCCAGTTGCAACAGTAATGCAGTAACAACAAAAGTTACCATTTACTAATTGCTTGCTATATGTGAGTGACTGCTAGATATTTTACCTACATTATCTTTTATTAATCATCACACCACCCTAGGGTTTAAGCATTATTTTCATGAACTAAAGACCAGCTTCAGAATCAAGCTGTATAACTTGCTTAAGAGTCAAAATTTAATAAGTGACAGAACTTAGATTCTTGTGCAGACATTTTAAAATATTTATTCTTAGATTGCTGGGGTACCAAAGGAAGTAAGTAGTGACAATAGAACTTGGGGGAAATTTGTCCATAACTAGTGATTTTTCTAAAACAAAGATAACATTATTCTAGGTACACAAAACATCTGAGTTAAATATTGACTCTACTGCAATGGATTTTTGGAATAGTACCAAAGAGTTCCAGATACTTGGCTCTCTGTAGAAAAAACTAAATTCTTTAATATGATTCTTTTATTTAAGTTAAAAATTACTATCATTTTTGTTTGTAAATCAAGGTTTCAATACTTCTATGAAATAAATGAAGCTTCTTACTAGCCATATCAAAATATTTACTTGTATTTCTTCTTTGCATACAAATATTGCAATGGCTCCCTAGAGCTTTCTGGTATCAAGGCTAGATTCCATAGCCTACATCTGTGCCTTTCATAGTATAGCTTGTGTTTAATTATCAATCAAGTCATAACACACCACTATTCCAATGTAAATGCTTCACTCAATCCAGTCAGACCTGCATCCTTTTCAACACACTTAACTTCCTTTTATCACTATATCTTTGTTTATTCTATTTCAATTTGTAGAAAATTCTTTACTGCTATCATTTTTTAAATTAGCAATTAGATTTACAAATGCTCAGTGTTTTGCAGCATCTTGTGACCTGTCGAGCAAGCCCATAAAAGGTGACAAAATATCTCTGTACTAACATTAAAGCACTGATTTATAACCACCTTTTAATTTCTGCTGATATGTTATTAGATAATACTTATGAGAGCAGTTTCAATGATCTGCTTACAGCTTTTATATAATCGCTACTCTATAACACACTTGGACAAAAGAAACTATTATAAATGCTGATATCAGTATCAAGAATGCCAGGTATTGATTAGAGTTATCACTCTCTTACAAACATGGCTACAGAATAAAACAAATCTTCTATATAGAATATTAGGGTAAGTAGTAGTAAAAGATCTAGACTTTTTGTTATATTTTTGTTGTTAAAAATATGGCTAAATTACTGATGTTGTCAAAATACTGAACACATCATGGCCATCACAAGACATGATGATCTTTTGGAGGTCTCTGTTGAGCAGACGGTCCATGTCTGTGCCTACACGCCTGCCAATGTTACACTGCAACAGCTTTTGCTAGCGACACATGCATCACCCACTCATACTTCACATCTCAGAGACTGGAATTATTCTCACCTTGTCATTAATACTTTCTTCTACTTTCTGACAAGAAAGACAACCACAGAGTTCTAAAATATGTATTTGTGCCCTGGCTGGTGTAGCTCAGTGAATTGAGTGCGGGCCTGCAAACAACACAATCCCCGTTCGATTCCCAGTCAGGGCACATGCCTGGGTTGCCGGCCAGTTCCCGGTTCCCAGCAGGGGACACACAAGAGGCAACCATACATTGATATTTCTCTCTCTCTCTCTCTCTCTCCTTCCCTTCCCCTCTAAGATAAATAAATTTTTTAAAAAAATCTTTTAAAAAAAGAACAAACACTTTAAAAAATAAAAAATAAAATAAAATATGTATTTGTTCATTAACTATGAACTCAGCAACACTCTTGGCTTTGGAGAGTTTTTTCTTCTTTTTTGCTTCTTCATTTTTGTAACTCATAATGAATTTCTTTGTTATATATTCAGACAATGGAGAAAAATACTGGTACTAGCATATGTAACAAGGACTCTAGACTTGCTTTTTTTAAGGGCTTTCAGTTGTATTAGTTACATAAATTTTAGACATGAAGTGTGGAAAGGGGTAAATTACTAGTTGCTTCTAAGAATGAAGGCATTAAATAAAGACAGGTGCCTTTATTTCCACTGATTTCAAAAAAGCAATACTACAAATTCATTTCTAAGCCCTATAGAATTAAACACAAAGGAAAAATGTATTGAGCCCCACTGTTAAAACTCTGTCTTCAAACTAAAAAAAAATTAACCCTGTTTTGTTGAGAAACATTAAAATGATGTGATCCTGATAGCATATTTCTCATGTATTTTAGTATACTTTGTTGCTTAAAATAATTTAGGATATGTCAGTCTTTATTTTGTATTTCTTTAATAGGAAAAACTAAAATTTAAAACACTAAATAAAAAGCAATGCAATTATTTTTTCCTCCCTGTTTAATTCCACCACTTATTTGAATTTCACAAATAAATTCCCTTAGTAAGGGTATATAATCTTTGTTTTAGGGATGTGAAATTCTGGTCATTTCATCTATGTGAGGCTGAGTTTTACATGTAAACTAAAATTAGTTTCTATCTTCCTCAGAAATTTTATTATTACATAAAAGGAGTCTGAGATTTTACCCAGGGTTGAAAACAATTATTTAGTGATTCATGAAACACTGAAATGAACTGATATTTACATCAATGAGCCAATGGCTTAGTTATGTTTTGAACTCAAAAAAATTCAGGAGCTGCTAATCTATTATGATACTAATTTCATATTTTTTGAAAATCCCTAATTTCACTATTTGCTGTAAAAACCTATCTTTACTAGGGAATGCTTAAGGAAAGAGCTTTTGTTATATGGCTAACTCAGGACTCTCAAGAATTACTTTTGAATGTGGCCTTGGTTCATGTATACGTAGACTGTAAATATCTCTGCCAATTGCACCCCTGGGGAAACCGCAGTTCCTTTTTCGTGCTCGTGGTTTCACTCTAAGCGTTACTACCACAATCTGGGATATGGTTGCTTTAATAATCCTTTCAAGCAATGAAATGACATGCTTGCTTTTCTGCAGTCCTGGATCTTCAAACCCTTAATGTAATCTATATGGTATGAATATATTATATAAATATAAGCTCAGAAAGATTCCAGATGCATCTAAGTCACTAACTCATAAGAAGTAAATGACTTATCAACACAATTACTCAATCCAATGGTATCTCAAGCATATATAGGTGATTAATGTTCAAAGCCAAAATTAATAGCACACAGTATTTTAGTCCTGAGGCTAGTTTATAAAAATAATCTGGTTAAAATTTTTGACACTCATTTGTAAGTTTCTTGAGATAAGGATGGTAGCAGCTTTAAGTAACATCCATTTTATTGTTCTTGCCTTTCAATTGCAATATGTGCTTCAAGGTATTTTGTAAAAATTAAAGGTAATTCTCAAAATAATCCTAAAAAGTAAAATAGAGAGGATGAAAAGTAGAATGTATAAAAAGAAAGACAAATAACCAGTTCTAAAAATCTAACACATGTACTTATTATGCATTTTAACTTTGGAATCATGTTTTGTGTGACAAAGCTGAATTTACTTTTTCTAAAAATGTAGGTTTGAGAGTATAGATGTTATAAGCTGTTATAAGTTTAAGATGTTATAAGTATTGGTATTACATACAACAGACTACTTAGGATGGGACACATAAGAATCTTCTTTAAGGTCGATGTAACTGAGTGCTTCTGAAAAGAATAAAATGAAAATAATTAGATTAAAATAATACCAAAACCAACTATTTTTATATCTTTCACCTTCATTCTGAGCAGAGCCTTAATTAAAATAGACTATATATATTATATATGTATATGTGTATATATATATGTGTGTGTGTGTATATAGATAACTTTTTATTGACCATAAAATATTAAGAAAGGGAAAATTATTTTGTTGTTTTCCATTATTAAAATAAATTAGGCTATATTGATAATTGTAGAGGAATGATGCAGTAGATTTTTCTTGTTTGGATGTCCCAAATAATACTTTTAAGTACTTTGGAATATACAGTATTTTAGAATAATTAGAGTGTTCTAGACAATATAATTTGCCCAACAATAATTAAAAACTAAACTATTATTGATTGGGATAATTGACATAAATATAGAAGGGTATTAACAGCCACAATCACATTATTTATAACATACAAAAGGAAAAAAGTTATTTAAATGGTTACTATAATACTTTTAACAGTCAATTAGATACACATAGAAATTTTAGTCTGAATACAAACAAAGAATATTTGTTTAAGCAGAAGCCAAAATTATCCAGAAATCATGACTCTCCTTGGTCATATTACCATAATCTTTTATTTAATATAGAAATTAATTTCCTTATTATTTTGTTGGTACAAGATACTAAAATGAGTAGGGTAGATATAATAAAATATAAAAGTATGTCTAAAAGTCCAGATCAAGATAAGAATTAAGTCTTATTATTTTTTGTAGTAAGAATATGGAATTTTGCATAAGCAAATATTTAATTTCTCTATTGCAAATTAATATAATATGTTAGTAAAACATGGGATTTCAAATTTTATGATTAATAATTTTAACATATTTGCCACTCTTCCATTTTTTTTTTAATATTTTATTTATTTATTTTTAGAAAGAAGGAAAGGGAAGGGGAGAGTTAGAGAAACATCAATAGGTGGTTGTCTGTCACGTGGCCCCACTGGGGACCTGGCCTGCAACCCAGGCATGTGCCCTGACTGGGAATTGAACTGGCAACCCTTTGGTTCCCAGCTCGCACTCAATCCACTGAACTACACCAGCCAGGGTACCACTCTTCCATTCTTCACATCCCTTTCAGTACAGCTTTTCATATTGCACAATACAATTTGTATGTATTGAATATTTATTTATTATAAAACATGATCATTTAAAACTTATGTCAATATACTATACGTGTAGCATAACAAATAGAGAGAATATGGACTTAATTCTTTATATAAGCCTTCTAAGAAGATGCTTGTAGCAACTAATTTGATCCCTGTAACAAAACAATAAGGTGGGTATTATTATTCCTATTTTACAAATGAGAAAACTGAGGCATAAAGCCTTTATTCCTAATTACTAAGTAAAAGGTCTTTTCTCAAAATAAATAGCTTGCTTTTTTCATTTAACTACAAGAGAATTTGTTTTCATATTATGGGTGTATGAACAATCATATAAATTTTTATCCAAACCAAGATATTTATGAAAATGAAAGGAAGCTTTGAAAGTCACACCGAGACAATAGGAATAAAATGTACTTCATCCAGGCAAGTAGGAATATAAATTGACCAACTTAGGTCTTACATCTCTAAGCCTATAATATTATTATTGAGAAATAATGAAGCTACAAAAAACTTAAAGGCAAACTAAAAATTGAAAGTTGTAAAGGTAACATGTGTTCCAACTTTGGAAACAGATCAATATCAGGTATAATATTCCTGATGTTTGCTCTTTATCTTTTATAGGAACTTTGAGGAAACTGGGGAGACACAGCTCAGAGGAAAAAAAAAAACAGGAGATGCCAAGGTTCTCAAAAAAGCTGAAAATAACTGTTTTCAATCTATCCCCTTAAACAAGTATGACACCGAGTCAT
Source organism: Sturnira hondurensis (assembly GCF_014824575.4). Lineage (NCBI taxonomy): Eukaryota > Metazoa > Chordata > Mammalia > Chiroptera > Phyllostomidae > Sturnira > Sturnira hondurensis. Next base: position 1,151,734 of record NW_028088106.1, on the reverse strand, counting down.
GACATATGAGAATTGCTGTGAAAACAGGATTATTCTGCGGCCAACCTGATTGTTATTATTCTATTGTTATTATTCTATTATTCTATCATTGTTATTATTCTATTATTATTCAACCTGATTATTCTATGGCTACCAACCTGAACATGCCTGATCTCATCTAATCTCAGAAGCTAAGTAGGGTCGGGCTTGGTTAATACTCGGATGGAAGAATTACTGTGAAAACAGGATTTAATTTGATACACGTGTAGGCACCAGACTTGATTAAATAGATGAAATATGCAACTTCAGCTACTTTGAACATTTGCAGCTGTTCAGATTGTGCATGAGGATGTGTGGATGCCAGTTTGTATGTATTCTGTGCTGCTAACGCCGTTGATCCAACAAATTCAGTTGGCTTTCATCTGATGTCCTCAGACTTCCAGTGTCAAAAAATTGATTATTATCAGAGACAAAAAAATAATGGAGTATAAAGAATGGCTGATCAAAACATACTCTAAATATGTCAAGAGAAAAAATGTAACCTGAGCAAAAGAGTGCTAGAATGTATTGATTAATTAAAAGCATAAACAGAGTGCTGTGATAAGAATTTTAAAAATAGATTTTCTTTCATGGAGAGAATTTGATTTTGAACCAGAATACAAATAGAACAAAGGTTTCACTGTTTTCTTTTTTTAATTTTATTTTTATTTAATTCTTGTTCAAGTACAGTTTTCTGTCTTATATTCCCAGCCCTGCCCCCCCAGTGCTCCCCACCTTCCTCCCATTTCCGCCCCCCACCTTAGTTACTGTCCATGTGTCCTTTATACTTGTTCATGTGAGTCCATCCCCTTTTCCCCTATGATTCTCTCCCCTCTCCCCTCTGGACCCTGTCAGCCTGTTCCATATTTGAGTGTCATTGGTCGTATTTTGCTTGCTTGTTTGTTTTGTTGTTTAGATGCCTGTTAATGGTGATATCATATGGTATTTGTCTTTCATCACCTGGCTTATTTTGCTCAGCATAATGCTTTCCAGTTCCATCCATGATTTGCAAAGGGTAGGAACTCCTTCTTCTTTTCTGCAGCATAGAATTCCATTGTGTAAATGTACCATAGCTTTTTGATCCAGTCATTTACCAATGGGCATCTAGGTTGCTTCCAACTCTTGGCTATCATAAATTGTGTTGCTATGAACATCGGGGTGCATAGGTTCTTTTGCATTGGTGTTTCAGGATTCTTAGGGTATACTCATAATAGTGGAATTACTGGGTCAAAAGGCACAAAAATCTCAGATATTCCACGCAGCAATATTTTTACTGATACATCCCCTAGAGCAAAGGACATAAAGGAAAGAATAAACAAATGGGATCTCATCAAAATTAAAAGCTTCTCATTAAAATGGGGGGAAGGCTGGGAATATAAGACAGAAAACTGTACTTGAACAAGAATGGAGTAAGGAAAACAGTATCAAGATAAAAAGAGAAACAACAGCTTGGGAAAACATATTTGCCAATGATACCTCAGACAAAGGTTTAATCTCCAAAATATACAAAGAACTCACTCGACTCCACTCAAAGACGAGCAACCGAATTAAAAAAATGGGCAAAGGACTTGAACAGACATTTCTCCAAGGAGGACATACAGAGGATCCAGAGACACATGAAAAGATGCTCGATATCGCTAGCTATCAGAGAGATGCAAATTAAAACCACAATGAGATACCACTTTATACCGGTGAGAATGGCTAGCATAAACAAAGCAATAAACAACAAATGCTGGAGGGGAAAAGGGGACCCTAGTTCACTGTTGGTGGGATTGCAGACTGTTACAACCACTATGGAAAACAGTATGGAATTTTCTAAGAAACTAAGTTTTCACTGTTTTCTATAAACTATTGCACCTCATACCAGGCTGTCAAGAAATAGGAAAAGAGCCATTACATTAGAGTTAAGTATACTTGGGTCATGAAACATTATCAACCCCAAATTGTCTACTACTAATCAGGAAACACCAGGCTATTTTGTCACAACAGGCAACCATTTGGAAACTGTGAAACTTTCAGTTTTGATTAATGCAGTTAAACACATAGAGTTCTTATACAGTTTAAGATTATGACTTTTAATTCCAGGTCATACTGACCTCTTCATCTGAAAGAACTTGTTTATAGCTTAAAATCTGGCTAAAGTAATTTTCTTAAGTTAATCAGATATCCTCACTGGTGTTCCACAGCAGGAAAGAAAATTCATACAAATGAGCTCTTTTCCCTCCTGCAGTTTCTCCTTGGTTCGGAACAGCATTATGCAATAATTTATTTTATAGGAAGAATTATTCTTGTTAAATACAAAGATAACTTGCTTAAACAGAAGCACACAGTTATGAGGGTATTTAGCTCCCGGCAACCAAAAGAGGGGAGTTGAGTATTTCCTCAACTATGTCACTGTCATAATCAAACATGTTTTATCAAGATCTTGTATATCTATTGTACTCAACACACCTAAAAAGTTATCTCTTGTACTTTTGTACAATTTTTAGAGTATACTTTTGTCATGTACTACATATTTCCCAAAGGATGTTTGCTCTCCTAGAGTTTTCCAAATATATATTTAGTTTTCCTAAAACAATAAAAATAATTGTAAAACAGAGTAATCAAAGAGAAAATCCATTCAGGTGGAGATTGTAAATTCTGAATTTCTCAAAGCTATACATTTCCAATTATAAAATAGGATCTGCATTAGGTGGGCAAGTTATACATTCTCAATTATAAGATAGGGTCTGCAGTACGTGAAATAATGGCTCCCCAGAGTGCTGTACATTTGCTCTTTCTGTCAACCTGTGAATAAATTTATTTATAAGGCAAAGGGGACTTTGAAGATGTAATTAAGAATAAGGATTTTGAGATGGGGAGATCATGCTGGATTATCCAGGTAGCCCAGTCTAATTACATATGCTTTAAAATTGAAACCGTAGCTGGATGTGGTCAGAGGTTATGTGACTATGAAGTAATGGTCAGAGAGGTGCAATCCCTGAAGTTTTAAAGATGGAGGAGTGAGGCTATGAGCCAAGCAATGTGGGAATTCTTTAGATGCTGGGAAAAACAAGACCATGGATTGTGTCCTAGGGGCTCCGAAATAAATGCAACTCTATCAACATCTTCAACACAAGACTGTCTCGGATCCCTGACATACAGACTGTAAAATGATACATTTGTCATGGTCTAATCCCCTAATGCGAGAAACCCTTCCCTCAAACTGTTTTACTCAAAATCCTAACAAAAGATGAGGTACATAGTGGTGTGTTTACATGCCATTATTTGAAGACTCTACTTTAGTTGTGAAAGACTGTTGAAATAGATATTTATTTTTTGCTCTCTCTAGTATCTCTTCTCAACTCTTCATAAAGTCCAAATTTGGGGGCTTCTTTCTCATTGTACACCTTCTTAGTGGAAGTGTAAATTCCAGCTCCAAAGATATGGCTCTGGTGACTCAAGCATTTTATCTAAGCCAAATAAATCAAATTCTCTCTCCAGAGGCTTTAGTTCCTGAGTAGCAATTAAAGAAATAAGATGGGAGGTACATTCTGCATTCCAGATGCCCAGAACCACTCTAGTTTTTCTCTTGTTCCCGTTACAACCTGTTCTGTTACAATACCACTCTTTCCTGAATATTCATATGATATTCCCCAAAATAATAATAGTATTGTTGTTTGTAACCAGAACTGGTTTTTGCGGCTTGCAATGGAATAGTCCTAAATGGTCTACAAACATTTGAATGAATGAGTATGCACATAAATGGGCTTTGAAGAAATTTATTTTGACAAGTCTGACATAATTGAAGTATATTTTCTTATAATGTTCTTTCTTACAACCCCCCTTGGCTGTGCAGCCCCCCTATCTAGACTTATTCCTAACATAAACATCAGTTTGATTTTTCCCACATTGTACTTCACAGCTCATCAAAAGTAGACAGTTCTGTCACTCCTCTTCCTTCAAGAGAAGAGCTAATCCAAGAAACCACACTAGGAGGGCTGTCATCCTACACACACACTATTATGCCGAGGCAGCCCCAAATGAAACAGATTTGCCACAGATTTATAATGTTAGTATTTAAAATAAATGATTGTCTGCTGAGAGCATTATGGATTATTTTTAATTTTACTTTATTTTTATTTTTAATATCATCAATGTATTTTAAGCAAATATTTTATTGTTGTTCTATTACAGTTGTAACAATTTTACCCCCTTTGCCCTCCTCTGCCAGGGCCGACCCCAGCTCCAGATAACCCCCACCCTGTTGTCCAGGTCCATGAGTCATTCATTCATGTTCCTTAGTATTATTTCTTCTCATACCATTTACTTTATATGCTCAGGAAAGTTCAGTTCCTGACTTTTTCAAGTCTTATAAAAGTGGCAATTCATAAGTAAACTTCAGAGAAGAATCAAAATTTCAGGCAATACTTGTCATGTATATATTTTTGCTCTGCTTGTAAGGAATTATGTCTTTTGAGTCACTTTCTTTTCTTACTTAAGAAAATAGCTGCATGGCCTCAATGTTTATGCTTTGTCCCCACCGAAATTCTTAGGTTGAAACTTTCAACCATTAATGGGATGGCTTTAGGATACAGGTTCTTGAAGAGGTAATTAGGTCACAGGAGCACAGTCCTCAGCATGAGATTAGTGACTTTATACAAACAGACACAAGAGAGCTTGATCACTCTGCTTTCCTCCCCTCTCCTCTCCTCCCTTAAATGTGTTTTCTAAAAATGGGGTTTTCTGCAGAGGGTGAATATGAAAAGGTTTCACTGGAACAAGCCAGAAATCCATGATGTAAGAATGACCAGAGTTCTAACTAATGTCCAAATTTCCTTTATAAAGATTATGTAAGCATTTACCATTATAAAGTTTTCAAATTGTGTTTGCTACATCCCATGTTTTGGTGTTCTATTTTTGTATTTTCTTATCTCAGGAATTATTTTATTTTTCTTTGGCCCATTTGTTGTTCAAGAGTGTGTTCTTTAATTTCAACATATAGGGGTGGGCAACAGTAGGTTTACAGTTGCTTATATGGAAAATGATATAATGATTCATAAATAACAATACAAGAATAAGCTCTGTTTTGTGTACCCACAGTTGTCAACCTACTTTTGCTCACCCTGTATATATGAATTTTCCAGTTTTTCTTCTGCCATTAACCTATAGTTTCATTTTATTGTGGTTAGAACGTGTGACTTGTTTTATGAGTGAACATGATCTATCCTTGATGATTTTCTCTGTATACTTGAGCAGAACATGTTTTCTGTCACTGCTGGGTGAAATCTTCTGTTAGATCTGTTAGGTCTGTTTGATATATAGTGTTGTTCAAGTCCCCAGTTTCCTTACTGATCCTCCCTCTAGCTATTCTATCATTTATTGAAAATGAGGTATTAAAATATCGTATTATTCTCATGTTGCTGTTTCTCACCTCAGTTCAGTCCATGTGTGCTTCATATATTTGTGCTCTGATGTTGGGTGCATATGTAATTGTTATAAAATGTGAATTGGCCATTTTATCATTATATAATAACTTTCTGTTTCTATCCTATCAATTTCTAAATCAAAGCCTAATTGGATAGAAGTATACCACCTCTGCTCTTTTTGATTACCATTTGCATGGAATCTTCGACCACCCTTTTATTTTCAGTTTATGTAAGTCCTTCATCTAAAGTCTCTTGTACGCAACATACATTGGGTCATGTTTCTTTTGACACTCTGTGTCTTGTGGAAATTTTAATTCATTTACTTTTAAGTCATTATTGATTGGGGAAGATTTACTAGGTTTATTGTTGGTATTTTTTCATTATTTTCTGTCTTGTTTAAAATCACTTTTGTCTCTCATTTTCTTTCCTGCTGTCTTACTTTGTGTTGTGTTGATTTTTTTGAAATGACTTGCTTTGATTCCTTTCTCTTTCTTTTTGGTATTTCTTGGTGGTCTCCATGGGGCTTACATAAAACATCTTATAGTTCTAACAATTTATTTCAAGCCCATACAACCTAACTTCACTAGTATATAAACAGCCAACCTTTTTATTCTCCCACCACAGTTTGTTGTTGATGTCACAAATTACATTTTTTATATTGTGTATCCACTAAGGTATTTTTAGTTATAGTTTTCATATTTCTGTCTTTTAAATTCTATGCTAAGATTAAAAGTGAGTTATTCATTACCTTTCTGTGCTATAGTACTGCAGTACCCTGTGTTTGTCTGAACCTTTGCCCGGAAGCCTTATCCTGCCATGTGCTTTCATGTTGTTTGAGTCTCCTTTTGCTTCAACTTTAAGGACTTCTTCAGCATGTCTCAAAACACAAGTAATTAATTCCCCAAGTTTTTGCTCATCTGGAAAAATCTTTATTTCTCTATTTTTAAAGAACAAACACTTTGCCAGATATAGTATTCACAAAAGTTTGACCTTTTAAAAAAATCCTGTTATGTTTTAGCATCACCCTATTTTCTTCTAGCCTATAAGGTTTCTGTTGAAAAAAATGCACTGATAATCTTATGGGGGGGTTCCTTTTAAATGAAATTCACTTTTTCTTGCTAATTTTACATTTTCTTATTGTTTTTTACTTAATTTGACTATAATGTGTCTCAGTGTGAATTTCTTTAGGTTCAAATTTTTTAGGTATGTTGGGTTTCATGGATCTCAATGTCCATTCCCTTCTCCAGATTTGGGAACTTTTCAGGCATTGTCATTTCAAATAGGCTGCCTACCTTGTTTCTCTCTCTCTCTCTCTCTCTCTCATTCCCCCCCCCCCCCTTCTGGAACTCCATTAATGTGCTTAATGGCCCACTTGATGGTATCCTATATATTTCATAGGCTTTCCTTACTCCTTTTCATTTGTCTTTCTGTTCCTCTGACTAGACAATTTCAAATGACTTACCTTCAAGTTTATTGATGCTCTCTCTCCTGCTTCATCTCCTGCTATTATTGAACCTCCCTAATAGACTTCTTAATTCAATTATTATATCCTACATCTCCAAAATTTGTTCAATTCTATTATATATTTTCTATATTTTTGTTGATATTCTTATTTTATTCATGTATCAAATTCTTGAGTTCCTGGAGCATCTTTGTAATGATTATTTTTGAACCATTTGTTAAGTATTTCATATACTCCTATTACTTTTGGGTTGGTTACTGGAGAATTACTTTGTTTCTTTGATTGGGACATTTCCTTGTTTCTTATGTGTCTAGCAACTTTGTGTTCAGATTTTCACATTTGAAAAGCTGTCATCATTTCCAGTCTTTACGATTAGCTTCACATAGGGGAAAGACTCACCAGTCTGTTCTGCTAAAGGTTCTGGAGAACCCCAAAATATATATTGAGGGGTATGCAACATCCACCTGTGACTGTAATTGCTCTCCTAGAGAGACTTGCTTCTTTTTTAGAACATGGTATTGCTCGTCTGCTCTCTGTGTGTGGAACTGCAGTTCTTTGGATCTACAGCAGCATCCTACCTTGCCCACCCTTTCTCTCAGTAGTAAGCTCAAGTATGTCAGCTCCCTGTCAGCACCCAAATCAGGTAAGAGAGATATAAGTTGCTTGGGCAGCCCTCTGAGAATGCAGAACATTAAATGCATGCTCTATTCCTCTTGTCCCATCCTGAGGTACGGGACTTAAGTTTTTCGCTTTCTCCTAAGCATACACAGTAGTGCATGCTAAAGCAAGCCAACCCTCATTTTTATTTGTTTTCAGTGGTCCCAGGCATTCATATTATAGCAGTTTTATCAGCACGCCAAATAAGACAAGAAAAAAAACTACCTACTTGGAAAGCTCTCTAAGAAGCTGAAACAGTGGATGTGTACTCTTATCTTTAGGGAGAAATCATGAGCTGGGGTGTTTGCTCCCAGAACTAAGCTGTGCTGCCCTGGGAAAGAGGCTGATGCTGGTAAAGTGAAATTGTTCCTGCTCATTTCAATGCAGCTCTTCTCAACTTTGTGCTTCTCTGGGGCATTAACTTCTTAACTGGATTCTGAAATCCCTACAAAGATATTTTGGTTCATATATCATGGTTAAATCAGTATTTCTGTAGGGCCTTCATGTTCTGCCACTTAGCTGATGTCACTTTGGAGATTTATTTTTAAGTGTTTTAAGAAATTCTCTAAAACTTGTTTTCATAATATTTATTTATTAAAAATAAGGTTTTTTTAGTTCAGCTAGATAGATCTTTTGGAAGTAATAACCAACCTATGCTAAAGGCTAATTATAATATGCAACAAATATATCTTGTAATTAGAACACTTAAAATATTATCTTGTATTGCTTCCTCTCATGCTTCTGCTTCGTATTAGCTGATCTTTGCCTAGAATCTCACCTTTGACATTTTATACCTCCGTGTGAATGTTATTCTCCTTCCCAGTGAGGCTTTTTCCTTATTTATGCATATGAAAAAATTTTTCATTGTCTAAGGTCTGCATCAAATATGAATCCCTTTTCTGAAGACATTCTTGAGTTTTTCCCAAGTGAGAGTAATTTCTTTTTTATTTACCTTTGTCTTTTTTGAAGATAAACATACCACCAGAACATAAAATTTCCAAAGACAGAGATTTTGTTTTTTTTATTATAGAATTCGACATTACCTAAAGTAAGGTCTGACATATAGTAGTCAGTAAATATGTCTTGAAAGAGTGAATGACTTCTGAAAAAATGATATGATTTTATTGTGACTCAGTGACTTACTTCTTTCATTTACAAAATGGAGATAATTATAGTACCCATTACACAGAGTTATAAGGAGGGAAAAAAGTTAATGATCATAAATCATATGTCAACTCTTATTATTGTAATTACTTTCCTAGATATATATGTTCACCATAGTACTTAAACTTAGGATAAGTTTGTAACATGGTTGAATTTCAGAAAAAAATTATACTGAACAAAAAAGGGAAAATTTGAAGGGAAATATAAAACAACTATACACCAAAATTATAAGTCAAAGAATACACATTATAATTCTCACTTCTTATTTCTGAGAATGCTTCTTGGAAGTTTTCTTGTCTTTATACTTACTATGAATTTCAGCTTCAATCATTAAAATATCTTTAAAAACTTAGAGATGGTAAACTTTTGATGTGCAGACATGTTATTTTTTAAAAATATTTTATTTATTTATTTTTAAAGAAAGGGGAATGGAGGGATAAAGAGAGGAAGAGACACATAAATGTGTGGTTGCCTCTCATGGCCCCCTGCTGGGAACTGGCCTACAACTCAGGCATTGCCCTGACTGGGAATTGAACCAATGACCCTTCAGTTTGCAGTCTGGCACTCAATCCATTGAGCCACACCAGCCATGGCAACGTGTTTTTTATATTGTGAAAAATTGTAAGAAAAATATAACATTGAGTTTCACAAAATATTTCATATACATACTATACACACATTTATTCTCCATTTTGCATTCTATGTTATCTATAACTTAAGTACATACTTAGCTTTGTGAGTACATTGGTTCTCATCAGATCAACCATAATAGTTATGCTTATATATTTGATGATATTACCATTTTCTTTATTTTCCATTCTTCCCTTTCTTCTTTTTCCCTTCTTTTTATGTTTGTAAAATCCCCACCTCTCTGTATACTAAGACTTTTCATATCATTTTTTGGATTCTTGGTGGCACAGAATATCTGTGAAGAGATTAATTTGGAAGCATTACACCAATTTTCCAACTGCATGATTTGATGTTAAAGATATTAAGAAATTATAGAAAGAATTAAGCTATTTGGTAATTGAATTAAATTGGTTAGATTAAAAATATGTGTGTAGATGAAAATGATACTATCCACCACACTCTAGATTATTTTCTTTTTATGAAGCAAAAAAATAAATGAGAAATTGGAAGAAACAAACTGTGGGCGGTAAAATGTTAAGAGAAGAGTGAATATTTAATCTTGTTCTACTCATTTTTTCCCTCTCTCTGATAACTTTTCTTTCTCTAACCCTTACCTCCTGGTGCACAATTATCTCAGTAGTACTGCACTATGCAATATACTGGCACTGCCTGATATTGTACCTTTCTGGAAAGCAGCTGTTTACAATTGCTCTCCGACCAGGTGATAGCCAGAGACTTTTGTTTGGGGCAAATATCCTTTACAATTGATGCACAGATGGAAAGAGCAGTTAACTGGCAACAATAATAATTATCTCCCACAGCAGGCTCAAGGCTTCAACACAGCTGCTAGAAGAAGTGGGGATATTTAAGCTGTTGTACCAAGATTTTCACAAATATTTAATTTATAAGATGCATAATAACCACCAACATCACCCCCACAAAATGTCTGGTCTGCCCTTTCCAGGGAAAGAGGTTACCCATCCAATTTTGTTCCTATAGTCAAAATTTTCTTTGATATTTAAATAGCTATTTAAAGAAAACAACAGGTTTATACCTTGGTAAAGGTAGAGGTAACAACAAAAACCTCACAGATTGGTGCCCTTGTATATAGGTTCCTGGAATTCATTATGTTCATAGTAGATTTTTTTAATTGGAAAATTCTGATAATTAATGTATGCAATCATTAAAAACATAATATTACTTATACAGAGATAATACAATTCTGATAAAGTACAATAAAACAAATTTCTTTTATGGCAAAAATTGATTTATTACTTTATTTTAAAATATTTTTTATTATCTTTATTAAGTTTTTTATTGTCCACAATATTTATGCTATTTTCCTTTTTTTTATTTTTATTTTTCTCAGCCCCTAGACTCTTCTCTACCTACTCTCACCCCTTTCCCCAGCAATCCCTACACTGGTCCATGTTCAGAGGTTTTCCTCTTTTTCTCAGTTCTTTTTTACCCAGCCTCTACTCCCGACAACTGTCAGGCTGCTTTCTATGTGTCTGTCTCTCTTTTGATTGTTAGTTAATTCTTATTAGATTCCACACATGAGTGAAGTCATACAATATATCTTTTTCTCTGACAGATTCATTTATTTTCTATTTTTATTTTATTTTTTAAATATATATTTTTGATTATGCTATTACTATTGTCTCATTTTTCCCTCTTTATTCCCCTTCACCCTGCATACCCCCTCCCATCTGCATTTCCCATCTTCAGTTCATGTCCATGGGTCATATATATAAGTTATTTGGCTTCTACATTTCCTATATACTATTCTCAACTTTGCTCTGTCTATCTTCTACCTACCATTTATGCTAATTATTTTCTGTACCTTTTCCCCACCACCCACTCCCCCACTGAAACCCTCCACATGATCTCCATTTCTGTGATTCTGTTCCTGTTCTAGTTGTTTTCTTAATTTGTTTTTGTTTTTGTTTTAGGTTCAGTTGTTAATAACTATGAGTTTGTTGTGACTTTATTGTTCATAGTTTTTATCTTCTTCTTCTTAGATAAGTCTCTTTAATATTTCATATAATAAGGGCTTGGTGATGGTGAACTCCTTGACCTTGACCTTATCTGGGAAGCATTTTGTCTGCCTTTCCATTCTAAATGAAAGCTTTGCTGGATAGACCAATCTTGTATGTTGTTGGGAACAAGAAAAATAGTCTCAGCCCCAAGGAGCCTGTGTCCCTAGCAAACATCCGATAAGTTGATTGCCATCTGTTTAGTTTCAAAATTTTCCTTTCAGTTGAGTCAGACCCCACCCTGTTCCCCCGCGCGGGCTCTGTAAGCCAATAGCTAACCGCCACATCTGCTTCTGTGCAACGCTTGCTTGCTTGCCTCTATATAAGGACTTAGCTGTAAGCGCTGCTCGTGACTCTCCTTTGCAGCTCTTGTGGGCACTGTGTCTCTGGACACTTTGAGAGTTTGCCCCTGCGCAGGTTAAACTTGGTCAATAAAGTAACATCTTTGAAACCCTGAAAGTCTCCGACATTTGTTCTCCGGTTGGTGGATGCAACGTATGTAAGTCCTTGCCTTTCATGACTTTGAATACTTCTTTCCAGCCCCTTCTTGCCTGCAAGGTTTCTTTTGAGAAATCAGCTGACAGTCTTTCAGGCACTCTTTTGTAGGTAACTGTCTCCTTTCCTCTTGCTGCTTTTAAGATTCTCTCCTTATGTTTAATCTGGGGTAATGTAATTATGATGTGCCTTGGTGTGTTTCTCCTTGGGTCCAACTTCTTTGGGACTCTCTGAGATTCTTGGACTTCCTGGAAATCTATTTCCTTGGCCAGATTGGGGAAATTCTCCTTCATTATTTGTTCAAATAAGTTTTCAGTTTTTTTGCTCTTCCTCTTCTCCTTCTCACACCCCTATGATTTGGAAGTTGGAACATTTAAAGATGTCCTGGAGGTTCCTAAGCCTCTCCACATTTCTTTCATTTCTTGTTTCTTCATTCTGTTCCACAACATTGATTTGAGTCCTGGTTTCCTTATGGTCACTATTGGTTCCCTACATATTTTTCTCTATTCACTTAGCATAGCCTTCATTTTTTATCTCATTCATGGCCATATTCAACAATTGTGTGAGCATACTGATTACCAGTGTGTTGAACTGTGCATCTGATAGGTTAGCTATCTCTTTGATCTATTCTTTCATTTGGGCCTTTTTTTTTTGTCTTAGCCTGCCTGTTACCTAGTAATGGAAAGAGCCTTAAGTATTCACCGGGATGGGGCCACACAGTGTCACTGCTGGTGATGCTATTTGTGGGGGAGGGGTCCAAGAGGGAACAGTGCTGCTTGCTTTGCTCTCTCCCCACTTTCAATCACTTCCCCCACTACCCACAAGCAAAGTGGGCTCTTGTGGTGCTGATTCCCAGGTGGGTGGCTTTGAACACATTCTAGGACCCTTTGGGTTGCTCCAACAATCTCTCCTGTGAGCCTGGGAGTTTCTCCCACTGCTGCCTCAACCCCCACAGGTGTTTTCAATCAGAAGTTTGAGGCTTTATTTCCCTGCACTGGAACCCTGGATTGGGAAGTCTGTCTTGCTCCCCAGTTGTTCCTCCCAGTTCATCCACGCTTGAATGTGGGACTTCCCAGTCTACAATCCACCAACTTGCCTTGAGTCCTTTCCACCCGGCTACCCATCTCTGCCCCTCCTACTGGTTAGGATGAATGTTTCTCTTTATCCCCTTGCTTGTTGGACTTCCATACAGTTTGATTTTTCTGTTAGTTCTGGTTGGTTTTTTTTTTTGTTTTTAAATTTGTTGTTGTTCTTCTTTTTGTTGTGTGAGGAGGCATAGTGTGTTTACCTGTGCCTCCATCTTGGCTGGAAGTCCTGTTTATAGTAGATTTTTAATAAAATATTTAGGGTAGATTTAAAATATGTTTTAATTTGCTGATTTCTACTTTATACTATGTGAAACAATATATGATTGAAATCAATACTAATTTTCTTTTTTCCCCAATATTTTTATTTACTTATTTTTCAAGTACAGTTTTCTGTCTATTACTCCCATCCCATCCCACCTCTCCCCGTGCTCCCCCCCTCCCATTTCCACACTTCTCAGTTGTTGTCCATGTATCCTTTATATAGGTTCCTCTCAATCCCTCCTTTTTTCCCCCTGAAATTCCCTCCCCTCTCCCCTCTGGTCACTGCCAGCCTGTTCTCTATTTCAGTGTCTTTAGTTATATTTTGCTTGCTTGTTTGTTTTGTTGTTTAGCTTCCTGTTAAAGGTGACATCATATGGTATTTGTCCTTCAACACCTGGCTTATTTCACTCAGCATAATGCTTTCCAGTTCCATCCATGATGTTGCAAAAGGTAGGAGCTCCTTCTTTCTTTCTGCAGCATAAAATTCCATTGTGTATATGTACCATAGTTTTTTGATCCATTCATTTACTGACGGGCACCTAGGTTGCTTCCAACTCTTGGCTATTGTAAATTGTGCTGCTATGAACATTGGGGTGCATAGGTTCTTTGGGATTGGTGTTTTAGGGTTCTTAGGATACAATCCCAGCAGTGGAATTGCTGGGTCAAAAGGCAAGTCCAATTTTAGTTTTCTGAGAAAATTCCATACTGTTTTCCATAATGGTTGTACCAGTCTGCAATCCCACCAACAGTGGACCAGAGTCCCCTTTTCCCCACACCCTCTCCAACATTTGTTGTTTATTGCTTTGTTTATGATAGCCATTCTCACCGGTGTAAAGTGGTATCTCATTGTAGTTTTAATTTGCATCTCTCTGATAGCTAGTGATATTGAGCATCTTTTCATGTGTCTCTGGATCCTCTGTATGTCCTCCTTGCAGAAGTGTCTGTTCAAGTCCTTTCCCCATTTTTTAATTGGGTTAGTTGTCTTCTTAGAGTGAAGTCGTGTGAGTTCTTTGTATATTTTGGAGATTAAACCTTTGTCTGAGGTATCATTGGCAAATATGTTTTCCCATACAGTTGGTTGTCTTTTTATTTTAATGCTGTTTTCTTTAGCTGCGCAGAAGCTTTTTATTTTGATGAGATCCCATTTGTTTATTCTTTCCTTTATAGTCCTTGCTCTAGGGGACATATCAGTAAAAATGTTGCTGCGTGAAATATCTGAGATTTTCCTGCCAATGTTCTCCTCTAGGACTTTAATGGTGTCATGGCTTATATTTAAGTCTTCTATCCACCTTGAATTTATTTTGGTGTATGGTGTAAGTTGGTGCTCGAGTTTCATTTTTTCGCATGTAGCTGTCCAGTTCTCCCAACAGCATTTTTTGAAGAGGCTATCTTTACCCCATTTTATGTTACTGCCCCCTTTGTTGAATATTAATTGACTATAAAGTGTTGGGTTTATTTCTGGGTTCTCTGTTCTGTTCCATTGGTCTATGTGCCTGTTTTATGCCAGTACCAGTAATTTTCTATCTGTAAATCTTATTTATCTATTTAGTATTTTTACTTATTTTTAAATTTATTACAGTGACATTGGTTAATAAAGTTATGTAGGTTTCAGGTGTAGAACTCTAGAATGCATCATTTATATACTGTGGTGTGTTCAGTAACCCAAGTCAAGTCTCATTTCATCACCATGTTTATGCCCCTTTTATGCTCTTCTAAATGTGCTACTTTTTAAAGAATTATTTTGGTTATCCTTTTCAGTACTTATAAAATAATACCTACATTTATAAACACATATTTTTAGGTAAAAATCTAAAAGTGTGTTTGGATGTTTTAGAACACAAACACGAAATAAAAGGTATTTACATTGACTTTCCATAAGCCTCAGTATCATTTGTTTATACATATCACTTCTATTAAAAATATATATATGTAATTCACTCAAAAACATAAAAATATATATATGTAATTCACGCATAACATTTGAAGAAAACTAGTAGCACCATTGCTACTAGAGTAGGTTGAAGTTTAAGAACAAGGCTCTAAGCAGACTGAGGCCATTAAAAGCCTTCATCATATAACAATTTCAATGAAATCCAACTTTTAAAGCAGTTTTAAGGAGAGGGGAGAGAATCATAGAAGAAAAAGGGATGGACTCACATGAACAAGTATAAAGGACACATGGACAATAACTAAGGTGGGGGGTGGAAATGGAAGGGAGGTGGGGAGCACTGGGGGGGGCAGGACTGGGAAGACAGAAAACTACTTGAACAAGAATTAAATAAAAATTAAAAATTAAAAAATAAATAAAATAAAAATAAAAAATAAATACTAACTTATAACTCTAAGACTGAACTTTCTGAATCTGCATTATTATACTCAAATTTGAAGGCAATCTGAATAAGTGAAATTAAAAATAAATGCAACATACTGTGCATATATTGTATTACTTTGGGGTTCTTTAGAGATATAAGGTATTTAAAAGCTTCTGTCTCTTTTATTTCTTTGAATCCAAGCACTACATTAATCTCATTAACATAGGTTTCCCTATAGGTTTTGCTTTAAAGGAGTTTTATGGACCAAGGTTCACTATAAAGCCAGAACTTTTATTAGCATGTTGAAAATTATCTGTATCTTTTCATAGGTTACTCAGTATACATTCATTCCATTAGTACTAGCTATTGGGATAACCTTACAATAGGTTTCAATGAACACAATTAACTTCAATAACCACAGGAATAAAAAATTACAGTACTGGTGTTTCAAATAAAATAAGCATAAAATTACTTATATTTCAAAGATAGGTTGTAGAAAAATGACATTCAATTTGAGTATTCTGAAGTATATGAAATAATCATGTCCTTCTTTGGGCCTATCTCTTATTCTAATCTCATAAAAATATACCAACAAAGCTTCTTTGCAATGGCAAAGAAACAACAGATTTACTTGAATCTTTTATTAAAAATTCTTAGTTTAGAAACAATAACCTGAGGCTATAAGAAAGAAGTTGGAAAGTGATTTTTCACCTGCTCCTTTTTGTTCCAGTCATTACCTGTACATTTCACTTAGAGAGTCACATACTTTCACATCAATGTTTTTAATTTTTTCCATTTATATATTTATAAAGGTAGTTATTAAAATATTTAGGTTGGATTTTCCAGGGGGAACAGAAAGAGTGGAGTTCAGTTGGAACAAATATAAATAATCTGGTTTACATAAAAATTTTCCAATATTTTATATCTTTACTAAATTTCATGCTAAGAGTCTTTATTAGTGCATATATTATTATTCTACAATTTTTATGCTGTCTCAAGTCAGCAACTTAGGCATTAAAATGTGATTAATGCAATCTTACATTATTTTTAACTTTAAGAATGCAAATATTATGTATTTATATGAAACATGAATGGAATACATAACATATCCATATTAAAGTAATTTAAGAATGATGGTATTATAGAATAATAATAAGTAAAAACAAGTCATAAAAGCTCATTTCAACCAATGAATCAATAAAGGGTCCTACTAGAAAACAAGGCAAAATGATCAATACATATTTGACATGAATGGAAGAAGATAATGTTTACCATTATGGATTTGACTATATTGTTGGCAGGTTTCCAAATATATGTCAAAATTGCAGCCTTGATTAATCTAGCAGTACTCAAAAATACCCTTATTGCTATCATAATATAACATAAATGTGGTAATAGTCTTCAGCACTCACCAACAAATATGTATAATATAATGTAAATGATTCATATGTATGTATATGTTAGCATATAGAATATACTTAATATATAAATCATTTTCAAGTGGTGTTCTATTTTGTTCAATTTGTTGGCTGGTTACTTATTTCTAAAATTAACTATGGCCAAAAACATCATGATTTACAAAATTTTCTTTGCTTTAAATAAATTGATGGAAAAAAAGCAATGCTCATTGCTGCTATGAGTACATTCCCTTCAATATAAAAGCTGTAAAATGTTTTGTTGTGGCACCGATGGTGCACATAAGTCAGGAAGGAATGTCATCACATGAATGAAAATGAAACAGTATTTTCATTTTAAACTTATAAAATTTAAGAGTGTAATTTCACCATTAGTAACTGTATAATATATTTCACAAAAGTTATAAAAGAGTAAGTCTCCCTCAACGAAAATGGAAACAAAAAATCCCAATCCTCAGGATGCTGTCACTATAATAACAACACTATTAGCATCTTCATATTTTTAACACATGGCTTTCTTACCTGTTATAATCATAATGGGACTATCTTTTTGTATCTGTTTTTCTTTTTCATTTAATAATCATCAGATTGATTTCTTGCTTCAGAATATGTTAGGTATATTAAGTTGCTTAATAGTTGAATCCCTTTCTTTTATAGCTTTCTGATTGAATTGTGATGAGCGATTCCTTCAATTTGACTCTGTGCAATGTATTTGCAGTTACACAAAGTCAGTATCATTGTACATCTCCTGAGATCAACCTCTTCCTTTGATGAATCAAACCATTAACGGCAGTAGAACAACTTTTAAGTCCCAATGCTAAACCCATTCCTCCAAAGGTTTCATAGCTTCAGTTTAGACCCTGAGAAGCGTAGGCTCTTCCCAGAGTCAACTCCCCTCACTGTTCTCTGCATGCAGACAAAAACATGGATGTGACTGACTCTGCTAGCAGGTATGGACCTGAACTTCTCTGGAGGTTTTTCTTTTTAGTTTCTGTTAAGTATCGTGTATATTATTTCTCATTTATTCTGATTGTTAGGATATTTAGATCTGCCTCAACAGAGAATTTAAAAAAATACACTACCATCTTCCAAAAGAATTCATATAGGAAGGGTCATCAAGGAACAGGTATAAAGAAGTCATTGTAGAGGTGGGTGAGGCAGGGAAAAGTGGTGGTGGGAAAATGGAGAGGATAGTAATTGAATGACAATAAAAAATGTTAAGAAAGAGGAATTCATATATGAATAACTGCCTGGAATGCATTACAATTTGCTTTATACTCCCTCAAACTAGTTTAGGTTATGGATCCATTCTGTAACCTATGGCCTTTGGGTCGATCAGGGTTCTCTCAGCAGAGATAACAGATGATTGCCAGCACATTTGCTTAGCATTCGGTCATATCTAGGAGACTGTTCATTTCCCCATACCAAAGAAAAATTACTATTGAGACACATGAGGACAATGCTCGGACAATCGGTGAGTTGGGTAGAATGAGAAAAAGCCAGATTGTAGGACTGGCAGCATCTCTGCCTGTTTCTGTCCAATGGTTTCGCTTCCTTAATCAAATGAAAACAATCAAATTCTTAAAAATGAAATTTCCACTGAAAAATAGGTTTTCACTTATGACTCAGAGACATTTACAGTTTTTAATATATACATAATATTTTCTATACATAATATAGAAAATATGTTCTCAAGTAATCAGTCAATAGCACACAAAACAGTTGTCTGATTAAATATCAAGTGACTTTTGCAAGATACTCTGATAGCATGCATTTTACCAGAAGTTAATGAAATCTAGCTTGATCACTTAGTGGAGGTGTGGGGGAGAAAATATCTTCAAGTTTCATAAGGTGAAAGTGCCAGAAGCTGGTAAATACTGAGTTACGTAAAACTGTGGAATTTCCTAAAAGAATGTAGGAGTATCAAAGTGGACAAACTTGGGCAGCCATTTTATTATTTTGTCTGAAACCCTTTAGTCTTTGACTTCTGCTTCTCTTTTCGTGTTTGCCTTATTCTTCCCTCTTTGAAGATTATGTTTTACTGGGAATAAGTCTACTTCCCACCACCCCACCTGAGTATTCATAATCTAAGATCAGGGGAATAAATGTGCAAAATATAAAATAAAGGAGGCAAAAAAGAAAAATGTGTTATCCAGGGAGTGTCTATCATTGTTTCTTAAAATAAATGTCATTTAATTGGTGACTTTTTGTTAAATATTACTTTAGAGCTTGTTAAGTATTTTTAATGTTTTATGACTTATGCAATTACAGTTGCCCCAAAATTTCCCCTCTACATCCCCCATCCAGCCCTCCACCCACTTCCAGCGTCAATCCCCACACTGTTGTCCATGTCCACGGGTATTTCTTACATGTCCGTTGACTGATCCCTTCACCTTTGTTAAGCGTTTTAATGGAAACTTCAGTTTTGTCTTTCTAGTGCTGTACTAGATGCTCAATTTTAAGTAATGTTTAGGAACTCTTGTGAAATCAAGACATTATTTATCATCAAGAATTGAAATACAATAATAATCCAAAGTTAAATGAGATATCTAATTTAAAAACAATTAATGACTGTAAGAAATCTAAAGTAATTATCAAATGATAGTAAAAACAATTAGGGATATTACTCTATATTTAGTTGGGCTTTATAAAATGACTGAATGAGCATTCCATATAAACTGGACAGTCCAAAAATATGTAAAAATTTCAATGTCTCAAATATTTAATATTTAATAATATTTAACAATATTATTTTTCAAATCATGAACCTGAAGTTTTGCAATTATTTTGGTCTTTTTAAATGTCTTTCAACAATGTGTTGCAGTTTTCAGTATATAAAACTTTCAAGTCTTCCATTAAATTTATTCAAAATAATTGTATTTTAATGGTATTGTTTATTAAACTTTAAAAAATATTTTAAGAATGTTACTTACCAGCATAAAGATACAACTTTTTTTGTGGATTGACCTTGGTGAATTCAAACAAACTTGCTGAACTCATATACAAATTCTAACAGGATTTTTAAGACTCTATTAAGATACTTTTTACACAGGCATACCTTGTTTTATGTGCCTCAGTTTACCACACTTCACAGACCTGCATTTTTTACAAACTGTAGGTTTGTGGCAACCCAACATTCAGCAAGACTATTGGTACCATTTTTAAAACATGCTGAGATGGTAGAATTTTTAACAATAAATTCTTTTAAGTTAAGGCGTGTATATGATTTTTGAGATGTAATGCTATTGCATACTTTATAGGCTACAATATATTATAAACCTGGCATTTATATGCATGGGCAAACCAAACTATTGTATGATTCCCTTCATTATGGCAGTCTAGGACCAAACACAATGTCTCTGAGGTATTCCTGTATATAAAATGATGTCATATGCATATATAGATAGTTTTACTTATTTTCCAACATGAATGACTTTTATTTCCTTTTCTTGCCTAATTGACCTGGTTGGGACCTACAATATAATGTTAAAGTGACAAGATAATCCATCCTTCTCTTTTTTAAAAATTTAATTATTGTTCAAGTATAGTTTTCTGTATTTTACTCCCATCCCCGCCGCCCCCCACCCCCGTGCTCTCCACCTCCCTCCCATTTCCACCCCTGTTAGTTTTTGTCCATGTGTCCTTTATACTTGTTCCTGTGAATCATTCCCCTTTTCCCCTGAAATTCCCTTGCCTCTCCCCTTTGGTCCCTGTCAGCTTGTTCTCTATTTCAGTGTGTTTGGTTATATTTGGCTTGTTTGTTTGTTTCATTGTTTAGGCTCCTGTTACATGTGAGATCATATGGTATTTGTCTTTCACCACCTGGCTTATTTCACTCAGCACAATGCTTTCCATTTCCATCCATGCTGTTGCAAAGGGTAGGAGCGCCTTCTTTCTTTCTGCTGCATAGAATTCCATTGTGTAAATGTACCATAGTTTTCTAATATGAGGATAAACTCATTAATCATTTCACTATTAAATCTGTTGTTAGCTGTAGGATTTTTGTAGTTAAATTTTAATAAATTGACAAAGCCCCCTTTTAATTCTAGTTTATTGATCATTTTAATAATGAAACAATGTTGAGTTTTGTTAAATGTCTTTTCTGCATTTATTGAGATATATTTCTTTTTTCTATTAATATTCATTGTTTTTAAGTGTTAAACCAATTTTTCATTCCTCACATAAGTCCAACTTGGTCATACCATATGATCATTTTTATATGTTACCACATCTGGTTTGCTAATGTTATGTTGAGGATTTTTGCATTCAGAGTCATGAGGAATAATGGTCTCTAGAATTCTTGTAATATCTGTATCTGATTTTGGAATTGGACAACACTGGCTTAATAATATGACTTGGAAACTGTTCTCTTCTAATTTCTGAAATAAGTTTGTAAAGTGTTAGTATTGCCCTCTTCAAATGTTTGGTGGAACTAACCAGTGAAGCCATTGGTCCTAGGCTTTTCTTTGTGGAAAATTTAATTAGTCATTCAATAGCTTAGTGTGACAAGTATATTAAAATGGTCTATTTCTCCCTTTTCAGTTATTTTCTTTCTGTAAACATACATTTCATCTAACTTCTATGATTTGTTGGCATACATTTCTTCATAGCATTCCCTTGCGTATCTTGTTATTTCTGTAACATTGGTAGTGATGGTCCCTCTTTAATTTCTAATTTTTGTAATTTGAGCATTTTTTTCTTTTTCCTCAGCCAAGTTAAATTTGCCAATTTTAATTTGTTCCAAACAACTACCTTTTAGTTTCATTCATTTGTTCTATTATCTACTCTATCTTTCATTAATTTCCATTATTAAATTTTAGCTTAGGTTAGTTTGCTATCCTTTTCCAATGACTTAATGTGAAAGGCCAGGCTATATATTCAGGATATTTCTCATATCTTAATATATGAGAAATATATTAAGATATATTAATATATAGGTGTTTACAACTATAACTTTTCCTCTGAGTACTGTTTTAGTTATATAGCATAACTTTGTTTCTTCTGTTTTTATTTTTATTCATCCAGAAATATGTTCTAATTTTCCTCATGATGTCTTCTTGACTCATTGGTTATTTAGGACTGTAATTATTTTTTTGTTTGTGCATTTCCCAAATTTCATTAGAGTTATCAATATCTAATTTAATTCCCTTTTATTCATTGAACACATCATACAATTTTAATATTTTTAACTCATTGAAACTTGTTTTTTGACTGGCATATAACCTATTCTGGAAAATGGTCCATGTTTGCTTGAGAAGATTCTTTATTCTGCTGCTGTTAGGTTATGTATGTTTAGTTTAGTTGGTTGATTGTACTGTTCAGATCTTGTATTTCCTTGTTGATCTTCTGCCTTTTTGTTTTATTCATTTTTAGAAAATGGTATATTGAAGTCTCCAACTATTATTGTTAAGTTGTCTATTTTTTCCCTTGTATTCTGTAAATTTTGAGTGCTTGCTTTTTAATTTTTAGTTTTTAGACTATGTCATCCTACTGCCTCTTGGAATCTACTATTTTCAGTAAGTCAGCTATTCTTTTCATTGAGGTTCCCTTTTATGCGATGAGTTGTTTTTCTCTTACTACTTTCAAGATTTTCTCTTTACATTTTGCTTTCAACATTCTGAATATGATGTATCTTATTATATTCAGAATGGGTGTGGATTGCTTTGTATTCATCCTACTTGAAATCTGTTGCACTTAACATTTCCTCATTTTCATTAATATTTGGGGGATTTTAGTCTTATTTCTTCCTTGTGGGGAGAGCTCACTCCTCACCTTCTGGTACTAGGATTATGTGTATGTTAATAAAGTTGACATAACCTTGCTTATTTTCCTTCACCTTTCCTTCTCTCTTTTCAGGTCACATACTCTGTCCTTCTGATTCTTTTGCCTGCCAGCTCTTGAATTCCTCTAGTGAAGTTTGCATTTTGTCTTTTACACTTTTCAATATTATATTTTCCATTTGGTTCTTTTTTTAAATTTATTTTTTCTTTTATTTATTTCTTGTTCAAGTACAGTTTTCTGTCTTATATTCCCAAGTTCTTTTCATTAGTTCCTATTTCTTTATTTGTATTTCATATTTTATAAGACATTGTCATCATACTTTAATTCTTAAAATATTGTTTCCTCTAATTTTTGTATATAACTATAATAGCTGCCTTGAAGGCACCATCCTTATGTGTACCAGCTAGGCTCATTCAAAGGCAGTTTTATTATCTTATTTTTCCTTGTATATGTGTCATACTTCACTGTTTTTCTTTTTTCTTTTGCATGTTTTATGATTTTTTTTAGCTGAAAACTTGACATTTTAGATAGTATTGAAACCCTGACTTAACTCAATCCCAGGTGATGGGTGAGTTGTTATTGTTGTTTATATCTTCCTTTGTTGGTTCAGTAACTTAGCTGAACTAATTCTACAAATTCTATTCCTGTAGCACACAGCCTCTGATGTCTGTGCTCAGATTTTCCCCCTCATTTTACTTTTAGTCTGGTTACCTAGGGGTCTCCCCTGGGTCAGCAGAAGCCAATTTTAGTCAAAGGTTTTGCTTTGGGCCCCTCTGTCAGATTTTTACACTGTATCAGGGAATATGTATCAGCTTACAGCTACTGCACATCACTGAGTCTATTTCTCCACACATTCAGCCAGGAACTAGTAGCTTGGGGGTTCCCTCTTGATTATTTCTGAGAGGGTGTAGCCTTGAGTATGCACACAGTTTTATAGTCTGTCAAGCATGATTTTACTTTAAAGCCTGACTTCCTAAGAGTCATTCCCAGGTCAGGGTAACTTATTGCTCAGTCGCTATTTGGCCAGAAGTTCTGTTTAAGCCCCTCGTAGCAGTGAAGCATCCACCCTGTACTGAGATGTCTGTGTGTGACTTTCAATTCCTATCTGATTGTTCCTGAATGAGTGGAGCCTAATGCATATTCACAACCTTCCCAAATCCCCAAATCAGCTGTTATTATAGGAGGGCTCTTCCTGCTACTACCTGGTTATCTATTTACCTGGCTCTCTCTAATAAACTTATGGCTGCTCTTCTATTTTACTTGATCTTGGACTTATCAGATTTCTTTTAATTGGTCTCTGTGAATATCATCATTGTTCCTTTCTTTCTTGCAATGAGAACTTTTAAGATTTACTCTTAGTAACACAAATATGCAGTACAGTATTACTAAGTATAGTCACCATGTTGCACATTACATGTCCATGACTTATTTCATAACTGCAAATTTATAGCTTTTGACCTTTTTGACCCATTTTGTCCACCTTCCAACCTCTGACAACCACCAGTGTGTTCTCTGTATCTGTAAGCTTATTTCTTTTTAACTCTGCATATAAATGAGGTCACAGATTATTTGTCTGTCTCAGTGTGACTTATTTCACAAAGCATAATGCCTTCAAGTTCCATCCATGTTTGTACAACAGCAATATTTTATTCTTTTTTATGGCTGAACAATATTCTACTGTGATACACCACAACCTCTTTATCCATTGGACATTTAGGTTGTTTCAATATTTTGGCTATTACAACCTATTTTTCTTGAAAGTTGCCTTAGGTATGAATTTCTCCTCACCTTGTTCCAAACAAAGTCAGGGCCCTCCAGTAGAGGTGCAGAACTTTTCATCTTCTGACCTGTCTTTTTCCTTGGGGCAGATTTCTCCCAGTATCACACTGATGCTGGGGATATGGTCTTCATATATCCACTGAGTGTCTCTCCCACTCTATGAGGGGGTGCAGGGCACAAGGTAGTTGGCATATCCTGGTCTTCTTAGCTTGACCCTCTCCATTTTGAACTCCTACCCTATGTATATGCTGGGGCAGGGAGATAAAGCCTCTGATATTCTTGGCCTTCTGTGCCTGAGTAGATCTTCTGTGCTATAAGTGGAAGATTGATGGAAGAAAGAACTAGTCCTCTTGGCTAGATCTGCCAAGAAGAGAGCTTCAGAAACATGTACTGAGTGGGTAGAATGAGAAATACTGACAGTCTTCCCCTCTTGGGTAAAATTGTACCCCTACACTTGAAAATACAAGAAGGAACCCCACCTTCTTGACTACACGTGCCCAGGGCATAGCTTCCCTAACACGGAGCTGAAGGAGTGGGAAGGATGGTGGAGAGTAGATCATGGCTTAAATGCCACAGTCTCTTGCTGTTGTGTCAAAAACTAAGTAGATTTTTTTCAATGAGTATGTCTTCATTTTCTTAATGTCCTCCAGGCAGTTTCTGGAGACTTTTAATGACTAGATGAAAAGACAAAAAGTTTAATCAATGAAATTGCTGCTTTCCTGGGAAAAGGATCTGCCAAATTCTCCCATAAGTCTTTCCTTCCTTAGGTGCAGTTTTTGTTTGTTTTTCTGTTTGTTTGTTTTTCTATTGCACTTGCATTTTTATTATTTTACTTGAATTCTGATCCTACCTTGCAAATTAATAGTAGATATTATTACTGTATGGACTATGTTTCTAAATAGATTCTTTCAGATAACTCTTCCAGTTTTTTTTAAGGAAGAATCTGTGCACACAAAGAGAAAAAAGTAAACCACTGTTATTGGCAGAATTTCATACTGGTAATTTACTTTAGCAACTAAGCTATACACATAGGTTTTATCAGAACATGTCATCTATCTCTTCAGATAAAATACACCCTTTGAATGAGGATAATATACTGTGCTGCATCCCTGGGTTTCTTATCTTGGCATTTTGGTAAATCTAATTATGAGATATACGCAGCAGTTGCTAACTCCCATTAATGAAAATGGGTGCATCAATGGCCTCCATTTTATTCATTCTAAAAAACCTAATACTCTGTTTCTGAACAACACCCAAGCTATTTAAACCTTTCTCTGCTGGCTAAGAGTAAGAACTGTAAATTATCATAAATCAAAGCTCACTGATGTATATACGACAATAGAAGCAAATTATTAGTGTATGGATATTTTTACTTCTACCACCCTCGCTTTCTGCAAAAAATAGGTTTATAAAGGGGTTCTCTCAGGAAGGTTGCATTTTAGAATCAGGAGAAATTGTTGGACTGGTAGACAAAAGTATCTAAAGAAGCAGAAGAAGTTTTGAGAGTAATTTTGAAGATGTTAGTAAGAAACCAGCTGCTTAAATGTTAGAAAGAGGATAAAGAATGAAAAGAGGAGGAGTTTAAAGTTGTGTGTTTCATATATCCTCTTCATGAGTATATAAGAATCATATGTAAAAAAGCTTGAATTATCTTTTTTTAAAAAGATTTTATTTATTTATCTTTAGAGGGGAAGGAAAGGAGAGAGGAAGGGAAATATCAATGTGTGGTTGCTTCTCGGGCATCCACTGCTGGGAACTGGCCTGCAACCCAGGCATGTGCCCTGACTGGGAATCGAACCGCGATCCTGTGGTTCCCAGGCCCGCGCTCAATCCACTGAGCTACACCAGCCAGGGAGCTTGAATTATCTTGATGTTGCTTTTCCATCATCAAAGTTTACTTAAGTAACCATAATCTTGTTATTATTTTGAATCATTGTAATTGCTGCTTTCAAAAAATTTCAAAATATAAAACATTAGTGCAAACTGTTATCAATAACATGAGCCTAATTTTAAAAATTATATTCTAGGTTAAACACCTTAGTTCTACAATATTTTCCAGAATACAATGATGTTGAGAATTGTCATGAGAAAAAAAATCAGCACTGTCTTCTCAGCATCTTAATACAATGTGTGCTGTTTTTATAGTCACAAAGTATTCAAGCAGAAGAGCAATGGGGATATTCCCATGCCAAGCACATTCAAATCCAGAAAAATTACTTTACAAAGTCTTATGTGCAAACTGCTGGAGCTAAGACATGGCCAGTTGACTACTCATCTACACTGACTGTACTTAATAACTTTGCATTTAAAATGCAAGTAATTACTTGAATAATATATTCTCTGACTTTTATATATCATGCATAAAATTCTCAATATAAGGATTCTGGGTGACAGGGGTGCCTTGATTGTATAATGTTAGGAAGGGAAGCATCTGAATTAAACTATTTCTCACAGCATGAAGATAAAAATATTTCTGAATTAACATTTAAATGTAGATTTTTAATCTTGAGCTGGCAACATCTTTCTCTATATACAGTGAACTCTGTGGAATTTAAATATATCAGGATAGTTGATGCTTTAGGTCAACCATGGCATTGCTTCATCTATATTTCCATTTTATCTTTTATCTATAGGATTTGCTACAGTGCAGCTGTGTGTGTTTGTGTTAGTGTTGTGTGCATATGTATTTGGAACATAACAGTACCCAGTATGCATTAAAGTGTATAAATAAATGGATGGGTAAATACCTGAAAAATCATAACTAGGACTGTATTATATTTACTTCTAGATCCAGAGTTATTGCATATACATTTATTTATTTCTAATTACACAAACGCCTATCACTTGTTAGAATGACCTTCATGTCTCCTATTTTCTTCAGCCTCTCTGTGGGAGTATTCCTAGAAGGTAGCTATGGATTATAGAAAAGCAGCTAAAGGGAAGTATTGACTATCATGAAGAGGACTGGTTCACTATTTAGTACAGAATAAATATTTAGGGTTCAGCCAGGAATATTGAAACCTCAGAAATCAGAGACAAGATCTATTTTGGGCTAATAACCTAAAAAAAGGCAGCCAGATCACCATGAGGAGTCAGCACTGCACACAAATGAAAGCCAAGGAGTTAAACAGCTGAGTAAAAAGAACTGGATTTAGTCTTAGGGAAGAATTAAAAATGAAAGCTAAGATTTAGTTACATAGACTAGAAAAGGGCCTAGTAAACAGAACTTTTAGACATGTATTTCTTGTCTTAGAGAGCCCATACTGTAGAATGAAACATGGGATTTAATAAGTCCTTCCTGAAATTGTGTTCTCAGCATTTCAATCTTTTGTGTTGAGTACTAGAAACAAAATGATGCTTTTAGAATGTTTAGAACCATGGGATTTAGAATTTTAGCCATTTAAATAAAATCTTTATAAAACTCTACAAATTTGAAGAACCAAACAGCAAAACAATCTAATTTTAAAATTGTATGAGTTTTAATTGTTTTGTAGTAAGGGAAAAATCAATGTGAATTTCTTCTCACATCAGCTTCTCTGATTTTTGCTGTGAAACAATTTATTAAGTATAACATGAAGACATATTAAATTTAAAAAGTGCATGTGCATTAGCACAAACTATTTTTCTTCTTGTTATTAATTATTATTATTATTATTATTATTATTACTTATCAGTTCTCCTGTAGTACTGGCTAAAAGTAAAAAGAGGGCAGTTTTTAAGTGAATTTAATTTTTCTCTTAAAACTCTGGCAGGTATCTTTTATGGTTCCAGTTTAGAACTAGAAGTAATGACTATAATATAATCAAAGCAAATTAGTATGCTATAATTGCATTTAATGACACTTAAAGACACAACTTGCACTGCATAGTTATATATTTCTCATTAAATATGCAGCTAACTACTGTCTTACTCTTAAATCAACGTCAGGGTCTAGTAGGTCAAAAGAAGTGCACACGGTTTGTTGTTCAAACTCAGATCACAGTGTAGGTAGAGTTAATCAGTGTAAGGAGTTACCAGTTGATTATCTTTCTATGTTCAGTCTTCTGCAAAAAAGTCAAGGAATGTATGATGCAAAGTAGAAATATAAAATAAAATAAAACCTCAAAAATCTATCCGCGTAATAGGAACACTTTTTAAACATTTTTGTTTAAGTAAGACTGAGTAAAAAACAAGGGTTAATAAGAAAACTTAATTTTGTGTTTCAACTCAAAACAGATCCAAGAGAAGTTATTTAAAATCATTTGGTGGAAATTTTTGGTTTTGTTAAACAAATTAGTTACCTAAAACTTCAGTTTTAAGACAGTTGAAATAAACTCACTGAGAGCAAAATATCAGGATATCATCTTAGCTCACACACTAACCAGCTTCTTTGAGCTTTAAACTACCACAGATGATTTGTTATGAACTTCTGTATTTCCTTATTCAGATTTTAAAAGTACCATCTATAGTAATTTTCAATCTAGTTCATAATAAGACAAATTTTCCTGGACGCGGTTTTCCTACATTAGAGGCCAAGATCATTACATCTTGTGTGACAGAAATAAGAAGGTTAATAAGAACTATTTGCAATTGTCCAGTATAGGGTCTCAAACACTCAGGCTCACAGCCTTGGAAGACAGCCACTATGAAAAGAATCCAGAGATAATGGCACTAAAAAAATGACTAGAGTAAATATAAATTTGTGCTTCTTAATCCCTCCCCTTTTTTGAGGGAATTTGCACTCATAATAATTATATATATAGTGACAGATTGATACTAGATTTATCAGGGTGATCACCTAGAAAGATATATAAATGTCCAATCACTATGTTGTGCACCTAAAACTAACATAATGCTGTACATCAGGTGCAATTGAAACAAATATTAATGTTTTATTTTAATAAGAAAAATAAAGACTAAAGTGCTAACCATGACTTCTCTACAGAAACGTAAGCAGGTCCATCACTTTTCTAGAGTGAACACATAACCACAAGAATAGTTTCAATAACCCTTTGTTTACAGGCACATTGAAGATCACAGGTCCCTCACTTTTGTCACTGAAACCCTTCCCTGTGCCACAGGAGTCTTTGGCACCATTTTACCATGAGCAGAGATGGTTTAGTGGCTTTGTCACGGTCAGGGACAGAATGACAAATGCAGGATTTGCAACCAACCCAGCCCTCCTACTCCAGGGTCTGTAAAGAAATGATGCCTCATTACCGAGAGGACTATTTAAAGACTCATACACGTCTCATGTCTCCTTGTACATCTAGAGGCCCCAACAAGGCAGCACCCAACTCTGCTGCCTCCTCATTACACAAAGTGAGCGGTGTCCCAGACCCACACAGCCTGCAGCCACCTTTAGTGAAGCGGGGTCCTCCATGGGTGGAGTCAGCCCTACAAGCGGCCATGATGCTCTTACCCGCTGTGACAGCTTTCACTGTCTGAATTATGACATGCCCTGTGTATACACTTTATACACCCGCACTAAGTCTCCTGGATTAACTAGATCATTGTGTTTTCGTATTTTATTCATCGCAAATCTATAACAATAAAAAGAATAGTCATTAAAAATGCATTGATCTATATGTCTCTTGATTTTGTGAAAAGTTAGGTTTAATTGTAATGGGTGACAGCAGTGATTCTCACAGGGGACTGAGTCAGAAGGTATTTTCCATGTTAAAACTGGGGAAGGTGGGTTGCTACAGGGACACTGTTAAACATTGCATTGCTCATTGCATGTTTATCAGCCCCGCACAAGAAAACTTTTATCTAGCCATAAATGTTAAAATTGCCAGACTGAGAAGTCCTGGGTTATAGAAACAAATGTTCGTCATTACTGGCTTTCTACCTGATTAATAGAGAATCTCAGGTAACTTAGAGGCACATTCAAACCTCAGATACCAGGAGACCGACTAATAGGAGTCCTAATTTTACTAAAACTATTTTTCTGCTCTGTACTTTAAAATAACAAGACAAAAGGGATTTTAAAAGCTCACTTCAGCGATTTTGGTCTAAGAAGTAGTCCAGTAGCCTAATGATTCTTAATCTTTACACATTATGCATTGCAATGTACTATAACAGATGTATAGAATAAGCAAACTAGGAAACTTCAAGAGAATCAGTTCACAAGGAGAGAGTTACGTTTAGCAATGTAGTCTAATTATGAAAACAGGAATATTGAACACTACAGTCCAGAAAGTTTTTCAATAATGCAAGTTGAAACAAAAGAGACTTTTTCAGGTAACAGTGTGTTAAGCAGAGAAGTCAATTTGTCAGGGCATCCAATTTCAGTTAATCAAGGTTTTCAACTACTTTCTATAATTTTTAATCCATACATGTTATCTAGACATGAGTAAAATTATATTTTCAAAAGAGCTCTTAGAACACTACCCTGGAGCATTTAGACCACCTTTTCAGGTAGATGGAAGTCTATCAAAATTTCGAATTTTTTTGGAAAAAAGTATAAAACTCTGCATTATTGTTAGTGTCTAATAATACCTTTTCATTAAAACACTGAAAATGTTTTTCTCTCCTTATTTCCAAATTATACACTTTACACAAATGAGATTTGAAAGCTGATTGTAACATTCTTTAAGATGATGCTTTAAATAAAATTTTGTGTGGAAAAAATATATTTCATAAATATACAAAATAGCAACATATGCTTATATCAAGATAAAATTGAGGTTTTTCATATATCATACTTTGAAAAATGACTTATTTTTAGCATAATAGATAAAATAATGAAAATTCATACGAAGAACAATGAAAAATATACTGAAAATATTCTGAAAATGCTGTGTTAAATATTCACATAATTTAAAGAAGTTTTAGTCTTCATATGTTAAAGAAACCTTTTAGGTCTTTTAAGCTGTTCTGAATTTTGAAAGCTATCCAATTCATTGAACAAAGCTGCTAAATTTTCCTTAGAGCAATATGCTTACAGCAGCAGAACCTTTGTTAACGAAGATTTGTGCCTGTAAATGACATACTACAGATAACAGTTAAATGGCAATTTAAAAAATTGGGGGGAGGGAATCTTCCTTTTCTTAATTTTAACAGTCATTACTTTTTGTTGCTGTTTGCTAAATCAAGTAATATATATTTTGGCGAGAAGCTCTTTTATTTTTCCAGGTGGAAAATAAACACAAATTTATTAAAACTAAACTACTTCATAAATTCTACATTTCTGATTGATTATTATATGAAATTCAGCCTTGCACAGAACATTTACCTAGCATGTAATTTCAATTACAATGTTATGACTATTGAAATTGACATTTGGAAAACTGCATGGAAATGTGAATAAATTTTAGAGTACGCAGATTTATTTAGATATTTTACTGTAGGAGAAAAACTTGAAACTGGACTTTAATGAAGCACAGGAGACTCCCTCAAATTTCATATCTTTTGATTCCTTTGGCATTTGTTGCCTCCTCCCCCCACCCCCCCACTCTACCACGAACTCCATTTTGTCCTCCCTGCAGTGTCCCCAGTGTACTGGCTAGAGGGATCAGGAAGAGCGTTGGTCTTTTCGACCAAGATATGTGAAAAATAAAAGACAATGAAAGAGGGAAGGATTTAACTTAAGCAAAGAGAACTACATTGACTATACTCTGAAATATCACAAATATAGGATCACTTTTGGTCAAAAACAAGTATTTTCTTTCAAATTTAAATAGAATAGTAATATTTGCTATGAAGATATAGGCAGATATATACTTTTTTCTGATTATAATAGCATAGATTTTCTAGTTTAAGCCAGTGCTTCTAAAATGTACTGTTGATGTTTGTGACCAGATAATTCTTTGTTGGTAGGGGTTGTCCTATATATTATAGAATGTTTGGCAGCATGCCTGGCCTCTAGCCATTAGATGTCAATTGCATTATTGTAGATGAGACAATCAAAAATGTCCCCAGACACTGCCAAATATTCTCTGAGTGGCAAAACTACTCAGCTGAGAACCAGTTGAAAGACAGAGAGAAGAATATCTTACCATCAGCACACTGTCTCCTGATTTCATGTGTACCAGTTCTTACCTAACACACATATCATTTGTTCTAATGTTCAACAAGCTAGTTATGAACTAGAATATATAGAGCACTGGTTCTAGAGTCCAGCTAAGGGTTGAACTCCAGTTCCAGTATACATTGGTTTTATAACACTTTGATTTTAGAAAAGATATTTAACCTCTCTAATGTTTAGTTTCCTCCTTTGTATGCAAATTCTAATAATATTGGCATATAGAATTTCTGTGGTTAATGCATATATACATATATAAAGTACTTAGTAAAATGCACAGTAAACTCAAAACTGTTTCTTATATATCATTATCAGCTTTACTAATGAATCATCACTAATGAAACAAAATCCTATTTTTAAAAATGAAGATGTCATATATTTTTAAATAACTATATAATATGAGGGAAACATGAAAATTATTAAATACTAATGTTTTCCAAGTTACACTAAAAATAAAAATGGTTCAATACTAACAGACCCATAGCACTAATTCACAGTAAATTTACAGAGCATTTATTCACATAAGTACATCTTCAGCTTACTTGAAGATTTGGTGGGAGAGATGTAGTAGAAAACTTTAATTGGGTCTACTTTTTAAAATATAATTTTCAAGGCTAAGATAGCTTTTTGGGTTAAATACAATATATATACAATTATTAATTCTAAGGACGCAGAGCCCAAAATAAAAATTTTAAAGCAGTAAGAGTAATTGGTAAGTTTAAAGTATTAAAGTGTTTATAAAATATTCCATATTCCAAAATACACCTATTTATACTAATAGATACCAGTTTAAAAATGGTTTAACACAACTATGTACTTAGCCTCTACAATCCATGCAAATTTAGTTCTAAACTAAAATAATCTAAATACTCTCCAGCAAGAACCTTATGCTTGTAGAACATGTACTGAGTAGTGCTTGTTTGAAGTCTTAATCCATCTGTGTTTACCTTAAATAGAATTCAATTTGCAAACTTTAACTTCAAGTAATTTTTATCAATACAGAGCTGTGAGTTTAATGTCTCAATAAATCACCAGCATCATCTTAGAAACTCAATGTTGAAAAAAATATTTATACTTGTAACAGAGACAGATTATTTAAATTACAGAATAATCCACACTAATAATTGTAAAGCTACCTAGACAGTTACATGGATATTAGTTGAGGAAATACATTTTGTATGCTTACTACTTATCAGTACTCTGGACTGATGTATTGCCCAACAACAAAACTGTCCTTGCATGATACATCTATACAAGTACACCTATTAGGTGACTTATGTATTTTATTTTCCTCAGAGAAGAAATTGCAAGCTATGAAAAAGACTGGTCACAGAGAAGTCTTCTCATGTAAAAATATACACTTGAGACCTTCAGTTATCTCCTATTGTATAATATCCCTGATTTTTTAAAGAAATTAATTGTCCAATGTAAAACTCTTGTCAAAAGAAACGTTTCCAAGCCCTGGCTGGTGTAGCTCAGTGGATTGAGCGCAGGCCTGCAAACCACATGATCGCGGTTTGATTCCCAGTCAGGGCACATGCCTGGGTTGCAGCCAGTTCCCAGCATGGGACACAAGAGAGGCAACCACACATTGGTATTTCTCCCCCGCTCTCCTTCCCTTCCCCTCTACAGATAAATGAATAAAATATCTTTAAAAATGTTGCCAATATTAGTTTTGAATAAAAATGAAGATGTTATAGACTTTAAAATAATTTCAATTTCAATAATACCAAATAGTTCATATCTCAGTAAATCCCAAATTCCAAAGTAATTTCAAGTAAAATTGTGGCAAAGAGGATAGAAAGACAAAGACAGGCAACAAGTTCTATTTTCTATAGTGACCCTTTTGAATAAATGAACCAAGTTAGTCTGAAATATTTACCTTTCACTCATTTAACAAACATTTATGAATTGCCTCTTTGTGGCTATTTTAAATAATAGCCATGGAAAAGAGAAGAATGAATTTTCCAATAACTATCTACTCATTACCATGATGTAAATCTATACAAAATTCAGGAAAAAGAAAGAATGATTTACTTGGACTGTGTGAATTAAGGGAACTTGAAAGAAAGGAAAAGAGTTGTAGAGTACCACTGTTAAAGTACCACTGGGAAAGTACCACTGGGCACTTTCCCAAATTGGAAGTGTCTAAGAAAAATGCCTAAAATTCTACCTCAGGCCCAGAAAGGAGTATCCTCCTAATTTGGGCACAAATGATATTATACTGGAACAACTGGGTCTAATTTGAAATAGTGGCAATACATGTTGAGAGCATTTTTTAATGGAAATTCTTGTATTTCTCTGAGAGAGAATGGAGTACATTTGCTATCAACTTACCTTTCCTTCAACTTGATCAATATATATAAAATCACCTACCACATTACCACATAGAAATCCTGGGATCTTAGAACAAGACCTAATAATCTCTTATCCTTTATAATAAGAAAGTTTCCCAGGTAGCTGTAAAGTTGGCTGTTATATTTGTCACCATTCCAGAATCTACTCAGTTGCATGTAGTTATTCCTCTTGATCTCTGGCTGATAAAACCACTATTATCTTTTGGTACCATACCAATTTGCTGATTCTTCTGGGAGGTAATTTCTTTCTCAGGAGGTAACCTACTTTTCTTATCTCACAATTTTATAACTTTGGGATATAACCACTCTTATTGCTTTTATATTTTCTGACATTACCAATGAATTAATACATTATTAACAAAGGGCCTTCAAAATGCAGTACTATCCTGAATTTGAGGGCTTCAGTAAAAAAGAAAATGAATTTGGATTTGCTTTCCTCTTTCTCTGACTTTATCATGCTATTTTACCAATCTAGAATGCTTCCTCTTGCCCTTTTTCCCATTGTTCAACAACAAATTTCAGTCCCATTGTCAACTGAAATTCCTTTTCTGTTGGTTTTCTATAGGTATCCAATTTCCATTTTCACTATATCCAAACTCTAACAATAGTTGTACATGTCATCAACCAAATGTTCATTGACATGCTATTACCAGGTTCTGTCCTACGTAATGTACCTAGTAGTTCTGTCAGTAAATAATCTTATATTGTCTTTTGAAATTGTTTCCATAATTATTTTTAAATGTGTATTAAATGTATTCTTGGCATTTATTCTTTCTAGTGTATATCTAGCTATATCTAGCTATTTAAGTTAATTTTTAAAATATAACAATCATGTACTATATTTTATTGCAACCCTCATTATCTTGACTCCAAGTATATATTTAAAAGCTTGTTTAGAAAAAAAGATTAAAATGGGAATTTGGCATCTAACTTTTGCTCCATATATAAAAAATAAAAATAATTTAAAGTGCATGGGCTGTCTCTAAATCAAAGTACAATTTGTAAACTACTCAATTAAAATTGACCTGTTTATAATGGATTGGACCTCTCCAGACTCCGCTGTCAAAAATATTGTTATTTTAGCCATCCGCTTTTATAAAAATGATATTGATATTAAAGAGTAGAGAATACACAAAGTTTCTCTCCTGAGTGAGTAGGAGATGCTTCTTGGCAAGAATAAAACAAGGAATGGGCTAGAAGGAATTTCCAACCTCTCTCTGAGACCTATTGCCCACTGCCCTATGGGCACCACTACTGTGGAACCATTTAAATGGTTTGTGAAAACCAGATAAAGAAAACTTCATCTCCAATTACCCCTGTATTATGATTTACATTGATATTTATTATTTTCCAATACCACAGAAATACAAAGGATTTCAAGAAATTACTATGAATAACTATATGCCTAGAAATTGGACAACCCAAGCATAATGGATAAATTTCCAGAAACATACAAAGTAGATCAAAAAATCCAGAAAGCCTGAATAGGCCAATAACAACTAACAAAATCAAAGCAGTAATGCAAAAACTTCCTGCACACAAACGCCATGGACCAAATGGCTTCACATGTGAATTTTACCAAGCATTCAAAGAAGAACTAACTCCTGTTCTTTTCAAACCATTCCAAAAAACTCGTGAAAAAGGAAGAATCCCAAGAAGTTTTTACTAGACCACTATTACTATAATTCCAAAACTAGGTAAAGATACAATGAAGAAAGAAAATTGCAGGCTAATATCTCTGATAAACATAGATGATAAAATTATCAAGAAAATGTTGACCATCTGGACCCAATAACACATTAAAAAGGTCATACTCCATGAGCAAGAGAGATCTATTCCAGGAATGCAAGGATGGTACAAAATTGGCAAATCAATAAACATAATATATCAAATAAAAAAACAAAGGACAAAAAATACAAGGTCATATCAATAGATGCTGAAAATGCATTTGATAAAATACAGCACCCATTTGTGATAAAAAACACTCAGCAAACTGGGAGTAGAGGCAGCACACCTCAACATAATAAAGGCCATGTATGAGAAACCTACTACCAACATCATATTCAAAGGGAAAAATTTAAAGCTTTTCCCTTAAGATTAGGAAGACAAGGGTGTACACTTTCACCACTCTTATTCAACATAGGACTGAAGATACAGCGATAGCCATCAGACAAGAAAATGAAATAGAAAGCATCCAAATTGGGAAGGAAAAAGGAAAGCTGTCATTATTTGCAGACAATATGATAGTGCACATAGAAAACCCTATAGATGCCTCTAAAAATCTACTAAACCTAATAAATGAACTTGACAAAGTAGCAGGATACAAAGTCAATATCCAGAAGTCAATGGCATTTTTATTTACTAACAGTGAACTACTAGGAAGAGGAAGTAGAAAAATCCCATTTATTATAACAACAAGAAAAATAAAGTACCTAAGAATTAATTTAACCAAGGAAGTAAAAGACCTATACTCAGAAAACTATAGAACATTGGGGAAGGAAACTGAAGATACAAATAAATGGGAGCATATACTGTGTTCATGGATTGGAAGAATTAACATCATTAAATTTCCATACTCCCCAAAGCCATCTATAAAGTCCATGCACCCTTATTAAAATACCAATGACATATTTCACTGATCAAGAACAAATACTCCAAAAATTTATATGGATCCATAAAAGATCCCAAATAGCCTCAGCAATTTTGATAAAGAAGAGGAAAGTAGGGGGGATCACAATACCTGATATAAAGATATACTACAAGGCTTCTGCAGTAAAAACAGTCTGGCATTGGCATAAGAACAGACACACAGATCAATGGAACAGAATAGGGAGCCCAGAAATAAACTCCTGCATCTATAGTTAATTGATATTTGACAAAGTGGGGAGGAGCATAAAATGGAGTAAAAATAGTCTTTTCAATAAGTGGTGTTGGAAGAATTGGACTAGGACATGTAAAAAAATAAAACTTGATCAAATTACACCATACACTACACTAAACTCAAAATGGATAAATGAGTTAAATACAAGTTGTGATATCATAAAAGTCCCAGCAGAAAACTTAAGCAGCAAAATTTCAGATATCCTACATAGCATTATTGTTGCTGATACATCTCCTATGGCAAGAGAAATAAAGGGAAAATAAACAAATGTGACTAAATCATATTAAAAAGCTTCTGCAAGGCTAAAAAAACCATCACCAAAATGAAAACGGAACCAACAGCATGGGTGAGCATAGTTGTCAATGATACATTGGACAAAGGTTTAACTTCCAAAATATATAAAGAACTCATGACTCAACACCAAGAAGACAAACAATCCAATTAAAAGAAATGGGCAAAGGAACTGAATAGACACTTCTTGAAGGAAGACATACAGATGGCCCATAGACATATGAAAAGATGCTGAACATCACTAGCCATTAGAAGGATGCAAATTAAAACAATGAGATGGCACCTCACATCTGTCAGAATGGCTATCATCAATAAATCACAAACAGCAAGTGCTGGCGAGGTTGTGGAGAAAAGTGAACCCTAGTGCACTGTTGATGGGAATGCAGACTGGTGGAGCCACAGTGGAAAACAGTATGGGATTTCCTCATAAAATTAAAAATGGAACTGCCTTTTGACCCTGTGATTCCAGTGCTGGGAATGCCCTAAGAACCCCCAAACACCAATTCAAAAGAACGTATGCACTCTTATTTTTCATAGCAGCATTGTTTTCACAGGCCTAGTGCTGGAAAGAGCTCAGGTGCTAACCAGAAGATTAGAAAACTGTCATTCACACAATGGAATACTATGCAGCAGAAAGAAAGAAGGAACAGCATGGATGGGGCTGGAGAATATTATGCAAAATGAAATAAACCAGTGAAAGACAAATACCACACAATTTCACTTATAAGAGGAATCTAACATACAAAATAAACTAAGGAGCAAAATAGAACCAGAGACATGGAAACATGGAACAGACTGACAGCAGCAAGAGGGGAGCAGGGAGGAGGATAATGGTGGAAAGAAGGGGGGGAACTAGTCAAAGAACAAGAATGGATAGCCCATGGACATGGACAACGGTGTGGTGATTGCCTGTGGGAGCAGGAGGCAGCTGGGCAGAGGAAGAAAAAGGAGGGAAATTGAGACAACTGTAATAGAATAACAATTAAAAAAAGAAATAAGCCAGGTGGTGAGACAAATACCATATGTATTTGTCACCTTTAACTGGAACATAATCAACAAAAGAAAAAAGCAAACAAAATATAACCAGAGTCATTGAAATCTAGCACAATCTAACAATAGCCAGAAGGGAGGGGGGAAGGGACTGAAGGAAGAAGGGTTTTCAGGAACTACTATAAAGGACACATGGACAAAACCAAGGGAGAGGGTGGAAGCAAGGGAGGGAGATGGGTTTGGAAGGGGTGGGTGGGGGAAGGATGGGAAGAAAATACAGACAACTATAGTTTAACAATAATAAAAAATTTAAAGAAAAAATAGTTA
Organism: Sturnira hondurensis; assembly: GCF_014824575.4. Lineage (NCBI taxonomy): Eukaryota > Metazoa > Chordata > Mammalia > Chiroptera > Phyllostomidae > Sturnira > Sturnira hondurensis. Next base: position 1,112,377 of record NW_028088106.1, on the reverse strand, counting down.
ATATAATATTACTTTAGATTTACCTACATACTGACTATCTTTTCACCATTCCTCTTGCATCCTAAAGCTGTTATTTGAGACCATTTTTCTTCATTTAAAATAGTCTTTGGCAGAGGTCATTCAACGTGGTAGCACAGGAGATCTTGAATTCACCTGGTTCCATGGACAAACCAAATCTGTACATACACCTGGAACAATTTTCTCTGAAAATTACCTGAACACTAGATGAACAGCTCCTCCACATGGTAGAAGAAAAGGACCACACAGAGATGTATAGGACAGCAGAGACAGTTTCACAAGAACCCCACCTCTTGTAAGACAAGAGTCAGAAAAGTTCTCACAAACACACAGCTTCTTTCTGAGGAGGAGTTGGGGTTCAGGCCCCACATCAAGCATCCCAAATTTTGAGACCAACACTGGAGACATGAACCCCAAAGGATGGTTGGGAATGAAAGGTCTCTTCCTCAAGGGCTCAGGCACAGACTCGCTCACCATAGGACCCAGCACAAAAGCAGCAGTTTGAAAAGCAGTCTAGACCACACATGAAGAAGATTCATTAGCTAATTCTTAAAGTGCCTGGCCAAGATGCAGGGGTCTGCTGGCACTTTCTCTGAGTACAGAGGTGATGGCACCACTTTTGTGCTCCCAAATTTATCTGTGCTGGCACAGGAAGGCACCTTTTTGGTACTCATGCTACTTCCAAAGCACTGGATGGAAGGCCTTGTCTGACCCCACACACTCCCTGCAGCTCCTCTGCAGTTGATGGGTTTGCCACAGACCTGGGCTCTCCAGTGGCCCCTCCGAGGCCAGAGGGCTGGCCACAACTCCGGACTCCTCTGTGGCCATGATGAATGAAACCCACAGGTGTACTCAGTCTACACAGGGATCACCCCTTGAGTGCCTGGCTTTGGTGGCCAGGGTTCCTGCAGTTATGGCCCCAAAAGACTGAAACAAATGGACAGATAGTTCTTGGCAGGCTATCAACCCTAGGGAACAAAATAGACAAGATTGAAGCACACCTCTGGTCTTCCTGAGAAAAAGGCCTATTTACTTGTCCAGGAGCTTCAGCCTTAAGGGTAGATTTGATATTTACCATAAACCTAGAAGCTACAGAGGAGCTCTCTGGACACGTAGGTCAGGGGATACCATTCATACTCTTCCCCTTTGTCTACCTGTAACTCACCAATACCTCCCAGAAAGGAGTTAAAATGCTCATCTGGAACCTCAGTTTAGGGAATTGTCCAAGACCAAGTGGGCTATGGAAATTCTCCTATATCATCTCCATGTACAATAGCCAAAAATGTTGGCCAAAGCTTTTCAATCATATTTTCTTCAAAGGTGTCATTGAACTCAAGATACAACAGAAAATTTCTAGTTACAAGTGATCATTTACCTTACTTTGCAAAACTGCAATGGTCTTTACTTTTGCAAATGAACTATATGAACATAAACTGTCTCTTAGGGAAGAAAATGCCTATGTGCTATATAAACCAATGCTGATCAAAAACCTTTTAAAATATTTATTTATTTAATCAATTATGGGAGGTGTTTGATGTCTACCTACTAGAGTAAAAATTTCAAAGCCACCATTAGAAACATAAATAAAAGAAAATTTTAACTTATATATTTCCCTAAGAGATATGTAAATGCCTTTGCTACTTACTCAGCAGTCAGCACCTTCTCAGAGTGAAACCTGAAATGTCCTAGCCAGGTAAACTTGGCCTGTGCAGGAAAAACAGGCACTGCGAGTATTTAAATATATAGTCACATTCAGTTTTCTTTTGTTGTTAAATGCATCCCACAAGATACTACTAAAAGTCGTGGGCAGGGCCAAGAGTGGGATCAAGAGATCGTCCATTGTGAAATCTAAATAGATTCACTGAATTATGGAGCAAGAATGCATTGTATATTCTTAGCATCTAACAGTATACACACTCACAAATGATGTTGAATATATTACAAATAAAATAATAATAATTTTGAATAAGAATTATCTTCCAGACACTCTGCTGAGTATTGGAACCACAAAGGCAATGAGGCAAACTGGTAAATACCAAATTTTAACTCTTCGACATTTAAACTTGACTATATAAAAATTGATAAAGATATTTATTCAGAGAACATTATTTATCCAGTGTACTACCAAGCTATATTATATATTTTACCGCTAATTATCACACTAGCTCATCAAGATAGGCCTTACTGTCCCATATGATAAGTGAGAAAATCAAGGCTCAAAGCTGTATTTACAAAACTCCATTTTTTACATTCAAAGAATTTCAAAATAATTTAATTTCTATTTTAAAATTATTGATAATTTTATTTATTTATCTGCAGTCTTGGCTATAGATCCCTGCTTTTCATGACTTTGAGTATTTCTGGCCAATTCCTTCTAACCAGCAAAGTTTCTTTTGAGAAATCAGCTGACAGTCTTATGGGAATTCTCCTGGGTAAGAAACTTCTTTTCTCTTACTGTTTTAAGATTCTCTCTTTATCTTTAACCTTTGGCATTTTAATTATGGTGTGTCTTGGAGTGGGTTTGTTGGCATCCATCTTTTGGGGGGACTTTGTGCTTCCTGGATGTGCATGTTTAGTTCCTTCACCAAATTAGGGAAGTTTTCTTTCATTATTTTTAAAAATAGATTTCCAGTTTCTTGCTCTTCCTCCTCTTCTCTGGCATCCCCATGATGCAAATGTTGGGCTGCTTGAAACTGTCCCAGAGGTTGCTTACACCATCCTAATTTTTTTGGATTCATTTTTCTCTTTGTTGTTCAATTGGTTGTTTAATGCTTCCTTATGTTCCAAATCATAGATTTGGTTCTTGGCTTCATCCACTCTACACTTGTTTCCCTATAAATTGTTCTATATTGTAATTAGTGTATCCTTTGTCTATGTCTGGATCTCTTCTATGCTGCCGAAGTCCTACATTCCTCAAGCATCCTTATAACCAGTGTTTAGAACTCTGCATCTGATAGATTAGTTCTCCTTTATCTACTGGTGTCTGAATGAGTTCCTCAGTGGAGAACAGCAACTAAAAGTAGAGAAGTGGTGGAGATTTTCCTTCTCCCTCTCTGCCTTAGTTTGCGTCTGTAGTATTAGCTGCATCTTCTCTGTAACAATGGCTGCCCTGGAACATACTTAAACCACACTACAGAATCCTCCCTTTTCCTCTCCATTCTGGAGGTAATAGTGACTTCTTGATATTACTAATCTCTAGGTCAACTCATCATCTACTGTTGACTTTGAGTTCTTCCACCAACTTTGTAAAACATGTCTTTCCCTAAACTCCCTCTGTTTAAACATAGAGTGATTTCTATCATCCTGTATGATTCTGATTGATATACCTACAACCTTCATATTACATATTATTTCAAATACAATATTCTGAAATAATTTATATTGCTTTATAATTGCTTGCTTAGAGGTCTGTTTTCTCCTTTTTCTTTGAGCATTTGAGATTGGAGACATCATCATTTTATTTCTGAATCTTCACCCAGGACATGGAAAAATACCTTAGAGACTGTCAGTAAATACTTGTTAAATAGGCCTGGCTGGTGTGGTTCAGTGGATTGAGTGCTGGCCTGCAAACCAAAGGATTACCAGTTCAATTCCCACTCAGGGCACATGCCTGGGTTGCAGGCCAGGTCCCCGGTAGAGGGCATTCAAGAGCCAACCACACATTGATGTTTCCCTGTCTCACTTTCTTCCTTTCCTTCTCTCTAAAAATAAATAAATAAAACATTTTAAAAAATGTGTTAAACAAATTAAATAATAAGTGAATATATTTTTAAGAGTTGTGAAAAGGGCAATTCTGTTCCAGAAAACCTTCCTAGACCTTCCTAGAGATAAGAAGGCTGGAAGAATATCTCATAATAAAGATAATTCAAGGAATTGGAACATAATATATAAAACTTAAAAAAAAGAAATGATTGTAACCTTAACCTTACTGAAATGTTAGCAGAAGCAAAACTCAAAAGCAGTTTAGATTAGTAAAACTTGGCAGATCCTGGAATTAGCCAAGAGTGGATGTAATTTGAAATTGGTGTCATGTGGTTCTAGGAACCTGTTTTGGGTCATTATATAAACTATCACCAGTTAATCAAGATAGATAGAAGGAATCATAGGTTAGAGTACAATGTGATAAGCTTGATTTTGAATACAAGTTTGATATGCTTGTGGAAAATTCATGTGATGTGTCTAGGAGAGGGTCATAAATACACACCTGGATCTCAGAAGAAAAATAAAAGTAGTGCCCTGGCTGGTGTAGCTCAGTGGATTGAGCACGGGCCTGTGAAGCAAAAGGTCACTTGTTCGATTCCCAGTCAGGGTACATGCCTGGGTTGCAGGCAGGTCCCCAATAGGGGACACATAAGAGGCAACTACACACTGATGTTTCTCTCCTACTCTTTCTCCTTCCCTTCCCCTCTCTCTAAAAATAAATAAAATATTTTTTTTTAAAAGTAGAGGTAGAAGGCATAGGTAAGTAGGTGGTAACTAAAGTAAGAAGAGACAGGCAAAAGAAGGTAGCCCAGTGAAGAACAAGAGCTTGGGAATTGTGGTGGTGAAAAGAAAGAGAGAAACTTCATATGACCATAGGGCTCAAAATAACTCAGGAAACAGTGTAAGTATGATAGAGGGAGAGATCAGCAGTTAAAATGCTCTAAAATAAACAGATAAGCATTAATTGTGAATAAAAAAGAATAAGGTACTATTTGTAAGCTATTTTTTTCCTCCCAAAATATTGGCTGTGAAAGAAATAAGGGACAGGGTCATACTTGGAGGACAAATGTCTTCTTATATTGAAGTCATGACTCAATACTATTACCCACATTTAGCCCAGGTTTCTATAAGTGTAAATGAGAACAAACAAATATGCGAGTATGTCTAGGAGACCTGGTGTTTTTATGAGTTTTTACCTCCCTTACTTTTGAACCAACATCAGAATTCTCAATATAAACTAGAAAAAAGGCTGAGAAAAAGGGGTGACTATTGGTTTGGCTGTTATCACTTGGACAGGGACATACCATTCAAAATGAGGGTTAATGAGCCATGAAGGCTACTTCTTTTTTCCAATTCATTTCTTTGTCAAGACATTTAGCCTAATGTTATTCTCTCCAGGGCAGGAAGTGAAGGGTTTAATCTAAGGTGGAAGAAAAATTATATGTAGTGATTCTACAGTAGTTAATATATATAGTACCCATCCAAAGTGAATGTAATTTTTTTCAGGTTAACTCAGTGTTGTTTTCCCAATTATAAAAGAAAAAAAATTAATTGCATTTTGTGTCATTAAGTAACACATAAAGATAAGACAGTAAAAAATTTTTAGAACTTCTTCTATGACACTTACTTACAGACCAACTGCCTTTACATTTCAGATACACTAAGGTCAGCAATTATTAAAGACAACAAATTTTTCTTGAACCTAGGAAAGAGTCATGTTCCTCCTCATACTCCTTCCTTAGTATGCCATACACAGGTTTGTGAATATGTGGATATGTGTTTGAACTTCTCAGGATGAAACATGGTTTATTTCTATTTTTGCATAGTAATCTGTAGGAAGAAAATTGGCCTCAGGACTATGATTAGTTGTCAGGGAACAACTGCTGTCCAGGGTCCTAACACAGATAAAAGGCATTACAACAGCACCCTGATTTAGAATGTCAGTTCTTGCCCTGGCTGGTGTGGCTCAGTGGATTGAGCACCCAACTGCGAAGCAGAGGGTTTCTGGTTCAATTCTCAGTCAAGGCACATGCCTGGGTTGCAGGCCAGGTTTCCCAGTGTGGGGAGCACAAGAAACAGCCACATGTTGATGTTTCTCTCCCTGTCTTTCTCCCTCCCTGCCATTCTGTCTAAAAATAAATAAATGAAATCTTAAAAAAATAGAATGTTAGTTTCTGATTAATAAAGATGAGCAAATTGACTCGGAGCTGAACAGGATCACCTGCTCAACACCTATCTAGCTGAAAAAGCTCCCAGGGACCTACCACTAATCATTTTCTCAGGTAGTAGTATATGCTGAACAGAATACACACGCACTGTATCTTCAAATTTGGCTACAAAAGCACAACATAAAAAAATACATGTGCACTATTGCAAATTGTCTAGTAAAAGGATAACTTGGCCCATCTCCCAAGTAAATTGAAAGCTTTGGGGACAAGGCTTGTGTATGGAATAGTCACTTAGTTCAAGATAGAGTTAATAAATATCTAGTGTTGAAATGTTGCTACAGGCTGATGTTCCTTAGCCTAAACCTAAATCTGAGTACAATTTTCCTTTGAATCTTTTAAGGAAGTGAGGACAACAACAAGGGCCTTTGCTTTATTTCTCTATCTGAGTGCCAGGAAAACAGGGTGCTACAGATGGATAGAAAATAAAGGAGATGAAAAGGGTTGGTGTAATCATAGAAATAAAAACTATAAAAGGCTATTGTGTCCCACAGTGGTCTTAGAATTGTAAAGCAGAACAAAACACTAAGATAAATCCACTCAAGCACTCAGAGACCCAATTCCTCTTAAATCTAAGCTTTCTAAAACTTTTTATGATGTATTTCTTTTTTATTTAATTCTTGTTCAAGTACAGTTTTCTGTTTTTTATTCCCAGCCCTGCCCCCCCAGTGCTCCCCACCTCCCTCCCATTTCCACCCCCCACCTTAGTTATTGTCCATGTGTCCTTTATACTTGTTCATGTGAGTCCATCCCCTTTTCCCCTGTGATTCTCTCCCCTCTCCCCTCTGGTCCCTGTCAGCCTAGGATGTATTTTCAAGTACTTTTGGCAAGTAATGGATATCAGATTGCATTCTCTTCAGAGAATTAAATATTTGCTTTTTTCAAAAATTGCCAATCTGCCATGCAAAGGCAATAATTTTCACTATTCCAATCACCTATTAGAATCTTTAGCTTTTTCTAATGATAGGAATTCTAAAATAATTACATGATAATAACAAAACATTTCCCTATTTTTTACAGAACAACTAATGCAAAGAATCAAAGACAGAAGCATCTCTGATATACAGGGTCTGGCACAAATCACACCACATTTTAATGATAAAATCTTTTATTACAAAATCATAAGCCTGTAATTCTGTAACATAACATAATACTCAAGCACACCATATAATATTTCAGGTGAAATGTTCAAATTAAAACTATAAATTATTACACCCATATGATTACCCTACTAACTACATTCAAGCAGGCATTATTTCTGAATTCATATTTTAGGAATAGTAAGAAAGCCAATATACTTGAAGGAACAAGCAATTGTGGGGTTGGGAGCACTAACTAGAGATGAGGTCTAACAACAAGAGGATAGATTATATAGGATTTTGTATGTCACAAAGGGACTTTAAATTTTACTTTGCATATAATGAGGGGATAGATTAGGCTTTAGGAAGACAATAATATGTATTAATATAATTTGATAAAATTTTTAAAAGGCCCCCTATTTCTTTTTTTTTAGAAAATAGAATATAGTGTGACCATGTTACTATAAAGGAGACCATTATGTGTTGTAGGGAACCGCTTCACAGGGCATGGAAATGTAGCCCAGCACCCACGTGAAAAACCAGTGGGGAGGGAGTCAGCATGCAGGACCACACCCGTGAAGGAGTTCTTCGATGGGAAATCAGGTCTCCATTATAACTAGGCTGCTTTGTGACTTGCTCTTGCTAAAACTCTCTCACCCTGAGTTCAGGCAATGAGCACTTGCTGCATATCTTTAAAGTAACTTCCTGAAGTCTGTGCTAATTCTCCCAAAGATCGAACTGTAACCAGACCTGTTACTCTCATCATTCACTTGCATTTGCAACATTTTTCCTTGTTAAGCTGTAAGAAGTAATCAGTAACATTCCTTCCAGTTCATATCTGTACAAAGTAATTGCCTAAAGCAAACCTAAGTGTAATGAATGAAAACCTTCTTCGATGTATGATATTAGAAAGCCAATAAAAGCCTACAAGGCAAGGGTCCGGGTGCTCTCCCTTTGAGAGAGTAGCCAGGCCATCCCTTTTCCTCAGTAGTCCATGTGAATGTCTAGTCTCATCTATAACTCCTCAGACACGGCAGGCCAGTGTCCATGTTGATGTGTCTGTTACGGTCACCCACAAACAATTGCTGGATAGTAGCAATAGAGCTGGTAAAATGTAATGGAATTTTAGACATATTAAAAGGTATAGCTAATAATAGATCTTGAAGTATTCAAGATGAAGAATTAAAAAAGAAGAAGTCAGAGATCTATCTAGTATTTTTGCTGTGAGTAACTAAAAGACTTGTCACCAACTGGGAAGAAAAAGAACTATAGGTATAGTAATTCTGAGCACTAGAGAAGATCCTGGGCATGTGAGCTTGAGATATCTATTATGCATCCAAATAGAAATGTTGAAAAAGCAGTTGGATATACATATCTGGAGTTAGAGAATCACCACTCTCTAACTGGAAACTGAAACTGTGGACTGGGAACAGTGGATGTCATTGGTATACAGATAATATTAAAAGCTGTAAGACTAAGGTAGATCACCAAGACTGTATGCTTAATAAAGAAGAAAACCTAGGGCTGAGGTCGATTATGGGATAGATATAAAATAGTTGAAAAAAAAGTAACTAGCAAGCTAGGAAGAATACAAAAAGAGTGTGGTGGTATCCTAAAAGGCAAATAAAGAACATAAAATAAGGAGGGGTAAGCATCTATGTTAGAAATACTGATAGAGAAATTAATAGAAAATGTTTTAAACTGACCAATGGGTATACCATTATAGAGTTTATAGGTGACCTGAGGTGAGCGGCTTCAGTGGAGTGGTGAAAGTGGAAACCTAATGGAGTACATTAAATATAGAATGAGAATAGGAGAAATTGAGACAAGGAACATAAGAGAGAAAAGAAGTAACACAGTAGATGGCAAGAAAAGTGGAATCAAGAAAAAAAATTAAGATGGAAGATATAATACCACTTTGTGTATATGAAAGAGGGAGTAAGGGCTACTCAGGGTAGAGAAGTGTGGAAGGTGGGGGTGGTGGAATTGGGACAAGTGTAAGTGAACAACAGTAAAAAATATAAAGTGAGAAATGGATGACGTAGGAGAGAGGGGAGAGCTGAAACCATGCATTTGATTAGTCCATAACACATGAGATCTAGTAATGGCTTCAGATAAGACTATGGATAGGTTATTTATAGTAACAGGTCAGAAGGTAGAAGATATAAGTTCAGAAACCAAAAAAAATAGGTATGTATAATGATGGAAGTCCGTGTACTTTTTTTTTTCTGCTTCAAATTTTCTCAGCCACATGGGAAGTGAAATTATTGAGAGTGAGAATAGGTGAAAAAATGTGGCTTTGAGAAAAGATAACAGGAAGTAAATCAGACTTCAAGTACAATAAATTAACTGAAAATGTATCATTAACTAATAACAATAACTAATAACTAATAACATTAAGAGTAAAATTGAGATTTATGGGCATGAATTGAAAGTGAATCAAATCAAGCGCGCTCATTTATTTATTTATTTTTTCCATTCAGGTTCAGTTGAACAGGTAGAGGTCAGAGAAAGTGCAGAGTTGGACTTAACTAGGGCTGTAGCTTTCCCAGTGGGAGGGAGCAAAGAGAATAGCTAGGGACTTGAGGTATTTTTCAGTGTAGTAATTAGATGATAGATCATACAACAGCAGAATAAGGGGGCTGTATAGATGGATATAATATTTTAATGGATTATTGGGGTAGAAGTGCTAGAGGTAATGAGAGTTACTACGGGTAGTAATCTAGAAAGATGGGTGGTATTGTCAAAAAGAGGACTGCGTAAAATCGAGATGATAGGGGGCTTGCAATGATGATCAACAACAAAGTCTAGAATCCAAAGAATGGCAATTTGTGTGAGTAGTTGAGGTTAGGTAGAGAAATGGAGAGGCCGAAATATTATAAACATCTCAAAGTATGTTAAATTTGCCAAGAATTAAGACAAAGGTAGTATTGGAGGCAGAGCTACAATCAATCATTGCACAGAAAGAAGAGGGAATGACCTGGTGTCAGGAGATAATAACAGCAATGAAGAGTAGTGAATAAAATAATCTAATGGCAGGAGCTAAAGAGCTGGAGTTTTGTAGGGAGGGAGGAAAAATAGTCCTCATGCAGCAATAAGAAGGGAGGCAATTCATTCCAATTTTAGGTGCAGTGGTAAGAGAATTGTTGGGATAAAAAGTTTCAATTTGAGAAGTCTGAAGGAAAATCAGGAAGGTCCAGGTGTTCTTTATCAAGAAACTGATGGGACCTTTGAGAGATTAGGTTGAGTATGTAGGGAGTTCTAGAGATGGTGAACTGTGAGTTACAGAGAACACATAGGAACACTCTGAAAAGAAGACAAAATAAGAGCCTTTGTGGTTATTACAATTATGTGATAATAGGCACAAATGGGTAAAAAGATAAAATACAGACATCAGCATATGCACTGAAGAATTAAACCCAGAGAGGTAAGGGGATGAGAGAACAGTGGACATTTGGCATTTCTACTTCATTCATAATGAGTGATATGGAAGGCACAGGGGAGGAGCTACAAAAGTGCAGATCCAAGACATTGATTGGAAATATTGGCCAAGTAGCTATTTATCTTCTGGACTTGGAAAAGTGAAAATTTAATAGTGAAGTCAACAAGACCATTGGGTGAGGCCCAAAATGAAGTTACCTGAGCCAATACATCCTCATTTTTTAAAAAAAATAGCATTTGGAAGTATTACACTCAATTACAAATGAAAGAAGTTAAAAAGTACACTTGGAAAACTTTTCAATGGACTTCTTTATAATTTCATGCCTAAAATTTAGTTTATTCTAGCCAGTTCATTCTGCATTCATTATGACTTCATAAACAGTAGACAGTCCTTTAATATTCTATAGTAGTAAAATGTTTAGATTAACATTGGTCCTCTGTAGATATATAGTACCTTGGTTACATGTAATAAATTAAGACAAAATATCAAAAAAGTTATACCACCTCAAGTCACTAAATTGTTAATTGCCTTTTCATAAGAGTTATTATATATTTTTGTGTATTTTAATATAAAAATATATTGTAATTTACTCTATTGAAAATATTTATATTTGCTTTGGGGAATATTAGTTATGTTCAAAATAAAACAATGACATAAAGATTTTTTTAAAGTAATGTAAAGAAAGATATACATCAATGAACTAAACTTTTAAAGAAAAATTCAAGTCAAATTAAAAAAATAATATTTAGATTTCAATATTAATACTTTAGCACTGGAACAGCAGTGAAACAAATAAAAATAGTTATTGACAATAATAAAGGATATCTCTGTATCTAGATATTGTTAAAGTAAACTTCTATTTCTCTCTTCCATAGTAATTATTGCTATTTCAGCAATATATATATTAATAATTTTAAAAGCCATATTTTTATATGCGTGCCTCAACTTTTTTATTATTATTATTTTTGTCCTCCTGACTTTAAGAGCTGTGGAATGCATTGCAATGTAAAAAATAGAAATACACAAATTCCAGTTTGGTAGAGATTGCTGATTGCAATTTGATAACATCTGTCTTAGCTCTGGGCTCCTAAAAGACATGAATTGTTTATACCATAAAAGCCACATGGTTCTGGTTGCTTAACTCACAAAGACCTTCTTAGTACATAGTAGTTAGGTAAAAAAAAAAAAAAAAAGAACTTTAATGTCAACCCAAGAGGTTCCTCACCCCCTAAACTACTCATTCAAAGAGAAGCATACCACCACATTGGTGTGGATTTACCCACTGTTAAAAACAAAACAAAAAAAAAACTGGGTGAGTTACATGTATAATGAATTTAATAGAGTAACTAATAATTTCTTTATAACTTTCATTCATTTCAGCAGGGCATATACAATTAATTCTTCACCTTACAGAGGGAAGACTCCCAAACTCATTTTATGAAGCCAGAATCATCTCAATCCCACAACCAGATAAAGACACAACAAAGAAAGCTTCAGACCAATATCGCTGACGAACATAGATGCTAAAATCTGCAACAAAATATTGGTAAACTATATCTATCAATATGTTAAAAAGATCATACACCATGATCAAGTGGAATTATTCCCAGGGATATAAGGATGGCACAATATTCATAAATCAATAAATGTAATACATCACATAAACAAAAGCAAAGACAGAAATCACATAATCATATGAATAGATGCAGAAAAAACATTTGATGAGGTACGGCATCTATTTATGATAAAAACACTCAGCAAAGTGGAATTAGAAGAAGCATACCCCAACATAATGAAGGCCATATATGAGACACCTACAGCCAACATCATACTCAATGGGCAGAAACTTAGAGCTTTTCCACTAAGATCAGGAATAAGACAGGGTTGTGTGCTGTCACTACTTGTATTCAGCATAGTATTGGAAATCCTAGCCATGGTGATCATACAAGAAAAATAAATAAAAGGCATCTGAATTGGAAAGGAGGAAGCAAAACTGTCATTGTTTGCAGATCATATGATTGTGTACATAGAAAATTCTATGGATTCCACCAAAAAAACTATTTGACCTAGTAAGTGAATTTGGCAAAACATCAGAATACAAAGTCAATATTCAGAAATCAAAGGCATTTTTGTACATCCACAATGTAATATTAGAAACAGAAATCAGGAAAAAAATTTTCATTTGATATAGCAACAAGAAAAATAAAGTACCTAGGAATAAACTTAACTGAGGAGGTAAAAGACCTGTACTCAGAAAACTACACAACAGTGAAGAAAAATTAAGGAAGGCACAAACAAATGCAAGCATATATTGTGTTCAGGAATTGGAAGAATTAACATCTTCAAAATATTCATACTACCCAAAGTAATTTATAGATTCAACACAATCCTTATTAAAATATCAATGACATATTTCACAGATAGAGAACAAACATTTCAAAAATTTACATGAAACCATAAATGACCCTAAATAGCTGCAGCAATTTTGAGAAAGAATAACACCACTGGCTGGTGTAGCTCAGTGGATTGAGCGCGGGCCTGCGAACTAGAGTATCTTGGTTCGATTCCCAGTCAGGGCACATGCCTGGGTTACAGGCCAGTTCCCAGCAGGAGACTCACGAGAGGCAACCACACATTGATATTTCTCTCCCTCTCTCCTTTCCTTCCCCTCTAAAAATAAATAAATAAAATCTTTAAACAAGAAAGAATAACAAAGTAGGAGGGATCACAATATGTGATATCAGAGGGCCACAGTAATCAAAACAATCTGGTACTGGCATAAGAACAGACACATGGATCAATGAAATAGAATAGAGCCCAGAAATAAACCCAAGTCTTTATGGTCAATTAATATTTGACATAGGGGGCAGAAGCATAAAATGGAACAAAAATAGTCTCTTCAACAAATGGTGTTGGGAGACCTGGACAGCTGCATGCAAATAAAATGAAACTCAATCATCAACTTAGACCATATGCCAAAATAAATTAAAGGTGGATATAAGACTTAAATATAAGTTGTGACACCATGAAAGTCCTTGAGGTAAACAGAAGCAGAAAAATCTCAGATATTCCATACAGTAATATTTTCACTGATATGTTCCCTAGAGCAAGGGACATAAAAGACAGAATTAACAAATAGGACCTCATCAAATTAAAAAGCTTCTGCATGGTTAAAGAAAATATCAGCAAAATGAAAAGAGAACCAATCATATGGGAAAATATATTTGCCAATGATACCTCAAACAAGGGTTTGATCTCCAAAATGTGTAAAACACTCACATGACTCCACTCCAGGAAGATAAACAAACCAATTAAAAATTGGGCAAAGGACCTGAACAGACACTTCTCCAACGAGCACATGCAGAGGATCCAGAAACATGAAAAGATGCTCAATATTGCTAGCCATTAGAGAGATGCAAATTAAAACCACAATGAGATATCACTTCGCACCAGTCAGAATGGCCAGCATAAACAAATTAACCAACAAATGCTGGCAAGGTTGTGGAGAAAAGGGAACCCTAATGCACTGTTGGTGGGAATGCAGACTTGTGTAGCCACTGTAGAAAACAGTATGGAATTTCCTCAGAAAACTAAAAATGGAACTGACTTTTGACCTGGCAATTCCACTGCTGGGCCTATACCCTAAGAATTCTGAAACACCAATTCAAAAGAACCTATGTATCTCAATGTTCATAGCACCACAATTTACAATAGCCAAGTGCTGGAAGCAACTTAAGTGTCCATCAGTAAATGAATGTACCAAAAAACTAGGGTACATATACACGATGAAATACTACACATCAGAAAGAGGAGCTCCTACCCTTTGTGACAGCATGAATGGATCTGGAGAGCATTATGCTAAATGAAATAAGCCAGGAAGTGAAAGACAAATACCACATGATCTCATCTATAAGTGAAACCTAATCAACAAAACAAACAAGCAAGCAAAATATAACCAGAGACATTAAAATTAAGAACAAATGGACAGTTATGGGAGGGGAGGTGGGATGGGATAATGGGGACACAAAGAGGAAGGGTTTTCAAGAAATGTGTATAAAGGACGCATGGACAAAGCCAAAGGGGGCTAGAAAAGATGAAGGGTAGGACGTGGGGATGGCTGCGGTGGGGGCTAAGGGTGAGGGAGAAATGGAGACAACTGTATTTGAACATCAATAAAAAGAAAAAAGAACTCTTCATCTTACTCTTCTCTTATTGAGACATCCAGGATTTTAATTTTAGAACTAATTGTAATAGGCATCAAGTTATACTACAGTATGTATTCTCTGTCTCTCTCCCTCCCTCTCTCTTTACCTATATTTTTAAAATTACCCTATTTTTTGTGTTTGCTCCAGTGCCCAGAAAACACATATCTTTTCTCCAGAACTATGTTGCAAAAATGACTTTCTTAATTGGGATTTCACAGATATAAATTTATTTGGGGGTATAAAAGGTAGCAGAATTAATCCTTATAAAATTTGGAATTCAAAGGAAAACTAATTAAAATATCCTTTAAAATGGAACAAAAGTCAAGAGCAATAAAATAAAATATCCATTGTATATTTGATTGATTGGAGAGAATAGTAATTTTACCATCAGAGAGAGAATAAGATGACAAAGTAATATACCATGATATAGCTTGATATAATATCTCAAAATATTAAGTCAAACAACAAAAATGTATGCATGATGACAAACCACATAGTAAAAACAAATGATAAAATATGCTTGGCTAACCACAGATGTAAAATAATAGCAAAGATTTTGAAATGCACAGTCAATAAAAAGTCTCAAGTTAAGCCCATTGTGTAAGAATAAAAATGTAAAATAAAGGCTGAAAAAATATGAGCTATGGTTTAGGGAGTGAGGATAGCAGTAGAGGAAAAGAAAAAATGAGAGAAAATGGTGAAAAAACAAATAGGACAGAATAAGGTGAAGGGAGGGAGAAAGAAAAAGAATCTTTGTCCTATAAACCTTACTTGTGTTTTTTCCAGGATAGCAGCAATGCCCTGCTTGGAGAACTATTCGCAGGGGACATTCAATCTGAGCATTTGGTAATGCTTTGCTATAGCACAACTTGACCTTTCTCTTATACTTCCCAAGTATACTGAATCTCTTATCAATTTATACAACTTTATATCTAGAATAAAGCTTAGTTCATTGCGCAAACATCTCATTTTACTGATTTGCAAAGCCAAAGAGCTAATGACAAGTTCTTTCTTTTAGAATCTTTTTATAATGTTCATCAAACATAGCACAACAGCAACACCTATCTGGTACTCAATTGATTGCTTAATTGCTCTCTTAAAGCATTTTGAGAATAAACTTCAAGTTCCTGCCAAATATCCAAGACTCTCCTCTTCCAAGTCTGATTTTATTGAAACAGTGTTTGTACACTTAAAAAAAAACAACGATATCTCCCAGCCTTTCATGAAAATAAGGTTGGTTCTGTGTTGAAATTTTGACCAATGGCATGATGATACAAACTGTGGAGTCAGATTTTCAGAAAGTAGCATAAGAAAGAAGTTGACTTGCTTAGCAGGGGCGGTTTGTTCCTTTTTGTTCCTCCTGGAATGGAGCTGTGGTGGCCTTCTATGACCATTAGCCTACCTAAGGAATGCAAAACAAGGGACACGGTGGCAGAACAGAAACATAGAAGTCTTTAAATCATCACAAAGTCACCTTACCTGCCTTGGAATAGCTATCTGTATCTGGAAATTTTTTACACGACAGAAAAATGACCTTCAATTCCTAACTGATACAATGTGTGTGAAGAAGGCAATAATAAAGCATAAGAAAATATGCAAAAAGGAATCAGAGGAGTTAGGAGCTATGACAGCTGGATACTACTCCCACTGTTAAAATGAATCTTAGTTCAGAGAAGAGGTTTATAACTTTGAGATTTCAAAATTTAAGGCTTTCTGGAGAACTGGAAGAAAAACATGATTAAGCTAAAGAATGCAAAAACTGTTGGAGGGAGAAAGCTAAAAGCTGACAGGGTATGGAGAATTTTACAATACAATATGCAAGAATTTGCTCAGAATGCAAATTGACTACCTTTCTCAAACTGGTTGTTAGGATTTCTCTCCCCATAGGCTTTCCAAATTGTGTAGATAGCAATCTGTCTAGGCATGTTTGGGTTCAGTCCAGGCTAAAGGCAGATGGATGGACTAGATAACCTCTGAAAGTCCCTCCTGGCCTTATTATTCTACAAATCTGTTTCATTCTGAGATAAAGTTATTGCTGCTTCCCTATTTGTGGATACAGTCATGGAGGAGAGTTTACTTTCTTTATGTATATTGCAGGCATTCCTGGTAGATAACAAGAAACAAAACATAAAAGGGGCAAATCACTTCAGCAAAATGCTGGAGTGAATCTTCCTGACACAGAGCACATTGTTTCAGGCCAATAATCCTGGGGACCAGTGTAGTACACTGCCCCCTGAGTTACTCTACAAGAGTCCTATGCACTTTTGCATTCTATTGCTTTGTTTTCTGTGTGTTTGTCTTTCCCTGCCTAGTTGACTGAATTCTTGTTGGGAAGTGACGGAGGTACAAGTTAAATGTGAGGGTTTTTTTAGGTGTTTCTAATCGGTTAGAGGTTAGAATCTCTCTCTCTCTCTTTCTCTCTCTCTCTCTCTCTCTCTCTCTCTCTATATATATATATATATATATATATATTCTAACCATATATATATTCTAACCACATATATATACTAACCATATATATATATATATATATTCTAACCATATATATATATTCTAACCATATATATATATACTAACCATATATATATATACTAACCATATATATATATATATATATATATAGAGAGAGAGAGAGAGAGAGAGAGAGAGAGAGAGAGAGAGAAAGTATGAATTAAACCAAGACATGTTTGCATTGAAAAGTTCACCTCAATAGAAAAGCTTTCTTGTATTAGGTGGTACTACTAGGCTTTGACCCAAGCATATTTCTCTCAGTTCTGCACATTTTGTTTTGAGTAAATAATTTAGATTGGTGAGATACAAACCTGACTGGTAGAAAAGGAACTGGAAATCATTTGTCTGGGAATAGGGCACAGCACTCAAATTAAGAACATGACCAGTACAAGCATTACCTTACACTGATTTTGAAAACAGGAACAAATAAACCAAAACACAGATGAAAGACTTAAAATACAATAAAAAAAATTTCTTGATCCCTGGCTGGTGTGGCTCAGTGAATTGTGCACCAGCCTGTGAACCGAAATGGTCTCTGGTTTGATTCCCAGTCAGGGCACATGCCTAGGTTGCAGGCTAGGTGCCCAGTTGGGGGTGCACAAGAGGCATCCACACATTAATGTTTCTCTTCCTCTCTTTCTTCCTCCCTCTCCCTCTGTCTAAAAATAAATAAATAAAATATATTTTAAAAAAATTCTTGAAATAATCATTTCATTTGGAGATCCAACAGGGAAACTCTAATAACATACATAACCTCACACATAAGTTTCTACATATATATTTGCACACAATAAATTTTGTGTATGATTTGTATATAATTATTTAGATTTTTCTATATAAAGTATTTAGATTTTTATACCTAATAGGTAAAAAAGACCATTTTATATCTACTAATTTTTCACCAAACTTCTTTGAGACCTCTTCATAATATTTAATTGACCTAAATAAAAATTAGACAATTCAGATTCTTAGTGCTTCTGCTCTGAGAATATTGTGTAGTTCTCTGAGCCATTTATTAAATTGTATAGATTTTTTCTTGGCACTCTTGGTTTTGTACCTGTAGTCTGAATGAGAACACTCCTCACGCTTCAGCTAATGGAAGTGCAAAGTGCTCTTTGGGGCTTGTCCTGTCCATTCTTCTTATATCTGACATGCAAACCTTGGCTCACAGCATCACTGTCCTATTTCTGAAGAAGCTATTTGAGCAGCGTGATCTCACTTTGGTTGGCATCTTAGGGTTTCCACAACACAGTGGGTTGTCTGGGTTCCTTCGACAATCCCCGGTGGCATGAAGAGGTCAACTATTTGAATTTATGCTTTCTCTTAATCTCAAAACTAATATGCACCTAGGATGCAAATTTTTAGCTAATATAAATATATCTGGGTGATATATTTTCCCTCAAAATGTATCTTTAATGGGTATCTTGTATCTAAACTTAAATATACAAATATATGCAGAAACATTTGGAGAAACATATAAGATATATGTGTATATTTCCTTTTATCTCTACATAATAAAAATAAATAATTGTTTGAGTTGGCTATGAAGGGGCTAATTATGAGGTGCTGGGAAGTCACCAGCTTCATATTTCTCTTGCTTTTCTGAACATTTAGTACTTCGAGATATTCAGTTATGACGGCATTAATACACATGTAGTTCAGTGGAACAGGGTTTACTATATAAATGATAACAGTGGATCAAAGACAAGGTAGCAGAAATTGTGTTTTTTTTCTGGCAATTTTGAATACATTACACATTCAGAATTGAAAACATTGGCTGAAAGGTGTGAAAATTTTAAGAAATCTCTCTAGAGTTTTGTAAGGCTTAACAAAATTCCACATTGAGCTTAACAAATCAATTTTTCCAAGTACGTATTTGTCATTATTTCTCATTGGAATGGGATTACATTGCTTTTTTTCCCCTTCAAAATGTAAACTTTCTTCATTGAATGTTATAGTGAAGTCTTTCCCTATTCCTTCCAGATCCCATTATAAAAATTAATACTAAAGAGTTTTTTTAAATTTACTCTTGCTACTCATACAGATCTTTTTCAAAGAGTTAAAATAAACTTCTCCATTTTCTTCTTTCCACATTCTTTGTCAGATGAAAGTGTTATTTTTTCAAGAGGAAAGAGTGAATAGATATTCTGAAAATGTGTTATATGGCCTTTCAGCTTGTTGTTCACTCAACACATTTTTTTCTGCTCAGTCAAATAATAAAACAGACAGTGAACATACAGCTGTTCACATATGTTTTTCATTTTATAGCCTATAACCCATCTTGCAGCTTTAAGAATGGGTCAGAAAGGATACTGAATTACAACAGTTTAATGTACTTTCCTGTGTTGATATGGGAAGGCCCCATAGTCAAATTTTGCAAATGAACACCCAAGGTCGCTGTGTTTAAATCTTGCTCTCAAACTGCATTTTTGTGTGACTCTTGGACATCTCGTTCAACCTCAGCTACTTGCTATTTTTCCTTATATTTTCAACTACTACACTATTTGTGTCAGAAAACAAATAATGAGTCAACATTCAAAGATGAATAGAAAGCTGAGTGACAGTTTGTTATAACTCCTGCTTTTGAATAATATTGAAACAGTCATATATTTTTCAAAGTTAAGGTGCAAGAGGGCAAAATTTTGACATCACAAAAGACAATATTTTAGGAGCTTGCTAAAAATCTAATTCTGGTTACTTAAAATAGTAAATACACCTTCCAAATTCTTAAGTTTCATCTGAAAAGCAATTCACTTAATATGGCTCTCCATGTCACCTACTTTGACCTTCACTTACATGAACTACCTCCAAATGATACATTAGAGGATAACACCTAACATGTTTTCTTTGGGGAGCTGATCAATGTGAAGAACAGATGACTGCTTAACTTGAAGCTTTATAATTATGATAATGCATGTTTTTACATCCTGAGAATAAATTACATAACCTGCTACATGTAATAGTTCTAGGCTTCACGTGCTGAACAGTAAAGTCATATCATGTAATACCCTTAGATTGAAAATATACCCTTGTATCATTTTTCACTTTCTCTTTGCAGTATTTTTGCAATGCACTTTAAATGAGCCATAGTACATCCTTCTTCTAATGTAATAACTCTAGGTCTAATACCAAGGTCTTTCATTCATTCATTCATTCATTCATTCATTCATTATTTTTTCAGCTACAAATTTGATGACTGTCTACTCTGGACCCTATGCTTCCATGTGACCAAAGAACTCAGATCACTCTTGATTGTACAATGTTTTGTTATGCATCGTGCTTCTATGCATATAGTTTCTTATTTTTCAAATGTTCTTCTCTCCCTTACTTGCCTACCCAACTCTTAGGATGAGACACATATTAACTATCAGATATTTTGGGAAACTTTTCTGCATTCCCTCAAGCAGAATTAGATACTCTTTATTTTATTCTTTTTTAGAAATATTTACCTACATCCGTGATAACATGTCAATTTCATTAAGGCACAAAACAGGGTTTTCTACATCCCCAGTGCTCAGGTCAGTGTCTGGAACTCTGTCAGCACTCAAAGTTTACTGACATTAATGAAAGAATTGAATATAGAGAAAACTTTACTGTGCTTCTATTGGCACATTTAAATTTTATTTTGGTCTCACACCTGTTATTATTTCTTACAAGATTTTCTTTGTTTTTTATTATATCAGGGAGAGGTTGAGGAAGAGATCCAGATAAATAATGAGTCCCAGTGCCCATGAATATTGATATGCATTAACAGTTCCCAAAGTGCTGGAACTATTTATGAGTCTCTGCTGTTAAGGAGGATTAGTGGAGGTAGGCAATCTGAGTTGTCTAGCTTTTTGTGGTTTCACACAGGCATTCTACCTAAGAGTGGTATGTTTGAGAAACAGGTATAATAGGAATTGTTTGAACCAAGGAATAAAGCTCTACATCAAAGCAATTGCTTTTTTCCTGCTAGAGATGTTAGACAAACAACAGAATAAATACTCTTTTGAAGTGTGAACTGTGGAACCATGTTATTGACTTGATCTATTTAAAAATCAAAATCAACTGAAAATAGAGTAAAATTCACACTGCTACAGATTACATCAGGATTCTCACCACAGAAAAGATTAAATTAAAAAAACAGGGAAGTATTGAAAGTCAGAAACCTCTAAAAAGATAGGTATAGAATATTAGATGGTGTTTTGATGAAAATATCTCTTTTCTTAAATTAGATCCTTCGGGAGCTTAATCATTTTAAGCTACTAATATATCTATGCATTATTATTTTATATTTATAATATTTTGTTTCCACAGTTACTATTAAAAATAATTTGTTTTGAGCCAAAGGAAATGAATTAATATAACATTACCACTAATTAAAGATGTAAATCCACTACAAAAATTCACTTCCAATTAACAATAATCTGTTTTAGATTATCCTTTCAATGCTGAGCTGTGATATAGAACCAAATTACTTTGTCATTGTTTTCCCACAAGTATTCAGTTAGGTACTCAGCTGTTTCTAGAAGTCAAAGTATGCAAACAAACTCTTGAAATCTACATTCCAAGTCTCTTTAGCAGCATTGGTTTAGCAAATACATCTGATAAATAAGTTTTAAGAAGTCAGATTTCTGTACAACAGCATATTTCTAATTAAACAGAATTTATAAAACTGAGGCTGAAAATGAATATACATGCTTACGTATACATATATACATGTGCTTATGCATGTATAAGCATATATGTACATGTATACACACAAATGTGCACACACATGTATGTATATGTGGTGTAGTTGTCAAGTACTACTCTATCCTAATTTCATACAGGTGTCATTTGTCAACATAATATCTGCAATAGCATTGCAAAGGGGATGATAGAGTTGAAGAAGACCTATTCTTGGAATTGTAGCTCTCCTTTTCAGAAACAGTAATTTGTATGTGAAATCAACAGTTTTAAGGGTCATATCCTTTCACTAAAGTAACTCTATTACTTAAAACAGTCTCAATAAGAGAAAAAAATGCTAATCTTGTTGAGAGTTGAGATACATTCAAGACTACCCAATCATCAAAGCACAATTCAACATGAAGAAAATAGTCTAACAGGATCTACTCTTAAGTTTCAGGAACTTTAGTAATCAAAAGTAGCCAGAGCATGCAAACCCAGATCCTGCTGGCTAATACCAGTTGCTTGTTTTCTAGCTTTCGGCTTATTAATGTTTCTAGTGACTCGACTACACACTGGTGAAGTTTCCCTCCTTGTGCTCTATGCTTTGTGTTGCTGATGGATACACTTTCTATAATATTTTCTGCATTTTTATTTTTTCTCTATACCTTTGTTTTTGGACTTTGTATGTTGAAATCCCCTTCTCCTGATGAGCTCATTTTAATTTAGAAAGAGATTGGCAAAACTAAAACTTTTGTAATAGGAATAGGACAAGATCTACTGACAGAGCGAAAGTAAAAATAAAAACAAAGTGCTCCAAATTTCTTTGTCTTCTTCACCAGCTTTACCAACTTCCTTCTTTTTTTTTCCTTCCTGCAAGCTATAAATTATTGTTCACCACATCGAAATCAGTGCTGTAATAAGTAACTAACACCATCACAGAATAAAGTATTTCCTTTCAGGGGAAATTTTTTAAAAATGAACTCCTGATTATTTAAGCTAAAAATTAACTCTTAACTCCTCCATTAAATTTATTCAATTTTCTCAAATAAATTAATGGAATTCATTAAATTGTATTTGATTAATTTTTTAAAATGATTTGAAATATATAAGTTTTAAACAAAAATGTTTAAGAATTACTAATTTTTCTACAATGAGTCACTTCAAACAATATAGGTCACCATTCCTCTTGATCTATTTTGAGGAAGACACAAGTTTTTAAATTACTTCCAGGATTCATCAGCACTTGCTCATATGACTTTAGTTTTATGAGTAGTAACATAAAATAAGAGACAACAAATTGATATCTAAAATATGAGGTCTGTCCAGAAGGTATCCAGCCAGGTCACATGAAAAATTGAGACATTTATTGAAGAAGATACAAGATACAGGAAACATTGTACAGAGGACAATGACACCTCATTCCCCTTCAAAGCAGGCATCTTGAGACCTCACACAGTTCTCCCAATTACCATCAGCTGCCCCATCATATTTTCCTGAATCTCATGAATGGTCTGAAATCTCTTCCCTTTCAAAGGTGATTTGAGTTTTGGGAAAAGACAGAAGTCTCAGGGCGCCAAGTCTGTGCTGTACAGGGCTGAGTCACCTGGGTGATTTGATGTTTCACTAAAAGTCTCTGCAAGAAACATGATACGTGTGTGAGTGGGCACATTGTTCTGATGAAGCTGCTAATAACCATTTGCCCCTCACTAGAGCCTTCTGAATCTTCCTGATAGTTTCTACAGAGGAAAATTCAGGCTTAACACAAAATTTGAGGCAAATTTGTTGCTCTACTCAATTGTTTTGAATGTGACAGTCGCACAGTACACATGCTCACTCAAAGGTCTCTACCATCCTCACTGACTAATGTAGTGAAGTTGTCATCATTTACGCATGACATTCCAGTCCACTCTCCTTGGCTGCCAGGTTACATCAATGTGGCACAAACCAGTCTCATTGCATTAACAATGGCTAGGATTTTTTTGGAGAGACCTTGTACTTATATTAGAAGTTATATTAGGTCTCAAACTTTTTTGGCACCAAAGAGGGGTTTCATGGAAGGTGGGGTAAGGGGGTGGGAAGGGGGCTGGTGAGCTTCACTGGGGGCCCATTTCCTAACAGGCTACAGACTGATACTGGTCCCTGGACCAAGGGTTGGAGACCCCTGTATTAGAATTCCTGGAATCTAAAATAAATACATTAGAACTGGTTGTGAGTAAATGGAGAAAATTTTAATTATACATATTAGAAAAATTACATCCCAAATGGCAAATGAAGTAAAATAATCAAAGGGAATTTTAAACATTAATTTGCATTATTTCAAAGAGTTATAAGACACATAAGAATCTTATTTTTTTCCAAGTTTCTGATCAAATGCACTAATTAGATATATTATGCACTCAGAAGTATTTAGGAATAGGGTTAGAATTGAAAACACAGAACTCATAAAACAATAGTATTCATTTTTTGTGCATATTTGTATGTTTGGGTCATGAGCTTTTCAAATGTCAGAGATTTTCTTCCCTAAAGAGTTTTAGTAAACTTTTCCCAAACTTTACCCCCTTATATTCAATATTTGACAAAGGGGGTAGGACTATAAAATTGAATAAAAATAGCCTCTTCAATAAATGGTTTTGGGAGATCTGCACAGGTACATACAGAAAAATTAACCTAAACCACCAACATACACCAAATACCAAAATAAACGAAGATGGATAAAAGACTTAAATATAAGTTGTGATTTGTAAAAAACCTAGAAGAGAACATAGGAGGGAAGTTTTCAGATATCCCGTGCAGCTATCAAACTAAAAGGCTTCTGCATGGCTAAAGAAGACATCAACAAAACGGAAAGGCAACAAACCAAATGGAAAAACATATCTGCCAATGACAAGGGTTTGATCTCCAAAATATATAAAGAACTCACTCCATGAAGACAAATAATCTAATCAAAAAATGGGCAAAGAACCTGAACAGACACTTCCCCAAGGAAGAATACAGAGGACTAGAGACGTATGAAAGGATGCTCAACATTACTAGCCATAAGAGAGATGCAAATTAAAACCAAAATGAGATACAACTTCACACCAGTCAGTATATCCTAAGAATTCTGAATCATCAATTCAAAAAAACCTATGTACTCCAATATTCATAGTAAAATTACTTACTATAGTCAAGTGCTGGAAACAGCCTAAGTGCCCATCAGTAAATGAGTGGCTATAAAAACTGTGGTACATTCACACGATGGAATATTATACAGCAGAAAGAAAGAAGGAACTCCTACCCTTGGCAACAGCATGGATGCAAATGGAGAATATTACACTAAGTGAAATAAGACAGAAGGTGAAAGACAAATACCACATAATCTCACCTAAAAGTGGAACATAATGAACAAAATAAACAAATGAGTAAAATAGAACCAGAGACTTGGAAATAAAGAACACATTGACAGTAACCAGAGGGGTGACAGGAGAGGAATAATAGGGGAAAGAAGAGGAAAGGGCAAACAAAGGAACTTAAATAGAGGACTCCTAGGCATGGACAATGGGGGGATTGACTATGGGAGTGGGGGTGCGTGGTTGGAGTGAACAATGGTGAAAAAGGCAGGACAATTGTAACTGAACAAGAATAAACAACAAAAAAAGGACATTGGTATATTTGCTGGAAATTAATCACATAAGATCACATCATCACTTTTTCTAGAGATACAAAATATAGAATTCCTTTTTGTATGCACCTGAAGTTTCCATGTTCTTCCAACAGAGTGAGAACAGATAGTGATGCAGAGAATGTCACTCCCTCGTTTGATCATTTTCTACTACAACTGTAATCTCACTAAGGTTGTGCATAATACGAGGGCTCTCTTACTCACAGCCACTTTAAATATTAACATAATGAATTAGCTTATAAATTTAAAATAGTATCTTGATATATCTCAGTCAATCTAGTCTCTATTAGTTGAATTTGTTCACTTCTTTTGGCATTCTTTGTATGGTTGTAAGGATTTTTGTGGAAATATTCTCTGTTCAGAAACCTTGTCCTGTGTAAAATGTGTTTTCATTGCTCATGCAGTTTAGATATAGTGATATTACCACCAATATAAAATACAATGTAGGAAGACATGATTTTCTAAAATACAATGTGGTGATTTTGAATGTTCTTATTGTAAAACTTTTATAAGCACATTCCTATATATAAATATATACAAAAATCAATTTTCCTTTCTTCAAATGGAATTAAATTATAGAGATTAAAAGATCAGTGTTATAGAAAATCATTAATAATAGATATTTTTATTACTCTCACCAGGAACAAATTGATTTTTCTAGGAAACATTCAGAGAACAATTCAGTTAATAAGAAAGCATTCCCAAGACTTGAATATCAGCTCCAAAATGTTAAACTGTCCTCCTTATTATTTTTCATCAAGGATACAAATATACAGCCAAATGTAATTCCTCTACTAGAAAAAATCTACCCAGTTCTGAATTATATCTTATGCTTCATGTATAACTTTAAATTAGAGTACATGCTTAGAACAAAACCAAGAGGAAGCAATGGAAGCAGAAGTTGATTTAGAACCTTCAATAAAAATGCATTTCTAAAGATGAATGCGATGTTTGAATTAATCTCCTTTCTTTTTTAATTATATGTCTATAGTAAACAGAGTAGTTCCTTACAGATTTGATAGGCTGGTGCCTAATCATCTTTTTAGAAAATATTTTTCACCATGTGTGACCCTAAATTGGAAGAAAATTTGATGGTGGGTATTTGGAATAAATTCATATGATATATTTTTATCTATAATCAGTCATCTTCTCTCATTTAAAAACAAATCAAGTACATTTGGTATTTTGGGGTTGCCCAAAAGATGTGATTGCTATCCAAGGTCAGGGGTACTCTACCAGGGAGGCAAACACAGCTTTAATTTTGTTTTCTCAATGCAGAAACATTTTATCAGACCACTGACTCTGAAATGACTATATCTTTCAGTCATGTTGATTCTACCACTCACTGTAGTTGTACCAGACCAGATAATTAGGTCAAAACCCTCCAATTTGATAAATATAAGAAGAAATTGAAATATGTTATACTTTTTATTTATAGATCCACCACAGGTCGTAATAAATTACTTAGGAGTTTAAAAGCGCTTTAGTTTGTGAAACCTAGAACTATTTAGAAGGCCAAAGTAGTTCAATCAGCCTCCCACTGGTAAATTATGAAAACATAAAAATGGTTGTCACTTATAATAAAGATATGAAACTTACAACAATTACAAAACATAAATTGGCATAGGAAAAAAGATTGAAATATAACCAACTATATACCCTAATTATTCCTTAGTCTGGAGTATATATTGATCTTTTTAAAAAATCAAGATAAATATGATACCACTTAATTTTTGTTCAAATATTTTATGTTTTTAGTTGTATCCCTTATTTTGTCATTAACACAGCCTTTATTGGATATATCTAAGTAGACTTATTAGATTACAACTGTATGTTTTATGTTTTGACTACTCAGACATATTTTGTTGTAATCAACAGCACTGAAAAATGTTTAATACATTCTAATTTGTGCAATCACCTCTAAGACAGTATTTCGCAATGTGATGATTTTCCTCTTTTTGAAGCTTAGTCACACATGTCTATGTAAAAAAAATTAATGTACAATAAAAAGAAGCTGGAATTATAACTGAAGTAGATAGAATTAGGCTCTAGAAAATACAATTAATTTCTGAAAAGAAAATTAAACTCTATAAGTCCTATTATGTTGTAATATATTAATATAATACATAATAATTAAAAAGAATACATGCCACAGAGCATCTTTAAATAAAAATGAAATATATTATTAATTGTTATAACATATATGCTCTTAATTGAAACTAAGACCTTGCTGGCTTCTTAATGTGACCATTTCAGAGTTCAAGGCTAGGAAAGGAAAGCTAGTCAAAGAAGAAATAACTTTAATTTCTCAGTCTGAATTTGTCCACAGAACAGAATAACTGGATGTCTCTTAGAAAGAGGGTAGAGACCTAGTGACCAGTTGATATAGAGTCTCTCAATGTCCTCATTGATTTACATTACCTTTCTAAGATTTACTCCTTTTAATGATACTTCTCTCCCCCTCTGGTCTTGAATTCAATTTCCTTCAGCCTCAAGTCGGGGGACTGGCAGCCAGTAAGCCATGCCAGGCCTTTTGTCTGGCCAGAATTTCATGGACTGAATGATATTTTAGAAATCAGTAGCTGACTTTGAAAGCTTTAAACACACAAATGCTCCTTCTGAAAATTGAAATTTTTGGTGACCTAGGACCTTTTTCCACATGGCAGCATTAGTTTGGGTGACTTCGGCCACAGATCAAACATGCATCTCGAGTTTTCTACAGTTTCTTCTATCCTCAACTTGGAGGGCAGATTTCTCTTTGACATCAGCTTCAGTAAATATCCGTTTCCTTACACTAACCCAGCAAGAATCTGTTAGAGATATCTGTGCTTCAGTGGTTTCTTTCCTGACTCCCTCTAGTGGCCTGATTCACTTGCTTAATACCTTGACTCTGTTTCCTAATTTTTAATCCTCAACTTTTTCCATTTCTCTGTTTCATATTTCATTCCCCCTCCCTAAACAATGTTCCTAGGCTGTGCCATTTGCAATGAACTCTTAATTAACTTTGATACTTTTATTATTTCTCCCTCCTATCATTAAAATACAGGTAAAACCTTGACCACTGTAGAATTTAGATATTTATTTTTAAAAGAAATAAAATTACAAGAAAGTTAGTATAAATTCATAGAAATAATGTTGAGGAAAAATATCTCATGAACACACCCTAGTAAAATTTTTTTTGCAGAAGTTCTACTCAAATGCTTTTTGCTTAAACAAAGGTTCAGAGAAATAATTTTACAACAGCATGTGGCATCAATCTACTGCGACAGAGTGTTCTCATTTGTCCTTTTCTCAAAAGTATTCCTTTTTATGAAATATGTAATTGTTTAAGAGCCCAATCTCAAGTCCAAGTGCATTTCTTTTTCTAATGGCATTTTAAGTAAAGTGCAGTAGTTGCAGCTTTGAAATGCATATTGAGTGTCTCTGGCAATAAAATTTGTGTTTTTTCAAGAACTGATATGGTTATGGTTGAAAGAAAAGGCAGGTTGTCGGTCTTCTTTGAACTTTCATTGAAACTATGAAAAATGTAATATTTCAGGTGCTTTGTTCTATAAATGGACTCACCCCGGCAATGCGCTCCTTCATCGTACCCATCTGAGCAGTCCACAACACCATTGCACAGCTGGGATAAGTGAACACACTTGTTGGCACCAAGGCAAGCAATGTAGTTCAGTGGACACTTGATTTCTACTTCCTCGGGACCTGAAAAAAAATTAAAATGATCAGCTTGAGATAGACTAGTTCATTATTTTTTGAATACTAAAACTGTTAAGCACAATTACTATAGTTAATTTATGAAACAAAAGCATAGAAATACTACCAAAGGGCAGCCCTGATTCTGATGGACATTGAAGTTATTCTATGATGAAAAACTTAATTAAAACACCTGAATAGGGAATAAAATATTCTGTATTGTTTTCAAAGAATGCATTAAAAACACAAATATTTGTTCAACCATTAAAGTAGTTTGAATTGAAAATCTGTGGTTCGATCCAAATCACTGTTCTTTCTCATAAGCTTCGATAAGTGAACAAGGCATTCAAACCCTATAAATCCCAATTTTCTCAACTGTGAAAGACAGATAATGACATCTTCTTGTCAGGGTTCTTATTAGAATTATATCAAGTAACAAAAACAAAATAATTTTAGTGGAATTTAAATGAATTTCTGACAAACTAAAAGTTTTTGTTTTATTTTTAATGTTATTTAGGAAAATAAAAACTAGCTAGTTAGGTACTTATTTGTATGTGGATTTTTTCCCTAAAAACAACTTCACTGAGCAACTACAATGCGAAAGAATCTGTGAAAGAGTGAGGAGGTAGTGATGATCAGGGCATACTCCTTGAGTTCACCTGCTGTTGGTGAGTGTACTTTACAAAATCACCCTTTTTACTTTTAAAGATGCACTGAAGTCAGAATGCAGAGTCTTTTCTCAAAGATCACCAATTCCAAATCTCTGTCAAACACCCAAGTTGTATATTATTGTATCTAAATTTCAGGTATATCCTTGTATCTGATTCCCAAATCCTACCTATACTTCTTCTGTAGACACTCCCCAAATTCCCTGTAATAACTTGAAGTCTTGCTCCATTCTCCCACATCCGAAGTGTGATCATACCAATGCCTACAACTACATATTAATCTGACACTGATTATGGCAACAAATCAGATTCTACAGTAGGACAGATCTAGGTTTTAACTACAGTTCTAGCAATATTCGTGAGGCATTAATTTATTTAATGAACTAAGCATTAGGTTTCTCATCTGTAAATGGAACTATCAACTGAGATTACTTTGCGAGGTTGCTGTGACTGTCAAAAGGTGCTAATGCTAAAGCACTGAGCCCTACGAGATGGAGGCTCAGAGTAGGAATTCAAATTCAATATGTATTATTCACGTAAACAAATTGAGGATAGTGGAGTGGGTAACCGACTCTGGAGCCAGATTATTGGGTCCAATTCCATTACTTATAAACTGAGGAACTTGAGTACATTGTACACCTCTTCTGTGCTTCACTAGATTGTTGAAAGAATTGTTTCAAAAGCTCTTGGCATTTTTCCTAGCAAGCACTAAGTGTTTTCTATTGTTATAGTTAAATAAAGATTGTACAAGAAGGTGAGTTGCCTTTTGGTAAACACGTGTATCTCATAATTTTCTTTTCTGTTGCAACCCCCCAAAAATGCTCAACAATAATGAAAAGGCCAACCTAACCTTTCCAAGAAGTAGGGTTGGAGGCTCCCTCATGTACCCAGAATCACCTCTTTAGTTGCTAAATCATGTGGACTTGGAGGAACCTGGGAGAAGAACTGGCATAACTTGGAACATGTGAGAAATTTCAAAATACTACAAAGACCCTAAAATATTTTACCAAGCACTGTGTTCCTAGAGAAAATAACATTTCAATTTTCAGTAATGCATACTCAGAAAACATTTCCAGTCCCTCAAATCTAGTTTTAGCTGAACTTAGCAAGGTAGCAGAATTTAACATATATAATTAATTACAAGAAAAAAATATCATTCATTGGGAAGATTTGAAATATATCAATAAAGGAGAATAGTGCATCATTTAAAAAATTTTCCTAAGCTTTACCCAATTAGTTGAAATGCGATTAATTTCTTAAACTATTATTTTTTACAAATGAGCCTTCTAGGATAATGCAAGAATAACATTATTCATTTGCATGTTTTTGAATGTTTACGTTATTTTTTATACATAAACATCTTACTTTGTTCAGTAAGACACAGTAAAGGAAAACACACCCTCATCAAATGCCTTTTCTGTTCAAAGAAAACTGGGATACAACATTTTGTGAAGGAATGGAGGTATTGACAGAGACAGTAAAGTATCTCTACTTGTTACTATGTCATTGTGCCTTAGCAGGACCAGCATGGATCCTCATCCCCCAAAGTGAACCTCCCCTCATTAACTCTATCACATCCCATGAGCTGTTTTGTTTTATTAAGATTTGCTGCTTGCTTGTACTGTACTTTTCAGTGGTTCTAAGCTCTTGGCCTGCAATTGCATCCACTTTTCTTCACCTTCACTCAAGAATAAAGTCCCTTTTGCTGATCGGACTTTCCTTCCATCAACATCCCTTCTTTCATACTTTTTTCTTTTTTAACTGATAATTTTTCTTCAAAACACAGACTGGATTTGCTGCAATCCCATATCCTTCTCACAGTAGCCTCTGCTTCCAACACTGCTAAGCTTCTTCCAAAGGTCTCCATGGTCCCACTAACAGTGAAGCCAGAGGCATACAGTGTCCTTAAAGCTGACCAGGATTTCTCTCTCTTAGACACACTTCCCACCATTATTTTTCATGCCTCTTACACTCCAGTCACACTATTACTCTTGTTATTATTGTTGTTATTTGCACCATTCCATGAAAACACTGGGATGCATTTCACACATAAACTCAGCTGTCTCTTCCTGGGAAACATAAACATCTAATACACTTTCCAACACAGAACAGGTGTTCAATATACAGTGGTCTAATGATGCTCAAGATACATTTTAACTCCTGGAAAATTTCTACTTTTTTTAATGTTCTATACGTTACCTTCTCCCACCATCAATACATTCTCAGAATAAATGTTACAAACACTATTTTTCACCCAACAACTACTCTCAACATCATAATTGTTTTTAGTTGCTGGCTACAACAAAACCAAACTTCTTTGCCTGATTTCATCATTTAATCAAAACTGAATTAGCATTATTTACAAATTATTTTTAGTATTTACACTAAATGAAGTACTTATACTTCGTTCAGTGTCATCATTGACCTCCCTGAAATAAATCAAATTTTTCCCACTTTTGAGCCTTTCTGCAGTATTATCATCTGGAAAGTAAACCTCTTTCTTTCAACCTGGAAAAATCTTACATAAACAAGCTTAATTCCTGGCTGTCCATCAGATTTTCACTACAAATACAGTATGGCATAATATAAAAATTATAATATGTAGAGGTCAAGCCCTTGTATTAAATATTTTACTTGCCATTTGTTAGTTGTCTAAACTTAACATATTTAACTTCACTGTGACTTGTTTTTTAAATTTGAGAAATTGGTATATTGATAGTGTTTACCTCATGATTTTCATAAAGTACAAATGAAATCAAGGTTTGGGAAGCACTATAAAAATAAGAGTTTTTATAGAGGTTATTGATCCCATGTCATCCTGTTCTTTTATTCAGATATTGTTTATATCACATTTTATTTTTTCTACAATAAAAACATTTTGGCATTATGTATGAACTGTGTTGATACATGCAATTTTACATATATTTCATGAGTCTCAAGGCCTTTCGTTTACTTAATTTTCTTTTACTTCCTTCTCTTTAAAACATAAAGCAAAAAGTAGGGGAAATGCATATTAATTACTAGTTAATATAAAATTAAGTAAAAATAATTTGGTACAAAAAGTTATTACCAAAAGTCATAAAATGCCTCCCAAATTAAAATTTTTAATTATGCAGTTTGGATTTCATTTGAAGGTGCCTGATGATTCACCTAAAAGATTGAGATTTGATTATAATTTGAAGACATATTTAAAATTCAGCTTCTGGTAAAGCCTCATACTAGTTTTTAAAAAATACTCAAGAATATAAGGACTATTTCTCTTGATAGAATGCTTTACAATATTTAGCTCTGGAATACTGTATATTGTGAAGATTTTATATTTACTAAATTAAAGATGCAATAATTTTAAAGAATATTTAACAAATGCCTTAAAATTAACTTTCCTAAAGTAATTTAAAAACAATTTTTAGTATCATTATAACTAAGTAATATATAATGATTTTTGGAGCACCACTAACTTGATTGCAAATAATTAGTCCTTTCTTTCTTTATGTTTATATCTTTTTTAAAGAATAATTTTCCACACAATCAGATTCACTTCATTCCTGGAAATGCAGACAATAATCTTTTAAAAGGAAAAGGTATTTCTTATGCAATTAAATATATGGAAATATTGCATTATGATATCAATTATCATTCTCACAGTTAAAAAATCAAATAGTTACAGCAACATGTGCCACTTTATAAAAACTGTAAAGCATATGGAAAACATTGTTTTTTCCACATTCTTTGGAAAAAATACTATATAGCAAAGAGACACTAAATATTATTTATCTGATTAATATTAAACATAATACTGAATCACATAATGCACTTACAGAAATAATATAATTTTTCTACACTGTCTTTATAAGACTTTTGTCTTATTTTCAAGAATAATTTACTTTCATATATGAGATATTTCATCTGACAATCTATTTTAGGGGGATAAAATAAAAGAAATTTATAGTATTTCAAAGAAAATTAAAATTGGATTTATGAGTTCCAACTTCCAAATAAAATATTCATATCATGTCTTAATCTATATGATTACACTTGAGGATACAGGAATATGAATAACAATCTCTAAAGATAAATGTACAGTTAATCTAATAGTAACTCACTCAAATGAAAAAATTTATGTGTAGCTTCCAGAAAAGATGGAGGCATAGGTAGAAATGCTTTGCTTCCTTGCACAACCAAAAGAAGGACAACAACAAATTTAAAAACAAAAACAATCAGAAGTGCCGAAAAATCAGATTGTATGGAAGTCTGACAAGCAGGAGTTAAAGAAGAAATGTTCATTCAAACCAGTTGGTGGGGTGGAGACAGGCAGCTAGGGCAGAGAAAATGTGAAAAAAGGTAGCAACTGATGGACCAGGAGGTCCCACATTCGCATGGGGATAAACTGGGAGAAACAACTGGGGACTGAGACAGACCACACAACCCAGGGTTCCAGCACGGGGAAAGAAAGCCTCGAAACCTCTGGCTGTAAAAACCTGTGGAGGTTGCAGGGATGTGAGGAACTTCCAGCCTCACAGGAGAATCCATTGGAGAGACACAAGGTCCTAGAAAATACACAAACCCACCCATCCAGGAATCACCACCAGAAGGGCCCTATTTGCTTGTGGGTACCAGAGGAAGTGACTGAAAGTGGGGTAAGAATCTAGCAAGCAGCATTGGTCCCACTCTGACTCCTCCCCTGCATACAGCCACACAATTCAGCAAAGAGGGTCATCCGACCCTGGAAATACCTAAGGCTCCACCCGTTGGAACATGACAGGTGTGCAGAGACAAATTAATACAGCCCATATGAAAAAATGGATCAAAGCTCCAGAAAAAAATACAACTAAGGGATGAAGAGATAGCCAACCTATCAGGTGCACAGTTCAAAACACTGGTAATCAGGATGCTCACAGAAATGATTGAGTATCATCACAAAATAGAGGAAAAAGTGAAGGCTATACAAAGTGAAATAAAGGAAAATATACAGGAAACCACCAGTGAAGGGAAGGAAGCTGGGACTCAAATCAACAATTTGGAACAAAACGAAGAAATAAACATTCAGCCAGAACAGAATGAAGAAACAAAACTGGAAAATAATGAGGAGAGGCTCAGGAACCTCCAATACAACGTTAAACATTCCAATATCTGAATCATACGGGTGCCAGAAGGAGAAGAGGAAGAACAAGAAATTGAAAATTTATTTTAAAAAATAAAGAAAGAAAGCTTTCACAATCTGATGGAATAAATAGAATTCTAGGAAGTCCAGGAAGCTCAGAGAGTCCCAAAGAAGTTGGACACAAGGAAGCACACACCAAGGCACATCATAATTACTTTGCCCAAGATTAAAGAAAAATACAGAATTTTAAAAGGAGAAAAGCACCAAGACTAAAAAGTTACAGTAAGACTACCAGCTGATTTTTTAAAACAATCCTTACAGGCAGGAAAGGGCTGGAAAGAAGTGTTCAAATTTATGAAAGACAAGGACCTACATCCAAGATTACTCTATCCAGCCAAACTATCACTTACAATGGAAGGGCAGATTAAAGAGCTTCCCAGATAAGGGAAAGCTAAAGATGTTCATCATCACAAAACCCTTATTATATGAAATGTTACAGAGACTTATATAAAAAAGAAAGAAGATCAAACCTGTGAACATTAAAATGACAACAAACTCACATCTATCAGCAACTAAAGCTAGAAAAAAAAACAAAAAAAAACTAAGCAAATAACTAGAACAGGAACAAAATCACAGAGATGGAGTGTTATCATGAGGGAGGGGAAGTGAGAAGAATGAGAGGAAACGTACAGCGTCTAAGAGGCATAGTTGGTAGGTACAAAATAGACAGTGGGATGTTAAGAATAGTATAGGAAATGGAGAAGCCAAAGAACTTACATGTTCAACCCATGTATATGAACTAAGGGGGGTTAGAATGCAAGTGGGAGGAGAATGCAGGGTAAAGGGAGATAAAGAGGCAGAAAAATGGGACAAGTATAATAGCATAATCAATAAAATATACTTGAAAATAAAAAATAAAAGTAATCTAAAAAAATAATTTATGTGTAAAATAGGTTCTAGTAAGGGCTTATGTGTTTACATTTTTCAAAGAGATGTTGTAAAGCTTTAAGAATGGAGAGAGATGTAAAAGTGATTGATTTTGTCTGGCTACACTATCCTTCAGCCATCTCTGACATCTGTCCTTTTTAAAATCATCCCTGAGGAATGAGATTTTGCAGCTTTGATAATTTGTTCCAAGGTTTAAAACTTATTTTTCTTTAGCCCTTATTCTTCAGAAGTCTCAGTATAGGAAAATTCCTTGTATCCAACATACTGAGCTTTATTTATGTATTTAATATAGGAAAATCATGCCTGGTCACCTAAGAAAAATTATGCCATGCTAGAATAATTCTTCTACGACCAAAGTCACCATTGTGTTTATTATTATGAGTATAAATAAATAATAGGTTAGTTAAGATTCTTACATAAAACTTTCTAGATCCCTTTAAGAAATATTGTTATGTTAAAATAGCAAGCCCTATATTTTTTGTGTGTGTTTGTTTATGTGCATGTTTTCTGCTAACTTCAGAATATATCAAGCAATTTTTTTATCCATTCCATTGATTGTCATAATTCAACAAATATAGGTTAAGCAATAACATTCTTCTGCACTGAAACTGTAAACATTTAGAGTGTAGTCTAAATTGGCACACAAAAATTATAATACAAATATAGCAAAAGTACTGTTGTTCTTAGTTATAGCTTTGAAAATCAGAACTTTATTAGGCCAATGGTCTGTCTTGCTTCCTGACCTTCCATTTAAAGGCAAATAGAAAGGAAAATAAATGAAATCACTGTTTTTGAGTAACTACAATTGCAACATTACCATTCATTAAACCATGCAAATGGAGGGAATTCAACTTAGATTATTTATTTTTTAAATATTTTACTTATTTATTTTTAGAGAGAGGGGAAGGGAAGGAGAAAGAGTGGGAGAGAGACATCAATGTGTGGTTGCCTCTCATGTGTCCCCTCCTGGGGACCTGGCCTAAAACCCAGGCATATGCCCTGACTGAGAATTGAACCAGTGGCCCTTTGCTTCACAGGCCCATGCTCAATCCACTGATCTATACCAGCCAGGGCTTCAACTTAGATGATTTTAAAAAATTGTGTTATTTAGATATTTTAAATTCTCCTTTATCCCACTCCATGTAACTATTTATTGTGTTTCTTGATTGCTAGATCACCCCACTCTTTCTTTGTCAAAATGTCTAAATATGGCCTTTTTACTTCCTTCACCTCAGTTAAAATAAAGCTTCATGCTTTTTGAGTTCTGCCCTTTACTGGCCAACTTCGTAAACTATGTGCTAATGTATTTGCATTTAAACAAGATTCTTACAGAAACAATGGATTAACTGTAAAGATGAAAATTTTAGGACCTCTGTGCAAATGGCAAAGATTACTTTTGTTCAGGAGAAAGGGGCATTTTATTGATACTAGTGGCACACTTCTGGGTAGCAATTGTGTTGACTTCTAAAGTTGGCTTTTGACCCTCTTTTGAAATAAATAAATGACTATTAAACCAATGAACCAGAAAGAAGATGCCTATTTCCATTTCGCAAAAATCGTATTGCATTTCCAAGAAGTAAAACTTATGTTCTAGTAATTTTTAAAAACTCTTCTGTAAAGAAAATATTGATCCAATTTACAGATATATTAACTAAGGAAGCAGGTGTAATGTTCCATTTGGGAGTATCTTTCTACTGAAATACAGGATAGAATATAAGTGTTTCATCTCTAAAGCCAATGTGTTTTGCTCTTGTTCTCTCAGGTTACTTTCCTCATTGTATCCCAGGGACAGCTCCTGATTGTAATTTGAAGTTTTGGAGAGTGTGGAACACACACCGAGTTTGAAACAGAAATGATCCCCCAGAGGACGCATGTTAAAAGACAGATACCTGGCAGGAAAAGACAAGCTAAAATCAGAGAGGTTCACACATCTCCCAGAGAGAAGGAGCTTTACTCCAGCAAAGGGACAAAGAGCAAGAATAGCCAACTGGTTCATCTGCATGTCAGGACAGCTGAGAGTCCGGTCTTTGATTTCACAAATGTGTGAGAAATTGCCTCTGAGCCAAACTGTGCACATAGAGGCATTGTTGTCGCCACTCTAAAGAGAGATTTCTTTTCTGAGGACTCTATAGAGGAAGAGGGTTCTCTTTGAAGATACAATGGATGACAAGCCTCATTTCTCATCCAATTAGTTCTTAGTCATAATTTAGACAAGATGAAAACAAGTCCACAGAAAACAGAGAGCAATCTTATTTTGTAGGGCTCACCTAATACAACATTAAATTATACCCACTGATAGAAAAACAAAACAAAGAAACAAAAAAATACAACTATTTGATTTAGAGAGAAGTCTGTTCCATGAATTTTGCTCAAACAGCATAGATTCATTGTGATATACATAAACAATGAGTGGAAATATTATTATTTAATAGGAGTTATTCATTTCTTACTCCATTTGGGGAAAAAACTGATATTTGCGTGCAATGAATGAATGAGAGAAAAATAGAGAAGTGGTGGAAATATATGCCTTGAATCACTGCATCACATGTTGAAAAAATTCTATGCTGTATGTGAAACAAATAAACAATTATTTGAGAGACCATTAGCATACACACAGTTTTACCTGAGAAGGGCTGTGTCATGCATGTGCAGTTAATCATGGGAGACCATGTTGAGAGACACAGTTATTCTTCTATAAATCAACTCATGCTTGACAGGAAGACAGAATGTCCAAGAGCACAATTCAGATGCCATAGGTTGGTGCAGACATTCTTTAATGTAACAGTCTTGAATCACTTGTAGAGTATATACATTGTGGATTTTAGACCAAACACAAAAAGCTATTGATAAAAAAATATTTTTCAAATATATTTTTGTGTTATTGAGAATGACATTAACTGAAAATAATTTCATGCTGCGCTTTTATTGAAAACAGTTTTCTCTTGCATTCTGTAAAAGTAACATTACATTAATAGGAAAATTGCTGTTTGAGTACTTTTGATGCCCCAGCCTCTGTGGTTAACATGTAATATCTATCATCTTATTAAATCATTACAAGAACATTCTGAGTTAAGTATTACAATTATATAGACGAGGACATTGAAAATTGCAAAGGACAAATACCTTCTTCAATGCTACACAGTTATACTGTTATTATTTGAATTTAGGTCTCTTACATCTTCAAAACCTGGTTTCTTTTGTAGTATGTTATATCCATTGTGCTACAATCTTAATCCCATGTACCAAAGAAACAAACAGGGCAATGAAGCCTAATTTTATGTTTCTGACTGTCTGCTTTTTTTCTNGAAGACAGAATGTCCAAGAGCACAATTCAGATGCCATAGGTTGGTGCAGACATTCTTAAACGTAACAGTCTTGAATCACTTGTAGAGTATATACATTGTGGATTTTAGACCAAACACAAAAAGCTATTGATAAAAAAGTATTTTTCAAATATATTTTTGTGTTATTGAAAATGACATTAACTGAAAATGATTTCATGCTGCGCTTTTATTGAAAACAGTTTTCTCTTGCATTCTGTAAAAGTAACATTACATTAATAGGAAAATTGCTGTTTGAGTACTTTTTATGCCCCAGCCTCTGTGGTTAACATGTAATATCTATCATCTTATTAAATCATTACAAGAACATTCTGAGTTAAGTATTACAATTATATAGACGAGGACATTGAAAATTGCAAAGGACAAATACCTTCTTCAATGCTACACAGTTATACTGTTATTATTTGAATTTAGGTCTCTTACATCTTCAAAACCTGGTTTCTTTTGTAGTATGTTATATCCATTGTGCTACAATCTTAATCCCATGTACCAAAGAAACAAACAGGGCAATGAAGCCTAATTTTATGTTTCTGACTGTCTGCTTTTTTTCTCCCTCGCTTTGTGAAGGAGCTTTCAGAAGGATCTTGAGGAAGAGGAAAGACAACCATGCTAGTAGTCCGGGTCATGATGTCACGCTATGTCAATACCTAAACCGTCAGGGTAGATACCTGGTTTTTAACACCAGATGAAATACGCAAAATACAGAATATTCTTTATAGGAGACACCTTCTACAATCAATTGTGCTTAGAGGAATCTGCACTGTCTGTTTTCAGCAAGTACTAATTAGGAACATGGTTCCCACATGCCTTGCTTTGACGACAGAATACTTACTACATATTTATGTTGTCCTCAGTAAATACAATAAGCTTTAAATGGTATGTATTGCTAAGGTAAAGCCAAAATCTTCTCACGATCGACCAAGGGTCCTAGCACAAAAACCTTTCAATCACTTAAATCAGTCTTTTACCAGGACTTACTTCCATTTTGTTGGGGTATCCTCTGGATCAAGCAGAATGGCCACCTGTCATTTGCTATCTCTCCCCAATAAAGTCCTGCTGCTTCTGTTACTTGGCATAGTCTTAGTGCCTGGTTTTCTTGGCAAGCTGGAGCCAGGCATGAAGGATGCCAACATCACAGGTTCAAATACCATATGGTGCAATTATCCGCCTTTCTGCTTTTCCAGACACAGATTTTACATCCTAACATCTGCCACTCGTATATCCTCTTCACGCTAGAACTGACACAGGGCAAGTCAGTATCTTTGAAGCAATACAAATCCGTTAGAGGAAGAATTGATAGCACTTACAATTCAATTGCATATTTGAAAAGACAGAGCCTTAGCCAGGTTTAAGTTTGAGTTCAGTGTGCCAACAATAAACACTCATCCAGTTTCTCCCTTAGAGACAGACCCTCTGCAGAAGCACTCCAGGTCCTTTGAGTGTGCTCCTGTAATTGTTTTAGTTCGTTATATAACACCTTGGCTCCCCACCCCCTCTTTTAAACAGAGTTAAATTTCTCCAATTTACGTGCACAATTAAAACAACTGCTAAATAAACAGTGTTTGCTGACTAGTGAAACAGCAAAAGAAGTTTCTCTTTCTTAATGGAAGTCATCTACTGGCAGTTGCTACATTTCTTAAAATTTTATAAAGCAACTACATTTTCCCAGCATACTGTATATGAAGAGGTTTATGCTAAGCAAAAGTAGAATGCAGAAAGAATGAGACTGAGGTGAAACACACACAGACACTAACACACAGAACTGTAATGTGACTAATAATGTTAATGAAACCAATCCACTCAATGATATCTGAATGGTCTGAAAAAGTTAATGAACTAGTGATAACTGTTATTTGGATACTAGCAAGGAATCCCTTATAGTCACGAACAATCCTAATGATTTACAAAATTCCAATTCCCTCTTGAAAATTTCTTGGCCCAGGAAAAAAATCAAAGCAAAAGAGCAACAACAAAAAGAATTTTCTGATTCTCTGTGTTAAAAATTATAAAATGATGGAAGAATAAATAAAACTCATATATCAACTGAATAATCTGGTTGGATATTTTACTGTACTCTGTTTGAGGAACTC
Organism: Sturnira hondurensis; assembly: GCF_014824575.4. Lineage (NCBI taxonomy): Eukaryota > Metazoa > Chordata > Mammalia > Chiroptera > Phyllostomidae > Sturnira > Sturnira hondurensis. The sequence continues at coordinate 1,071,043 of NW_028088106.1, read as the reverse complement.
TGATGCTGGTCGGCTTTACAATAAATTTTGATCTACAGTAAATGCCATTGTAGCAAAATTTTGGCAAGTCTCATCTCCTCCACCAAATCTTTTTTGTCAAATATATTTGCAGAGAAAACCATTGATTTATTTTCATTGTATCTGACATTTCTGACATTTTAAAAAAGATTTTATTTATTTATCTTTAGAGAGGACGGGAAGGAGAGAAGGAGAGAGATATCAATGTATGGTGCATCCCCTGCTGGGAACTGGCCTGCAACCCAGGCATGTGCCCTGTCTCTGGGAATTGAACTGTGATCATTTGATTTGCAGGCCCGCGCTCAATCCACTGAGCTACACCATCCAGGGTCCCTTTCTGACTTTTTATGCCATGTTAATGAACATAAAAATGGTCAACAAGACCTGAAATAGGAAGGAAGAAGAACAGGAAAAGTCAACAGAAATATGCAGAATGGAAAATCAGACATCGAGTAACAGAGCTGACCCGGTTTTTTTCTCAACCTTAATTCATGACATGACTTTTGAAATTAGTAGTTTGAACAGGTACATCCAAATGAGAAATATCCAAAAGCACACTTTTTTCATTTTTAAGTTGAATATTTAAGTTGAATATTTACTCTGTAAATAAATTTTAAACAATTTATTTGTTACTTCAATACATGTGCCTCATGGAATTAGACTCAAATCTATTGAAGTTGAAATTTTGCAGACTTCTATGCATCTGTGCAAACACACACATTTAATTGGTAAAATTGAAAACCATATTCACTCTGAGCAAAACTATATCTAATGGGGTGTAGCAAAAGTAGGTTTACAGTTATGAGTATGGGGAACACAGGGTCTATTCTTTTTTTTCTGTTATTTAAAATAATTTTATTTAAAATTTCTAATATTCATATCTTTTCTTTATTTTAAAAATATTTTATTTAATTATTGTTCAAGTATAGTTTTCTGTCTTTTACTCCCATCCCAGACCACACCCCCAGTGCTTCAACATTATTTTTCATATGAATAACTGTAAACCTATTTTTGCCCCATCCAGTGTCTTTTCGTTTGGGAAAATATAAAAATCCTCTACTGCAGCATTTCCTTTGCCTTCACCTATGTTTTACTATGGTGTTATCTGATGAAGTTGAGGAATGACCACAATTAAGGTAAAATAACACAGTATTTAAGATAGAGGGAGTAACCCCAAAATTTTAAGAATGCAATTATATGTAAAGTTGTCATGGAAATGCTGTATTTTATTAAAATGTTTACTTAAAAAATAGATATCTAAAAGCTTTTTAAAATATAAAAGCAAAAAAAAAATGACCCCAGGATAGTGTCAACATTTTGGTATGTTATTCTGGAGTGCATGAAGGATTCCATCTTATTATATGTTATTCAACATATTTCACCATTTTGCTACTCTGTTTTGATTTTCATGGATTATTCCTTTCATCAATAGTTCCCTACATTTCCTATTAAACATTTGGTCAAGGTCACATCAGAGTCATACTACATATTCTAAGACAGTGCTACCTCAACTTTAATGTATAAGCAAATCACACAGGTATCTACCTGAGGTACAAATTTTGATCCAGCAGATCTGGGTCAGGGCTGAAATGCTGCATTTCTTTCAGGTGCCAGGTGACCCCAGCACAGTTATGGCACAGACCACACTTCGCTTAGCAATGTGCTCATGCCTCCAAACGCGGATTTTAAATCCAGTGCCCATTTTCTGAAAATAACTCCCAGAAATGAAGTCTAAGAACTGGAACACATCATTTTGTTTAGCCACAAGTTAAACAAAAGATCACTTAAGAGAGGCCCAAAGCGCATAATTTTAAACTCTTATTAATATTAATATATTGACACATTCTAGAAATGCTGATCTGCAGCAAATTCTTATGAAACATTTTGTCTTTGGGACAGCACATGCAATCTTCTCCTGAAAAAAATCTTCCAAGTGTTACCCGGGGATCTTATGTTGTCAGGAGAAAATAAGATAAAAAGTGTCATGAGTTACAGAGAAGATATCAAATATAAAACATGAGAAATTATGCAAAAAGTTCATGTTTTCTGTTACTTGTTTTTCGAGACTGAGAATGGAGAGTGTGAAAGTACAAATGAAGAACTGATCATATGATGTCAGATCTGACAGCTTGGTTACAATTGTATTAGTCCCTTCTTAATTTACTGTATAGGGTAAATCACAGCCTTAACAGCTGTGAGTCAGAACTCCAGACGGAGGAAATGCTAAGGCAGAGATCATCTTTCATTTTATTTGTAAGCCCTATGTGAAATATATATAATATTATATATATGTATATAATATTAACATATATATATACACACATACTTGTTAGTTCACACACACACATATAATTTCATCCTGCTTATTTTCCTCCTGCATCCTACCTTCATTTCTTCCCTTAATTTCTCAAAATTTACTTCTGGGAAAGCTAAATGGCTGGTTTAGATCTCTGGAAAACTGACATCAAGGATATTTCAGCCCTGGATGGTGTAGCTCAGTGGATTGAGTGTGGGCCTGTGAACCAAAGGGCTGCCAGTTTGGTTCCCAATCAGGGCTGGGAACCAACATGTCTGGGTTGTGAGCCAGGTCCCCAGGAAGGGGCATGAAAAGCAACCACATATGGATGTTTCTCTCCTTCTCTTTCTCCCTCCCTTCTCCTATCTCCACAAATAAATAAATAAAATCCTTAAAAAGAAAGGATATTTCAAATAATTTAGACCAACTACCTTCTCTGGTCCACTACCTGCAATTACTTATACCTGTACCACTGCATGTAGTAAAAGTGCATTCTTCAATATGTCATTAAGTGGTTAGAGAAATTAGTTTGAATTCACTTCGAGTCCTAGTTTAAAGATATAAAAGACCCAGACTAAGTACGGGAGCTTGCCATTAGCCATGTATTAGTGTGAAGAGAGGGCAGGGGAATGAGTCCACGGAAGAAAGTAAAGAGATGATGGAATAAGCCAATAGAATGAAGTGTGATTTCTGTTTGCCCAAACTTTTCTTTACCTAACCCTGAAGTGTCATAAAAATGCTTAGAGAATTGCGTAAATGTCTGCTAGGATGGAGCTCTAGTGCAAATCTACTGAACAAATTGCAAACTGCAAAACCCTAAGTAAAAAAAGTTTGATAACTTTAATTTGACAATGCATAACTGTAAGTATCTACCTTGAAGTTACTTAAATTATAACTTTATGAAAATAACAAAATAGAAACTAATATTAAGAAGTAAATTCATTTGGAATCTTTTAAGAACTGTCTCTATAAGTAAAAAATATCCTAACATTATAGTACAATAACACATATATTACTCAAAGATTATGCTACTAAATATTATGATTCTTCAAAGAACATCTCTAAGCCCTGGCTGGGTAGCTCACTAGTTTACCAAATCACCCTGATATGCCAAGGCTGAGGATTTAACCCCTGGTCAGGGTTGATACAAGAATCAACCAATGAATACATAAAAGCACAACTCTAAATGCTTGAACTTTTTGGTTTTACACAAAGAAATGCAAAACCTTAAATATGTCAGAACCAAACCTGTCTGTGTAACATTAGTATTTGATGTTAAAATACTGTAAAGTACAAAAAACTAAGGGTATAACTTATGAGCCTAACAAAATATAGCCATCAAATGGCTTTACTTGCTGAAAAGCAATAGTAGAATAATACAAAATTATTTTAATAGGGATATTTTGTTATTCTGAAATTTAGTCTTCATCTATAGCACTTCAATAACTTGTTCTTGTGTATAAAGTCCTCCTGAGGAATAAAAGTCCCAGATGTTTAAAATCCATTATTTGGTTGGGTAGGATTATGAGTAATACAGTTTCATAGGCTACAATTATGGACCTTTTTTCTTCAAGACATTTTTTGATGTGAGCTTTAGGTCACTGTCATTTTGAAATATAAATCCTCTTGTAAGTTTCCTATGTGGCAAAATAACTTTTCACCATGGTATCCTTTTATATATTTTACTACCTATTATGGCATCAGTGAAACTGCTGAGAAAATATTTTTACCAAAGATTCAGTCTCTTAAAACAAGTCAAAATTATGTCCCTAAGTCCCACACCCCACCCTGCAAAAAGAGCTGCTTCCTGTCTGGGGCTTAGAACAGGTACATAGAGGTCCAGGTTTTTTAGTCATTCCAAGGAAAGCACAATGGAAATAGACATCTCCAAACTGCTCTGAAGGTAACCAGTTCCAATAGATGTTTGCCATAGACAGTCTGAGTGGTGTCTGCCTTTAAATGGGAACTCTGATGTTTGTGTTTTTGCTGTAAATCTCCTTAAAATTTAGTTATGACTTCTACAAAGTTGGCCTTGGCTTAGATAAGCAAATACCAGCCCTTAATCTGTTTCATCCAGGCTTTCATTTCCTCTGGGCCTGAGCAAAGTGGTCATAGATCCCTTAATCAGCAATGTGTCCTTACATGACTTTATGTCTCTACTCTGGTGTGAGAAATGAGAGAAGACAACTTAGTATTTAATTCAGAGGAGATGCTTTCCTTTGATAATAATATGGCTAATATATAATTGAATGTTTCCCATATATCAGGCAGTGTTCTAAAACCCTTTGGAATTAACCAAGCCTTGAGATCATTTTTATGGGGCGCATTTACTATTCCCATTTTAAACATCAGGAAACAGAAATCCAGGAGATAGATAGCTTACACAAAGTCACAACTATTACCATACTGTTGTGAAACAAGAATTCAATGCAGACATTATGGCTTCAGGGCCCACACAATCACCCACGATGGATGACCTCTTGCCCATTAAACTAAATTAGTAGGGATAAAATCTCCTGCTTCCTGTAATGGAAGGACCAGACTTGCCACATCTGGTTATTTCAATTTTGTGTCTTTTGCATTATCTCTTAAATCTTACTGGAATCCCACCCCCTTTTTTCTTCTCATCAGAAGGTTTTTTTCCAGTTTTATTGAAATATTCTTGAAAAATCACACTATTAGTTGACTTGTAAACATAATGAGTTATATATGTGTGTATATATACATATGTAGCAAAATTATTATCCCAATAACTTTAGTTAACATCAATCACCTCATGCACTTAAAATGTTATAATCAGAACTTTTAAGATTCACTCTCTTAGCAACTCTCAAATATACCCTTCAGTATTGTTAACAATAGGGACTGATACCAGTGCCTGCCCAAGCCATGGAGTGTGGGCGGGTCACAGGAAACACTAGAGGCTGTGGGGACTAAAGCTGCAGCTGGCACGATAGATTTTCCCATCCTTGGGCAAAGGGTAAACAAACCACTATGGCAACCTCACATTGAGCTAGCATGCGTGGTGTGGCAGCAGAGGAAGACCTTTGCCTGGAGTCTGTGTGGGTTGACAAGGGTGATTGACAGAGGGAAAAACTCTCCTATTCCCTTCTGGAACATGGTGATAGGGGGCGGTGCAGACCTGCCAGTCTACCCTGGCAAAATAACAGATTGGCTAGGGAAGTTGGACATTTCCAGAACGTGGGGGATTTGGGGCCTGGAGATTAAAATAGATTGAGAACAGAGACTCAGCCCTTCTTCTTCCCCTTGATCGCCCTGTGGGGGCTGGAGGGTTTGTGGGCTAGTGGGCCCTAAAAACTGCATGGTCCGACAGCAGCCCCAGGCCGTGAACATGGGAAGTGGTGGCAGTGTGGCTGTGCAGGGCCCGTGCACACTAACTCAAGGAAAATGCCTGAAGCCAGACTGCTACTTGGAATAAGTTTAGCTGCCTGGATGATCATGCTGCTGCTGACTATGTTTCCAAAAGGATGATATTTTTAAATGGGAGAAGAAACTCTGGGCACAGTCTCGAACTGGTCTGGCAGAGGGTGGTGGAGATCCTTTCTGGGTGTACTGAAGGGGAGGGGCTCTGAGACAGAAGCCTGATGCTCTTCCAAAATTGTTTAGTTTTTGAATAAATGACTTCTTTCCTTTTCACCAAACCTCTGCCTCTGGAGTTTGCCTATGGACAGTGGACAGTAGAACTCCATTTCTGTTCAGTAACATGATCATGCAGTACATTTCATCTCCAGAAACTATTCATCGTATAAGTGGAAGTTTGCACCTTTTCATCATTTTCCTCATTTCTGCCACCCCAACTGTCCCTTCTGGCAACCACCAAACTGCTCTCTTTATGAGTTTTGTATTGTTTTTTTAGATTGCACATATATATGAGATAATACAACATGTGTTATTCTAGGTCTGACTTAGTATTATGCCCTCAAAGTCGATCCTTATTTATATAAAGGAAAGGTTCTGAAAGGTGTGAGTTGGATTTCGTGCAGCTTAATATGATAATCAATAATTTAAGTGAGTACTTAAATGAGTATTCACATGTCACATTTTTAAATTTCACAAATGAATAAAGTTTGGGAACATAGCTAGTACTTGGGTTATTAAATAAGTTATTTTAAAGCCATAATAATTGGCCAGAAAAAAGCAAACAAAGAATAATATGAAGTTGAATTTGGAGTAAAAAATGTAAAATATATAAGATTTGGTTTAGCTTTCAACATTAGGCTGCCTTATTACATGTCAATTGTTGTATAACTTTGTTTTTTTTCTATTACTAAAGGAGATAAATTTATAGAGATAAAGCTACTCCTTTGTTCAGAACACCTTTAGAGTAACAGGTAACACATTAGGAAATGTGAAAAAAATTCATAGAAGAAAAATAAACTGAATGAAATCGAGGAATTATGCTTTTAAGTTAATGGTTGAAAAATTGAGTGATATTTTCCTGGAGAAGTCAGAGAAAAAAAGAATATTGTTAAGAACATTATTATTAAAGGAAGGTCATTATTATGTGAAGACTTCATAATGAAAGAGGTCATTGTTTCCTTCAGAATTTCAAAAGGAAGCACTTTTTGATCCACATAAGAAAAGACTTGTCAATGACTAGATATGTATAACAAGGACATAAATAGTCTTCTGAGGGGAGGGAGTTAGTTTTTCTTGACAAATTCCAGCAGAGGATGTCTCATCTTTAAGGATGGCCTTGATGTAATTACTCTATTGCTTTACAGATGAACAAGACCATCACCAGAGTTCTTTCCAGCAACAGAATTCTGCGAGCCTATATTTTCTTCATTTAGCCTTTGTTTTTTGCATCCTGTGCCCTTTGCCAATTTTCCCATTTCTTACAGATAACATATTTATGGAAAATAATGATGCATTCTAAATTCCTCTCATTTTCAAAGAAAACAAAATTTTGTTTATTAATAAATATCTTTAGTATAAATGGCTTCTCACAAAGTTGGCCAGTAATGATAATAATCTACTTTATTATTTTTTATTTTTCCACAGAAAAATATTATTTTCTCATTCAAGATGCTTTAATTTTCTTTGGAATTGGTGAAGTGTAGGAAGTTCATAAAATTTATGCTTTATATATTTTAATTTATGTATAATGAACTGATACAGTCAAGGTAGAAAGTGGGTACATATCATATAACAATAATAATCAATGCCACAGTATTTTCATGCATTCTAAATACATGAGAGGTAAAATAATAAGATAGTACATAAAAAATGTAGCAGCCTGAAAGTGGCTTCCATGCCCAAGCAAACAGTTGTCATGGATTCTGGCTTATATTTAAAGCATTACAAAGCAATTAACTCTGAAGTTAATGACACGCAGAATTTAAATTGAAGGAGAGAAGTTATAACTTTTTGCAACTGTCATTGAAGTTGTAGTCCCAGTAACTTGAAAATATTTTCTGCAAAGTTCGCTTTGAAATCAGCTGCCATACACAAATGAAGTTATGCCTCCTAGTAGGCGATCATATAAGACACATTCATGATGTAGTCATGACAAAGATTTGAAAGAAATAAACATTGTATAGGGTGACATAAAAGTTACAGTTTTTGAAAAAAGTATCTGCCCCCCCAAATTTACACATTCTCTGGCATATGGTCTGGTGGAAACAGCCCCAGACCTGAATGCAGAGGCCAAGGCTCAGCTCTGGCACTCCACACCTGAACTGGGGAAAGTCATTTCCACCACCTAGTCTCATTCTACCACGTATTAAATGTTGCGAGTTGGAGGTGAGGTGGAGACAGGTGCCACTCTTAACTCCACAGTCTAATCTGTGAGGGTTAATATAATAACAGATATAGAATACTTGTTAATAGGCAAATGCCATCCAAAACTGGAAGATTTAGCTTTGCTAGGGAAGTAGTAGATCTGCCTAGCTGGAAAGTTTATTTCAAAATACTTCATCTCTTCCCAGAGAAGCAACAATTTTGTTTTTCCCCCCCAAATGTTCTATAGGAATCAATATACTCAGACTTCTAAATTACAAGAAAGTAGAGGCAAAAGAGTAAGAGAATAAGCCTAGATCCACCCCAAAGAGCAGACAGCTTTTTTTTTTTCATATTTGGCACAATAAAACTGATATTCTAATATCCTGGGTTCCTTGAAATAAATGGGAGAATTCCCCATGTCTTTGGTACAGTGCTTGTGTTTTCATCAATATTTCTACTGCAACTTATAATTTTTAATCAAAATACTCCAGAATGCATGAAACCTAAAAAATTACTTCATTTAAAAGCCATATTTCTTATGTGAATATATAAATATGTATAGATAAGTAGGTAGATATATAGATTATGTGGAGTACCACTATTACCACTATATCGAGAAAAATTAGCCTATAGAAATGTTTTACCAGCATTATTGAAATTAAGTAGAATGATGAAATTTCAAAGTCATGAAGCTTATTGTTATTTTTAAGTTAACTTGAAAGTTATTTTTTAAATTTTAAGGCTATTCTGCATCTTACTGATAGTAGCATAAAGACTGTAGTATAAACATAACATTCTGACCTCAACTCTGATGACCTTAAACCTCAATCTTTAAACAAAGATAAATAGAAGAATAGCAATTACGGTTTTTACCTCAAAAAGAAAAAAATTAGTTTGCTTTACTGTAAGTATATATACATCTATTCATAGTAAATTTTACCTGTATGTTTAATTATATATATGATTATATATTATATACAATTGTATATATATTAATTATATATGTATATATATATAATTTTACACACACACACACATGCACACACAATTTTTCTCTATTCTGGACCTGAATATAATTAATGAAGTTTCCCTTAGCAACTCTGATATTCAACTTCCAACACATGGACACATAAGAAATCTCAAATTCAACTGCTGATTACCAGGTTTGAATTTAAATCTGGTATATTATTGAAATTAAGATAATAATAATAATAATAATAATAATGCAATTACATATGAAAATTCTAAGTGTGCATTAAATGCAGTAATAATACACAGTATTTTATCTTCTCCCACATGTATGATTTGCATTGTGCCAGAGTAACCCTCTCTCTCCTAACCCCTGCCATACTTACAAAACGAGATCCTTATTCCATACTTCTTTTTTAAAAATTATTTTATTGTCATTCAAGTAGAGTTGTCTGCATTTCCCACCCCGACTCCCCACCCTACTCCAGCCATTCCCAGTCCCCTCTCCTGATTCCACCTGCCTTGGTTTTGTCTGTGTGTCCTTTATAGTTGCTCCTGAAAACCCTTCCCCCTTTACCCCCCCCATTATCCCCTCCCACCTCCCTTCTGGTTACTGTCAGATTGTTCTTTTTTTTTTCTCTTAGAAAATGCATTTTATTTATTTATTTATTTATTTATTTATTTAAATATATTTTATTGATTATACAATTACAGTGGTTCTATTCCCCCCTTCATTCCCCTCCACCCTGCACACCCCCTCCCCCCTTTAGTTTATGACCACGTGTCTCAAGTTCATTAGATTCTATATTTCCCCTACTATTCTTGCCCTCCCTCTATCTATTTTTACCTATCATCTATGCTACTTATTTTCTGTATCTTCTCCCCCTTTTTCTCCCCCCACTCCCCTGTTGCTAACCCTCCATCTGTTCTTCATTTCTATGGTTCCACTCCTGATCTAGCTGTCCTCTTGATTTGCTTTTGTTTTAGGTGTGGTTGTTAGCGACTGTGAGTTTGCTGTCCTTTCACTGTTCATATTTTTTATACCCTTTTTCTTAGATAAGTCCCTTTAACATTTCATATAATAAGGGCTTGGTGATGATGAACTCCTTGAATTTGATCTTGTCTGAGAAGCACTTATTCTGCCCTTCCATCCTAAATGAAAGCTTTGCTGGATAGAGCAGTCTTGGATGTAGGTCTTTGTATTTCATGACTTGGAATACTTCCTTCCAGCTCCTTCTTGCCTGTAAGGTCTCTTTTGAGAAATCCTCTGACAGTCTGATGGGAACTCCTTTGTAAGTAACTGTCCCCTTATCTCTTGCTGCATCTAGGATTCTCTCCTTCATTTTCATCTTGGCTAATGTAATCATGATGTGCCTTGGTGTGTTCCTTCTTGGGTCCAACTTCTTTGGGACTCTCTGAGCTTCCTGGATTTCCTGAAAGTCTATTTCCTTTGCCAGATTGGGGAAGTTCTCCTTTATTATTTGTTCAAATAAGTTTTCCACTCATGGCTGTTTCTTTTCCCCTTCTGGTACCTCTATAATTTGGATTTCAATGTCTCTGGTTATACTTTGCTTGTTTGTTACCTCCTTTTATTTTTTTAATTTTTTAATATTTTATTTTATTTTATTTTACTGCATACACTATTACAAGTTTTTATTTTTTATTTTTTAAATTTAATTATTCTTCAAGTACAGTTTTTTGTCTATTACTCCCATCCCATCCACTCCCCGTACTCCCCCCTCTCTCCCATTTCCACCCTTCTCAGTTGTTGTCCATGTATCCTTTATATTTGTTTCTCTAAATCCCTCCCCTTTTAAATATAACATTCTGACTCATCACAAAATGAGTGAGTTCTTTCATTTGCTTTTATTCCCCCAGGTAACACACAGAATTGGAGAATGGGACATGTCAAAGGGGAGAGAAACAGAGAGGTAATTATAAGGCAAACTCTGCCATGTTGAATTTTGACAAGAGAAAATTAATAAGCAAAATATAGTGCTGATCAATATATTTAGGCATTCAGGCATATCTTAACACTAACTATTTTACATCGTATGTACAAAGGAATAAATTAAATTTTTGTAATCAACTCATTAGCTACAAAAGCCACCCTGGAAACAATTTATGCTTTTGGATTTCTGACAACCCCAAATAGTACCTAGTAATTTAATAATGATCCTGGTGACTGGCATATCCAAAGGAAGACTATTGTATGATAAATACTTTCTTCTTGCTGGCAAACTCATCTTTCTCATAGACAATTACCCAGGGTCCTCATATTAATTAAGTATGCCTTGAAAAATTAATTGGCTTACTTATAATGCTGTGTCATTTAAAGGCTATAGGTTACTCAAGGGCAGGGGCAGTACTTAATCATTTTGGATCACTAGTAGGTAGTAGGGGATGTGAAATATTTAGCAATCATGAAATACTAAGAAATTCAGTAAGCTATTATTTAGTATCTGATTGATTTACAACTATGCCTGGTAGTTAGATCCCGCTAAAAGTAAGGGATACCTTTACTCTGTGAGAAATGACTCCATAAAACACATACCCACACACTGACTGATGACATCATTCATGTTATAAGTAATTCATAGGTGATCATTTAAAACTGGGAATTCCAACCAGAGGATGAACCTATTGTAAGTCAAAATTAGTAACTAAGCTAACTGTTTGCACCTTCTCTCCAAAAAACAATGTATTACTAGGTAAGAAATGGTTGTCAGTAAACCTGCCAAGTGAGTGCACATAGAGCAATAATCTGTTAAAACTCTTTTCACCCATGGGTCAAGAACACTCTGGAACATATAACATTGAATCCGAATCATGGAGATCGGTGCCTGGACCTGTGCAATCTGGTATGGTAGGTCCTGGGTACATGAAGCTATTGAAATGAACATTAATGAAAGTGAGATAAAATTAAAGATTTAGTTCTTCAGTCTCAATAGCCAAATTTCAAATGACCAATTGCCAAATATGCTTAGTGGCTAATATATTGGACAGGGCTGGCATAGCATTCTCCTCATCACAAAGCTTTATTGGACAATGATGCATTAGGCCAGAGGTTTAAAAGTACTTTCATGAGTGGCACAATTTTGTATAGTAGAATTATTATCACCATGCTTAATAATAAAATCCTTTTTCTTACTCTTACTTTATCTCCCCAAAAATAATTTAAATAAACTCAGTATTATTTCACTAGTGCAGTATAATAACAACAAAAAATGCCCCTTAAGAATCTTTGATGGCTATCACATATTCCTTTAGTCCCATTTAAGTACTGTTCTTTTATCCTTTATCAGTTCCTATATACTCACAGGATAATATTTGTAAGTTCCAGTGAATTTTTTTCTATCCTGATGTAATGTTAGGCCTCTTCTTTCTCAAAGTAAGAAACATATTTTAGTATTTGTTCAACTCACATATAATTCTGAGATGCATTGCTGCAATAGCTTCCTTGTTACTATATGTATCAGTAACAAAAATACATGGTATATGTTAATTAAAGTTGACCTTATTTCATGAAATGCTTCCAGTGAAAGTGTTTTGAAGTCTAGTGATTAAAAAGTATTACAGTAGGCTTTATAACTTTATAACAAGAGCCACTGAAATTATCAACACATATCCTTCATTTTAATATTCTGTTCTCACCAAGCAAAATTGTAATTATAACTTAGTTTTTTAGTTATAAAGTTTTACAAATCGAAAATATATGGTAATCAGCTGATGCACATAATTTAGTCTATATGCATTTTTCAAGAACTAGTAACATTCTGCTTTGTACACTGATTTCTTTCAAAATTGTTATGTGGGTTAATTTCTAAGGAACTGAAATGTTCTAAATGTGTCAAAGTGCTGTGCTCTCATGAAGCCTTGTCTGAGCATCCTATAAGTTTCCATACGTGCCTAGTCCGAGTATAGCTGCAGTTCATAGAGTACACTTGTGGTTGCTGAGAATCAGGGTAACTTTCCAAGGACTGCTAAGTTTCTAATAATATACTGATACTGTTTATTGATCACTCTCTGTACAGCAACCACTGTCTTTAGAATACTGGTTTCTAAACAGCTAGAATATTGCACTGCCTCTAAAGACTGCATGATATCCTAGCTGCTTGGGAAGGATGGCATCCCTGGTTATGCTGACAGAAATTCATAATCAACTGTCATTGTGTTTACAGAGAGAAGAAAAGTCCCTTAGACTGCTGAAAAGCCTCACAATGTTAATATTCTTTCCCCTTGGAAAGATACATAAAAGGTTTGGTAATGGATTTCTTTCTGATTGAATATAATATATCAAAAGCAGGACTTGTAACTCTTGAAAAAAGTGAATGTTGTTTTGTAAAGATGGCCATCCATAATTAGAAGTCTATTTGTAATTTTAAGTTTTAATTTAATTAATGTCATGTACTTGAAGGCTGCCTTGGGTCAACTATTTTATGAAACACTATTTGTTCCTTCTTCAGTGTAGGTTGATAATAAGCATTTCAATTGGAACAAAATGATAATGAAAGGAACACAGGAGTGCTAATTACCTGTGCAATTAAGTTGCTTTATATGAGCACTATTGTTAACACTCTATTTACATTACTAATAGCTATTGATCTTTAGTTGAAAGTGTTTATTTTTACTATTTACAGGTTTGCAGTTAAATTAGGGTGATAGGTAATACTGTAGATTATAGGCTTCATCTACAGAGCTTCCAGTAAATTGTGGTTAAACAATCTACTTATTTAAGCTCTGTGTATCATACTGTAACAATAGAGATACATCATACAACAGGCATTGCATTTTTCTGGCTATATGAAGCAGTTTTTTTCTTTTCAAAATTTCTTTAGAAATCTTTAAGTATTAATTAAGCCTATAAGGTTTGTAAACAGCAAACTTCAGGAAATAAAAACACTGTAAGTTACTAAGTATAATATACTTTCAAAAGTAAAACATGTAGTCCTATTTGTCTTTGGAATGTATGATACCTAAATAAAGATTCTACAGTCCTTGGAATGCAAACATCCTTCCTTTCTTCTTTTGCAAATTCTAGTGACGTGGGCTGCATATAGTTGGTGCTCAACAAATGTTAGATTAACCAAGTTACTTTTATAGAAGATGTTTAACTCATCCAAAATATGATATTCATCAGATAGGTAATAGTTACTGAGATTAGACTACTAATTTAGAGAATACAGTTCATTATTCATAAAGATATTCATAGCATCTTACCTAAAACATTTAACAATGGATTTTGAAAATAAGATAGAAATTTAGAAGATCTTTAAACTTTAAAATATACATCTTCAGAAATATGGCTTACTGTGGCATTGAAATACAAAAATGACTAGCCCAGTTTCTCGTTATCATGTTATTTGTTTAGCGCTCAGTGAGAAATTTATTATTTTTTAAATATTTTATTTATTTATCTTTAGAGGGGAAGGGAAGGAGAGAGGGAGAGAAATATCAATGTACGGTTGCCTCTGCCAAGGACACACAATGTATCGTGTGTCACCTGCCAGGAAGTGGCCTGCAACCCAAGCATGTGCCCTGACGGGGAATCGAACCGTGATCCTCTAGTTCGCAGGCCCGTGCTCAATCCACTGAGCTATACCAGCCAGGACCTAGAAATTTATTATTAAAGCAAAAGATCAACTTATGCCAAACAATTACAACAAATTCCACATCATGACCTTGTTCATAGCCTACAGCTTTAAAAATCATATAGAACACAAAAATAAACTCAAAATTGATGAAAGACTTAAATGTAAGTCTTTCAAATAGGGAGTCTGCTGTATAACAAACATTTTCACCATAATATATCTTACAAAGGTTTAATCCCCAAAATATTCAAAGAACTAATACAACTCAATACCAGGGAGACAAACAACCCAATTGAGAAATGGGCAAAAGACCTGCATAGACACTTCCCCAAAGAGGAGTTACAGAGGGCCCAGAAACATATGAAAAAATGCTCCGTGTCACTAATCATCAGAGAAATGCAAATTAAAACCTCAGGGAAACGTCACTTTATATCTGTCAGAATGGCTACCATTGATAAATCAACAAAAAGTGTTGGTGAAGATGTGGAGAAAAGGGAACTCTAGAGCACTGGTGGTGGGAATGCAGACTGGTACAGCCACTGTAGAAAACCACATGGTGTATCCTTTAAAAATTAAAAATGGAACCCCCTTTTGCCCCAGCAATTCCACTTCTGGGAATATACACCAAGGATCTCAAAGCACCAATACAAATCACACACACACACACAAACACACACACACAAACACACACACACACCTATGTTCATAGCAGCACTATTTAAAATAGCCAAGATTTAGAAATAGCCTAAGTGCTCAGCAGTAGGTGACTGGATGTAAAAAGTTGTGATACATTTATGCAATGGAATACTACACAGCAGTAAATAAAAGAAGAACCTCTTACATGTTGTAACAGCCCTGATAGAGCTGGAGAAAATTATGTTAAGTGAGTTAAGACAGTCAGTCAAAGAAAAATACCATATGATCTCAATTATATGTGGGATTTAATGAACATAAAAGTGTAACACAAAATAGTAATAGAAGCTCAGATACATAAAATAGACTGACAGCTGCCAGAAAGGAGAAGTGGGCATGAGATAAAAGGTGGTAAAGGAATTGATCAAAGAACATTGATACACAACCCATGCACATGGACAACAATATGAGGGGTGGCTTGGAGAGGGAAGACAGTGGGTCTGGGAGGAGGTGAGGAAAGGGAAGAAAAGCAGAAACAACTGTAATAGCATAAGCAGGGAAAAGTTTTTTTGTTTTGTTACATTTTGTTTTTTGTTTTGTTTTTTTTATTGATTATACCATTACAGTTGTTCTATTCCCCCCCTTCATTCCACTTCACCTGCAAACTCCCTCCTCCACCATTCTGTCCCCCTTAGTTTATAACCACGTGTCTCAAGTTCTTCAGATTCTATATTTCCCCTACTATTCTTGCCCTCCCTCTATCTATTTTTTACCTACTGTCTATGCTACTTATTTTCTGTTCCTTCTCCCCCCTTCTCCTCTTCCCACTCCCCTGTTGTTAACCCTCCATGTATTCTTCATTTCTATGGTTCCACTCCTGATCTAGCTGTCCTCTTGATTTGCTTTTGTTTTAGGTGTGGTTGTTAATAACTGTGAGTTGGCTGTCCTTTCACTGTTCATATTTTTCATCTTCTTTTTCTTATATAAATCCCTTTAGCATTTCATATAATAAGGGCTTGGTGGTGATGAACTCCTTGAACTTGACCTTATCTGAGAAGCACTTTATCTGTCCTTCCATTCTAAATGAAAGTTTTGCTGGATAAAGCAATCTTGGCTGTAGGTCTTTGGATTTCATGACTTGGAATACTTCTTTCCAGCCCCTTCTTGCCTGTAAGGTCTCTTTTGAGAAATCAGCTGACAGTCTGATGGGTACTCCTTTGTAGGTGACTGTCCCCTTATCCCTTGATGCTTCTAGGATTCTCTCCTTCATTTTGGTCTTGGCTAATGTAATTATGATGTGCCTTGGTGTGTTCCTTCTTGGGTCCAACTTCTTTGGGACTCTCTGAGCTTCCTGGATTTCCTGGAAGTCTATTTCCTTTGCCAGACTGGGGAAGTTCTCCTTTATTATTTGTTCAAATACGTTTTCCACTCGTGGCTGTTTCTTTCCCCCTTCTGGTACCCCTATAATCCGGATGTTGGAACGTTTAAAGATGTCCTGGAGGTTCCTAAGCCTCTCCTCATTTTTTTGAATTCTCATTTCTTCATTCCTTTCTGGTGGGATGTTTTGTTCTTCCTTCTGGTCCATTCCATTGATTTGAGTCCCAGTTTCCTTTCCATCACTATTGGTTTCCTGTGCATCTCCCTTCATTTCAATTAGTTTAGCCTTCATATGTTCCTCTAATTTGTGACTATAATCAACCAGTTCTGTGAGCATCCTGATAAACAGTGTCTTGAACTGTGCGTCTGAGAGGCTGGCAATCTCTTGGTTGCTTACAGTTATCAGCTCTGGGACTTTGAGTTCTTCTTGCGCCATCTTTTGGGCAGTTCCTGCCTATTACTAGCAGGATCAGAGCCCTAGGTGTTCACTAGAGCAGGGCAACTCAGTTGCTGGGTTGATATGCTCCATGTGGGGGTGGGGTCAAAGAGGAGCAATGGCATCCCATCTGCCACCTTCCGCTGCAGCTGCTACAGCTGCCATGGCACTGGGGCCCGTGTGTTATGTCCCACTGCACTCGAGTGTGCCACCACCGTCAGCCCTCCGCCACTGGGTTCGCCCCCTGGGGCCTGCGTGGTCCGTCTCACTGTGTCTGAATGTGCAACCTCGGTCAGTCTGCCCCACACCCTGACTGGGTTCAGTCTACCTGGGCGCCTAGGTCGGGGGATCTGTCCCGCCCGACCCTGCTCGCTGCTGGCTCCGCCCCTCTTACCGTCCCTGTTGAAGGGTTAGTGGTTGTCAGACTTCCGTATAATTCAATTTTCTGTTCTTTGGCTGTGCCTTTGTTCTCCAACCCTTTGTTGTACTCAAACTTGGTTGTGGGAGAAGGCACAGTGTTTCCACCTATGCCTCCATCTTGGCTCAAGTGCAAAAAAGTTTAAAAAAATAAGCAAAAGATATGGAATAGGTAAAAGGGTATAAGCAACATTTTGTTGTGATATCTAAGGAAAATCAATATGAAATTATGTAGATATTTTCCAATTATAAAATCCTCAAAATACAAAATTATTCATAACAGTGTAAGCAAGGAATACCTAATATCTATTGATCTCCATGAAAATAAGGTACGAGATTTATTTTTTCCTACACAGTCATGCAATAAGCTGACAGTGAATTCTCTTCAGCCAGGTACAAAGTTAGCATTCCAAAACCATGGGCCAGTTCATCGCGCATACATTACATTGTATCAGAAATATTGGGCACATATCAATATATTTGGATTGTATCATTTTAAAAGTCTAGCAATAGCTTTTTAAAGAAAAGACTATATATATATATATATATATATATATATATTTTTAATGTCATCCAATGTGTTTGGCACTTTTCCAGAACTTGTTTAATTAATTTACACCCAGTCAGTTTCCACCCTCTCCAGTACCCAAAGAGAAAACTGAAGCTCAGAATAGTTAAAAAAATAAAAAATAAACATCTACTCCAGGTTCACACAGCTCATGAGTGACACAGGCAAGTCTTTATATTACTTAGGGCATCTCACACTCTGGCATACCTGCTTCTTGGTCTAATAAATACACAAAAGTCCTGTCATATAGTTTTTTTGTATTTAATGTATTTTCTTATGTATTTATGTATTTACTATGTATTCATACTGTATTTATTTTCAGTACATTTTGATACATTTTGAATAGCATCAGTAATTACCAAGGAAAAAACATACATTTTCTCTTCAAAGAGTAAGAGATAACTGAACATGGTATTCATTATTTTTAGAGCTGAAGTAGACTTTGTATATGTTTAAAGGGAAATACATCCTACTAACCAGTGCAATAATTGGTTTATTTCCCCCTTAAAGTATATCACCGTAGTGAATGAAAGTTATGGGAAGATAAGTTGTCCTGATGTAAAGCATTCACTCCAACAAATTAGAAAAGCACAAAATGGAATTGACTTCCTCCTGAGATTCCAATTCAGAATCAACAACATGCAGAGGACATTTATTGATGCTTCACAGGGTTGAGGCTTGCTGGGCTGTAGAAGGCATTTATTATAAAGGCAGGGAATGGTACGNAATAGCATCAGTAATTACCAAGGAAAAATCATACATTTTCTCTTCAAAGAGTAAGAGATAACTGAACATGGTATTCATTATTTTTAGAGCTGAAGCAGACTTTGTATATGTTTAAAGGGAAATACATCCTACTAACCAGTGCAATAATTGGTTTATTTCCCCCTTAAAGTATATCACCATAGTGAATGAAAGTTATGGAAAGATAAGTTGTCCTGATGTAAAGCATTCACTCCAACAAATTAGAAAAGCACAAAATGGAATTGACTTCCTCCTGAGATTCCAATTCAGAATCAACAACATGCAGAGGACATTTATTGATGCTTCACAGGGTTGAGGCTTGCTGGGCTGTAGAAGGCATTTATTATAAAGGCAGGGAATGGTATGCATGGCCTTTTTAATTTTGGGTGTCTGTGATTCCAATTTAGAGAGCGTTCAGAAATAAAATGTTGACAGAGAAGGAAAGAACATAAAAAGAGATATTTTAAAAAAATAAACTGCTTTACGCAGAAAATATAGCCTACTTGTATTCATGGAAACTTGAGATATGGCAGGTTCAGAATAGATGGAGAAATACAATAAATTCCCACTTAGAGCCAAACAATGCAAAGAAGTTTAAAACTGGGTATGGCTAGAGAAATGTCATCTCATGTGTCATTGTTTAATGGTTGTGCCGCCTAGCCGAGTAAGAAACCACCGTTGTGCCAGCAACGGGGAAGCAGCACACTCTCCTTGCACAAAGCTTCTGTGATGCTCGCACCTACTGTGTCACCTAGCTTCCTTTGTTGCCGTAATTTTATTCTATTTTTCTAATCTGAACTACATAATATCCAGATACTCCTAAGTGATGGTGCTAGAGCTGAAAATGAGCTTTTCAAAATTATACTTTGGAATAGGTCCTAAAAGTGTTAGAACACCATCAAAATATTCAGACAACTATACAGTTAATTCAAGAGCAAATATATTGAGATATATAGATAATATTGCTGGGAAGTAATAAAACAGAGTAAAGCAAGAGTACACAGTAATTGTTGTAGAATTATGTACTCCCAAACTATACAATATTTTCACTCTTTACATTTATCCCTATAGGAAAATACTTATTTATACAAAGTGTAAAGGAAAAGGTCTCTGTAACTCTGCTTAATTAGACTTATTTCTTAACTAGTAAAAAACTTAATGGAGTAATTATTGTTATAAAGGAATCAGTTTCACAAGTATACCTTTTGTTTTCTTTAGTTCAAAAAATTTGATAAAGAGAAAAGCTAAATCCAAAGAGCTATTGGGTTAAGAAATAACAATTAAACAAAAATATATTATTTCATGAACAGAAACAAATATATTTCTATTTATAATATAATATTATATTTCCATATATTATAGCTCTATTAATATCTAATTGAAGCCTCAAATATAAACCAAAAGATAATAAATATCTGTTAGAAAATTATTTGATTAAAAATATAGTGCAAGGTTATTCATTTCACAATTCATATACACATTTATATGCTGAATTGGTACTTGAGGATATATATGAGAAGGCAGTTCCAAACAGAATTTATTTATAAAAAATTGTGTATTTTTTCTTACATGTTTAAACTTCAATTACTTTCAAAGTATTCTCTATTTGATGCAATACACCTATTGAGATTTTTTCCCACTTCTCAAAACAGTTTTTTGAATTAATCAGTTTTGATGCCTTTTAGTGTTTCTGCAAGTTTTTGTTCCAACTCTTCCATCCACATTAGCAAAATGTTTCTTTTTGAGGGCTTTTTCATCAGGGAAAACAAAAAAGTCACTTGAGGTGGGACTGGGTGAACAGGGAAGGTGGGATATGCGGGTTCATGTCAGTTTTGGTCAAAAACTGCAGAACACTCAGTGTGGTGTGGGAAAGGTGTGCTCATAAATCACTCATCATCAAATGGACCAATGAATTGAAAGAGCTCTCAAAAAAAAAAAAAAAAACCAAAACACTGAAGTTCAACGCAGCCTCTCACTACAACATCAGCTGGGATACTAATACAGATGGGTTCCTAGAACACTCACCAAGAGGGGTAACCCTGCAGTACAAGGGGTATGCCTTCCAGAAGATAAGTCTACTTTTTGGGGGGGTGTCCCCCATACATACATTTTAATAACCCTGTGCATCCCTAGTTTTTAATCATTTTCTTCCCCACAAAGTGGTCTCTTTTTAAAAAAGGGAGAAAAAATATTTCATTTGAACATCCACATCTTCAAGTTGAAATAACAGTGAATAGCATCAGTACACATTATATTATCAATAAATGAGTTGAATGATCTGTCATTCCAAAGTAAAAAGTCAGAATAGCTAGTACTCAATTCTCGGTTTTCTGAGTCCAAATTTAAGGTTTTCTTCACTATGTAGTCAGTGTTGTTTTTGCCTCAAGGGGTTGGGCTGGGAAGAAAATCAAAATCTGTGGTGCACTTATAAAAGCATATAACATATTTTTTCAATGACTTAATTATAATTTGCATTTCTCTAATATGTATTTTGTGGGTGGACAATTAGGGATATAATCTTTTGTCTTCGATCAAAATCAAAATACCACAATTTTATGAGCACCAATGCCTGGCTTATCTGGTATGATCTACCTTCCTCACAGACAGAATCCTAACTAGAGAGGGATTTTCAGTTAATCTCAATGCAAAATATATTTTCTTAGATTTATGTCTGAAATTAGTTCCTTAATTTTAAGCTACTTCAATTGAATTTTTTCTGAATAATGAAAGTTAAATAATACTACAATGAGCAAAATGAAAGTTGCCTTTCTTAAATTCATGTACATTCTATATTCACATTCAAAACTTGACCTTGCCCTGGCTGGTGTGGCTCAGTGGATTGAGCACTGGCTTGTGAGCCAAAGGGTCATTGGTTCTACTCTCAGTCAGAGCACATCCCTGGGTTGCAGGACAGGGGCATGCAAGAAGCAACCACCCATTGATGTTTCTCTCCTCCTCTTTCTCCTTCCCTCTCCTCTGTCTAAAAATAAATAAATAAAATATTTAGAACGTGACATAAAGTTCACTGACTTTTAAATTAATTATCTAGTAGGGCAATAACTTACTAGTTTCCAGCAATTGTTTTTCTGTTTGGTGTTTAAAATCATCATTGAGATTTTTTAAAATTTCTACGTAAACCATGATGGATAATTTGGTATACA
Source organism: Sturnira hondurensis (assembly GCF_014824575.4). Classification (NCBI taxonomy): domain Eukaryota; kingdom Metazoa; phylum Chordata; class Mammalia; order Chiroptera; family Phyllostomidae; genus Sturnira; species Sturnira hondurensis. The sequence goes on along the minus strand of NW_028088106.1, from coordinate 1,049,088 downwards.
AACATATACCTGAAGACAGTGGTCATAAGGATTCTCGGAGAAGTATTCAAAACCATAATTTGATTTTTTTCCAAAGGGAGAGATAGAGATACTCAGGGTCTGAATTAAAGAAAAAAAATCAGACTTTATACAAGGTCTTTCAGAAAAGGATCTCTGTTCACAAAGAAAACTATCCTCTAATTTTGAGCTACCAAGTATGGGTTGAATCCACTGGAGAGGCCATAAAGGACATTCTTTAAGCATCACCCTGGTTTAACAAGCTGCATATTAATTAGCTAAAATCCATTCATAATAAGATATCAGCTTTTGTTGCTTTTAAAAAATGTAAAGTTCTAAAAATTCAACAGATATTTATTAGCCAATAAAATACAGACAATCTTTACACATGCACAGTTACTCTGTAAATATTTGATTTCAAAAATTCTGACAGTAAATTTTTACTTTGGCATTTAATGTTAAATAGTAAGACTATTTATAAAGATAATATTTGTGTCTTAAGCTTCTAAATGCCAATGTACAAGGGAAATGGAGTGATACATAATTTGCATGACGATTATGAGAAGAATTTAAAGAGTTTATCATGGATAATTTAACAAGGTGTTAATGAGTGAGAAGTCACATTAACATGAATACTCAAGTGAACCATACTTAAGAATGTTCTCATGCGTAGAACTATGGGTCCCACCAGAATGTGAAAACAAAAAGAAAAAAAAAAACTTACATCCAGCTTGCAGTAAGACTCTTATTTTGTGGAAATAGAACATCAAAGAAAAAGAAAACTCTTATGTTCTGTTGTGATTAAGGATTTTAAAGTACAAAACAGAAAACACCAACATGCAGTGACTATTTTGTCTGGAGTTATGTGGTACTTCAATTATTTCTAGAGATTTAATCTAACATCTCAGCTCACCTACATCAATTGCACAACAACCTATTTCTGGTCAAGTTTCTATGGTTTGGTCTGAGGAATATCCCAAAGCTGTGATATGATTTTAGGGACATTTGCTTTGTACATTCTTCTTCCTACAACAGTCAAAAGCATTTCAAAGGTGTTGATTTCTAAGTCTAAATTCCTATAGCAAGATAAAATATTATATACTAACTATGCTCAGATCTTCTGTGTATGTGTGTGTGTGTGTGTGTGTGTGTGTGTGTGTGTGATGATATACTTACTGTTCTCATTATTCAGTTGAACCATTACCAAGGTCTTAAATACTAATCACAATGTTATATTACACAACACCTTTTGGCTCACAACTAAATTCCATAAATCTCAGATACTCTTTTACTAAAGTACTTTCTGTTGAAAAATATATATTATTCTAATCAAAATGGACAAATTATGAACTTGATCCAATATAATGGATTTTCATTAAATCTTAAAAAATTAAACATGGCAAAGTATAATTAGTCAATTAAATTATTTTTATTTACTTTTTTCTTCAGCATAAGTCAAAGGCTCTATTCTCTCCAACTTTATATAACTGCAGCATAAAAATACCTACTTTTTAATGTTATGTTTACTCGATGGACTCATTTTATTATAATGCTAAAAATAACGACTAAAACCATGGAGTTTATAGTTCTTCTCTTTTTTCCTCATTTTTCTATTACCACATCTTAGAAGGACAAGAACTTCTCACACACTCACCCACAGGCACACATATCCACACACACACTCATTCAAACTAGTATGGAAAGAAATATCCTTAGATTTTGGCATCAGATCTTTAAATTCTAATTCAAAATTTTTCTTCCATCTGAAGGCATACTCTCAGCTAAACTACTCAGCCTTACTGCAGCTCCATCCCTCAACTTGGAAGTGGTCACTGTAAATTCTTGTGTATCAGAAAATGCATCAGTTAAAATCATTGTGTGTGTTAATGTTACATATTTTGTATACAATACCAGCTCTAAATAGAGACATTTTTTTTATTATTTGGGACCCCATCTTCTCAGTTAAATTTAATCGAGTTCTCCAACATGAGTTAAAAAGCAAGAAAATATGTCAGGATATTTGTTTAAAAGTAGCTTCCAAACAACTTTTTATAATGCTTATTCCTCTAGAAGCGAATATACACATGGAATGATGATCCCAAAGAGGTTTCAATTGTGCTTATAAGATTTTACTTCCTGAGTTGTGACACGGACTGCTAGATAACATTTTATTTAAAGGATGTGGGAAAATTTTTTCAAACTAAAAATTAATCATAAAGCTTTATTTGGAGCAAATTGTGGTACTGATAAAAATTCTGTTTGAGTACTCATGTAATAATTTAACAAATAGTTACTAAGATCCTGAGATGTTCCATTGTTAAAAATGAGGTAGTAAGCAAAAAAAAAAAAAAAAGACATGGCATATGAAGTTAACAAAATTACAAAATTGTAGGAAAGACAAACATTAATTAAAGAACTAGATGAGTAAAATTTTGGTTATAAGTTGAGCAAGGAGATGTAAATAAATGTTATATAAATGTGTAGGAATGACTTAGGTAAAGGTGGGTTCAGAACGCTCTCAAAGGAAGGAGACTTTTCTTAAATCAACCAAAGGGCAGAGCAAGGGAGCCTGTGCTGATGTTTAATATCTGTAAGTTAAGAGATTTCCACCAAATACCTGAGTGAGGGTAGAGATTTGGGTGGGTCAATTTGGTTAATTAGTTATATAAATAATTATATTAAATAATTTATTAAAAATAAATTGCTTAAAATTATGAGTTCATTATTGTCTCAAAAATTTCTTAAATTTTTTTTCTGAAAATAGGTTACTTTACTTTTCCAAGAAAACTTGAAAGACAATCCCAAACAAAGATAATTTATTTTGGGAGTTTTCTCCAAACAACAATATGCTGCTACAGACTCTTAATATGAAAAAGCAAAGGCAAAAACAATAAATTTCACTTGTTTTTAAAGTGTTTGGTGTTTTTTTCATAATTTTGTAATCTTGAGAATTACTGTTTCCAAGATGAATATTCATATAATGAGAAACTGTCATTGATTAAATACCATCTAGCATACCCTCTAAGACTCCTCATTCTCAAACAAATGACATGTAAATCTAGTTAACTGCATGACCTCTTTTCACAAGGGTGACATGTGTCTTCTTGTTCTTACTTCATCTCCACACAACATCCCCTGTGCAGTCCAGCTAAGGTGCTCTTTTCTGAGCTAAGAGACAGATAATTCCACTGCAGATAAGTCAATGAGAATGTGGGGGAACCAAGCTTAAGCTGCCATTAACTCTCCCTGTCATGGAGCTATAGAGTCTTTATGTTTATATTTTATTTATTTATTTTTATCTAATATTTATTTTATTTTGTTTATTACCATTTAGTCCCCTATACACCCTCCCCCAAGCAATTACCACACTTTATGCATGTCCATCAGTCCTTTTTCATCTTTGCCGAATCCCTCCATGCCCTAATTCCCCTCCCACTAGCTGTCATTTGCGCTCCATCTATGAGTTTGTCTCTGTTTTGTTTTCAGTTCAGTTTGTTCATTATATTTCACATGTGAATAAAATTATATGGTATTCGTCTTTCTCTAACTGTCTTATTTCACTTAGCACAATGAGCAAAGAACCTGAATAGGCACATCTCTGAAGAGGACATACAGATAGCCAATAGACATATGAATAGATGCTCCACATCACTAATCATCAGAGAAATGCAATTTAAAACCAAGGTGAGATATCACTTCACACCGGTTAAAATGGTTATCATCAATAAATGAACAGACAACTATTAGTGAGGATATGGAGAAAAGGGAACCTTTGTGCATTATTGGTGAGAATTAAGATGGGTGTCGCCACTATGGAAAACAGTAAGGAGTTACCTCAGTTATTTAAAAGTAGAACTGCCTTATTATGTAATGATTCTATTTCTGGGAATTTACCTGAAGAAAATCATAACGCTATTTCAAAATATATATATACCCCTATGTTGGTTACATTTTTATAATAGCCAAGATTTGGTAGCAGCTCAAGTTCCCTTCAGTAGATGAGTGGATAAAAAAGCTATGGTACATTTATACAATGGAATACTACCTGGTCATATAAAAATAAGGAAATCTTACCCTTTGCAACAGCATGGATAGACCCAGAGATCATTATGCTAAATGAAATAAACCAGTCAGAGAAAGATAAGTACCATGAGATTTCACTAATATGTGGAATCAAATGAACAAAATCAACGAACAACATAGAAACAGACTCACAGATAGAGAACAGGCCAACACCTGTCAGAGGGGTGGGGTGTGCAGGGCTGGATGCAAAAGGTAAAGGGATTAAGAAAAAAAACCTCATAGACCTACATGATAGTGTGATGATTACCAGAGGGAAGGGGCTTGGGGGAGAGGTAGAAAAGGATTTAGGGGGATAGATGGTGATAGAAGAAGACTTGACTCAAATTGGTAAACACAATATAATACACAGATTAATTTTATTAACCTATGTCACCCAAATAAGTTTAATGAAAAAGTAAAAATAAAGTAATATTTATTGATTGATGAATTCTCAGTGAAGTACTGCTAGTTCTAAACAACATTTTGGTTGTGACAGGAAGTTCTCCCAGCTGGAAGGATTCAATTATATTTGAATTCTATTTATTTGAGTTGTGAAAATCAAGATAAACTTACTAAAACCCAAATTTAGAAGTATTCTCTATACCTGGTGAGTCTTTTTGTTTGTTTGTTTTACTTTTTTATTTTATTTTATTCTTGTTCAAGTACAGTTTTCTGTCTTATATAGCCAATAGCAAACTGAAGTATAAATCACTGGAAATTTCTTTGTGTGTGTGCACGGGTATAGCCACATACATAGCTACACATGGGTATAGCCAGGTTTGTTTGATGTAGGGATAACAAATTCAGATTGGGTAAAAAAAAAACAATCCCTTGTCTGACATTGTTTTTTCTTGCAACAGCCTCATCTCCAAGATATCCTTAGCAAAGCAAACAGGATCAACAATAGGACATAAGGGCTGTTAAACGCTTGGCGTGCCCACATCATTGATCTCCTGAACTAAACCCCCCCTGTCAGGGGCAAGAAATGAGCCTTAAATTTCCTCTGGTAGGAAAGTCAGACAAAAGAAGAAGTGAAATATATATGTCTATTAGATAACACATATTAGATGAAATATATATGTCTATATAATATTTTCTAATCCTTAAGCAGAAGGTATTTTCCATTTGATCTTCAGAAAGAAGTTATCACATTTTTTCTTGCTACTGGTCCCTGTGAGCTGCCATTTTCACTGCAACAATGAAGCCAGTGTGGAAGTAAAATAAAGAAAACAGGCACATTAGGACTTTGACAATAAACTCATTCATAGCTCTTTCAGTCTGGAAGATTCTGAGACTTTAGCAACATAGTAAGTGCTAAATAGAATAAGGTAAATGGATTCTGATAAAACCAGTACCGGTGATTTCAAAGAAAGAAAAATAGAGCAAGGCACTTAACTGTGAAACCATGATGAGTGGGTTTAGTTCCAGAATACCTCTCAAGACAAATTCTTTTCTGATCTCAGACCAACTAGCTCAATTATAACAGCAATAGGAAAGTGTAAGGGGAGAGAATTTAAAGGGATGAATTTACTTCTCCTTTATAATTTCAAAGATGTTTGCTCTCCTTACGATAGAGATCATAAACTTCCATAAGGAAATTGAACATGAAGTATGTACAAACTTTTACATTAACACAACCTTAAAGAGTGCTGTTTTGAGGTTCACTTCTCTTTTTTTCTTGTATTTTTCTTTCTTTCTGTTTTCTTGCTATTGTTGCCTGGATGTTTTTGCAAGTATAAACCACGTCATTGTACTGTTGGCACACCTTCCTCTTCTCTTGCTTTATCTGATTCCCTTGGTGATGATGACTTTTCACTCAACTTTTTTTATTTTCTTTAGGGAAAAAAGAGGGTACTTAAAGTGCTAATACTCTAGTGCACAATTCATGCTCAGTCTCTCTCTCCATCTCTCATTAGCCTTGCTCTGGGCACACAACGGGCTTTACATAGAAATACATAAATAAACACTAAACGCTACTTCTGTGCTGAGAATGACAGGGGTAGCAATATTGTGGTAATGTTACCTTGAGGATGGCAGTTTCATGTTCTTGGGGCAGACACCTTGCACAACCCCTTTGCTTTTCACCCTAGGTTCCATAAGCCCTGTGTATATGGATTTTAATAGTTGGATTTCAGAAGTCTCACACTAACATCATCAATCAAGGATTCATCACATTTTAATCCATATTTTCAAATACAAAAAGTAAATACATAAATTGCAAGCCATTTTTCTTTCCTCTTTATCCATTTCCCCTTTCTTCCCTTCCTTTTCTTTTTTTCCCTATATTTTCTGGGAAGAGGAGCCAGAAGGGTGGGAATTTTCATCCTTAACTAAAAAAAGCATTTTCTCATTGCTGTGACCAAATGTAGAATACAGATTATGTCAACTGCATGATTTTTTATTTGTTTATAGATTGAGACTTTCAGTGTTTCTGATATATAAGTATATGTATTTTCTATTTCTTGTTTTTGTATCAATAAGGTATTAAATCCAAATAAGAAATTTAACATTTAGAGATATAAATTGAATTACAATTAGTAATATATTAATTTCTTAGATATTTAATTTTAACTCATGTCTTCCAAGTCTGGTTTTCATTAAGGACAAGGTTCTTAATCTAGATCCAAGAACAATAATTTTAATCATTAAGTTTTATGACACTTACCAGTTATAGTGCATCTCTTTTGTTTTATTTTTCAATTACAAGTTTACATTCAATAGTATCCTATATTAGTTTTAGATTTATTATCCTGTATTTAGTTTTATGTACAGCATAGTGGTTTGACATTATGTACCCTACAGAGTGGTTCCCCACCCCCTATATATTTATAATTCATTTCTAACAAATATATACTAAGTAATTATGTGCTTGGCATCATGCTGAGTTTTGTAGGTACTCAATTGCACATTCTCTCCTTTTCTTTAGAGTTTACCTGGTTGACCCCAAGAACGAATGTACCTGGTGGCTAACTGGGCTCACACAAGATGCCCTTCAAGGAGAACCTGCACTGAGCTGCCTAATTGCCCTGTATTGCTATTTGGATCAATCCTTATAAAGGAGTTCCTGGAATCATAAAGGAGTTCTAGGAGTTCCTGGAACCAATAAACCTGAGACTTTCAGCATTCAATAGAAACTGCACAGCTCTGTCCTCATTAGCACCTTCAGCTACCAAATGAGAATAGTTCCATTTAACTCGGTAGTTATTTTTAGACCAATCAAACCATGAGGATTTTAAGTCCTCATGTTCATGAGAATGGACCAATCAGGGACCAAGGGCAGGGATACCTTTCTGGGTAATTCAGCCACCCTCTGGCTCAAAGAGCACACTTTCAGTTTTCATCTAAGACTGTACTTTCCCACCTGAAGTTGTATCATCCTAGCTGTAAAAGAATTGAGCAGTATTATGTTGGGGACTGCTCTGCCTGGTTTCAGGAGTTTTAACTACCACCCCCCCCCCCCCACCATGGCTAAGGATGAGCGAGCAACCTCCAGAATGTGAGCAACATGAGACAAAATCTTGTCTCTGGTAGCAAATGCTGCCTCAGTTTTCTCTCCCTACCCCAAAAGGATGGTTGGAAGTCAGAGATGGATAAGACTCCTCACAGTGAGGGGCAACCTAAGCGAGATTTGATCACTTGGGAGGCCATCATGGAAGGACTTGGGGGGGCTGCAACAAAGAGCAAGCAACAACGGCTATGTCACAGACCCTTGCTCCCTGGCTCTGTGACATAGCCCGGGTCCCCATGTCTTCTGGGAGAAGCGCTTCCTGGCTCTAATCCACTTATACCTGAAAACCTGATGGGAGGAGTGCAGCTTCTTGCCTTGCTAGAGCAGATCCAGGGAAATCTGGTGTAAGAAAGAATTCCTAAAAAATCCTGTGAAACCTGCTTTTCTGGGAGTGTTTTCATTCATATGTTAAGGATCCGAGCAGGAAACCCTAAAGTTTCTGTAAAACCCCCTTCCTGATAGACACTGACTCAGACTAAGCCCTCAGATTTCTTTGAAATGTTATCTACTGTTTGACCCTTGCCACCTGGTATTACTATGTATTACAACCCAATAAATGCCCCTGGAGGAAGGGGCTCAAAGTCTTTTTCCTCTGAGAAACTGGCCACTTGTCCTCCCCAAGCAGATCATGTCTTGGTAGTGTTTACTTTAATCCATGGCAGATGGGGGGACTGGAGGGCAAAGTTGCCTCCACAGTATTACTATTGAGTTGTGTTACAGCTGTGCTGTTCCAGTGCCAAGATATGTCAAAATTGAGATGTTTGCACTAAAAAATGTCTCTCTCTCCTCACTACTGTACACTAAATTGCGAACTCCTGTTGTCATTGAACTGGCAGTGACAACCTTTATTTAACAACATCTTTAGAGTGGACAGTTTTTATTTTTGCCCTCCTATAACATCAGTTACATCTTCTGACTATAGGCCTTGATTTTTTTTCACTCTCTGCAGTCATGTTAAAACAATGAAATAAAAATATTAAAATTTTATATAATTATTTATTTCTTTAGCCTCAGGATTTCAGGATTTGGTTTCAGAAATAGCACATACACCTAAGTTTGTACAATACAATTCAACCTCAGGATTTGGAGTGAGATATGCATGCTTTAAAATGCTGGTGGCCAGGTTTTTCCTACAGATGGAATCAGCCCAGAAAGAAGACAGCCCTGAGGAACCAAGAGATGGAAAGAAGCTAATTATTAACAACATATTCTGAGATTCTAGATCTAAATATGCCTTAAGTCATGAATACTAAAATTTCATGTACACAAATGTGGTTCATGGTCCAGCAACAGCAACAGGTCCTGGGGACTTCTTTGAATTGCAAAGTTTCAGCAGATCTACTAAACCAAAAGCCATAGGAATGGAGCGTACTTAATTAATCTGTTATTTACGAGGCTTACAAATGATGCTAATGCCCATCAGGTGATGTTCCTGTCTGAGAACCAATGTTCTAGCTTATTTGTATGTAGACAATGAATGTCTAGACTAGATTCCTTTCTTCCATGGATATTTCAAATGCATTAAATTAATATTTTCAGTAGAGTTTGAGTAAGATCCAGAATAGAAACCAGATTTGAGTTCAGACGAAAGGAGGGCGAGAACATGGCAGAAGGGGAATGTTATCAATGCTTTAGGTTCCCTTGGACCTTTAAAAAACTAAGACAGTATAATCCATCCTCAAAGGTGCATCTAGGACATCAGACCTAATCTTTATTTGTGCTAGAGATATGTGACTTGTCTCATAAGCTAAAGAAACTGCTGACATTCAGAAAAGCAATTGTGAACTAAGAAAGAGACCTGAGGAGATATTTGAAAGGCGAAAAGGATCAATAGGAGAAGTCAAGGGTTCAAATATTGGAAATGTAAAATATGTCAGTATGAGGCCATGTGTAGGAAGCTAAGATGAGGTCAAGTCAAGAGCCAGGACTAAACCAATGAAAAATTACTTTTAAAAAAGTCAATGTTTGACAAGGACTTTTGCCATCTGTAAGCTGCTTTTTTGCAATCTGAAGTGCTTCTGTAAACAACCACTTCAGTGACCAGAATCTGTTTCCATCTAGCCAGAGAACTTCTTTTCACCAATGAGGTAATGCCATGGAAAGAGATTCAAATGACTGTCAGATCTTCCAGGAATCAGTATTTATTTTTCAAGCTTCAGTGATCTCTTCGACTCTGGAGAATAACTCCTCTATGTTGTGAGAGCTCTGACATCTTCCCTGACATCAGCTTGTTTTCTTCTCCAAATACAGAATAAACTTCTGTCCAGTAAGGTCAGGATAGAAATCAAAAATAAAATTGTTATTTTTAAAAAAATTAATGATTTAAGTGTCATAAACCTCAGAATTTAAAAGTGCTTAGAGTATGAAAGTGAAATGATAATGTCATTAAGGATAATTCCAAGTGAGATTAGTACATTTAATATGATATAAGGACCCAGAATATATAAATATTTTAAATTGAGTGCTGTTTTTTTAACATCAATACAAAGTAATTAAGAATATGTTTTTTCTGTTACAGTTGACTGGCTTGAAACCAATTTCAAATCTTAACTTTCTAGTTATCTTAGTTAATGTCTCTGAAGCTTTTTTTTTTCATCTGGAAAATCTTAATGACAGTAATCACCAACGTTTGCACTGAGTTGATGAGTTAACACACAAGCATTTTGCATAGGGCTCAATACCCATAAGAAATCAGTACATTGTTAACAACAATAATACATATGTTTGGTCATATGTGCTTTTTTGTCCTTTAGACAAACTACATAAAATAAAATTAAAATATGACATTATAAATACTTTTAATATTTCCTTTATTTAACATAAATTACCACATACTTAAAAACAGAAAAGAATAGGTTGAGAGAATTCCAAATAACCATCCAGAACAGTTTCACACATTTCAGAAGCTGCTTAAAGAAAGCAAAAGGACACTTTGTTAGTATCAGGGAAAAAGGAATTCCGTGCTCTATCTGCTACCGTAATCACCCAGAGAGGACCATTACTGCCTTATGATGATTCACGGATTCTTTTTAACATTTAGCACATTGTTAATTGAAGACCCACTGTGTGCTGTCACTGCACAAGCTCTAAAACTAAACTGATGACTGTCACCTGTAATTGTCTCCAGTGAAACCTGCAAGAAGATCATTTATCTGGTAAAAAGATTAAGTATCATTTATTTTTTGGTATAAATTTTTCATTGAATATTTTAAATATGATCTCTGACTCCCCAAAGCACAATTTAAGGGCACTTGAATTATCTGAAAGTATAGCTTTTTGAAATTCTCTTCCCTCCACTATATTGTACAGTCATCAAGGTGACGGCCTGTATATATTATATTTCCTGAATCCAGCTCAACACCTTGTGCATAAAGGTGCTCAAAAAATAATTACTGTATTCCATTTACAATAAAAGTTCCTGTTTAAGCTTTGGACACATTATGTTGCCTTTTGTATAGTAGCAATTGAGTGGCCTACTAGTAAATTCTTCCTTTTTTTCGGCTATTGCAATGGAGGGTATCCATGGAGAGAATATCTATTGACAATGGACTAGGGTTCATTAGAACTCATTTTAAGTCTTGGTTGGCTCAGTCTGAGTAATCAACAATAATCCATTTCTTTATGCTATAATTTCTCTACATATAAACTTGAAATAATACCATTGGCTATTTTTAAATTAAAGATAAAAACAAGGATTATGGCTAGGAAAACACAATCAAATATTATTAAGAGAAATTTTTAAAGAAAAAAAAACAGTGCTATTTGCTTCAAAGTATTACTATTCCTTTAAAAATTATTTTACTTTTTAAAGGAAGAATCTAGTAATGATCTAGGCTTTTCACATTTTCAAATCTTGTGAGATGAAAAACAGCCCAGGCAGAGCATCTGAACTGAAATATCTACTTGTTTTCCATCAATATTAGCTCCTTTCTTTGGCCCTGGAATATTTTTCATGTTTAAAAGTCTCTTATAAATTTCTAAACTAAAAATACTGACCCAGAGTCAGTTAACTAACTCCTAGCACTGAGAAATTATACCTGGGTAGAATGGGGCTAACTTTTAGCCTTTTAGGATTTTTCTGTCTCAAATTATTTTCCTTCTTTATTGCTGCAATTGTGCAATAAATTTTGTAGAAGATTTTAACAGTAGTAGATTTCTCATTGCTATACCATTGTCACCAACAGGAAGCAGCCATTTGGGGTCTTTTCATACTAAAATTTACCTTCCTGTAAATTAATTTTCCAAGAAACTTCAGGAAGTTGGAAACAGTTAATTAAGTGAATATGAGTTCAATGATCACTCATCACACTTTGTCAGATAAAATGAATATAGGAATAATCATATTAAATTGATCCTGATAGAGTAATTAAATGAAAAGAACTGATATGCTATGTGAAGTTATTTCACTGATCTCATGAGAAAACAAATATACAGAGTTCTAAGTAATGGGACTCTCTTTGCAAGTAGTTTACATCTAAGAGTTGCCAGAATGTAGAAAATAAAGAAATATCATTGAAAATATATTAATTTAATACAAAATAAACAATTTAAAATTTAATTTCAAATAAACAAGTAGTTTCAATCATAACTGTGCCTCATACTAAGTATAAATATTACTCATACAAAAATATATGCTTATATGCAACTCAAATTTAGTAGGATCTTTATTATTTTATTTCTTTGCTAAGTCACACAACTCGTACTAAACATTTAATCTTCATGAATCTCAACAAGGTAAGTGATATTATCAGCATTTTTATAAATTTAATGAGACAGGGAGTCTGAGTATAGTATCTATACTAAAGCAACACGGTTGTGTGTTAAAGCTAGTCTTCTAAACCAAACAGTGTGGCTCTAAAGCTCTGTTTTCAACGACTGCACACTGTCACTTTCGGTTAAAGACATACTGTTGTAAGGTAACAGTGGCTACACATTTCCATAAGTGTAAATGAAATGATTTAAGCAAAACCATATTTGATGTTTCTCTTTAGTAGCATATGAAATGTTTTCCTTCAGCACAGAGGTGACATTGTCACATCCGACTTAAAAAGAAAGACAGAAGCAATTAGGGAATGACATTCCTAAATTTCCAAGTCTTACAGAACAAAGGCAAAACCCTGCAAGTCCGTTTAATCTGCATAGAAGTTTACAAATCCTTGATCCAATTAAGTGCTGGTTACAGCTAAACACCACTCAATATTGAATGATTCCATTGTTACAATAACACTAAAAGAGCGACTAACTTCAACTTAGATTCTCCAGAACTTCCTTATGCTATGCTTTGCTCTTTGTCTAGTGATATCCTACACTATCTTTGTTAGGATCTACAAAATTGTTTCTCTCTTGCAAGTACTAACCTCCTCATTCTTGCTTTGATTATGTTACAGCCCAGCATTCTAAGCCTTGCTTCTCACTGTCTAGTGCAGCTTGTGTCTCTCTTCTAAACTGTTTATCCTCAATGCTTCTACTTTTACCATTCCTCTCTTTGTTTCCTGAGCTTTCCAAAAGTTTTCAATATATTCTGCTTCCTACCAATACACTTCTCTAATATTTTCTAATGTTCATGCAGTGATTTGGTCTTCTCTAACTCCCATGTTTGTCTGTTTTCTAAGCATCTCTGTAGTCCTACCTCAAAAAGAGAACAATTAAATATTCTCCTATACCCACCTTCCCAACCCCATTCTTCCTCCTGAGTGGATAAAATTCAAAGTTCTTCATACAAAATTAAAGAAATTAAGAGCAGTTTAAAATATTGCTCACACTACCTTCTACTTGCTCTTCTGTTTAATGATTTAATTGTAACTTAGGTCTCACCAGCATAAATCCACTAGAAGTGTGTGTGTACACACACACACACACACACACACACACACATATATGTAAAAAATCTGAGGATATATATATATATATATATATATATACATATATATATATACACAAAAAATATCCTGAGGATATGCTTACTGATTTGAGAGAGAGTGAGAGAGAGAGAGAGGGAGAGGGAGAGGTGGAGAGAGAGAAAGAGAGAAACGTCAATTCGTTGTCTCCCATATGCGCCTAGACCAGGGATCGAACTCACAACCTTTTGGTGCACTGGATGACACTTAAACCATCTGAGTTACCTGGCTAAGGGCTATGGCTAGAAGTATATTTTTAAAGTACTTGGAATAGTACAAGCTCCTGGTATTGGTTATTAGAAGAATAAATCATTACTATCCTTAAATCTTTGCCCAAGCTACTCAGAACAGTATTGCTTGTCCACATCCACTTGTATCTGTATTTCATGCCTTTCTTTGAGTGATAAAAATAAATGGGAGTAAAGGGCATATGAACTATTTAGAGAAATTAAAATTGTGTTTCTTATGCATGTGCAGTTTCTGAAAAGGTTTTAGAAGCCAGAATGTAAGAAGAATTTACAACCTCAGATTTTTGTGTTCTGCCACATAAAGACTGGTCATTACAGGTAGACTAACATAAGTATAGTCTAAATAACCAATAATTAATTAAACCTAATCACCCAGTAGACATTGAATATGGGAGTTTTGGTGGGTTGTTTGTTTAAGCAGAATCCCACCGCTTTTTTTTCAGGCCAACATTAATAATCCCGCAAACACACATTAAGATTGACATATTCTTTGTTTCAACAGATATAATAAGGCAGGTATGTTATTCACTCTAGTTTTTGCTTGTTTTATTTTTCATGATGTAAATACACAATACAGAAAAACAGCCCTGGCTGGTGTAGCTCAGTGGATTGAGCACGGGCCTGCGAACCAGAGGACCACAGTTTGATTCCCAGTCAGGGCACAGGCCTGGGTTTCGGGCCAGTTCCCAGTAGGGGACACATGAGAGGCAACCACACATTGACGTTTCTCTCCCACTCTTTCTCTTTCCCTTCCCCTTTCTCTAATAAGAAAGAAAGAAATAAGAAATAAGAAATAAATAAATAAGAAAGAAAGAAAGAAAGAAAGAAAGAAAGAAAGAAAGAAAGAAAGAAAGAAAGAAAGAAAGAAAGAAAGAAAGAAAGAAAGACATAACTTCTGGCATTTATATCATCAAATAGACATATATAGGCATTTTCCATAAAAATCTTCCAATTCTACTCCTAATCAGTGAAACTATTAACTCTTCATATATTTGCCATGATTATCGATTACAATATTGAACTATATGAATCTGCTGATAAATGCAACTGTCTCTGATTAACAAAACTGGAATTCCATAAAATTCAACTCTATAATTTAGTCAGCAAACATTGTTGGAGACGTATATGACAGACACCTTATTAACTGTTTTTCATACCAAAATGAATGAGTGATGGTTTTATGCTTATAAAAATATGAAAAATGTACTACTACACATGGTAAATGCTAGTGCTAGAAAACTAAAATGTTTAGGCAATAGATCTGAAATATATCCCTTTACACACCAAACTTAAAGAAAAAGTCTACACCAATTTGTTGTAAACACTTCTAACATGTACTATACCTTTACAGTATTTATGAATACAGTAGGTTGAATAAAAGTTAATTCAATCTTGATGACTTATAGTTATGGCCGAACTCTCCTCATGTCTATAAATAATTTATAGGGTATGCCTCTTGAATTTATTCCTCTGGGGCCATTTTGATGAACTCCAGAGTCTCAGATGAGGTCTACAGGGATATTTGTCCTTCATCTAAAACAGACATACACTTATGAAAGTTGTGGATTTGCTTTCCTTTCACTTTTTATTGTTCCCTGCCCAAATTTTTCTACTGCCCTTTCTTATCTAGTTGGCTTTTTCCTGTCCTGCTTTGACCTAGGGACAAGATATCCCAGTATGCTAGCTTGGAGTGTACAGTAAGATTAAATGGGTCCCAAGGGACAACTTAGCAGGCTCTCCCATGGTGTGTTAAGTAAATTTAATAAATATTTGTTGTGGCTGCCCAAGGGAACTGAAGTTAAATTGCTGATAGGGTAACTGGTTAAGACATCAATGGATAGGGTAAGTGTTACTTGAAAAGAATCTCACTATTCATGAAAGAGTCCGTTTCTAAATAGAGCCTCCCCCAACCAACGGAGCAGCCATTAATCTCAGAAAGTTTTTATATAAATACATGTCCAAATGCTTTTGCACATATGGTATATTCAAATATTTTGGTATATGAAAAATGCATGATTATAATTTGAAAATGTTTTTATTATCTTTACTGGAAGTCTTGGTTTTCTAGATTAAGTTAGAACTGGAGTAAAATCGAATGTCACTTCCCCCCTTGAAATGTTAAATCCACTGAAATCATGATGTTGTGCATGCAGAACTGGCTGAACTACTGGAAGTAGCTGGAACTCAGGACTATAGTTATTATGAG
The DNA here is from genome assembly GCF_014824575.4 of Sturnira hondurensis. Classification (NCBI taxonomy): domain Eukaryota; kingdom Metazoa; phylum Chordata; class Mammalia; order Chiroptera; family Phyllostomidae; genus Sturnira; species Sturnira hondurensis. The sequence goes on along the minus strand of NW_028088106.1, from coordinate 1,033,170 downwards.
AAAAATACAAGTATCTGCAAGGCAAGGTTTATAATAGTTTTCAAAAATCAAGTGGTATTTATGTTCTATTTATAACCACATATAAATATCTACCATCTAATAAAAAATAATTTAAATGTATTTTATTTTTTACTGCATATAATTCTTAGTCCAAGGTGTTTGTCTAAAGCACAAAATATTTTAGATCCTGACCTAGTATAATGTTTCAAATTTTCTGGCAGGCCCTCAGTCTCTGTAGAAATCTGTCACTTTACAAAAAATCTGAAACATGTTTGAGTACATTAGTGTTGAAGCTTGCCCTGTGGCCTGCCCATGTGTCAACTGATTGTGTGTCCCTTGCTTAAGTACCGTAATATGATTTCTTAGAACTAGAGGAATATAAAGACTTTTAAAAAAAGCTTCCCAACTCTGTTTTTATATCTGTTCTTTCTAAACAAAAAAATAATAATCTCAAGAAAGATACTCCATTATTAGTTAGCTGACATCTTTTCAGAACTTATAATGTATTTGATGTGGAAGATACAGTGCTTGTTTGTCCTTCAGGTGTTTGTTTTCTCTTGAGGAAAGAAAAAAATAAGAAGAATGATCAGACAAAAGTGAAGGAGAAAAAAGTGAAAAGAATCATCAATAAATGTTTTGGGATTTTGAAACTTAACTAGTTTTAGATTCTTACATGTAACAGATATACAAGTACTGCTGTAGGATTCTCCTTGAACAACCTCCAAGGTAAGAAAACACTTATTCTATCATTTAGATATTTCTAGATAATAACATTGACCTGGTTTTAGGTACAAAATCTGACTTTCCCCAACTCAACTTTTCCCTGTAATTTTCTAGTCATATTTCATTTTACATTACAAATGAATCCTGAAAAATATACCATTATTTAGCATATCAACCTTTATCATTATTCAGGAACATATGCTTTTTCGAAAAAAAACTTTTCTGCATAAAGAACATTGGTAGTGAGAGATAAAATATCACTATCATTTTTAACAGCTGGTATTAGTGTGAAGCACTGCAAGCTTGCTGAATATAAATAAGAAAAATGATCTACTATACAAACCACATACTGTTTATGTGGCTGTATATAGTGGCAATGACAAGCAGTAATTTCACAGCTACTAGGTAAGTCCTCCTCCAATTTACTAGGACAAATAATGATATATTATTGCCTGAACATCAAATCACCACTGAATAAAAGGAAGTTGTTGTGAACTTTCAAGCTGAAATCTCCTAAGTACTATTATTCTAATAATAGCAATCTGATTAATATTTGAGATTGTAATTATATGAGAGGGAACCAAGGTCTTGGTAATAAAGTCAGGAATATTGATTTTATAGGAGAAATCGCTATTAGATAAGAGATGCGGTGGTGGCTTCAAGTATAGGTAATGTCTTTCCCAAATAAGGTTGAGTCATTAATAAAATTATAGGTTTGATTATTGCTGCAGTCTGTAAGATGAGAGTATGTTAAATACAAAATGAGGTTTCCATAAAAAGGTCAACATCACCAAAGTGCATTTATTACAGAAAGGTGACAGAAAAGGAATGACTTGCTCTTTTCACTTGCCAGCTGATTCAGTCTCTAATCCCTGAGTAATGGTCTATTCAAGTACTTACTTGGAATGTGTTTTTATTTTTCATTCATCTCTCTGTCAACAAATGGTTATTGGACATCTCCCACATGCACTGTTCTAGGTACTGAGGATATAGCAGCGAACAAGCAATGTAGCTACTCTTATCAGATAATAAACATGCAGAACAAGTGATAAATTCAGATAATGTCAACTGCCATGAAAAGTTAAAAGTTAGTAACAAGGTAAAGAAGTTTAAGAGTCAGGGAGGGGACAAGTACTAGATTGGTCATCTGGGAATGCTCTCTCTTAGGAGGTATCATTTGAATTGATGCCCAACTGGTGAGGGTGGGAAGTAGCTGTGAAGAGCATTCCAAGCCTAGAGTAGAGCAAATAAAAAGTGCATGAGAGAGGAATTAACATAGCATGTTTGAGAATAGAAGAAGTCTGCTGGGTAGGAAATCAGAGAGGGGCAAGAGAAAAGTTAGGAGAGGCAGAAAGGACAAGATGGATAATGTGAGGCCTTATAGCCATGTCAAGATATTTGCATTTTAAATTCAATAGGAAGCAGTTGGTAGGTTTTAAGTAAACAAACATGATAATCTGATTTATGTCTAAAAATAATTTAGATAAGCATTTTAACCAAACATGTTAAAAATATCAGGAAACATGGGGCAATAAGTGATGAATATAACTTTATTGGATGGATAGATACAACTCTAGAATATAGGTGCATACCTAAGGAGAGTTTCTCCATGAATAATTAGCACATGTTTGGGAGAGAGCAGGAAATCTACTTTTTGAACCTAGTAATTTCCTAGTGCAAAGAAAGACTCAATATATGTCTCATCACCTCAATGTTTTTCCACATAGTTCTGACCTTTTAATTTAACCTTTAAACCTGAAACCTGTATATCTGTCTTCCAAGGAACTCCTGACATTTGAGTTTTTAAAATAACATATTAATATAACTTGGCTGATATCTCCATTTCCAATTGAATTACTACAGACTAAATAGCACTGATATGAAATGTTTACAGCTTCATAAAATCCACTGTGTCATATACAATGGGAGCTATTGTTGTCTGCATATTGTAATATTGTTGTATTACAGGAAGTTAATTGATTTGTTTAAAATGTTGCAGCAACAAACTGTTTCTCAGAAGAGATTACTGCTTAACCAACAGCACACCAAAGCCAACATAGACAATTCAAAGAAATTTAATTTTGATCTATTTTGCAAAGCAAACTGGTCATGTAACATGAAGATGGATTAGACCATGTAAATGATTCAGCATGGAAAAACCATTATGAATCATTTCTGTTCTGGCAGATTAAGGTTTGTAATTAAAATCAAGACCAAGGAGAATCAAAACTGTTGAGTATAGCGATCTCTAAAAATTTCATAGGGGCATAGCATACATTCCTGAGGCAGAGGCATGATAGATCTTACATTGACATGCTACTATACTTAATTCATTTGTTGAAATGTGAAATTATAAGTGCTGCCCTGTGACTGGAATGCAACAAATGAGAAAAGTCACTGTTTGTGCTATCAATTTTACTCTTAGTTTTTCACCAATGGAGCATCCTGAATAATAGATAAACACAATTGCTCATTGGACTAGCTAAGGGAAAATAAATTCATACTGCTTGAAATATCTGTATTATTTCCTCTGTGATCATGTAAATATCTTTAGGGAAGACAATTCTGAAGATGGTTGTATGGTTGCAATCTGCACATTCATCTAAAGAGATGAACATGTCAATACCTATGGTTTCATATTTAAATAAAATCATCAGTTCAGAAGTCAAATATATCTTGAAGAATTCAAGATGTATCTATGATTGGAACTCATTTTCCCAGGTGCATGTTTTATTACAATGCATGAACTTAATAATCAACTGAATTACTCTAAAACATAGTTAATCAAGACATTCATACTTATCAATAATATATGCCTGACCAAACATTTCCCATTCTGGAAAATAACAAATTAACTACCTGATTTGAAAGACACATTTTTCATTACCATGTCCAAATTCAAAGATAGAAGTATTATTTTAACAAGTCACTGCAATTTATTTTCCTCCCCCCCTGCTCCAGTATGGAATAGTATTGGTGTTTTAAATAATATCAGAGCATTGATAAAGCAGTATCACCTTCTGGCACAAAGAATAAGTTGTTCATATGCAAAGGTGAATATACCTCTTTGTTCTTGATAGGACACCTAATTATTCTTTCATATTAATGAATTTCCTCTAGAACAACCTGTTACCTTTCCAGGACCACTCATAACTAATGGCATAAATTTTCAGAACAGCCATTAAGGATTAGAAGAAAAGCTGACAGCCTACAGTCACAAAACATTGTAAAGGTGTGGTGTATTCATAGTTCAGACATATGAAGTTCACCTTACTAACTCACTAATCGACTCGGTAAGCTTCTTGCCCTCAGATAAACTGTCAAGACTCATCCACAGTCATTTGTGTAAAGTGGCAACCACAGGTTGATGAGCAATAAAATAAGACTCCAAAGCTTCATAAAAACTGGCTAACATTTTCATTGAAAACAAAACCTGGGTAATTTTCAATATTTGGATTATTTTCTTGAAAGTGTTTATTACCAATTTTGCAAGTCATTAGTATATAAAAATAGAGCATACTTCTCCATAGAGAAAGAACACAAGCAATAGCCTCCTTCATCTTTTTTCCTCATGATTATACGTAATAAGATTTCAACTATCTGCATCTTTTCATGAGAATCAAATGACAAAAGGAAGCAATCTCTGTTTCAGTACTCAGGTCCCTTTATGTAAGTACACATTTATACTTTTATTTAATGAGCCAGTTATGAGTGAATGCTACTTATAAGTGTAATAAACTGAATGAAGGCCAGTAAATAAGTTTATTCTCACATTACAACCAAATTTTAAACAAGCAAGTATCAAAATCTCTTACTTGAATGAGGACACCATTAACTACAATGTCATATATGGCTATCACTACATGACTCTCTTAGTGACTTGAAATCTCTCCTGGTCAGGATGAGATCCACATGGACCATTGCCTGGTTTCCTTTTGCTACAGAGGCTCAGGTCTGAGGGTTTTGGCGCCTAGTTGCTTGCCTGCCTCTATCATCAAGTTACACGATAATTGTCAACGCCACCCTGATGTTCATTTAGCTTTTGTCAAATAAACAGATCTGATGTTTATTTTCTACTCAGGTGTGTGCTCTAAAAGCTTTAAACGTTTGTGTATAAATTTTGTTATTGGTTAAATTTTCTCTATTTACATGTTATATCTGAAGATGATAGAAACAAGCAATGTTGCAGTAAGAGTGGTTAGTCATTCTCTCTCTCTCTCTCTCTCTCTCACACACACACACACACACACATGAAATTTATCTCAACTTCATTAGGTCCCAAAACATAGCCATGTATTTTCAACCACTGTCTGAATCAGAGGATTAAAAGAGAATTAATCCCAAGGTCATCACGCAAAGAACAGATGCTCTGAATGCATGAAACACATTAGTCTTCTTTTATTGGTATGTGGTGGCGGAGTTGGTCAGTGAGAATTTAGCTGTGGACTGAATACCAGAGTCTACAGAGTAGGAAACAAGACTGTGCTGATTGGTGAAAGGTATTAGCTACATCTAAAATAATGTTAAATGTATGTAAATTATTTGCAGGTTTCTATTTCTATTGGAAGATTCATATCATTCCCATGTATATTCATTAAATATCAAAACAGCACAAATTTTTGATAAGCAATATTTACTTTTTTGAAGGCTGTTAAATAAATAGCTCAGTGGGGAAGCATTCGGTAATTTTTCAGGAGTACCTACATGGGTATATATATTCCTTTCAAATTATCTCTCACACAATGCAAATCATTGCTCCTGAGGTCTAAATAAGACACTCTCTTTCCAACTCAGCACACACAGGACAGGAAACAGGTTTGTGTGAATATAAAAGTTCTGCTTGCAGTCTCATTTGTGCTTACTGCCTATTTTGTACCGGAATTATATACCCTGAGATAGGGAGCTTTTATTGGTGGTTGGCAGTTGCCCAGTGGCTGCAAACTAAAAACAGCAGAGCGGGTGCTGCATTTTAATTCTCTTCAGATTTCACATGGGGCTTTTTCTTTTGGTCCTAGACACAGTACCTCAGGGCACTGGGCTGAGAAAGAAAATCTATGACCTCACAGAAACACTATACTTTCCATTTTTTCCTTTTTTAGTCTCTTCGTGGTTTTGTATATCTCCTTTGAACACTAACAATTTTCCTCCAGTTTCTAAAATTGGTTTCCAGCATCATGACCTCTCCTTTCAAGACCAGGGCTATTTTTAACACTTACATAGCCGACAGTTCGTGCCGAGGCCCTCTCACACAGCTCTGTGCTTCCCAATCATTTGTGCTAGTTCATCTTTTAATAATGATCTGACTGCTCTATTTTCTGGTACACGACCCTCCTTAGTATCTGTTAGTAACACTAAATACTCAGAATTGACTGAGCAGACCTCTCTGTGACCTGCAGTCCTTCCTCAAATGGGTCCATGTTTTGTAATACACCTCTCTGGAAGCAATCTATTTTCCACAGTAGTTGTTGAATACTTCCCTTTCAGCTGTTTACGTACAAAAATCCAGTGTAGCTTACTATCTGTAAACCCTACAGTATGGTATTAGTTCACAGCTAAAATGAAAACTTTCACAGATAAATATAATAGGGTAATACCAAGACTATTATCGTTTTGTAAATATGTTAGAACTCAGGGAGATAAGATTCTAGATGCTTTTTCAGCTCAAGAGAACTGCCGTTTCTAGGATTCCTGAAATGAAAATGGTAGTAAAGAAGATGTAAGATGGACTGGGATGTAGAATGAAGTCTTTTTCAATGTTTTAGTGAGAAGGTGGAGCGAATTAATTGAAATAAAAATGAAAGGAAGGATCTTTCCTGTCAAATAAAATTTTGCCCAAGAGAAAATTTGATACTTTTATACAGAAAAGCAATTTACATGCATCATAGTGGCAATTTAGAAAACTAGCATCTTGAAACTCTTAATGATACCCAATAGTTTAAAAAGGTTAATGAACCTCCAACAGTATCTATTTCATCACTTCAAAACCCACTTGAACATTTTTTAAAAACCCTTTAGATGTGTCAGAATTTGAGCAGTTCTAAAATACTTACACAATTGTAATCATTAATTACTTTGTCAACATTGACAATTGCATAGCCTAAGTATATACCTATTATAGAAAACCCATTCTCATATGAAATATGTCAAGTTGTAATTTCACAATAAAACAGCATACACAAAATTGAAATTCTCAGTATAAATGAAAGATGGTATAAATTTCAGTGTTATAATACTTCTTTATAAACAATAAATGTTAAATATATTGACTTACATTTGCTCCAAAAGCACACTTTAAAACTTTTATTTAAACTATGATTCCATTCCATGGACTAGGAATAATGTTTCATAAATTATTTACCTACTTTAAGGCATTTGAAATATCGGTGTGAATGCCGATGTACACTTTTCCACATTTTTATCCAATAGTTAAAGTTGTAACATATATGAGATATCACTAAACTCAAGAAAACACCATTGATAACTGAAATGAATATATCTGAGAAAACATTCAAAATGTTTATGTCCTTCAGTTTTATTTGCAATTAAGATATTTATAAATGAAACAAATTCAATAGTTTTTCATTAATGAAAATTTAATTTGTAGTTACAAATTGGGCTCTGCTTCTCTCTAAAGAATATTATAAGCTTACATGATATAATTATTTTAAAAGTTTTGTTTGGGGATCCAAGATGGTTGCAGAGTAGCTGGAATCACCATCGACTAGCTCCCAGGCTGGGACAGTCTTGCAGCTAAGCCACGGAGCAATCAACTTGAAAATCCAGCAGAGAGTGAGTGACAGCATGCAAGACACTCAGGAGTGGGCCGTCCAGGTTCTCTTAGCAGAGCAACTTCCACCACCACTGCCCAAGCTGTCACTTCTGGCTGCACAGATTGGGGGTGGCTGCAGATCAGCTCAGAAGCCACAAGCTCTGGGAACAGAGAGAGGCAGCTGGGGAGGCCCTGGCTGCAAAAACAGTGCACCAGGAACAGCCGCCCTCCCACCCCCAAGGCTGAGAATCTCTGGAGGGAGTGAGGACAGCACCCTGACACCACCCCAAGTTATAATATCACTGTGGGAATCTTCCCAGTGCCCTCTGGGAGAGATCTAGAGAGAAACTTTATCTAAATCTGTGGGAAGTTCTGGCGGGCAGGCTACCCCTGACCAAAAGAGACTCTGTGGTTTGGGGGGATGGGGGAGAGCAAGGAGAACAGCACCCTCACCCTGGGCTCGGTGCTGCAGAATGGCGGCCACACAGAAACTCTTAAAAGAGGAGCTAAGGTGAGACTTGAGGCTCTGCAGGGATCCAGTGCACTCTCGCATGTGCGATAATGCATAGTAGCTCTTCTAACAAATCAGAGGGATAGAGTCATGCTGAAGGGACTGTAGGACCCAACCTAGCATGGCCAGTGAGCAGGGAATAGGACAGAGTAGAGAGTCTGGGCTCAAGCCTCCAGGGAGAGAGCAGCAGGGTAGAGTTTAGAAGGCCAGGAGCTGATCGCCTGAGATTTGCTGCAGCCAGGCAGGTCCCCTCACAGATAAGCATGCCCAACCCCAACCTGTGGGATTTCAGGCTCCGCAGGTCAGTGAGGTCTGGCTCAGGAGCTCCCTGCTGGGTGTGTTTCCACAGAGAAAGAAGAAAAAGCTCTAAAGGGCCATTTACCAGACACTATGAACTATGGTGTTCCTCCAACCCTGACCCACTAAAAACAGCAGAACAGAGATTAGAGACAGGTGCAACAAGGGAGGTTCAGGTCCCCACCCAGTCTCAGAACCTAGACAGAGCAAACAATAGCTGCCCCTTTTATACAGATTGGCCGCTCAAGGGAAACGGGCAGCTAATTCATCAGAAACCATACATGTTTCTAAAGAATCTGGGTCAGACCAAAATGTGTGGCAAAGGATGGAGAAACACCCCTATCATCTTTCCTGAAGACTGAATAGTGCTTCTGGGGGGTGACCCAGAGTACCCACCCTCCAATTGCACCAGAGGACCCCTCTGGAGGCAGATGGAGAAGTCATTGGCAGACCTCTCAGGTCATTAAATGAACCACTCCTGGTCTCTGGGCTAATGAAAAGCCAGCAGGGAAGAACAGTCAGGACTGGCTAAATTTGAAGAAGATGGCCACAGACAGTGGATCCCTTGTAGTCTAGAACAGGCTACCTAGGGCCAGACTAGGACACCATCTGACAATACCAGGGGCAGATCCTGAAAGAGAAGACAGTGGTAAACACTGGATTCTACTGGGACAAATTCTACCATGGTCTTGTTCATGATTTATGTTATTTTTTCTCCTGCATAGCTTTTTAACCTTCATTTATTTTCCTTCAAGCTTGTTCCTATTATGTCACTAATTTTTATATTTTAGTTTATTTCAAATCTCATTATATGTCCCTCCATTCTCTTGCTCCATTTTACATTCTTCCTTCCTCTTCTTATTTTATTTTTTCTTGCTACTACTTATCTCCCTTCCATACTCTTACTATTTCTCCCCATCCAGCCTCTCAAAATCATTTTTCTTGTCATTAACCAAACTAAAATCTATTTCCCATTTTTAAAGTGTCCTTATTCTCTCTCCACATTTATTAATCTTTGCTCATTGGCTGTTGATATGGTGGTTGTTATTGCATTTCTTCAATTTTACCTAGATCTTCACTATTTTTGAATTTCAGATATCAAATTTTACCATTCCCTCTCCTGCTCTATTTTTCCTTCCTTCTGCCCTTTTATTGCATTTTAAACTTTAATTATTCCCTGTCTTAGCCTGTTTTTCATTCCTCACTCTTTTTTGTTTTGTTGTTCAAATCCAGTTCTCTGCATTCCTCACTCTTAAAATTCTTTCTCCCTCTATCCTCAAAAAATCACTTTTCTTCCTTCTAGATATCTCATAAGCTTTTCCTCCTTTCTTTTTCCTGCTTACTCCCATTCCACCTATATCAATCTTTAATTATGTGTTGTTGATATTGCTCTGGTAGGTATTTTCTCCAATTTGGTTTCTATTTTTTAACTATATTTTTAAAATTGTGTCTAGTGTACTACTATACACTTCCTTTCTGTTATTCCATTCTGCCTTCTTCCCTCCCTTTTTATTTATGATGCAAAGCTTATTTCCTTTCTCTCTTTGCTTGTTTCTATATCATACTCTTAGTATTTTTCCTCCCTCTAACCCCTTAAAATTATTTTTCTTTGGGCCAGTTATGCCACATTTGATTTTTCTTTATTATAATAATCTTAATCTCTTTATACTTTTATTAATGTTTGCTAATTTTCTATTGATACTGAGGTTGTGTGGGGGGTTTTTGTGGGTGTGATCTTCTTTACTGGTTTACTCGGTTTTGTTCTGGCAGCACCTGTACAACAGCATACAGGATGTGATGGGTAGTGTGACTCTATCAGCCAGCTGGAGGGAATGACTCACCAAAGAATGACCCAACTACAACCAGAGAGTCCATATAAACGGTACAAAGGGAAGCCCAAGAGCACCGAGGTCAGGAGGTCAAGGAGACTATACCAATGAGTCCCACAGGTCTCCTACCACAGAAGGTCAATGTGTAAAGACAGTGATTCAAAGCAGATTGTCTAATATGCAGAAACAAACAAGAGGGATACCTAAAATGAGGAGACAAAGAAACAACCCCCAATCAAAAGGAAAGGAGGAATCCCTAGAATGAGTACTAAATGAAATTGAGGTCAGCAAACTATCAGACACTTGAGTTCAATATAATGGCTATAAGGATGCTCAAGGAGCTCAGTGAGAACTACAAGGAACTCCATGGAAGCTATAAGGAACTTACTGCAAACTATACCAGCATGAAAAAGGACATAGAAACTATCAATAAGAGCCAGGAGGAAATGAAGAATACATATCTGAAATGAATAATAGATTAGAAGGAACTAAAAGCATCTTAGATGAAATAGAGGATTGAATCAGAGATCTGAAGGACAAGGTAGAAAAAAAAATTCTCAGATAGAACAACAAAATAAAAAAAGAAAAAAGGCTCAAAAATAAGGCAGAAAGTTTATGGGAGCTGCAGGATAACATGAAATGTAATAATATTCATAGAATAGGAATACCAGAAGAATAAGAAGAGGAGCACGGGGTAGAAAACCTGTTTGAAAAAGTAGTGACAGAAAACTTTCCTAATTTGATGAGGGAATAGTCATGCAAGTCAAGGTAACACAGAAGCTCCCAATCAAGATAAGCCCAAAGAGGCCCACTCCAAGCCACATCAACATTAAAATGGAAAAATCTTAAGATGAAGAAAGAATCTTAAAAGCAATGAGGGAGAAACAGCTAGTAACATACAAGGAAACTCCAATAAGGATATCAGTTGATTTCTCAACAGAAACACTACAGGTCAGAAGGGAATGACAAGAGGTATTCCAACTGGTGAAAAGCAAAGTCCTGTAACCATGACTACTCTACAAGAAAGGCTCTTATTTGAAATGGAAGTTGAAATAAGAAGTTTCCCAGACCAAAAAAAAAAAAAAAAAGCTAAAAGATGCTAACAGGACTGCTTTAAGAAGATAAAGGAAAAGACAGAGAAGAACACAGACACAAAGGGAGAAATGCAATCAATAAGTCCTCATTGAGTGGATTAAATGATCCAATGAAAAGACATAGAGTAGTTGAACCGGATAAGAAAATGTCCTGCATATATGTTGTCTACAAGAGATCCTCAGAACACAAGACTGAAAGTGTCAACAGACTGAAAGTGAAGAGATGAAAAAAATATTCTAAAAATAGACATAAAGATTAAAAAAACTGGAGTAGCAATACTTATATCTGACAAAATAGATTTCAAAACAAAAGGCATGAAAAAAGACAAAGGGGAACAGTATATAATAATTAAAGTAGTAATCCATCAATAAGAGATAACCTTTGTAAATATATACGCACGAAACATAGGAGCATCTAAATATATAAGGAAAATCTTGGAGGACTTCAAGAAAGATATTGACATCAACACACTCATTGTAGGTGATTTTAACACCCCACTGTCAACAATGGACAAATCTTCTAAGCAAAGAATTAATAAGGGTACTGTGGCACTGAGAAACACTCTAGATCAAATAGACTTAATTGATATACTCAGAATCTTTCACCCCAAAGAAGCAAAATATACATTATTTTCAAAAGCACATGGAAAAATTTCAAAGCCAAAACACATGGTAGGACACAAAACAGGTGTCAACAAATTCAAGAAAATTGAAATCATATCAAGCACATGCTCAGATCAAAATGGATTGAAACTACAAATCAACCTCAAGAAAAACAACTCAAAAACATTTATAGACATGTACTCTCAATAACATGCTATTCAATAATGAATGGGTCAACAATGAGATCAAGGAAGAAATGAAAAAGTATCTGAAAACAAATAAAAATGAATACACAACAACCCAAACCTATGGGACACAACAAAGGCAGTATTGAGAAGAAATCTCATAGCTAGATTGTCCTAGCTGAAAAAGATAGACAAATCTCAAATGAACAACCTAACCCTACATCTACAGAAACTAGAGAAACAACAACAAACAAAGCCCGCAGTGAGTAGAAAGAAGGAAATAATCAAGATAAGAGCAGAATTAAATGACATAGAGACTAAAAGAACAATTCAAAGAATCAATAAATCCATGAGCTGGTTCTTTGAAAAGATAAATAAAATTGACAGTGTTTCATCAGACTCATCAAGAAAAAAAGACAGAGGATCCAAATAAATAAGATAAGAAACAAAAAAAGAGAAGTTACAACCAATACCACAGAAATACAAAGGAATGTGTGAAATTACTATGAACAACCATGTCCTAAGAAACTGAACAATTTGGGTGAAATGGAAAAATTTCTAGAAACACACCATCTCCCAAAACTGAAACAAGAAGAAGCAGAAAGCTTGAATATACTGATTAATAACTAGTAATTGAAGTAGTAATAAAAAAACTCACAGCATGTAAAAGTCCTGGACCAGACCATTTCATAAGAAAATTTTACCAAACATTTAAGGAAAAGCAAACTCCCATCCTTCTCAAACCATTCCAATTCCAAACTTCTTCCAAGAAGAGGGAAGACCCCAAAAATCTTCTTAAGAGGTCAGTATATCCTAAATCCACAACCAAATAAAGATACAACAAGGAAAGAGAACTACAGGCCTGTATCCCTGATTAACAAGGATAATAAAATCCTCAACAAGGCACTGGCAATCCAGATTCAGAAATATATTTAAAAAGATCATACACCAAGATCAAGTGGGATTCGTTCCAGGATATTGTACATAATTCACAAACTGATAAACAATATACCACATAAAAAATGAAGGATCATATCACAGGAAGGATGAAAATCATAGGATCATATCAATAGATGCTGAAAAATCGAGTGATAAAATCCAGCACCCATTTATGATAAAAACGCTCCTCAAAGTGGGAAAAGAGGGAGCATTCCTCAACATAATAAAAGCCATAAACAAGAAACCTACAGCCAACATTATACTAAGAAGGCAAAAACTAAAGTTTTCCCCATAATATCAGGAACATGACAAAGATGTCTATCTAAAACAATATATATATATATATATATTCAATATAATTTCTATTAAAATACCATGGGGTATTTCACAGAACAAATATTTCAAAAATGTCTATGGAACAACAACAACAACAAAAATCTGAATAGGCTTAGCCATCTTGAGAAAAAAAAAACAAAGCAGGAGGGATCACTATACCCAACATCAAACTAATACAAGGCCACTCTAATCAAGAGTCTGGTGCTGACATAAGACCAAATATATAAGTCAATGGAATATAATAAAGAATCCAGGAATAAACCCAAGTCTCTATGGTCAATTAGTATCTGACAAAGGAGGCATGAGAATACAGTGGAGTAAAGAGAGTGTTTTCAATAAATAGTGTTGGGAAAACTAGACTGATACATACAAAAAAATGAAACTAGACCACCAAATTACACTATACACCAGAATAAGCTCAAAATAGACAAAGGACTAAATATAAGTCATGACACCATAAAGTCCTAGAGGAAAACACAGGCAGGAAACTTTCAGATATCCCACAAAGCAATATTTTTGATACTGTATCTCCCAGGGCAAGGGAAAAAATAAACAAATAGGTCTACATCAAACTAAAAAGCATCTGCATGGCTAAAGAAACCACCATCAAAATGGAAAGGAAACTAACCATATGGGAGAATTTATTTGCCAATGATACTCCAGATAATGGTATGATCTCCAAAATAAATAAAGAACTCATGCAACTCACCACCAGGAAGAGAAAAAATCCAACTAAAAAATGGTCAAAGGATCCAAATAGACAATTCTCCAAGGAGGATATACCAATGGCCGATAGATATATGAAAAGATGCTCAACATCACTAGCCATCAGAGAGGTATAAATTAAAACCACAATGAGATATCACCTCACACCTGTCATAATGGCTGTCACCAGTAAATCAACAAACAAGTGCTGGTGAGGATGCGGAGAGATGGGAACCCTAACTGCACTGTTGGTGGGGATGCAGACTGGTATGGCCACTGCAGAAAATAGTATGGAATTCCCTTAACAATCTAAAAATAGAACTGCCTTTCAACCCAGTGATTCCACTGCTGGGATTATACCCTAAAAAACCTAAATCACCAGTTCAAAGAACTGAGCCACCCCATGTTCATAGCAGTGCTATTTACAATAGCCAAGGGCTGGAAACAGCCTAAGTGTCCATCAGTAAATGCGTAGATACAAAAACTGTGGTACATGTACACAGTGGAATACTACACAGCAGAAAGAAAGAAGGAACTCCTACCTTTTGCAACAGCATGAATTGAACCTGAAAATATTATGCTAAGTGAAGTGAGCCAGTTGGTGAAAGACAAATACCATATGATCTCACCTATGAGAGAAATATAATGAACAAAATAGACTAATGAACAAAATAGAACCACAGTCATGGAAACATGGAACAGATTGAAAGTGACCAGAGGGGTGGGAGGTGATAATGGTGGAAAGAAGGGGAAGGGACTAGACAAAGAACATGAATGACTAACCCATGGACATGGACAACAATGTAGAACTCAACTGTGGGAATGGTGGATGGGATGGACAGAGGTGGGCAATGGTGAAAATTGGGACATCTATAATAGAATAACAAAAATAATTTTAAAAGTTTTATGAATACTCTACCAAAACTAATATTTAAACAATAATAAGGAAAGCAGAAGTAACGAGATATAGAAGTTAAAGGCCATGTGACAAAGATAAAGATATTACAAATTATCAATTAAATAAAGCACTATTTTAAAAACTCATGGGAAGGTCAAGTTACACAACAAACAATGCTCTAGTACAAATTTCCAAGGAAAATTGCTAAGAATGCTGATTAGAAGCTCCAGTAAATGTAGAGACATTCATTTTGAGAAGCATACTGAACACTTAAAGTCTTATCTGACCAACATTGTAACAACATTGATGGCAATTTAAGATATAAATTGAAGAAAACATGACATTATATATTTGTTCATGCCATAGAAGAGGGCAAAATGTGAGTAAATTATAAGTCTGACATTTAATTAGAATCAGTGAAAATATACCATCAACATGTCTGTGCCAGAGACCAGGAAATTAAACTCTCAGGAGGACACACATTTTTGAAATAGAAAATCTTGTCACCAGTTCTCCTTATACCCATCCTCTTGCTATATTCTACAATTGAGAAAATAAGAATGAGAAAAAGAATGAATTAAAATAACACTATTTTTTATGTAAACTAGTAAATAAATGATTGTTCCGAAAATGAGTCACAAACTAGTAGGTAAGAGCACATTCTATTTTATTTAACACATTTCTCCATCACAGAAATAAAGATAATTTGCTCCTTTGCATACAAAATGGATTCATTTGGATGTAATTTGATTAATTAATGTGTTAGAATTACAGTGGATAAAATTTAATGAAGGTACATATATGAATTAAGAGAGACTACATATCAAAAATTTGGTTATCTTTTTTCTTGGTTGATGAGAATTTTAGATAAATAAACCATAGTAGGATGTGGCATCCTTATTTATATGAAATGATGAAAATAATTGATATTTTAATGCTCAATAACATGAGGAAAGAAAATGAAAGAAGTAACTAGACTCCATCGGCTTTTCATCATGTCTTTGGACAGGTATAGATCAGGATGTGTAACCATTGTTTAAGAATGCAAAGAGCATTAGTCAAAGAAAATTGGTTTGTATTTCAATTCTACATAAAACTGTGTAACTTTAGGTAAAACACATGTCTATTTTAATCACAGTTTTCTTAATTATAAAGTATGAATATATGTTGTCATTCTATGTTATTTCATAGGTTGCAATTAATGAAATTGCAATTATATAAAATCAGATTGTATAATCACAAGCATTTTGAGAATTATCGCATTATGTGGATACATGATATTATTTTCACTATGATGAAGAGTCTGAGAGAGAATGAGAAGTTTTCTGATATATGGAAGTATTTTAGGACCTGACTTATGTAGAATAGGGTGGGGCTTGTGTAGGCAGATAAATAAGTAAAACTTTATATATATATATATATATATATATATATATATATAATATTTTATTTTACTATTAGATATTTTATTTATTTTCTTTTAGAGAGATGGGGAGAGAGAAAGAGAGGGAGAGAAACATCAATTTGTTGTTGCCTCTTGCGAGCCCCCTACTGGGGACCTGCTCTGCAACCTAGGCATGTGCCCCAACTTAGAATTGAATCATTGACTTTGGTCTGCAAGCTGGCACTCAATCCACTAAGCCACACCAGCGGGGGCTGCATATCTTTTCAAACTCCATAACAATCACTTTATGGATTTCTGTCTGGAGCACTGTCTCACTAACACTAGGGATTTACTCACTACTGCATACACCTCTAAATAGAAGCTTTTTTTTTCCCAGAAAATTAAGTCCTATGTCTTTAAATCTACTCACAATATTCTAGTTTCTCCTTTTGTCTTTCACTAAATTTTAAGGGTCATGTAGCTGCATAAATTTGTTTATGTGTCTACTAGACATGTGTATTCGTGTATATAGGTCCATGCATATAGGATGAAATGGAATCCTGGTGTGTCCATGCAAGAGTCCATGCAAGCACCATTTGCTCACTGTTCTGAGCATAGTTTTTGCAGACTCTAATATCTCAGAGACTCCAAAGACATTTAGTGTTAAACAATACAAGTAAGGGAAAGTATATTATGTAACAAACTGAGATGTCCATTTGTCTTCAGTTATTAATTACCATGTAAGCTTTAGTTAAAAAATGTTCCTCCTTATCTTCTAGAGTAATTGACATGAGTATGGTTGGTAAAGTGCAAAGCTTTAACAGCTCTTTTCTGAAATTACAATGAAAAACATTTTTAGCTTTTTTTATTCAATCAAATCATCATTCATTACTTTAGCAACCTATTACAACTAAGTTCTGAACCTCAGGTCATTCAGATTTTGGAAATGTGGTTCATTTCATACACTAAATGCAGATGGGGTCATTGATGACTCCACACTACTCACAAATAGCATCTTTCATCCATTAGTCTCATGGGTTAGAAAAAAAAGACACACTGGAAAGAACTTTTTCTGGAAGTAATTGATTTGGAAATTAGATTGGAGTGTGCACATTACATATATGTCCAATAAGTTATGTGTTCTTGGCACTAAAAGCCAAATTATAAAAATAATGCATTTGAGGAGCTATAAGAATGCAAGAATTATGATCAAAGCAGGAAACAAAGTATCAATGATTATACAATGCCAACATGCCTGAGTTCAAACACAAACTGTGTACAAATATCACAAATTTGGTGTAGAGAAAGAGTGGTGCCTCAATAAGTTGTTCTCATAAATTTAGGTCAGAATAAAATCCTACCATAGAATTGAATATGTTTCCAGTATTTAGAGAAGCAGCGGAAATATAGATGCTCTGATTCAGCTCTTCCTCCAGCCATCTCCATCTGCCATTAGAGGGCACATATTTCCGAAGCATAGGAGGTCATTGTGCACATGATCACGTCACTGTTTTTACTTTTCTGGTTCTCTCAATCAAATCACATGAGGGATTTTATGGATCCTGTTTTTAATTGTCTAAGTATTTTTTTTATTTTCCCAGCCACAACCTGTAAAGAATTTTGTGTTTCTATTTCCTAATTTTCTAGATATTTTTGATAACCAAAGCCCATAAAGAATATTTACTATTTTCATCTTCTAATTCAGGTAATGTTTGAAGGATTAGACTATAAAGCTTTCCTCTAAATAGCCAGATCATACATATGTCAGGCTCTGTAACCCATATTTTTTCTATTCAACTATTCAGTGATGAATTATATCATGAATATAGTCATAGACAATATGAGAATAAATATGAATGGACCTGTTCTAATGAAACCTTATTTATAAATGATTACATTAGATTTTCATAAATTTATGTTTCAAACAATGTCTTAATTGTTTTTCAAACATTCAAAGCTATAAAAACCACGGGCCTTATAAAAGAAGGCACAGGCCAGATTTGGCCTGCAGACTACAGCTTGCCAAGACTTTGTTTAGGCAATACAAAAATAACAAAGGAATACTCTTAGATCAAAAAAATGTGACTATATAGAAAGCATCTTTGGAAAAAATATCTGTTACAAATAGCCCCTAATTTAGAAAGCCTGCTCAACTAATGTAATTGTATTTAAATCTTATTTTTGCTTGATAGACAATAATCACTTTATCAGACACATTATTTCACTTAATCCTCTCTTTCTGTAGTAGAGAGATGAAAACTCAAAAGCATTAAACAATATGTCCAAAGGCAAACAGCTAATATCCACCATAATCTTAAGAGGGGAAAGGGCCAAAGATCCTATAAAAATTTAACACATGTTGGGGAGTATGCAGGTCACTCTTGTATTAACACCACAAAAATATTATCCCCTCGCTTTGACTGATAAATACAAAATTGGTCTCTTTCAAACATAACCATCAGGAAGAGATGCATTTATATGTGCATTAGATTGTATCCTCTAATTTAGGTTTAAAAGGGAAATTTGAATGTGCTCATATTTAGCTAGCTTTAACTTTTGAATTTTTAGGAGTGTAATTTCAATGATAACTGAGTTTGTTTAAAAAAATTTAGATCACCTACATTTAAAAAATGAAGCCAAAGACAATGTTATTATGAGATGTTCTTGGCTTTTTTACAGGGTAACTCTGCTGTAAAACAGTTCTTGCATTCTAATTTAATTCAACATCATTCTCTAATTTCTAACTTCTAATATATACACCAAAAGACTTAGTTAGTGTCTTTAAGAAATGGGAGCACTTGTGCCCTTTTGGAATTCAGATTGGTACAGCCACTTTGGAAAGGAATATGGAGTTACCTCAGGAAATTAAAAATGGAACTGCCTTATGACCCAGAGATAACATTTCTGGGAATTTATCTGAAGAAACCTGAAACACTATTTCAAAAGAATACATACACCCCTATGTTCACAGCAGTGTTATTTACAACAGGCAAGAGTTGAAAGCAGCCCATGTGCCCATCAGTAGATGAGGAGATAAAACGGCTGTGATACATTTACACAGTGGAATACTTCTTGACCATAAAGATAGTTGAAATTTTTACCCTTTGCAACAGCATGGATAGACATCAAGAACACTATGCTAAGTGAAATAAGCCAGTCAGAGAAAGACAAGTACCATATGATTTCACTCATATGTAGAATCGAATGAACAAACTGAACTAACAAGCCAGAAACAGACTCACAAATAGTGAGCAGGCTGACAGCTCTGGGGGAGGGTGGTGTAGGGATTAAGCAGAAAAGAAAAAAAGAGAGAGAGAATGAGCTCATGGACATGGACAAGACTGTAGGATATGTAGGGGAGAGAGTTGGTGGAGGTGGAAGAGGATATGGGAGGATAAATGGAAATGGGAAAACAACATTAAAAATATTAAAACAAAATATTTTTATAATAAACTCCACAATATGATCACTTGTGCTTTTATGGTATCACTAAAATACAGTCACTACCTGGATTCTTTTTATTTTTTCCAAAATTACCTATATTAAAAATTTCCTGTGCTCATAGACTCTTTCCAGTACCACTCTTCTGAATGTAATATTAAAATGACATGCCAGCACTGGCTGGTGTAGCTCAGTGAATTGAACACAGGCCTATGAAGCAAAGAGTAGCTGGTTTGATTCTCAGTCAGAGCACATGCCTGGGTTGCAGGCCAGTTCCCAGTAGGGGACGCATGAGAGGCAAACACACATTGATGTTTCTCTCCCACTCTTTCTCCTTCCCTTCCCCTCTCTCTAAAAATAAATAAATAAAATATTTTTTTAAATGACATGGCAGAGGTGGTAATCATTTTATATTTTTAGTTTACACAAAGAGAAATATTAAAGAACACTATGGTACTGGGTAAGAAATAAAATATAATGTATACAGAGCATCCTAAAAGTCACTCAAAAGTATAACATGAAGAAAATAGGCAATATTGTACTTTGAAATTCCACAAAATGATCATTAAGGTCAAACTCTTTCCTTCACAAAGAATCATTTTGATTACAAAACATAAGATGCAAGATGACCTAGTCTTTAAATATTAAAAGGTAGTGAGTATATTATGAGCAAATTAAATTTAAAGTCCAGATAACATTCATTCCTTCTATAAAGTTACCATCTAGTTCCCAATATTGTGCTGTATTTGGATAGAAGCATGATAAAGTAAGCGGACCCATTAGGTACACATCTCCTGCTGAGACAGATGTGCAGATTCATTTCAATTTTAATGTGCTTTGGAAGAAGGCAGATGACTAATTCTGCTTGTGGCCAGATAAAATGACATTTGAAATATGCCCTAACAATAGTAATTGGAAAGGCCTGTTTAACCCAAAATCTTCATTTTTTTAGTAGTTGCCACCATACCCTATATACATCAGATTAATAAAATGTCTGTTATTGGTGAAAATAATCAGGTCAAATTTCAACTATTTTATCCCCTTTTGTTATAACACTCACACATTCAGATTGAGCACAATCCCAATAGTTCAGATTTAATTCACAGTCTTGGATAGTCAATAATACACTTGTTGTGAGTGTTAGAATTCAAATAAGATCTACTTATTCTTTCTTGTATTTATAATGTGGAATTATCATGGAGTACATCTGTGGCTAAAATAAATAAGCATATATCACATTATTTTTAAAAATATAATGGAATAGGAATTTAAAAATGGCCAAAGGTAATAGCCAAGGACTTTTGTGTAAATAATAATAATAATAGTAATAATAATATCCATCTTTTAAAAATTGTTCTCAATATTAAATCAAATAATTCAATAATAAATTTTTGGTGGATTTCACACTTTTTAGTGTCAATTTTTCCATCCTATTTTAATTTCACATTTAGATATATTATTAAAGACATCTTTTTTTTAACTTTTAATCACTTTAATATAAAAATGTGTGGCTAAAATACATTTCTTGCTTCTCTTCAGATAATTTTTCAGCAAACTAATTCCATGATTTTCTGAAATGTTATATCTATCTTTATGGTAATGAATGTCTACCACACCTCTGATACAGGAAATTGGTATGCTTTCATTTTTTTACCTTTTTCCCTAAATAAGAAGATATTATAAATAATAAAACCTTCTAACTATTGTAGTGTAATTTGATATATAATTTTCTATCTATATAAATGGAATTAGCAGTGAATTTGGAGAAGGTAGAATGTCTATTCTCTTTCTCTCATTTTAAAGTAGGAGAATATGGAATGATTTTTTTTCTTCCTACTAATTGAGTTAGACCAGCCAGCTTTGTTAAACCAGTCTTACTCCCTTCTAACACCTATTTTCAGCCCCGATGAAACAAGGACTTACACAAAAAAGATTAAAAGTCCAAGAATACCATTCAAGTATTAAAATAGAATGAAGGAGCTTTTTATGTGTAATTGAGAAATATTCCCAAGCTACTTTATTAAGTAAAGAAAAGGGGGGCTATAGATCAGTGTGCCTATTTATTATTTCAGTAATGACTAAATATATTTCTTATCCATATTGCTGTTTCTGAAAGAAAATGTAAAAAAAAAGGTAATATTGTTGTCTCTTAGAGAGAAGTCTGGGCATTCAGTGGGAAGTAGTACAGATGTGACAACAGAAGAGACGTTGCACCGATGGCTTTGACAATGGAGGAAATCACCCAAAATTAAGGAATATGGCAGTCTCAGAAAACTGGATAAAACAAAGGAGCCAATTCTCCATTAGGTCTTCCAGAAAGAAACACAGCCCTGCTGGTACCTCACCTTTAGCCTAGTGAGACCTGTGTGGAGAACAGTAAATACTTCATATGTGTTTTTTAAGCCACTAAGTCTTTGGTAATTTGTTACGGCAGCAGTAGAAATGAATGTAATTAGGAATATCAGTATGCTCCCTTTCACCTCTTGTGAGACTCACCATCCCAGGCTCTAAACACAAACCTAGGTCGTTCTTCTTTATGCTGACCTGACATGATTAAGTCAGAATCTGATAAACTTCTGACTTACTATGATTACATCTATACCTTTAGCCTGGAGGTTTTAATCACATGTAGCTGAGTCACTCGCTCACTTAACCCTTACTTAAACAACCTTCTGGTCTGGTAGTCATAGGAGCGCCATCTTACAGGAAAGGAAACTCATGCTCAGGGAGTTGGAATAATTTGCTCAGGTTCACAAAGATAGTACAATAAATGGAGAAATAGAATTTAAGACGCAGCCATTTCACCCTCGATCCTAAGCATAGTGTCTCCCCTGAGGAGTGATTTGTCTCTTGTGTACCTATCACCTGCTCTCTCTGCATCATAGATACCATCTTCTCTTGGATCTCTTACTGCTTTATCATTCTATTCATTCTACACTCCCTTCTGATTTTTTGTCTGTTACTCTTCATTCGGTGCCTTCAAACCAAAATTATTTAGCCACCCTAAATACACATTGAGCACTTACTATGTGTGTGGGATTGTATATCACTTGCAGACATACAGCAAAGAGGAAGAAAAGCAGATGCCTTTTCCTAAATTGAATATTTTCTCCTTGAAAATGAGCACTGAAGTCTGAAACAACAAATATAGTATTCTCAATATTGCTAATTGATGTCAGAATTTCCAAGGTTCTTTATTTTCTAGAGGCACTTGAGTGGAATTCTTCAGTTCTGATTTCTTTTGCTACCTTTTTAAATTTCTAGTACTCTCTTAGGCATACTCTCACGGTTAATCCTACAGGCAGCACAAACAAAACACATCCAAAGCTGTACTGTTTAGCTCTCAAATCGCTTCCTTTGCCAGTGGTTTTTATTAGTAGTAGTAGTAGCAGCATAATCTTCTGACTTAAACGAGATTGGCTCCGAGATATATTAAGTGCATTCCTTTTCCTACACACGCCATTGATTTCACCTCTCCAGTGTCTTTAAATACAATATAATCCTTACATCCTCAATTTTAATCCTTTGGTCCAGCTCTTACTTTCTATTTTTAAAAAAATTACATCACCCTGATCATTAGTTTCCCAATTTGCTTTAAGTCATTCTTTCCAAATCTCAAGCAAAGAGGCTTTTAAAACAATTATCTGAGCGTCTCCTTTCTCAACACAAAACTCTTGATGATTTCTGTTACCAACAAAATAATATCCTAACTCTCTTGCCTGCATTTAACCTTCTTTGTCAGCAAGTCCAAAGTACAATACATTATCTGCCCTACTTCTTAGCACTCCCACTTTCAATAACCTGCTTCTCATTCAAGTCACCAAGGCTCCTCAGTGTTTCTAAGCACCATGGATTCTAGAGACAGTGCTTTGCGCCATGTGTTCCATCTACCTGGGGGGCTACTGCTCTGACCTAACCCTCCCTGGAACCCTGTCTTTATACTTTTCTCAATAACTCTTTCTCTTTAAAATCTTCCTTGGTTTCTCTGATCTAATGAATTCTTCATCCATTACTTGCATAGTTTATTACAGGAACCATGGATAAATGGTAAAATATGGTTCCTCCCTTTAAGGGACTTGATGTTTAGTAGTGAAATGCAATATATTTTCTAAAAATCAGTAGGCATTAGGAAGAAACTGTGAGCACAAGGAAGAGGGGGGTACAATCCCGAGCTCTTCTGATTATATGTATGATAGGGACTTGGAGAAAGGAACAAGGCAGATTTTATAGAAATATCCTTTTATGTCTTGAATATGTTTGCATTAAAAAGTAAATGTTTCATAGTCAAACAGAATAAGTCTGTATTTGAAATCTCACTTGTTCATATTCACTATGAAGCTTTAGGCAATTAGTTTATTTTACCTCCCCTTAGTTCCATTTTCTCGTGTATAAAACAGTGATAATAATATCTGCCTTTTAGGTTGTCATGAGATTTCAATGAGCTGTTGTTTTTGCAAACAGCTGGATTAGTGCTCAAAAACATGATTTTATTATTATTATTGTTGTCTTAATATCATTAGTATTTTGTTACTGTGAGGGAAGTATGAGTGGGATTAAACAGGTAAATTAAAATGGCAGAGGCTCTGTTTCCAGTAGCACGTGTAAAGGAACTTAGGCATAACGCTGAATGAGACATGGATTAGATAGGGTCAAGCTTCACAGCTATTTATCTTGCTTCTGAAATGCTTAATTCCTTGCTAGATACACAAAGGACATGCCGAGGGCATATTATCTTCTGGTCATTGTTAGTGTACTGCTGAGTTAACAAAATTCGGTGAAATCTTTCACTCAGTATTTTAAATAAAGGTCTTTGACCTTGAGTAATATTTCTTTGGTACATGACCCCAGATTTGTCCTGCCTGAGTGTTATTCCTTATCACCCTGATGATTTAGGAAATTATTTTGTTTTGGTACCAGGAGGGTGAATGACTTCTTTAGATAGGCACATATGTAAGGACTGCTTGGTGATCCTGAATAGTATTGCTGAATGGTAAGGCATCGTATGTTCATGTGTTTGCTTGTAGCAACAAAGACCTAATATTTTCTGATTTCATGATATCAGATCTTAGACATTTCTACCTAGTCTTTAAAATGATGCTTCATAATCTCCTGAATGATGAAATATTTGATGTCTTTTGAAGCACTAATGTGTTAGAGAAAAAATTAGCATACAATGGAAAGATACACTGTCATCAGCTACAGCAGTAGGCCATGATTTATTATAACTATGCATTCTCAAATTATGTACTTAACAAAAATGTAATAGTACCTATTCAACTAAAAATGTGCTATATAAAATTAGCTATTTCATTTAGAAGGAAAAATACAGTAGTACCAGTAGTTAAGAGCACAAACTTTGGAGTTAGAAAACAAAGGTTCAAATCTTGATTCTATCACTCGGTCATTATAAGATGGTGGGCATCAACTTTCAGTGTCCATATGCTCACATTGGGCATAATAATAACATCAACCTTATGAGAATTTTATGAGGATAAAATGAGAAATTGCACATTAAGTCCTTAAATTGGAATTTTGCACAGAGTAAGCTACTATCTCAGTATTAGCTAATTCTACAATTGAGGCAAAATGCACAGTAATAAAATACTATTACATCACCCTTGAACATTTTAAAAATATTTTATTTATTCATACTTAGATAGAAGAGAAGGATGGGGGAAAGAGGGGGAGAGAAGCATCAATATGTGGTTGCCTTTTGCATGCCCCCAAATGGGGACCTGGCCTACATCCCAGGCATGTGCCCTGAAAGGAAATCCAACTGGCAACTCTTTGGTTACCTTTGAACATTTTACAAAAACAATAATTACAATTATTTAAACATGTTTGGGGGAAAATCCCCCCTAAATTAATTTTAACCCCACATAACTGATAGGAGATGTCAGTTCCTAGGTACCTAACAAGACATTTGTGTTGTTTAAATTGAGTATTTATTTCCAACTCCTTCATGCTAAGTGCTTTTTTCCATTAATCTCATGCTTGTTCTTTGATATGGATATTCTAGATAAGGTTTTACACTGTGGTGGAGAATTACTTACAAGACATTCCTGTCATTTCTAACCTTTCCCTTTTTATTAATACTATTGATTTTCTCATTTTTAAAGAAGTTAATGGTTCGGTGAGAAAGATGCAGAAGAAAAGGCATTTTGGCATCATTCAACTGTTACTCAAATCAGGACTGTTCTGGGAGGAAGATTTAATAATTACTCTGCTCTTTATTAGTAGCTGTGCTCCTAACACAAGGAAGAGGTTTTTGTTAACAAGAGAGTGAAAAAAAAAACAATGTAAGTGGCTTGAACATTTGCTTAATTTATAAACCAGTGAATTCACAAGTTCACTTTTCCATATTTAACTCATGGGCATTTATTTTCAGCAGACTTGAAGATTCATTATTCTTTCTTCTTTCAGTTACATTTTCAGCCTTCGCAAGAACCTTTTGTCAGTTTTCTCTTTTTCTATGTAATTTGACTCTCTTGTTTTCGATCAATCTTATAGCTAACTTCAGAACTATTGCTTGAGCACTTCAAAAAGGGGATGGAGAAGTGTCATCATTTCTTTCAACAAAAAATTTCTTATTATATGTAAACTACTTTTAAATGTACACATTTGAGTTACAATCTACATGAAATATTCCTTATACATATATTTTTGTCATCCACTATGTATGTGTTTTGTATTTGGATTTCATTGAAGCTTCCCATTCAACACTGCCAAACCCTTATAGCTTATCTATGAATGGTGAAATTATAAGCAGTTTTAAATTATTATTTTTGATTTGCCTATATTTATATTTTTCAGTAACCATGTATTACTTTTAAAATAAGAAAAAAGTGCAAAGACAGTGAATTTTTAAAAATCTATATTTTAAATATTTTCAGAAGTGAATCTTCCTCATTTTACCTCCTGAAATACATTTCGTATTAACTTTTTAAACCTTTTTTATTTACAATTTATAGAAATATTGTCATTTGTAAACAGATCTTAGCTTCTCCACTGGAAAAATAACAGAGGCAGATTTATTTTGTAATTTTTTACAATACCTTAGAGAGTGGTCCTAAAAAATATGATGATATAAAAAAAGAAGGAATCTAGAATTAGAACTAATGGGTCTATATTATTCAAAAGCTTTAAATTTTTGCCTATTCCTTGACTTCTTTACCTCCTTATTATTTTTACTATTTAAGTTAGACATATTACCTGTCTTATTTTTCATCTAGATTGCCATCCAATCTTTTTTCAAGTTTTCCGATACTTAAAAAGAAACATTCAATTCAAACAGGTTAGTTTAGAGCACTAGAATTAGAGGGCACAATTTACCTCCCCTGACAACTTTTCTCTGTATCCTATCCATTCCTTCAGATTCCAGAGCAAGTAGGAACCACATTTCCCACTTGAAGTGCTTTGACTAGATGTATTGTATGATGTACTTTATTAATTTACACTTTTAGAATGTAATTTTACTTGGAGAAAGCATTATCCATCAATATATAATTTGAATAGACACAAAAGAAATATGTTTCCTATTATATACTATATACATACATTGAATAACTAAATTTTATCATATTGCAAAATATTTTTATATTACTTTAAAGCTTCTGTTCTGGAGACAAAAATTTTATTATGCTTTGTAATCTAAGAAATGATGTGTAAAGCTTATATAAATTTTATATAGAAGCTTATTTCTTGTTGATATTTTGCATGTGGACACTGTACTACTAATAATTAATTGTGAAATATGAAATAAATATAAATGTATAAAGAACTGATTGAGAGTTTGTTTTTCTTAGTGTGGTTTTCTTTTCTTCTTTTTTTTGGATTTTATCAGAATTTATTTTTTTAAATATATTTTATTGATTATACCATTACAGTTCTCAAAGAATGATGTTGTTACATACTAGATTTAGGTCTTAAATATAGATTGTAGAAATGAATATTATCCAATTTTGCATCAACAATCTCAGTCAGTTAAAGGAATTAATTTTATTGACTTTTTAATTAAGACTTCTCCATAGGTCGCAAACAATCATCAAAATACAAACTTACTGGTTTAAAAGAATATGACTAAGTTCAAAAAAAAAGGGTCCATATTACTTTCCCTAAAATACAAGGCCTGTCTGAAAAACCTCCAGCCATTGTTAACATAACAATGAACGGTATGCACAACATCAATGTAACCTGGCAACCAAGGAGAATGGACTAGAGTGTGCATGTGTGAATAATGATCATTTCACTGTATTAGACAGCGGGGGTAGTAGATGCCATTGAGTGAGCATGTGTACTGTGTGACCATCACATTCAAAATGACTGAACAACTAGAGCAATAAATTTGCATCAAATTTTGCATTAAGCTTGAACATTCCTCCATGGAAACTATTTGGGTGATTCAGAAGGCTGCAGCTATGGGCAACTCACTAGTGGCAGATTCATCATGACAAGGGCCCCCTCAGGCATCAGGTCTTGTGCAGAGTTTTGTAGCAAAACATCAAATCACCCAGGTGACTCAGCTACCCTATTGCCCAGATTTGGCACCCTTCTGGTTTTTCTCAAAACTAAAATCACCTTTGAAGGGAAAGAGATTTCAGACCATCGGTGAGATTCAGGAAAATACAATGGGACAGCTAATGGGAGAACTGTGTGAGGTCCTAGGGGACTCATATTTGAAGGGGACTGAGGTGTCATTGTCCTGCACACTATGTTTCTTGTATCTTGTATCTTCTTCAATGAATGTCATTATTTTTCATATTACATGGCTGATTACAGTCTGGACAAACCTCATGTATTCAGACCTAAGCTGCACCATACTTGTAATAAGCTATAGCACTTTCAAATGTATGAAAAATAGCCATTTAACTTAAATCAACCTTCATACCCAACTTTGACTCACAAAGCTTGCCTCTATTAAAAATATAAAGAAGAAAATGACGATCTCATGGGAATATATTGGTTACTTTATCTGTGGGTTGATTCATCCTAATAATCTCATTTAATGAAAATGACAAACATCCCATTAACTTCAGGAATGTTTTTGTTTTGATTATGGATTTTATTCAGTTGTAATTAACTAGTACTTAAGATTTAAACTTCTCTGGCCCTCTAGTTCACTATTTGATTGTTGGCACCAACTGGGTTTCCAATGAATATATTTTATAATTATTGAGTCACAGTGTAGTATTTAATACAAAATGTTGTCTTTCTTTTTTAATATGAATATTGGAAATTCATTAGAATCTTATTATCAGGATAACTACATCCCTATAATTTTTCTTTCTGAAAAATTTAGTATCATCATTATTAAAGAAACTAATGAAGCTAGAGGACAAAGATTATTTCTCATTCCTCCAAACTGAACTTAAATCTTGTGTCAGTGTAATTAATTATTTATAGTTGAAAATGACAGTTCCTTCAGTCCAAAACCCTTACATTTCTGGAGCCCAAAGGTCTAGCATCTCAGTGTCTCTGAATGATACAATAATGCATGCACTCTCACATTAAGAGTATTAAAATAGAGCAGTTTGCTATGAATCTGAGAGACTTGATAACATTTAAAACACTTTATAGACTCTGAATGTAATTTAAAGTAACGATATAATCATAGTAGAAATGATGATAAGGGGAATTAAAGGCTATCTACTTGGACTAATCATGAGCTCAACAAAATTTTTCTCCAAATCATCTAATATCTGCCTGCACAACTTTATTTGAGCACTTAGACTAAAGAGACTCACAACCTTAAAATATAATGAATAATAATAATGTTAACATGTGATTATTATTTTAATCATTTTACAATTTTCCTTTGTATTAAAGAAGGATTTTTCTTGAGAAAATGTCCTCAGTTAACTGGCATTAGAGCAAAATAGAATCAGAGACACAGAAATAAAGAACTGAGAGTGATGAGAAGGGAAGTGGGAGGGGGATAACGGGAAAAGAAAAGTAAGGATCAAATTCAGAAACAGGTACATAAAGGACCCATGGACAGGACAAGGGGGGAGGAGGACTGAATGTGGGAGGGAGGCGGGCAAGGCACAGGAGAGCAAATGGGGAAAATGGGAACAACTGTAATTGAACAACAATAGAATAAATTTGAAAAAGAACAAAAAAGGATGTGTAGGGAAGAAAATGTGTTCTGGAATTCTTCACGTGTGTTTAACCAGTGGAAAAGGGTTTGCTGGGACATAGTATAGAGGAGACAACACTTGGAAAATAAGAGAAGGCTCCTGTCTCCATGGTGTCACAAAAAGGATACCAATGTATTAGAACATATTGGGTTGGCGGAAAAGTCTGCTTAGGTTTTTTTCTGTACAATAAAAGTCACATTTTTCATTTTCACCAATAACTTTATTGATTTGGATATTTTGAATATGTTGGTTGTCTCCCACTATTGGCTTCTAGTGGGTAGAGGCCAGGGGGGTTGCTAAACATCTTCCAATGCATAACAACCCCAAAGCAAATAATTATTTAGCCAAAATGTCAGTAGTACAAGATACTTCACAAACCACTTTTGACATATTTGATCAGTAACAGTACCTTTCCCATAAACTACACAAATTTTCTCTTTTTCATTTCAGTTGCATTACCTTTCTTGAAATGATAAAGCATGGTACACTGAAATGTTGCATATCTTTTTCATCTTCAATGGTAAAATGGCTACATACAAATTCACCAATTTTGATAAGCTTTTTAGATGCACACTGATATAACAGCTGTCAAAATACAATCTAACAAAATTGTTTTGAATGAAGATAAAGACAACTAAGTACTTCTAACACTATTGTGCAGAAAAAACTGAATGGTTTTTTAAAATAGTTTATTTATTTATTTTTAGAGAGGGGAAGGAAGAGAGAAAGCAAAGGAGAGAAACATTAATGTGTGGTTGCCTCTAGAGCACCCCCTACTGGGGACCTGGCCTGCAACCCAGGCATGTGCCCTGACTGGGAATTGAACCAGTGACCCTTTGGTTTCACAGGCCAGTGCTCAATCCACTGAGCCACACCAGCCAGGGCTGAACAAATGTTTTGGCCAACCCTATACAGAATACTTCAATAATGAAGAGATTCAGAAATCAATGTTCTTATAAAAAGAAATGAAAGAAGACCAATAGAAGGTAATATGTGCAAAAGCAATGGGGAAAGTTGACACAGGGCAGAAGGGAAGAGGGCAGAAGAGATGATTTCTCCAAAAAAGTGCCAGGCTTATCTTACCTAATGCCAGCCTAGCACCAGTGAATACACTCCATAGAATGATGACTGTTAGCTCAACAGAGAATATTCCCCCAAGTTAATGGCTGCCTCCATTATGATACAGATTGCTGCCCATACTGATAATATCCAAGCTGAGGCAGGATGAAGGATAAAGAAGAGGGTTTTTAAAATAATATATTTCAATTTTAAGAAATGCAATCTTGTTGCATAATTGTTCAAGGTACCAACTAAAATTTTGATAATAAAAACTTGAGAGTTTCTGGTCCATCTGAGGAATTAAGTGTTAAAATATGAGTGCCAAGGAAAGAGGTGTGGGGGTGAAAGGGTACTAAAAAGTAAGTCCCCAGGATATCCTTATTACTCCCTTATATCTATACAATAAGACCCAACCATATGTAAATAATTGACAAATAACCACAGACTGTTTCTCAGTCAAATTAGAGTACGATGTTCATTTTGAAATAGGTTATTATGTTTACCTTAAAAGAGCTATCTTTTAGAATAATTTCATTTGAGAAACTAACTAGAGTTTCAAAAACAAGTTTCTGAAAGGAAATTTGTTCCTACTCTTTTTTAAAGTATTTAATTGCATTTTTTCTATTATTTACCCCCCTTATACCCTCTTCCACCTCCACCCACCCCCACCCCATAATCACCAAACTGTTGCCCATGTCCATAAGTCCTTTTTATTTTTTGCTTGGTACCTCCACTCCCCAATTCCCCCCACCCAAAGCTGTCAGCATGCTCTCTGTGAGTCTATCTTATTTTGCTTGTTTAGTTTGTTCATTAGATTTTATATATGAGTGAAATCATTTGTTATTTGTCTTTCTCTGATAGGCTTAGTTCACTTTAGTATGATGTTCTCTTTGTCCATTCACTTTTCACAAAAGGTAAAATTTTCTTCTCTTTTTATGGTAGAATATTAAGTATTCTATAGTGAAAATGTACCATAGTTATTTTATTTACTCATCTTGAGATGGACAGTTAGGCTGCTTCCAAGTCTTGGTTATTGTGAATAGGGCTGCAATGAACATGGAGGTGCTTATGTTCTTTTGCATTAGTGTTTCAGGTTTCTTTGTGTACACTCCCAAATGTGGAATTACTGGCTCATAAGGCAGTTCCTTTTTTTAATTTTTTGAGGAAACTCCATACTTTCCACAGTGGCTGCACCAATCTGCATACTCAACCAACAGTGAAAAAGGATTACCCTTTCTCCACATCCTTGCCAATGCTTGTTTGTTGATTTACTGGTGACGGCCATTCTGACAGATGTGAAGTGATATTTTATTGCAGTTTTAATTTTTTCTCTCTAATGGCTAGTGATGTTAAACATCTTTTCATATGCCTAGGGGTCATCATTATGTCCTCTTTGGAAAAGTGCCTGTCCAGGTCTTTGCCCATATTTTATTGGATTTTTATTTTTTTGGTGTTAGTTTTATGTTTTTTATAAATATTAGATATTAACCCATTATTAGATATATAAGCTAATATGTTCCCCCATTCAATCCGTCATCTTCTTCATTTTGTTGGTGGTTTCCTTTGATGTGTAAAAACATTTTAGTTTCATACAGTCCCACTTATTGTTTCTTTTGCTCCCCTTGCCTGAGGAGATATATCCGAAAAAAAAAACCCGTGAAACTAGAAATGTCCAAGATTTTGCTTCCTATGTTTCCTTCTAGGATTTTTATGGTTTTGAGTCTAATTTCCAGATGTGAGACTCAGTTTTACACAGAAGAATGAGTGGACCTAAAGAGAGAATTACATACAAAATAAATATGAGTAAACACTATTATTTTGATTTGAGCCATGTTTTACAGTTGAATAAAGAAGTGTGGGCCCTGGCTGGTGTAGCTCAGTGAATTGAGCGTGGGCCTGTGAACCAGAGGATCACGGTTCGATTCCCAGTCAGGGCACATGTCTGGGTTGCAGGCGGGTTCCCTGCAGGCCAACTCCCAGCAGGGGACACACAAAAGGCAACCATACATTGATGTTCCTCTCCCTCTCTCCTTCCCCTCTAAAGGTAAATAAATAAATAAAATCTTTAAAAAAAAAAGAAGTGTGGTAAGAGTGAAATTTACAGTGAGTTATGTAGGTGAAAATCATACTGGGGGCAAAGACAAAATACTATCTTCAAACCATAAAAGAAGGCAATCTAAATAAGAGATCTGTGAAACTCACAAGCTTGCCTCATAAAAGAGGTATTTTCCCTTAAAAGGGCTTCTCTACCTAGACGGCCCATACTCTAGCAGGTCATTCCAACATTTTGGAAACTCCGGGCCACACTAGAAGAAGAAAAGTTGTCTGGGGCCACATACTAAATACATAAACGCTAACAAAAACTAATGAGCAAAATAAAAGGTTTTAAGTAAATGTATGATTTTGTGTGGCACCACATTCCTAGCCATTCTGAGCTGCATGTGGCCCCCAGGCCATGGGATGGCCACCCCTGGGAGAGATAACAAGGCCAAAAACAAATTCAGCATTTTCCCTTTCCAACCTGGTTCTATTCTCAAATTATATTTATATCTTTCTCAAAATTCAACCAGGAATTTACTGCCACTTTAGTAAATTAATATGTTCTGAGCACCTATTAAGTGACAGTTAACATGGTAGGTACTAATGATTGAGTGGGATCCCCATAAAACTGGAATTATCTTCTGGAGGGTGGACTCCCTGCAGTCCAGGCTCACCTCAGTAGACAAGTATTCTAGGAACCCATCTATATCAGGGTATTAGCTGGCATTGTTGTGAGAGACTGCATTGGGCTTCATGGATTTTTTTTTGGAAGACTTTTCAACATGTTTGCCCATTTCATGATGAGTGATTTACAACCACACCCGCCCACACTGCACTGTATGTTCAGCAGTTATTGACCAAAAACTGCGAGACCCCTGTGCCCCACCCTCCCTATTCATTGGACCTTGCCCCAAGTGACTTTTCTTTTTATTTCCCCAGATAAAAATAGTCTCAAATGGAAACATTTTGCTAATATAGAAGAGGTGAAACAGAAAACAGCAGAAGCACTAAAAGGCATCAAAACAATCAGTTCAAAAACTTTTGAGAAGTAGAAAAAATGTCTCAATAGATGTACTACATCAAATGGAAAGTACTTTGAATGTGACTGAAATTTAAACATGTAAGGATAAATACACAGTTTTTAATATATCTTTGTAGCTTTTCCATTTTTGTAGCTTAGTCTAATTTATCCTCAAAATCTCTTGCCTTTTTAAAAAATATTTTATTTATTTATCTTTAGAGGGGAAGGAGAGAGGGAGAGAAACATAAATGCAGGTTGCCTTTCGTGAGCCCCCTGCTGGGAATTGGCCTGCAACCCAGGCATGTGGCCTGACTGGGAATCAAACCGTGATACTCTGGTTTGCAGGCCTGTGCTCAATCCACTGAGCTATGCCAGCCAGGGCTCTTGCTTTTTTTTTAATTGAAACACTTTCTACAAAACCCATGTCCATTCTTGCAAGTGCTTCCAATGCCCACTTATCCTACACAGCTGGAAGAAATGACTAAACATACATATGTACATACACACATATCCAAAAAAAGATTATGCACTTCCCTACTTGAAATGGCTGTTGCCTCCAGAATATGACTTTATTTTTTAATTTATTTAATTATTTTTCAAGTACAGTATTCTGTCTATTACTCCCCTCCCATTCCACCCCCGTACTCTCCCCTCCCTCCCAATTTCACCCTTCTCAGTTGTTGTCCATGTGAATATGACTTTAAATTTTTTATAATCTGCCCCTTGTATAAGTTACTGGTCTTACCCTTTCCTAAAATAGTTTCTAGAATCACAGAACTTCTTATCATGATAATGATATCTATTCTTTTTCTTTATTTCTTTTTTTCTGCTTGTAATTCACCACTGGATTTAATTCTTAATCCAGTTAAATTCCACTCAGCCTTTAAAACGCAGCACAAGTGTCATGGGTCCTTTGAAATCTTCAACACACTAGTGAACTCTAGCACTGTCCTCCCAGGGTTTCCATGGAGAATAGCACAGGCCTCCATACTTTACATCTGAGTGTAATCTCAAGTGGTTTTTCTCCTGGGTAGATTTTTTTCTTACCTCCTATGCTCAGTCAACAATTTAAAATTTTTTTTCCATCTCCCTATGTTATACATTTATTGCACTGAACAATAATTATTCACATTTCTCTGTCTCTACTACAGTTTATGAATCTATTTGCAGATGGGGTCATAGCTCATTTGCTTGTCTTCATAGTGCCTAACTCAGTGCCTGACAAAGAAGAGTAGAGTAGGCACTCACTCACTATATTTGTACTGTAAGGAAAAAGGGGAGGGAAGGAGACAGGGAGAAATCCATCACTCTCCCTGGAACTTAAACCAATTTCATTCATCTTCTATATGCCTTTCTCTAGTACCCAGTTATGTCTTACATTTAGGAGAGTATATAATATTTGTTGTATGACAGAATCCGTGAATAAAGTTTATTAAAATCACTTTATTAACAAGAGTTCCAAGTGCTGATATAAAAATTATCTGAGATGAGTTTAGTGTGGAGATAAACTTGCCAATTCTATTTGTAAAAAGAAGTGCATCAGTGATTTACTGTATATATATTTCCTTAGCACATTTTGGGAAAAAATAAGAAATTGTCAACAGTGGTTCTCTTGAATAATGGAATGGAGAATTGGGGAGTAAGTTTTTATCATTACTTTACATCATTAATATATGGAAGAAAACGTATATTTACATTAAGACAAATGATGCAGATAAAGGCAGGAACATTGTAAGTCAACTGAATTTCAAAATGCTTTAATTATGTATTTTTGATTTCTCAGAGAGAACTGTTTCCCTATAACCTAAATATTTCTAAGCACCAAAATCAATATTAATATTATCACAAACACCTACCTGGATTTATCTTAGTTTATAAAAAGACTGCATTGCATAAATATCCTCTTGTTCCTCAACGACCAGTAGTCTAGAGGAGCACAACCCACCGTGGTCCACAAAACTGCACCATCATTAGGAACTGCACGATCGTTAGGTCCACAATCGTTAGGAACGCAAATTTGGGGTTCACCCAAGACAACTAAATCAGAATTCTCAGGCAGTAGGACCCAGAGATCTGTGTCGTATCAAGTCCTTGAGGTCATTCCAAAGCATACTTAAGTCTGAGTAACACTGTTCTCAAGAACTTTATTCTTGAGAACTGTACAACCTAACAGCACCATCTGTTGGTGGTGACCAGAATCAAGATACAAAGTTCCAAAGTGCAATACGCTTAGACTGTCAATACCTGTTAGTTGTCAGGCATGGTAGTCAAGACTGAGAATAGACAGAATTGCTGATGAAACGGTGCCTATACATACAGATGCACCCAACATTCTTTCACTTTGAAAACACTTTTAGCTTATTAGAGGTGTGTGTAAACAAATAAATATCATTATATATACAAAGCGCCAATAAGGAGCCGGTGGCCACAGAGGCTGTAGCGATCAGATCAGAGGAGGTCAGAAAATGCACTGAAGGACTTCCCCCAAGATGGAGGCATAGGTGGAAACACTGTGCCTTCTCCCACAACCAAGTTTGGATACAACAAAAGTTTTGGAGAACTAAGACACACCCAGAGACCAGAAAACCGAATTATACGGAAGTCCGGCAGCTACGAACCGTTCAACGGGGACGGTAAGAGAGGCAGAGCCAGCAGCGGAGCAGGGTCCGGAAGGACAAACCTAGGAGCGCAGGCAGCCCGGACCTAGTCGGGGTGCGGGGCAGACTGACCAAGGTCGCACATTCGTGCGCAGTGAAACAGACCACGCAGGCCCCAGGGGGCGAACCCAGTGGTGGAGGGCTGACAGCGGTGGCACACTCGTGTGCAGTGGAGCGGGGTGCGTGGCCCTGGTGACGGTGATGGCTGCGGTGCTGGTGGGGGTCGCGGAGGCGGGCGCCGGAGGGAAGCCATTGTCCCTCTTTGACCCTGCCCCCACATACAACGTCACAACCCAGCGACTGAGTCGCCCTGCTCTGGTGAAAACCTAGGGCTCCGATCCTGCTACTTAACAGGCACAAACAGCCCAAAAGATGGTGCAAGAACTCAAAGTCCCAGAGCCAATAACTCTAAGCGACCAACAGATTGCCAGCCTCTCAGAAGCCCAATTTAAAACACTATTTATCAGGATGCTCACAGAATTGGTAGAGTACAGTCACAAATTAGAGGAACTTAGTCACAAATTAGAGGAACATATGAAGGCTAAACTAATTGAAATGAAGGGAGATGTCCAGGAAAGCAATAGCGATGGAAAGGAAAATGGGACTCAAATCAAGGGAGTGGACCAGAAGGAAGAACGAAACATCCAACCAGAAAATAGTAAAGAAAGAAGAATTCAAAAAAATGAGGAGAGGCTTAGGAACCTCCAGGACATCTTTAAACGTTCCAACATCTGAATTATAGGGGTACCAGAGGGGGAAAGAAACAGCCACGAGTGGAAAACGTATTTGAACAAATAATAAAGGAGAACTTCCCCAGTCTGGCAAAGGAAATAGACTTCCAGGAAATCCAGGAAGCTCAGAGAGTGCCAAAGAAGTTGGACCCAAGAAGGAACACACCAAGGCACATCATAATTACATTAGCCAAGACTAAAATGAAGGAGAGAATCCTAGAAGCAGCAAGGGATAAGGGGACAGTCACCTACAAAGGAGTACCCATCAGACTGTCAGCGGATTTCTCAAAAGAGACCTTACAGGCAAGAAGGGGCTGGAAAGAAGTATTCCAAGTCATGAAATCCAAAGACCTACAGCCAAGATTGCTTTATCCAGCAAAACTTTCATTTAGAATGGAAGGACAGATAAAGTGCTTCTCAGATAAGGTCAAGTTCAAGGAGTTCATCATCACCAAGCCCTTATTATATGAAATGCTAAAGGGACTTATATAAGAAAAAGAAGATGAAAAATATGAACAGTGAAAGGACAGCAAACACACAGTTATTAACAACCACACCTAAAACAAAAGCAAACCAAGAGGACAGCTAGATCAGGAGTGGAACCATAGAAATGAAGAACACATGGAGGGTTAGAAACAGGGGGGTGGGAGGAGGAGAAGGGGGGAGAAGGCACAGAAAATAGCATAGATGTTAGGTAGAAAATAGATAGGGGGAGGGCAAGAATAGTGGGGGAAATATAGAATCTAAAGAAGTTGAGACACATGGTTATAAACTAAGGGGGGAGAAGGGTGGGTGAGGGAGTGTGCGGGTGGAGGGGAATGAAGGGGGGAATAGAACAACTGTAATGCTATAATCAATAAAATATATTTTAAAAAAATAAATAAAAATAAAAAAATAAAAATGGGGAAAAAGTTTAAAAAATAAAATAAAATAAAATAAAAAGAAAATGCACTGAAACAGTGGTAATATTTAAACCAAGTATTGTCAAAAATGAACCACTATTATGTTTTATAATAAATAATTAAAATAAAACTACTGTATTTTTAAGACTATAAGATGCACCTAGGTTTTAGAGGAGGAAAATAGGAAAAATTTTTGAAGCATAAAATGTGATAAAATATTTAATCACCTGTGACCCTGCTCCACCGAGAGCCCACAGAGAGGTCCACAGCCCCTGCCCTGCCACAGGGAGCCAGGTAAGCTACATTTGAACTATAAGATGCACTCCTATTTCCTTCCCAAATCTGGGGGGAGTGTGTCTTATAATCTGAAAAATACAGTAGCCATGATATAATAGGACAAAGTGTCTTGAATTTAAAGTTCAGGGTAAATTTAAACTGCAAATTAGTAAACTTATATAGGGCTATCCAAGACATCATGCCTTTAATAATTCAAGCCAATACTTACTGAGCACTTACTAAGTATCAAGCACTATTTATGCGACCCTGCCCCTGGGTCCAAAGATACAAGGCAATCAGTCCAGGCCAAAAAAGACTAGCAAGGGCACCCCAGGCATTCGATAATTCTCTTGTTCGATAAAAGAGTAAACATAAAAATACCATTTATTTGGTTAAATTCTTTACAAAAAGAGAAAGATTTTTTAAAAAGTCATCTTACTCAGGATTTCTGAAATCTAAATAAACAAATTTGCTATTATCTAAATTACTTTAATATTTTTAAATAATTATTTTTTAAAATCCCTTATTAAAACCTCCTAAACTGCTCTATGGTAAGCAACATTTATGAAGTTCTCGCTGAGTGTAGAATGCTGTATTTTATACGTATTTCATATATTTATAACAGTTTTGAAAAGGCAGTTCAGCATGTCAAATCACAGGAACTTCCAGAAAACACTTTCTATATACCAGGATTCTAAAATGAGTTAAAGTGTAAGAAAAGCAGTTTTTAATTTCCTTCTTTCTGCAGAAATTTTGTTAAGTATGCCATTCCATTTTCTGCTGGTTTGTGGTAACTAAACACATTCTGGATGTTTAGGTCCCAATCCACATCTTTATTTAAACTCATGTTTATCATAATAATCATTACTGATGATGACCAGTGAGCTGGCATAATGTCAACGTTTCCACATTATCCATTAATAGGAATTCTCGTGCTTCACTTGGGAGTGCCACAGATAGGTTTACATGTCAGCTGCCAGGATTACATCAGGTAAACATGAAAACAATGAGCTGAACTTCCTTATAAGAATACACTGGCATTAAAGCGCCAACACTGAGAAACCTGCCAGCAGCTACCTAGGATGAAGCATTGAAGAAATTCACAATAATGTCAATTCACCCAGTATCTTTTTGGAACTCACTCATTTTCCATGCAGAATTTAGAAACAGAGCATCCATTTTCAGTGAAATTTAATCAAGTGTTGTGATTATTGGGGGTTGAAAAACAGGGGATATCTCTAAAAGAGGTACAATCTCCATCTGCAAGATACTGAATAAATCTTTATAGAGATTCAATAATATCTTTATAAAATCTAGACAATATCTGAATGATTTGAGTGGGGATATTTATTAACAGCTGAGTGCAAAAATCTATTACAAACTCCTTTAATTAGATAGAAATAGACCCCCATATATTTCACTAAAAATACCAAATTCTCAGAAAAAAACTTTGGGGTTTGGTATTGGTTAAGAACATGAGATTCAAAATCAGATGAAGATGAATTCAACTTTCAATACTGTACTTTCCTTGGCTGTGTATGGGAAGGTTCATTTCTACCCAGCCCAAGAGTGGTGCAAATACTAGATGAGCACCACCAAGCACTCAATAGTGTCTCCATTTGATAGATGAGGAATTGAAGGCCAAAAAGTTACATACTTTGCTCAAGACATAGCAAGTAAGCCTGGGCTGCAAAACCCTTCCAGATGGCCTTACACGAATATTAGCACTGTCTCCTCCTCCCATGTGAATGCCTTTATGCAAAAAAAGATAAAATCTTCAAAAAATAAAAATAAGAAACAAAATTCAATAAGAAACCAGAAACCAGAAAATGTCAGCCATCACCATTTGGGAGAAAAGATGGTACAAGAAATCATTTGGAATCTGTCATCCTTCCTTTTTCAGAAACCAGGCTGCTCACTTTAAATTTTATTATAATTGTTTAATTACTGATACTCTAAAAATGGCAAGCAACACATATTCCTTGAAAATATATAAATGACCTAGAGGTTCATAAAATAAAATAAAGAAAGTCTGCCCACACTTTTTTTCACTCACACCTGCTAGATTGGAGTATATATTTTTAGACCCTTCCCATTGGTAGATGGGTAAAAATGTATAATTTAAATGAAACACCCTTCTGTGCCCAACATTTTTCTTATAATATTACTTCTTCCTCTATTTCCTTCCAGTCCTCTTTCTAGAGCATTAGGTGTAGATAATATGCTTACTTCTCAACCACTCTACTCTGTGCTGATGTTACTCAACAAAAGCAAAAAGCTTAAATAATAGATACTAATGGTAAAAAAAAAATATTTGGAGAAAGTTTCATAGACGATCACTTTCTGTGCCATAGAAAGGCTTTATTCTCTTTCTGCCAAATTGCCTAAGATGGCCAACAAACAAACCAAAAAAAAAAAAAAAAAAAGCTGCCACAACGAACCCAGGAAAAACAAAAATCAAAGAAGAGTATACACAGAAAGAAAAGTAATTCTTGGGTTAAGAGTCCACATTTTATGGACATCATGCACTAAGAAAAGTAAACAAATATTTTGCTATTGCAAGGATCACTAGAGTAAGATAGTAGAAAAAACTTGGGGATAGAAATGCAATAATTTTTAATAAAGCATTTATAAGTAATTGCAGAGAGACAGTACATTTCTGGGTACTCTTCACAACTAGATGTGGCAACATGACTAAGTCCTGATGAATAGAATGTGGATAAAGGCGATGTATAAAACTTCCACATCAGTTCCATAAAAGAAAAAATCCATGTCATTCACTTCCCTCCCCATTTGCCTGTGGGCTGGAAGGCATATGTGATGCATAACTGATGCAGAACTCTCAGAAATTAATGTCACAAGAGAAAAGGTACTTTGGGCGACTGCATGAGAGAGAAATGAATATTTGCTTGAGCTAGTAAGTTTTGGACTCTTTCATTACTGAAAC
This sequence comes from Sturnira hondurensis, assembly GCF_014824575.4. NCBI lineage: Eukaryota > Metazoa > Chordata > Mammalia > Chiroptera > Phyllostomidae > Sturnira > Sturnira hondurensis. The sequence continues at coordinate 991,687 of NW_028088106.1, read as the reverse complement.
TTTGCTTTACCATAACTAATGTGTAAACAAGCACCTACAAATGGGAAACTCCAATAACAAAACCCAACAGCTGGGAGGTGGGCAGTGAGGACCCAGGTGATCCTATTAAGCCCTGACTATGTACATAGCAATACACTTCCTTTGGACCAGGATGCGAAAGTGTGTAGTTTTCCTCTTGCTGATACTAAGACTCCATAAAACCAAGGCAAAATCAATTAGTAATTAAGAACTAACTTGGTTGCAAACAGAAACAAACTCATATATACAGAGAATAAACTGATGTTTGCCAGTTTAGAGGGGAGTTTGGGGCTGGGTGAAAAAATTGAAGAGAATAGGGATTACAGACTGGTAGTTGCAGAATAGTGATGGGAATGTAGAGTACAGCAGAGAGAATATAGTCAATAATATTGTAATAACTATGTGTGGTGCCAGGTGGGCACTAGATTTATCAGGAGGATCGCTTTATAAATTATATAAATTTCTAACCACTATGCTGTACACCTGAAGCTAATATAATATAATATTGAATGTCAATTGTAATTGAAAAAGAAAAGAATTAACTTGTTTGCAACCATACAAGGGAGACAATGCTGCTGTCGAAAATGGTGCTCTCTACTCACAACCCACAACTGAAGTTAACCAGGAATCTGGAAACTTGAGGCTTTGTTAGCTGGCAAAGGCAAATCTTGACTCTTTGAAATTCAAATGGCTCCCTTTCTAATCAGCGTTTTACTAGTATGTAATTAGCCTTTAAAGTACTTTTAAAGGGGAGCAATAACTGCGAACAATTAGGTTGCTGAGGTTCAATAGGTATGAACCAGCAGGAGACACCTATACTTAGAGTGGTGGTTTATTTCTCAAGATACCTATGTTGGGGTGAAGCTACTTAGGAAAGATCACTTGTCATCCTTTGAACACCATTCAACGGATCTTATCAGGAAAACATCGCAGATAATTTTTCCCTCAGCAAGCTAAAATAGGTCAGCTACAAAGTGCCAAAATAATCATTAATTGAAGGCCATCACCATAAAATATTGAATATCATTCAGTTCTCTCCTTTTTCACATAAGATAGGATTCTCTATTCCTCCTCAACAACAAGAACAAACTTCATAGTAAAATTGTGAGCTATGTCTTGGATAGCCCTATATAAGTTTACTAATTTGCAGTTTAAATTTACCCTGAACTTTAAATTCAAGACACTTTGTCCTATTATATCATGGCTACAACATCCAAAAGTAAAGCACAGATAAACAGTAATGCAGGTAAGAAACAATTCCACTAAGGTCAAGTTTATGCACTAATGGATGCAGGCAATCTCCATTCAATACCTTCAAGACCTAAGTAGGTCAACAGCCTGAAATATAGGAAATTGTTTTCAGCACCAGATCAAAATATCAAAAATCAATATGCTGTTCAGTTCCTATATTTTTAACATGGCTCTATAAATCAATTCAAGGCCACAGGGGATAAAATATCAAGAATTAATAAACAGAGCTAACTCATCTTGGCCTACATCTATGTACCTAAAGACATTTTGTCAATATTCTTGCTCCTAATTTTAGGAATAAATTGTTAATATTACCTATCATTGATCTTAAGAAACTTGAGATAAAAAAGAATAATAACTTTTTAATCTAAAATTTTGAATTATTTTGATAAATTATTTCATGTATTGATTTATTAACTAGATATTAATATTTGCTCTTTGGCCAACTACTTTAAAATGGCTATTTAAAATATTATTTGTATTCTCCTGCACAATCATGTTTCTTTTATTTTGCAGATTTAAGGGTTTTTTTTCACTTCTTTCAAGAATAGTGATGTATTTTTTCTTAGAAATTTGTTAAATGGCTACTCTCAGGGACAAACGTTAGTTGTGCCAACAGTCTATGACTGACTTCCATCAGCAGCATCTCTAACAACATCCCTGTTATTTAGCCTGTCAGTGAATAAGAATACTGACTGCACGCCCCCTATCAGAACGGAGAGAATGTATCCCAGTCGAATAAAAGTGATTCTGATAAAACATGATTTCACTACGTCATGTTACATTGTGCCTCTTTTTGTTACCACATCCACTTAAGTAATATTATGTAGTCCAATTCAGTATATCATTATTTTTAATGCTTTTTATGGCCAGAAGTCAGCATTCATTTGGATCATAGACACTTACTATAATTTTAAGATGGATATTGGTTAAAAAATCATACAAGTGACAGGTCTATAATTTTATAATATATCATCTGTATTCAATTAAAAACAAAGAAAAAAAGATGGACTGCCTTGGTATCATAAAGTAACTGTTCCAAATAGAAAATAGTATCATAGCCAGCACAGCTCTCTGAACATTGTAGGAGCATAATAAATGATAATTCTCAATAACTAGGAGAATAATAAAATGATTAGAACTTAGGCCACAGTTGCTCTCAACTGTCTTCTGAACACTTATAGTACATTTATTCAGAAAATACATTTTTTCTACTTACCTATACAATATTGCAAATAGTAGTGATTATTTTATATTATTAAATTTGGGGTTTTATTAAAGATATAGAAAGTTCAAGATGGAAAAAGATAATTTTGTCTAACTTCCTTATTTTACAATTTAAAAAAAGCCCAGAAAATATAAATTAATTTCCTAAGGTCAAAACATCGAACTATAACTTTAGTCTCAGGCTAAGTTTTCTCTGTTTAACCATCTTTCCTTTTCATATGCTTTGAGTTTTAGTGTTTTCACTCCTTTTGTGACAGGACAGTAAAAAGCTAGGAACATCCCAGGCAAGTGGAATGGGGAAACTGAGACTAGGAAATTAAACAAGGACCAATATTTTGGGCAACCTGAAGTCGGCTGGTGAATCTTAAGATCTTATCTTCCCTAACCAAGGACACTTGAAAGCAAATGGTTTATGCCTGTCCTCCCTAAGAAAAGAATACATAGTTTAGATCTCCCTTGTCTGGGAGCTAGAGAACAGAGGCCCAGTTAATGTCATCTGCACCAGCTAAACCCAAGGACAGATGAAGTCAGGGGAATAAATAACAAAAATCTCATTAAAAGCCGAACAGACCCAAGATAAAAGTTAAACAGTACAGAAGACCAAAAATATTCCCAAACTCCTTTATGTGCTCATTCTGATGCATCAGCATATTAAAAATGCACCTGGAAATCTGATAAATATTCTGCTGAAACCCTCTCCGAAGATTCTCACCCAAAGAGGTGAGATAGAAAAGCCCTCAGGACAAAGATTGAGGGTGGGATTGCTCTAGAGTAGCTCTTGCCCCTTCATGAGCCTTTTATTTCCTCTTAAATGCTAAGGGACCCCAGGAGACTTGCAGCCAGGGAAGCAGGGGCAGCTGGGCCTAGGCCAACCGCCTGATCCTGTCTCTAGGGACCCCCTTTTCTCTGACTTCCTGGTGAGCTAAAAGCAGTCCTGCCTTGGCTCACTTCTTTTTTATAATATTTCTAGGGAGCCAGAACAGAGTACCACTTAGGCTCTCTCCTATTATTTCTTTTATCTTTAGTCCTTCATCTCACTTCCTCCAGCCTTCATAAATGTACTCTCAAAATCACCTTGAGTCATGTGAAATCTCCTACACCAAGTCAGGAACCTAAAAACTACAGGCTGCCCCGAGGCAGACCTGCTCCTGGCCAGTCCCTGTCCAGTAACACTTTGACATTCAAGACATGCAAAAAGGCAAAGAATGATTAAGAAAAATACTAGAAAATACATGCTTTACAAATATTATATTTATTACAATATAATAAAATAGCTACCTAACTATTTTATCCACTTTAAGATATTTAACATATCTAACAATATAGTGTACTTATGTCAAAAAATAAAAGAAAACAAACAAACAAACAAAATACCATGAACTTCCTTCTCCTTTCCCCAAGGCAACCTGAATAGGAAATAAACAGAAGTGCACTTGGGAAAGGGGTGTGATATTTTTTAAAAGCAATCTTCTTTCTCTCTACATTAGTACTTAAATAGCAAAGCAGCTGGACTGCTTTTCCAATTTACTAAGTTTGTGGGTTTTCTGTAACACTCATGCAGCGCATACATCTTGTAGATGTTGCATTTTACACAAATTTTCCAAAAGGAATTTATATAATAATTCAACTGATCCTTTCTCTGGCTCACTTAGTTAGCTTGGATCAGTGGACTGCAGGGAATTAAGGCCTAAGTCTAGATCAAAGTCTGTTTATGCTTTAGCACAGTGATGACGGATTATTCTTTAGGGTGGAAGTAAAGGAGGAAGATTTTTGAGGAATTGTGGACATTAAAGAAATAATACATTTTTAAAAAATCCTTATTTTTGGTTAAAATCCTACCTTTTGGTTAAGAGTTTTTATAGAAAACTCATTAACTAGTTGGTTGGAAGATTAGCAATAATAAAGTACAATCAGTATATTTAAATATGAGTCGAAGTATAGTATCAGGAAATATAAGCTCTACATCCCTCATAATCATTAACTCCTGAGTTACAAGGAACACATTATTGTGTTTTTGGAATATAAAGATCCTTATTTCTTTTTCTTCCCACTTATTGATAAATTTGCTATAACTAGGACCTCCAGAAAAAGGTGACCATTTGCAATTAAAACTTATTATTCAAATTTTGAATTAGCTGGTCTAGTTTGTGAATTATAAACAAGGTAGAACTTGGTTAATGACTATAAGATTTTTGAAATGAGGAAAATTATGTTTTATTTTTAAATATGTCTAAAACCATTAAACACAGCAGACAATAAGCATTAAATGCAATTCTCTTTGGATGATATCCAAAGTATTATTAGATATGGCATAGATTTATGTATTCCTTAAATCATTATGTTCCTGAAATGGAATTCCATATAACATCCATTAACATTGAAATTTCATATACCAGAATCTGAACCAACTTCTAATATAAGTCCAAAACATTTTCTCAGATTAACACTTATGGAGAAAGGTCTGGGACTATTTGATCTCAATGTGTTAGTTTACCTGTGTTCAAAATTAAGTTAGAACTTCCTATAGCAAACTAGGACAAGTTGTGCCTCAGGACAGAAAGTCAGTGAAGGTGTGAATCTTGGCAATTTAAACATCTGTCTCTGTGAATATTCCCATTTATCAACCTATGCATTACCAATTTCACTTTTTTATCTAGCCAATTTTACTCCCCAAAACATGTCTACTAAATTCTTTCAGAAAAATTAAACATCTTTGCTTAAACATATCATAGATTATTAGTCTGAGAATGAAATCAGATTATCGATTTTCTTTACCTTTCACAGATCTTTCTCTTCTAATCTGTGCCTGAAGTATCAATGCCTACATTTTACAGTAAAAGGTCAACCCACTTCCAGGATACTCTAAAATGGAAGAGAATCATTGTAAAATCCATAAATTTTAACTTACCCTCACTTTTCTTTTACCATTTTATTATTTTTCCAAGATAAATTGCCAATTAAAGATACTTAACTTCTATGTGTTATTTATTAAGTCACTTAATAAATATTTACTTGTTATCTGACTACCTTGCAACAAGGATTATTCAGAGTAAAGGTGGAGAAAGAAATATCAATAAAACAAAGCTTCCAATCTCTAGGTGTTTATAATTTAATCGAGAAGATATGTTACACACAGAAACACTTTAACATTGACTCAAAAACAATTAGTTATATAAAAGGAAAAAATGATGCATGGTGAAGTTAAGGAGTTGATTTGATCTAAACCGAGAAGTTTCAGGGAAAAAATTGTGAAAACAGTTCCTCAGAAACAATGTCAGAGGCTGCAACGAATCTCTCTTTGGGAAAACCTGGGTAATATTCAAGTTATTTGGAGAATGGTTTCTATACTGACACAAACGAGGATTTTTTCTATCTTTAATAGTTGACTGTTTTTATAAAAAATAATGTCAGCCAAACTTTGCTTTTCTCATTCACTCAGCATGGCTCTACCTGCCTCACTGTTACTCCCCATTATGGGCCTTCTGCTGCATGTTCAAAATTCTTTTCAGGTCACTCACTAAACACAATGCCTGCATTTGCATATATTGATACTGTGTCTGGTGCTGTCTACATAGCTCCATGTTGTAGGCAAAACAAGTCAGACAAAATGTAGAATGATTTTTATAGGCATCTGCAACGGTATTTCAGGCAGAGGAAATTGTACAACCACTAACCCTAACCCTATAAAATAAGGAATGTTTACAGAAAGGTTGTGGAGATTCTGCCAGCTGCTGAGTGTATCTATTCCAATTATTTATTCTGGAATTGTAAAAATAACCAAAGGATAAGTTTGAGGAACCACTGGGCCTCTATAAGACAGATATGAGTTAAAAGTCCATTAATCGCCTGACCTCCATAAATCCTTAAGCTGACTGGTGACAAGAATTTATTATCAAATGGTATTCTTGTAAGTTCCATCAGGCAGAGAACAATGTGAAAGTAGTACACTCTATTAATTTATTCTCTAGCAAAAGGTCAGAAAAGAAGTGTAAGCTCATTTTAGTTATTAAAAACAGTGTCTTATACATTATAATAAGTTGGGGGTTGGGCTTTATTTATGTATTTATTTCAGAGAGAAGGGGAGGGGAGAGAGAGAGAGAGTGAGAGAGAGAAAGAGAGAGAGAGAACCATCAATGTGAAAAGAAAACATCTACCTATCAGTTGCCCCTCATAGACTCTAGGACTGGGGACTGGACCCACAACCCAGGCATGTGCCCTGACCAGGAATCAAACCATCAACCTCTCACTTTATGGGATGACACTCGACCAACTCAGCCACACCGGTCAGGGCAATAATATGTGTTTTTAAAGTAAGACCTACCCATAAGGATATAATAATAACCATACTTATTATATAATTTATAAGTAATTATATTGATGCTTAAATAATATGAAAGAATAAGATGGCAAAAAATTTAACATTACCAATTCACTTACATTCAATAAAGTAATGGTTAGACAGTGTGGGGGAAAAGAGGGTTTGTACCGAGCAACTTTTGTTGTCCTGAAGCTGCCATATTGGCTGCATTGCCTAGGCCTACCATTAGAACCGCCTCAATAATTGTAATTATATCTGCAATTTAAGAATTCACTGAGGTCCAGGGTTTTAGGTAGAGCACACTTCATGTTGGATATCTGAGTTCAAGCAATAGCAGAGCAAGAATGAATAAGAACCTTTTTCTTACTCATTTTAATATGTTGTATTAAAACATATGTATATTTGTATATTTAATATGTATATTTTTAATATGTATATTTAATATGTATATTTCCTGGCACAATATCTCTGCATTGTTTATATCTGTAATGTATGCTCTATGACATAGCTTATTTACCCCATACCAGGAGACATGATTCAAGTGAAGTTAGAATACTTTTTCCCATCACTTTTTTCTTTTTTTACTTTTAATCTGAAGCCTAAGGATCATAACTTTGTAACTAAAAAGGGGCAAAAAAAATCAAATCTTTTAAGAGCTGCATAGAATCTACTATACTTTTTTTTCTTTATATCCAACAAAAGTAAAAGAGAGCAAGTAATGGTGTGAGATGCAATAAAGATTTTATTATCTTTTTACTGGAATGAGTATCCTTTCTTACTCATGTATCTACCAGTATAGTTCATTCACCCCACTTTTAGTAATAAAGTTAATGGAGTTACACATTTCTCAGGATTTACACAGTATTATATGCTTTTTGCATTCACATATATGAAATAGCAAAATATAACAGGGCAAGAATAAAAAAATCCAAGATTATACTAAGTTAATGATAAATTAATACGTGCATTGTTTATTATGCTTAAACAGAAATAAAATCTAAATTCACTGTTCTATTCATATTTTTCCTGTTCTGCTTGCAGAAATACCAGTTNTATTTCCTGGCACAATATCTCTGCATTGTTTATATCTGTAACGTATGCTCTATGACATAGCTTATTTACCCCATACCAGGAGACATGATTCAAGTGAAGTTAGAATACTTTTTCCCATCACTTTTTTCTTTTTTTTACTTTTAATCTGAAGCCTAAGGATCATAACTTTGTAACTAAAAAGGGACAAAAAAATCAAATCTTTTAAGAGCTGCATAGAATCTACTATACCTTTTTTTCTTTATATCCAACAAAAGTAAAAGAGAGCAAGTAATGGTGTGAGATGCAATAAAGGTTTTATTATCTTTTTACTGGAATGAGTATCCTTTCTTACTCATGTATCTACCAGTATAGTTCATTCACCCCACTTTTAGTAATAAAGTTAATGGAGTTACACATTTCTCAGGATTTACACAGTATTATATGCTTTTTGCATTCACATATATGAAATAGCAAAATATAACAGGGCAAGAATAAAAAAATCCAAGATTATACTAAGTTAATGATAAATTAATATGTGCATTGTTTATTATGCTTAAACAGAAATAAAATCTAAATTCACTGTTCTATTCATATTTTTCCTGTTCTGCTTGCAGAAATGCCAGTTTGTTAAGATCAACCATAGTTGAAAATATAAGTAACTTGATTAAGCACCCATTTTTTGTGCTTGCCTGACACTTGACACTTTGTTTTATGTAATTCTCACTACACTTTTCCAGTGATGAACTCATTTTCTTATTTTACAGACACTATAACTCACCTAAAATCTAAGGAGTGACCTCATAGGAATTTAAATTTAGGTCCTCCAGCTTCGCATGTTCCTTCTTCCCACCACCATCATGCTGGACAGAAAAGGACTTTGAAATACATTAAAACCTGGCATGTAAATATATCCACTATTTTTATTGATATTGTCTTGAATTATGCGTGGACTTCCAGAAGAGTATCTTCACCTTAAGAAGTGGCTGCCTTTGAAATATAAAATCCACAACTTTTGTTCACTTCAGTTTTCTCATCTAGGAAACAGAAATACCAAACTCTCTTTTTCATAAACCTCACTGATTAAAAATATGTACTAGGTATAAAAACACTTGGAAAGAAATCTGTTTAACATTAAAGACATAGTATGATTACTAATAACTACAGTTTAGAAAAGGTTGTTTCAATTTGCTATAATCAATAATAATCCAGTAATGTGTACCATTATTAGGTGAAAAAGATCATGAAGTACTCCTGGAATTAGAGAAAGAATAAATTACTTTTGTATAATTCAATCTTAAATCTATTTAGCTTGCTATTATAAATAAAACTTTTTAAAGAGATGTACTTGCTTGAAAAAACACTCTGATCCTTTGACTTTCACATATCATCAGAGGTATAAGAAAAGGAAATTTATAAAAAGATTGTGTTCCTATTACTTTAGAGAGGAAAGTTAGGGGCAAGTGCACTGAAGATATGGGTTTGGGTTTTGAGCAGGCCCTGGAAAGATTGAAAAAAGTGCCTATTCAGAAACCAAAAGGTGGGCACCATATTTTGCAGACTATAAGACACATCATTTTTTACCACATTTTTTCCTTCAAAATTTGTTTCCCTATTTTTCTCCTCTAAACCCTAGGTGTGTCTTATAGTCTGCACCTCAGACACACCTAGGTTTTAGAGAAGGAAAACAAAGGAAATTTTTTGAAGCAAAAATTGCGGTAAAAATCTGTATCTAATAGTGTGAAAAATAAGGTATTTCAGTGAAGAAAAAAGTGTAGATTATAAATAATGTACTTGAAAAATGAAAGTTATTATTTTATGAAGGCTCAAAGAATCCCTAAAATATTGGTGAGGATTATTTTGCTCCGTGGTATTAATCACATGGATAATTACAGAAAGGCAAGCCTAAATTTTAGCTCCTTTAATGCGGCAATTGTATTATCTGATATAATGATGTCTTGTGTACTATACAATGGAAATCTATTTCAAGCAATATTAAAATACTACACAAGAACAAGTTGGACTAAGACTCCCTTTTAAGTTGTCAGAGATATTCAGACTGATAACCCAAAGCTTTGTTATTTTTTAATTGGCTGGCTGCAAAATTCCAAACTAACAGGTGTTAACTAGTCTGACTTGAACTTTATTTTCTCTCACTTGATATTATCATTTTTTTTCTTATTTTTCTACCAAGGGCTACTGTGAAAGGCATTCAAGGAACATCCAAGAATGTGAAAGAAATAAAAAACAATTTTTCAATTTAATTTTTCACATGTTTGTACAGATGGTATTTAAATACATTTTTAAAATATTTTATTTATTTATCTTTAGAGGGGAAGGAAAGGAGAGAAGGAGAGAAATACCAGTGTATGGTTGCCTCTCCTGAGTCCCCTGCTGGGAACTGGCCTGCAACCCAGGCATGTGCCACGACAGGGAATCAAACTGCGAACATGTGGTTCGCAGGCCCCCGCTCAATCCACTGAGCTACACCAACCAGGGCTAAATACATTTTTAAAATACTTTATTTATTTATTTTTTTAGGAAGAGGGGGAGGGAGGGAGAAAGAGAGGGAAAGAAACATCAATGTGTGGTTGCTTCTCTCATGGCCCCAACTGGGGACCTGGCCTGCAACCCAGGCATGTGCTTTGACTAGGAATCGAATGAGCGACACTTTGATTCACAGACCATGGTCAATCCACTGAGCTACATCAGCCAGGACTAAATACATTTTAATTGTATTAAAAGGAAATGTTTCGGTCAGGCAGTTTGACACTGAAGCACATATCAAGCCTCAATCATTTAAAGGCAATTCTTTCAAATGCAAATTAAGGGGTGTTGATGTTCTGGTTTCACTGATAATACAACAACCCCCACACCTGCTCTCCACACACACGCACACACACACTCTTGGTCTCAGGTACTTAAAGTGAGATAAAGTGACTAAATTTTTATGGGTAATATGGAACAGATTTTCAGCATTGTTTAATAATCATATGTTTAATTAGTTACAGAACAAATACTTTAAGAATATATGCATTACATTTTAAATAACTTGCAAAAGTACATAGTAGCTAAATGAAAAGAGCCAGAGACAATGTAAAATAGTAAGGCATTGAATGTTTGTGAAGGAAAAAATTAGACAGCATCTAGATCAGTGTTTTAAAAAATGTAATAAAAAATAGAAATTGTAATAAAATAGAAATCCTAAAATGTTTAATAGCCATATTTTATAAAATACCTTAAATATTAATATAAGTGTCATCATTTTAAAATAGATTTAAACAAAAATACTTAAAAATATAGTATTCCAGTAGCATGCAAATATAGCAAAAATAGTAATGTGATAGAAGAATAATGTTTGGAAAGCACTCCTGGTTCCATTAGGAGCATTGAAACACAAATAAATCTGACACCTCTTGTGCTCAAACATCAATAACCAAGGATGTGATTAGGAAAAACAGTTTCTAATACCATAAAACCCAATCACTCACCTATCACATATTTTATTCAATTCAAGACACACAGTGCAAACAGTTAATTTAAGTTATCGGTGTCTCCTCAAAGTGGTAATCACACTTGCAACCGGAACATTGACCACTGGTGACTATCAAGTTTATTTTTAAAAAGACCGTTCTTGTCTTTAAAAGTAGAAACCTAGCCCATATTTCATAGGATAAATAAAGATATTTTCAGGTTTATTTCAGTTTCTTTTGAGACAAGAAAGATCGCTCAAATATTCAAATGAGAACAATTCAGAAATGATAAGAGGATGTTTTTGGACATACGCCTAGGGGAATTAACCCAGTGACATGTGTAACCTGTACTACCTATACTTATATTCCATAAGTCAAGTGCTCTATTTGCATAGTTCACTAGTCCTCTCCATTTAGCTCATATTCTAGAATGTGGTCAGTTTTCAGGAAATATCTTATAAATAATAGGCAGGAAATTAAATTATACAAAACATTTACTTCACCCCTTAGAATGCTCTAAAAGTGTACAGAGCTTCTGTAGGGGAGTAACGGTTGCAATGCCAGGAGGACTTCTCATGACTTGATGAGGTGGAGGAGATTTAAGCACCTGATGGGCACTTGCATAGATTCCCCTAGTCCCTTTCACTTATGAGATTCTACTATTCTTTTCCTGTGAAACCCTGGGACATGTTGAATTATATGATGTCTTACAAAACAGACGGGTACCATTTGATAGTTTACTACATCCATGCATTGAATCATAGTTTTATAACCGAAGGATTAAATGCTTCTAAAGCATAATTAGCAAATTCTCCTGGAAGTACATAAGCAGTTCCTTGGTAAAATTTCATAAATTGTCATATAATTGTTATACTCATTTTATAATTAGCAAAACCAAGGCAGAAAGGCACTGCAAATCCTCTTACTTCCTACCCTTAATCATAATGATTTCCAGGATTTCATACTATATCCCTCAGAGCTCACATGATGGTGATGAAGTTTTGTCCATATTACTGAGTATAGAAACTCACAATTTTCTTTGTGCTAATAACATACATAAAAGGGGAAAATTAGACCATTTATCCAAATAATGTTTAGCTGAATCTAAAGGACTTGAAAGAAATCTGTCATTGCCTACCACCTTTGTTAGAAGAAAATCTCCCAGAACACAGAGAATGCCTGGATCAGGAGTGAATTTATATTTCATTACCTCTTATGTGCAAATATACCCCAAGGCCTATTCACGTGTACTTATTTCTGAATCCATGAATGAAATATTAGAAGTGTTTCCAATTTATATATACTCAAAAGCAATGATGGAAAAATGAAAAATTTCAAAACTAAAATATTTCATTTTGAAACTCAAACTCATTTACTTCAATGCCCTATTGACAGATACAATTTTAGATGGTAAGAGGAAGAACAAAGCACGTGTTGTCTAAAAAAGTAATAAGTAAGACACATTTTGAAACGGAAACCCTGGAAACAGGAAGGAACTTAGGTAAAGTGTTCAAAGTATATGCAAAAATACCCATAAGTAAAATGAACCAGTATGTTAAAACATAATTTTATAATTCCCATGGCAACATCTTGGGGAACTAAGTTTGCAAGCACTATATTTGAAATACATGTTTCAAATACATGTTTCGGAGTGTGTTTCCCGAAAGCCCAGCTCAGTCTCAGGAGATCCTTTTTATGATATAGTCATGAAATAATGTAAGTTATTAATTATGAGGCTGTACTCTTTCTTTCATCAGTGGACTTCTGAATATTAACCAGACACAAACAAAACTCTTTTGGAACTATCTATTGGTAGGTGAATTTCTTTCCTTTTCACAAATGTCACTTTATTTACTCTTTCTATTTCTAAATATAGCTGTAAACATTTTCTGCACCAACTATGCCAATACAAGCAGAACAGATTCAGAGAATAGTAAGTCACTGAAATTGAGGCAGTTACCGTCACACTTGCAGTCCCTGAAGCTGGCAGTTTCATTCTCTAGAGACAGGTGCATTTATCACATTCACAGCCACAGTAAAATGAAATCATCAACGGAAGGGACTGTGTCTGGCTTACTCGTTCTCCTCTAGGAGAGCCAACAAACATTTCAAATATGTAAGAAGAGGAACTCCATACTCTATTAGTTTGAGAGAAAGCAGGAATCCTGGAGAAACTGATGGGCAGTGTTAAGACACTCAGTGGTACATTTAGAATCAAGGACGTTATTATGTCCTCAAAGATTGCATTAAAATGGCATATGTGGGCTCATAAATTAGAACTAGGGGGTCAAGGGTGAGAGAGTAGACTAGCATAAAAGAAACCTTTTGGAAGGCTTTTTCATTTCAATTGTGATCTCACTTAGTATGCACCTATTCATACTTCTTTCCCTAGCAAAACAAAGCAAAACAAAAGCTTCATTGTTTCTGTTTTAACACGATTTTCAACCCATGATTTTTTATTATGTTTTTCCACATATAATGCACACATTGTCCTTATAATCTCTTCAGTATTGATCAACATTTCTGGATAAGTAGTTAGAACTTAAATGGTGTTATATTTTGCCATTTTCTTTCTCTACAACTTACTGTTGTTTGTTTAAGTATATTTTTAAATATATTTATTGATTATGCTATTGCAGTTGTCCCAATTTTCTCCCCTTCCTTCCCTCCACCTGGTAAACCCCTTCACTGAAGCAACCACCCCCCATTACTTCATGTTCATGGGTCATGTGTATAAGTTCTTTGGTTTCTCCATTTCCTATACCATTCTTAACTCCTCCCTATTTTGTAACTACTGATTATATTTCTTAACTGTGTACCTTTTCCCACATTCTCTCCCTTCCCCCTTCCAGCTGACAACCCTCCAAACGATCTCCATATTTATGATTCTGTTCCTGTTTTGGTTATTTGTTTGGTTTGTTTTTTAGTTTCATTTGTTGATAGTTGTGAATTTGTTGCCATTGTAATGCTCATAGTTATGATCTTCTTTTTCTTAGATAAATCCCTTTAACATTTCATGTAATGATGGCTTGGTGATGATGAACTCCTTTAGCCTTACCTTGCCTATGAAGCACTTTGTCTTGTTTCTCATTCTAAAGGATATCTTTGCTGGATAGAGTAATCTTGGATGTAGGTCCTTACTTTTCATCACTTTAATTCTTGCCAGTCCCTTCTTGCCTGCAAAGTTTCTTTTGAGAAATCAGCCAATAGTCTCATGGGAATTCCTTTGTAGGTAACTCTCTGCTTTTCTCTTGCCAACTTTAAGATTCTCTCTTTATCTTTGCCATTTCAGTGAATGCCAAGAAGTAACCACTTGAGCTAAAGCCAACCCTAACCTTTGGCATTTTATCTTAATTTTGACGTGCCTTGGTGTGATCCTTTTTGGTTCCAACTTGTTTGGGACTCTGTGCTTCCTGAACTTGTATGTCTATTCTCTTCACCAAATTAGGAAAGTTTTCTTTCAATATTTTTTCAAATACATTTTCAATTTCTTGCTCTTTCTCTTCTCCTTCTGATATACCTGTGATTCGGATGTTGGCACTCCTGGAGATGTCTCAGAGGGTCCTTATGCTATCCTTTTTTTCAAGTTATTCTTTCTTCTTTCTGTTCTGGTTGAATGCTTATTTCTTCCTTATGTTTAAACCATTGATTTGAATCCCAGCTTCTTCCCCTCACTGATGATTCCCTGTGAATTTTGCTTTATTTTACTTAGTGTAAGCTTAATTTCTTCCTTTATGTTGTTGCCATATTCAATGAGTTCTTTGAGCATCCTGATCACCAGTGTTTTGAACTCTGCATCTGATATAGGTTGGCTATCTCTGTTTCATTTCGTTCTTTTTCTAGGGTTGTCTTTTGTTTTTTGTTGTTGTTTTTTTCTCATTTGGGCCATATTCCCTTGTCTCCTCAATTTGGCAGCCTCCCTGTGTTTATTTCTGTGTATTAGGAAGAGCTGCTTTGACTCCCTGTCTTAATAGTGTGGTCTATTATAGAAAAGACACCTAAATTGTAAATTGTAAATTGTGTGTGGTGGAGCCTTAGATAATCACCAGGGTGGGGCAACCTGCTTTACCACTTTGTGGCTCGGTGTAGGGTGAGGTTGCAGAGAGGAGACAATTGTACTGTCTGACTTCAGGAGGTTTGCCTGGCACTTGCCTCATTTCCAGTCCCTTTACCTATTTTCCATATGTGACTGTTGCCCTTTCTGCTGTTGCCTTGGTGCTAAATCCCAAGTGAGTGGGTTTGCAGATATTCTAAAGGACCTGTGTGGGGCCGTAAACAAAGTCTCTTGAAAATCTAACTGTTACTTCCACCACCCAAAACCCCACTGGTTTTTACAGCCCAAAGTTAGGGAGATTTATTTTCTCAGCCCTGGAACCATGGGCTCTGAGGTCTGGCCTGGGGCCCAGATTGCTCACTCCCAAGGTATCCCTTCTGATTTTTATCCACAGTATGTGAATGTGGGGCCATCCATTCCACTGCTGCTGCCTTCTCTCCAAGCCACAACTCATTTCAGTGCCTCTCCACCTATTTCTGCAACTCCACCCTTTCTACTCATCTGCATAAAAATTGGTTCTTTAAATCTTGATTGTTGGACTTTTCTGACAGTTCTGGGTATTCTTTGTTTTGAGATATAGCTGTATTTTTTCCTGTGGCTGTGTGAGGAAGTGAAGTGTGTCTACCTATGCCTACATCTTGACCAGAAGGCCCAGAACTTTAAAAATTCTTTGCAACACATTTATTTTCAAGTATGTAGCTACTGGTTTAAGGCTAAAATCTGCTGAAGTGTATTCTTAATTTCATGAGGAAAATAAATCAAATTTTATGGCTTCTTCCCCTTTACTGTTTTCCTTTCAGAAGTAGGAAACATTTTACTTTGTCACCAAATTCCTTTGGCTTTGTGCAATTGCGATCAATATATTTTGCTTAGGAATCTTCACTTTCCATAACCTCAACAACTAGAAATACCAAAATTCAAAAATGTATTCTTTCTAGACATTCACTTAGACCCACTGTTTATGTAATATGTACACAAACAATTTCTGAAAGGCATACACACACACACACACACACACACACATATATATATCACATAGATATACTAGCAAAGTATATACTTTTCCTAGATATACTTAACCACTTCTTTATTAAATGATGAACACTATAAACT
Source organism: Sturnira hondurensis (assembly GCF_014824575.4). Classification (NCBI taxonomy): domain Eukaryota; kingdom Metazoa; phylum Chordata; class Mammalia; order Chiroptera; family Phyllostomidae; genus Sturnira; species Sturnira hondurensis. Next base: position 975,204 of record NW_028088106.1, on the reverse strand, counting down.
AAATGTAGTTCACTGATGAACTACAAAGATGACTTCCTGGATATGACTAAACTATAACTTTGCAGAACACTATTGACCTTCTTATACTGAAACCATAAATATGCATGATCTCTACATAATGTGATTTAATATGCATTCTTTATACCACATTTTAGGGTATTCTGGCATAAATTGAGAAACATTAGTGTCTGAGAATTAAATAGATGTCTATGAGTGATGCCCCAAATATGTCAAGACAAACCTGGGTTTCCTCAAATTAAAAGTCTTCCTACTTTCTAACAGTCTCTACATAATGCTGATAAACGTTTAGACCCTTTGAAGTACCACTTACAAATAAATGAGAACATCTAAAGCAATAAGTACACCACTTGGGCATTCAGAGGTCACTTTTATGACTGATTCTCTAAACATAAATGTATCCTATATACAACAGAGTGCACAAAGCACAAAACTTTTCTGCAAAACACTCTTGTGTTTTAAAAACACAGTAGTCCCCTCTTATTTGTGGTTTTACTTTCTGTGGTTTCAGTTACATGTGGTCAACCATGGTGACAGAATATCAAATGGAAAACTCTACTGATAAACAATTCATAACCTTTAAATTGCATGCCTCTCTGAACAGTATGATGGAATCTCGTGCTATCTCACCTCATCCCACTAGGGCTCTGAATTATCCCTTTGTCACCATGGCCTCTCTGCATACATTCTTGCCCATTTGTCACCTAGTAGCCATCTCAGTTACCAGATTGACTGTTGTGGTTTGCCACTGCTTGCATTCAAGTCACCCTTATTTTACTTAATAACGGCCCCCAAATGAAAGAGTGGTCATGTTGGCAATTCAAGTATTCTAAAGAGAAATTGTGAAGTGCTTCTTTTAAGTGAAAGGAGCTGGTTCTTGTTTTAATAAGTAAATAAAAATATTGTTTGTTGAGGTTGCTAAGAACTATAGTAAGACTGAATCTTCTATCTGTGAAATCGTAAAGAAGGAAAAAGTGACCCTTGCTAGTTGTGCAGTCACACCTTAAACAGCATGTTACAGCCACAGTACATGATAAGTGTTTAAGATGGAAAACTTGTGCCCTGCCTGGTTTAGCTCCGTGGGTTGAACATGGGCTTGCAAACCAAAGAGTCGCTGGTTTAGTTCCCAGTCAGGGCACATGCCTGGGTTGCAGGCCAGTTCCCAGCAGGGGACTCATGAGAGGCAACCATACATTGATACTTCTCTCCTTCTCTCCTTCCCTTCCCCTCTAAAGATAAGTAAATAAAATCTTTAAAAAAATAAAAGAAAAGAAATAAGATTTTATTTATTCATTCATTCATTTATTTATTTATTTATTTATTTATTAAACAGAGGAGAAGAGAAGGAGAAAAAAAAGGAGAAAAATGTCAATGTGTGTTTGCCTCTCACATGTCCCCTACTGGGGACCTGGCCTGCAACCCAGGTGTGTGCCCTGACTAGGAATGAACTGGCATCCCTTAGGTTTGCAAGCCGGTGCTCAATTCACTGAGCCACACCAGCCAGGGCCTTATCTTACTTTTTAGTGAGCTATTGGATGGGATTGCATGGCATAGCTCCTTTCATTTTTCAAGATTCCTCTTTTTTTTATTTTTTGCTTTGCAAACATATCTAAACTATACAGAATAAAATATTAAAAGTCTTTAAAACCAATATTGCTAAACACTTTTGGACAGATTTTTAACATCAACTGTGGTCTTACTGAGATATCCATTCTTTACAGTACTACTTAACTTCTTTATTTTGTATAAATCTGGAGGGATTATGAAAATAAAATAAAAGGCTGGACTCCATTAGACTAGAGATGGCTTAGGCCTAGCACTAGCTATGCCTTGAAATAAAGCTAAAGCATTTTTTATGATTAAACCAGCAAGAAAACAGTTTAACTTCCCATTAAATCACAGTTTAGTACATTCTAGAAAAAAATGAAGTGATTGAGAATTTTAGATATATAATGATATTTATATTGGGACTCCAAAAACATACATGCATAAATGCCACTAACAAATTCCTGTGAACATTAAAGAGAGAAGGAGAGAGGAAATGATGTAAGCAGAGTGTAGGTTAATAACTCACTATTTGTAAAAATGGCATGTAAATGAATTTATTATACAGCACACACCTATCCATGTTTGTGTTGATAAAAAATAAAGAGAAATGTATTATTGGCAACAAATAGGCAAAGAACATGGGCTATGAAGCATATGCCTGATTACTTTTGCCTTATCAGCAAAAAGTATCAATTTAACCCTTTTCTCTGTATCTAGCAGACTTAGAGATACTGAGTAATTTACATTGCGCTAGTGAGTGGTCTACCAGGTAGGAAAATTAATGACTATTGCCAGAAGACGCACCATATAGTTGAAAAAGCACCTGCTTTGTGGACTGATGGGGCCTCCTATCCTAAGTGTACTATTTTCTACACGGAGCTTCTGGAACTTTTTTCTTAAAAAAACAGGAAAATTTCAAAGAATTGTTTCTCTATAAATATTGACATTCTTTTTTTCCCTCTCCAATTAGGTTATTCTGAGAATAGTATGTGAAACTTCTCCTCCTTTAAATACAGCATAACAAAAAAAAATTACAAGGTCTGGCACAAATAATGCTCCTTTTTTATTACAAACTCTTTTATTAGAAAATCATAAGCATGTGATTCTGTAACATAACAATATCACACTGAAGCACACCACATGATATTTTAGGTGAAATGTTCAACTCTATAGATTATTACACGCATATGATTACCTTACCAACCACACTCGGGCAGACGTTACTTCTGCCGGACCCTGTACACACTACAGTGTCTACACAATCTTCTCTTTTCAGGGTAATTCATCTCTAAAACATGGAGGCAATTACTGGAATTTAAAACATAATTATTATTAGGATTAACGGTACACAATTAAGTTAAAAACACATGCGAGATAATTAATGCTCATGTAATTGAAATGTCTAACAAAACAAAAACAGTGAAGAAAAAGCAGTCCATAAAACACAGTGCAAGTGGTTACTATTATAAACTAGGTAACTAACAGTATTTGATAATAAAATGTAAATAACAATACAATAAATATACAAAGAAGAATGTTCTTCCTTTTTCTGTGCTTAATGGTTTACAAGATGTGGGAGATTCATACTGGACCTTTAAATGCCAAAATCTTGTTAAACCAAAACAGTTGTATTAAATTACACTCTTCATTAAGTGGAGTTTATCTTGGAATTTGACTATCTAATTACCATATTTTTCAGACCATAAGACTCACCTACGTCTTAGAGGAGGAAAATAGGAAAAAAATTTGAAGCAAAAAATGTAGTAAAATATTTAATAACATAAATAACATAATATTTCACCAATGCAAATGTAAAGCTACATTCAGATTATAAGGTGCACCCCGATTTTCTCCCAAATTTGGGGGGAAAGTGTGTCTTATAGTCCAAAATATACAGTATCTGATAAATCTCTTTTGCATAGTATGTATTTCTTTCTTTATGGAAAATACAAAAATGTAATTTCTCTCAAGATGTACATTCTTGTCCAAACACTGACAATTCATGTCTAAATTCTTGTCCAAATTCTTGTCCAAATGTGTCCACAATAGCCCAACTATTGTTCCCACAATAGGAACAACTTTCAAAATGTGCATTTACCCACCCTTCCATAGAACTGGCAGCTTTCCCCCCAGATATACAGAAGGAAGAATAAAAGTGTTATATGAAAAAATTATAATAACAATAAAGGTTTTTTTATTAACTTTAATTCAGTGTCTCAGACACAGTCTGGAATTATAGATGAGTTTATGGAACTTAATTTTTAAGTATATAATTATGCTCATTATCTATAATGTGACAATGTGTTGGCTTCTAGACAGATGGAGTCAAAGGCTCTTCCCCACTTTTTGAAAAAGAGGACACCTGGGCCTAGAAAACAAAACTTAGTAGTCATCCAAGACCACCAAGGTAGAGCTAGAACCAAAGCTCTGATTGTGTTCTCCTGCCCAGCTTATTTCAATGTCTCAGTCACCACAGGAGTTAAATGATGAACAGAGTGCCATCCTGAAACTCACTCAAGCTCATCTGTACCACAATATTAACAACTAACACATTTGTAGAGGTTGTTTTAGCTCTTCCCTAGCAGTGGGTAAAGGTAATGAGAATATCCTGCATTTCATATACAGGTTCCCAATGTGGGTGTCAATTTCTTCATCTCAAAATTGAGCTTTTAAGTTTATTGCAAGATAATGTAAGTGTACCAGGAGCACTGTGCTTACCACAGGTAAGTACATAATGTGGGCTAGTTCAGTTTCCAGTGTGAAAATACAATAAAAACTCAGTGAGCAAAATTTGTTTGTTTGTTTTTTAAATGCCATCTTAAATATGTAAATATTAAGATGTTATTCCAATAATTATGTGGTCATGTTTTTCTTGAATGAGAGAGGAATTTAAATTTTTTATGCCATTTTGGGAGATAATTGAAGGCACAAAACAAAGAGAGCAGGCCCACATGGAAATTGAACCTGCATCTTTAGTCATCCCAGAAAAATGTTGCAATATATGTAGCCACCTAGGCACAGTAGCCATATGAAAAAATTCACTGACTTTATTTTAAATGATGAGCTTTGAAACAGAGTAGATTCTAAAAAAGCTTGGGCCGTCTTATCACCCAATAAATATACATTTTTTTCTAGTGGCTTAATTTTTTTAATATTTATTTATTTTTAGAGAGAGGGGGCAGGAAAGAGAAAGAGTGGGAGAGAAACATCGCTGTGCAGTTGCCTCTCATGTGTCCCCTGCTGAGTACCTGGCCTGCAACCCAGGCATGTGCCCTGACTGGGAATTGAACCAGTGACCCTTTGATTCACAGACCCATGCTCAATCCACTGAACTACACCAGGCAGGGCTTAATTTTTTAAGTGGGAACCATTTGTTATATTGGATAATGAGTAACAAAATGAAGAAAAAAAACAATATGACAGCTCAAAGTTTAATCCTCCAAATCTCCTTTTTTAAGAGAAAAAGCTTTAAAGGACTTATTTACTTATTTTTAGAGAGAGGAGAACGAAAGGAGAAAGAGAAGGAGAGAAACATCAGTGTGTGGTTGCCTTTCACGTGGCCCCACTGGGGACCTGGCCTGTAACCCAGGCATGTGCCTTGACTAGGAATCAAACTTGTGACCCTTTGGTTCACAGACTGCGCTCAATCCACTGAGCTATACCAGCCAGGGCCTTTATTTTTAAGATAGCTATTCTGCATGAAAATCTTTCCAGAATTAATTGTATATTTTCTGTGATTATTGTTTTCTTAAGACTGTTCAAACTACTGAACCTAATGTTAGTATCATGCCTTAATGACCCGTGGCCATCATTAGGAGTACCAGTTATTGTTTGGTGATGTCCCTCAGGATTATAAAAGTTTGTAGGTCAGTTTATCCTATTAAATAGCTCAGTTTCTGTGCTTTCTCAGTTTCTGTATGGATTATTTTTTTACAGATTTTCTGCCAACTCCATTGTTGTCACTTCTCACTGCTGTCATTGTGCTAGTCCTAACAGCCCCGCTCCCTTTTTGATTTGCTGCTTCCTAATAGGCCGTGGGTTTGGCAACCGGATAACTAAGCTTTTTTAAAATTGTCAGTTAAATTAAGTTTTCTAGAATCTAAGAGAACACTCATGAGAGAAAAATGCATTTGCTTTGCTGCATAGATTTTGTGGCTATGATTTTGATGGTGCGTATTTTCTTGTTTAAATCTTGCTTAGCTCTGTCAGGAAATTTAGGCTGTTACATAGCTGACTCCTGAGAGGTGGAGTGTTACTCTTAATTAAATTAACAGACAGACCACCACATCTATATCAGGGATGTTACGCAGACAAGTTAGGTCATGTCTGGGAGTGTTAGGGGTACGCCTCTGGAGAAAGTAAAAAATAGTTATGGAAATAGCATTATTAAAATAAATAGTGTCCTTTGCAATTTAATTTAAAAGTCACTAAATTGCACAAGTTGTTAAACTTGAAAAATATTGCCATATTTTCGGTTATCCTTATTTCTTCCAAAAGTCTGTTTTGGATTGGAATGGCTTATATTGGCAGCTTATTCACTGCAACCTATCCTGTTTGCAAATGTAGAAAAAACATGGTTATTTTTAGTTGATTCCATCCAGGCAGGAAAGTGCCTCACCACCTCACAGCCTAAAACAAACAATTATTGGTGGTGGTCTTGTTATAAATTGCTTTCCATGGACATAACAAGTTTTCTTTCATTTCTTTATTTTATAAGAGACTTAAATATATGACACATATGAAGTAAACTGTGTTTGCCTGACATAAGCCGAACTTAAAGCTCTGGTTGAAATTACCACCCTTTAATACCTTTGCATATTCCTTTGCGACACAAAGGCTGAATTTTAAAAACTTTTGCATAGCAAAAGCAATTCATACAGATAGAAATGCCTGGAGTGACCGAGGGATTGTTCATGTTGTGGAGAGATAGGAAACGAGTGTGATTTTAAGTTTAAGCTTCAAACCTTTATGGCCTGAACAGAGATGCCATTTTGAATTAAGCCTCAAACATTTTTTTTTCTAGGCAACCAAGGGTATCATTTCTAAGATGAGCTATGAAAGAAGGAAGCAAGGCTCCAGTCACTTGCACTCATCAGAGAATTTTTTTCCTCCCTAAAGAGAACAGATTTCATCTGACGCTGCCTGCCTCCTTCCAATTTGGGCACTTGTGATTCTCTTCCATGAATCCCCTAACGATTTCAATCAGGGGAGATATTTTATTTTTTCTTCCTGCTGCTACCAGATACGTCTGGCTGGTGATGTAAAATCATTGCCACATGACAGTGACTGCTCGGGGCTATACTTCTCCAGCTCATCAGTCAAGGACACCACCTGAATGCAATGGAAGTCCTTTCCAGTGTTGCTATACCCCTTGTCTCTCTATTTACACAAACATTCTTTTTAAAAATTGTTCACACTTTTTCTCTTTGCTTTACCTACCTTGATGTTTATGAAGCCTGAGCCACAGCAAATAGCCCACAGCCTGACTCATTTTCCACCTCTGCCCACTTGTATGTTATAATTAGGCAATGATTCTCTTAAACAAAGAAGACAGAGGATTAACCTGAGGCAGTGCCAGGAAGTACGTCTGTAGTACCTCCTGATGCCCTTTACTCAGTTTTGCACTCCCCTTTCATACTTCCTGGTTACTCCAAATTTTCTTATAGCCTCTTGCTTCCCTTACCTAGGCTTGTTTCATTAGGAGATATGCAAATGCTTTAAAAATACTGCCTTTGATCAAAAATTTGGTTTTAGTTCTCATTCCTTCATCCTTGTGATATGGGCAAGAGTGCTGGCCACAAAATAGAATATCACCAATAAATAATTAGGTATTAAAGGAAAAATTATTTTTGAGCCACAACTCCCAGTTAATACAGATATGATTCAGCAGGGGCAATCAAGAAATGTAATATTTTTATTAAGGGTTTTATCATGGAGGAAATTTTAAGGTCATTGGCAGGTCATTGCAGAGCCGGGTGGGTATGTGTGCCTCACATGTATATTTGTGTGAGAAGCAGCTGATATGAGACAAATTAGGAAGAGAGGCCTAAATGCAGTTCTCAATTCACAGTGTTAAATGTCTTATGTGAATGATCAACCCCATAAAAATATTGACTATACGGTTTAGATTTCCCTTTTTTCTAAATTTTCCATAGGACTATTTGGGAGATAATAGCCATCTGCTGTTCAGCTAGTTGTATACCAGTTCGAGTACTGATGGTAAAAAAAAAAAAAAGTTTGGCCCTGGCTGGTGTAGCTCAGTGGATTGAGCGGCCTGCAAACCAGAGGATCTCGGTTCGGTTCCCAGTCAGGGCACATGCCTGGGTTGCAGGCTGGTTCCCTGCAGGCCAACTCCCATCAGGGGACACACCAAAGGCAACCATACATTGATGTTTCTCTCCCTCTCTTCTTTCCCCTCTAAAGATAATTAAATAAATAAAATCTTTAAAAAAAAGTTTGAAAATACATAGTCCAGAATCTTTAAGTAACCCAACTTTTCAAGGCCTAAGAAGACCTCTGAAAAATTCTCATTTTCTAATTGCATGACCTATAATTTTATGTCTAAATAATAACTTAGTAACCACTCCCTCTTGAAAGATTTCTCTGATGCTCTACTACTAACCTCAGTCTCACAGCCTACCATCTCCCACTGAATGTGGTACTCTGTTCTCATTTAGTTGTTTCACCCTTCTTGGTGCATGTGGCTTTCTTGCCTTTCTTAAATAAGCTTCCTAAGAACAGGGGTTCTATTTAATTCATTTTAAAGCATTGCATATATATGTGGGTGTGTAACTATGAATACTCAATATTGTGCTTTAGAGCTTCTATCATATATATTGTAGAGAGAAGACTCATTAAAAATGAAGATACTAGAAAACTGTCAGCTGATTTCTCAAAAGAAACTTTGCAGGCAAGAAGGGGCTGGAAAGAAGTATTTGAATCATAAAAGGCAAGGATCTGCATTCAAAATTACTCTATCTGCAAAGCTGTCATTTAGAATGGAAGGGCAGTTAAAGTGCTTTCCAGGTAAAGTCAAGTTAAAGGAGTTCATTATCACCAAGCCCTTATTATATGAAATGTTAAAGGGACTTATCTAAGAAAAAGAAGATCAAAAATATAAACAGTAAAATGACAACAAATTCACAACTACCGACAATCAAGCCTAAAACAAAACAAAACAAAACAAAACAAAACAAAAAAACCCTAAGCAAACAACTAGAACAAGAACAGATTCACAGAAATGGAGATCACATGAAGGGTTATCAGAGGGGAGAGGTAGGGAGGAGAATGGGGGAAAAGGTACAGGGAATAAGAAGCATAAATGGTAGGTACAAAATAGACAAGGGGAGGGTAAGAATAGTGTGGGAAATAGAGAAGCCAAAGAACTTGCATGTATGACCCATGGACATGAACTAAGGTGGGGGATGATGGTGGGAGAGGAGTACAGGGTGAGGGAAATGAAGGGGAGAAAAATGGGACAACTGCAATAGCATACTCAATAAAATGTATTTAAAAAGAGAACTTGAAAGAAAAATATGAAGATACTGTGTGTTTAATGCTGCTTTATGAAATTTCCTTATTTCTCCCATGAAAGCCCACTTTTGAGATTCTACAGTATGTTTTACTTACATAATTAGAAACTACTTATTAAATAGGAAGAATCCTCCATATTTTGGAGTATAGTGTAGCATTAAAGAAAAAATCTACTTAAATCAAGCAACTTGTCTGACGAACCAAGCCATTTTATTTTCTAAGTGTATAATAGAAAAGTCCCTTAAAATCCTCATAATTGAATCTTCTTTATTTCTATAATTGAAGTGTTACTAGTATATGTAAATATTATAAAGTCAATTTAGAGTGAGATTTTTAGAGCTAGCTTCTGCCAAATATGTAAAACAAGAACATCAGGCTGTTGTACAAAAACCCAGAGAACAGACAACATAACCAAACCCGATAACAATACTACTGCAAAAAGGAGTTCAAAGGGTAATGGGGAGTTCGAATTCTAGGGAATCCCTGGACCCTTAGGAGCCTCTACAAAGAGAAAATCATAGATGAAACCCAGCTGCTGAAAGAGGAGCATCCCTCAGTGTATTACTGCTCGGAGGGCATTCCATTCCCTTACTCAGATGTTATAGATGGATAAAGAGAGAGATACAGATGCAATAGGTATAGATTTTTTTCTCGATAAGAAATAGGTTTATTCTTTCAGTATTTCCAAATATCTGTCCCAAAAGAGGTATTCGGAATACTTTGTTCTTAAGAAACATGACTAGTTTTCTTATAGGTGAGATCATATGGTATTTGTCTTTCACCAGCTGGCTTATTTCACTCAGCATACTGTTCTCCAGTTCCATCCATGCTGTCCTGAACAATATAGTACCTCCTTCTTTCTTTTTACTGTATAACAAACAAGCAAAATATAACCAGAGACATGGAAGTAAAGGACAAACTGACAGTAACCAGAGGGGAAAGAGGAGGGCAATCACAGGGGAAAAAAGAGGACGAGTCATCAGGGAACATGTATAAAGGACCCATGGACTAAACCTAAGGGGAAAGGATTGAGTGTGAGAGATGGGGGTGGCTGGGGCCAGTGAAAGTGATGGCAGCAAGATGGGGACAACTGTATTTGAGTAACAATAAAACATGCAAAAAGAGAGAGAGAAACATGACTAGTTTTCTTAAATGTGGAAAGAGAGTAAAATGGACACTTGGAATAGGGGATAGTGAATGGAATGAGGCTAGTAAACTCACTGGTTACTCAAAAGCACTAAGCGAAGCAGTGGGAATATGCACATTTTGGTAGGCACAGAATTGAAGTTTCTAGGGTGTCCCAAAGATTCCTTAAGTCTAACACTAACTTAAAACATAGAATGCTAATCAGAAAAGGAATTGTAGTTTTCTCCTGACTTTGTGTCTAACCGACATAATGATTTATGATCAGACTAACCTGAGTTATAGATGACCAATTAAAAAATTCAGTTGCAAAGTGATATTTGGGAGAGAGTAGTGATTTTCAGATCATCATAACTGTCATTGATTGAGAAAGCTGATCAGATTAATGAATCAAATTGATTTCTTGCTCTGCAAAGGTAAATAAAAGCTACCTTATTTTCATTTGATAGAAGCCAAAAGGTAAAAAAAAATAATTAATTTCTAGGCTGTTTATTATATAGGCAGTACAACATCTTGAACAAATAGAAATGCGTATCATCCTACTATGAAGAGTATGTCGTACCCTGAACAAGCTGTTTAGGGGATTGCCAGGGTGTTCGCGGAGTGTTGAAGTCTGTAGTAAAGAACCCTTTTTACCTCATATAATGAACGTTTCCATTAGTAGTTCATAGTAATAAAAACATTTAAATATTTTGTGTCTCCTTTTAACCTAACAATGGAAGAATACTAGTACAAACAAATTATTTAATCTCAATATAGTAAGGAATTCTAACAACAAACGTATACTTACTTATCTATTAACTTTATTACATTTTACACAAAGTATAGAATTATAAATATCAATTAAAATATAATTGGAAGAAAATATTAGTGTGCATTAGTATGATTAAATACTACTTTAACCAAAACTTTTCTTTTAGTTGTCAGTATCCATTGAAAATATGGATATGTGCTGACTAGGTTAAGATGCAAAATACATTTCTCACTGACAGTCATAATCAAAGTTTAAGAGCCACTTTACATTACAATGGCATGTACATTTCAGATGCTGATTGTTAGATTTGTTTATATAAAAATCTATTATAAGATGGGACATAACGAAGTTGGCTTTATGTATTAGACATTTGTAAACAATAAAACAATACCCTATCAGGTTTTGAATTTAAAGAGATACTACACTAAGCACAAAAAATGTGGCAGATTTTTTAAATGTACGATTTATTATAGTACTCATAAACTATCATTCTTTTATGCAGTGTTTTGACAAACTGGAAAAAATAGAAAAAAATCTGCAGATTTTCATCAATTTCTCTAAGCATCTGCGAATTAAGGGCCATATGGGAAAACAGAAATCACAGGTTTCAATTACCATCACAGCACTGGAAAAACATTAAACTCATGAAAATATGTTTTTTAAGTGTCCTGCATATATCAAAAACCTTAGCTTATATAAAAAAAATTCAATTTTGCAGAATAAGCTTTAGAAATATTTGAAGATTAAACTGGTCATTAAAAGTTAATCAAAATTTATCTGCTTCCATTTTGAAGGTAATATTGATTGCAGTATTAATAGTCAATTATAATCCAGATTGTATATTTAACTATAGAGGATCTATATTTATTAATATAGTGATCAGAAAAACTATATATATCATTTTAACATTTATGGGCCTATATTAATTATACTTAAACATAATTAAACACTACTAGTTCAGTACTTCTAAACAGATAACCATTAACAAGCAGATGCAGAATGAGATGCATTTGTTCATATATAAAAGTGACTATATTTTCCTGGCTTTCTAAATCACAGAGAATGAAAATGTATGTAGTGACCTATGATAAACTTGTTTGTCTTATCCAAGTTTAGATACTATTGTCAGTTTCTGCAGCCCTTTTTCAGGGCATTTGTTGTACACTCAATTTTGCTAAGAGAAACAATGCAAAAATTGATTTTATTTCCTCAATGACTATATTTTGAAGTCATTACAAATTATTGTTATGTTTTTTAATAAACATAGTTGGAATTAGACCCTGGCTGGTGTAGCTCAGTGGATTGAGCACAAGCCTGCAAACCAGAGGATCGCGGTTTGATTCCCAGTCAGGACACACGCCTGAGTTGCAGGCTGGTTCCCTGCAGGCCAATTCCCAGCAGGGGACGCACAAAAGGCAACCATACATTTATGTTTCTCTCCCTCTCTCCTTCCCCTCTAAAGATAAATAAATAAATAAAATCTTTAAAAATATTTTTAAAAAATAAATAAACATAGTTGAAGCTAGAATAAGACTTAAACAAGATCCTGAATTTAGGTTCTAAAATAACACTTGATAAAAATATGAGAACTTGTATTCTTCATAAGCAATGGGAAAAGTCAGCTCCATTTAAATTAGTGTTGGTTTTTGTTCTGAAAAGCCCAAATACAACCTATTTGATCAAAAGCCAAAAGATGAGGTAAATTTAGATACATGGACATATGGATGCAAGACTTTTAGAATATACAGAAATATAGTAATAATTGTAATAATAATAATAATAATAATGACATATGAAACTCCTGAAGCACATTCAACATAACCACAGATGAACTATTGATCTAAATTATTGTGATGAACTTAATTATATTCTAGATTTTAAAAACTTTCTAACATTTTATCAGTTAAAAATAATTTATGTCCTACTATAGAAATTGGGAAAAATGTGCTATATGCTATATGCCACTGAGAAATGAGCAATTAGAACATTACTTAACCCATGATTTAAGTAACTACAGTAAAGGGAAATAGTTTATGAAAAAGAGTTATTTCACGATTATTATCAGGTTAAATATTTATCTCTATCTATCTATGTATATTACTTAAGTATCTCTCTCTATATATACACACATATATATATATACACATATACATATACATACATATATACACATACATACATATATATATGTATAGTTAATGCAAAGTGATTCAAACACAGATTTTTTTTTCATTGTCAGTGTCAGTCATATGGCCATTAAGAGGCAAAATACACACAACATTTCTTGTGTCTTTCTTATACTTTGTTGTTTTCAGTAACACTTTCCCAGTCCCAACTCTCCTTATCTCCATCCTAATACAGCACAATCTTCTCCTACCTCAACTCCTCTTATCTAGTCTCCTGTGAGAACTCTGCTGATTGGTACTCACAACTCAACCACAATTAATGCATTTTCCTCCCAGTGGCCTTTCGGGTCCAGTGACCTCTGGTTAATTGCAATTTTCTCTCCCTGATAGCATTGTTCAACTTGCCCTCCTAGATATCACCTCTTAATGTCCATCTCATACTTTAATCTTCTGACAGAAAGAACTGCTTACAATTGATTTAAATATTTTACTTTTTTTGCAAGCTCTATGCTTTGCCCAGACTGCATGTGCTTATAACACAAAAAGTCCTTAGTTTGTCAAAGTCAAATTTGTTCTTAAAATCTCAAATCAAACTTCCTTCATGAAGTTTCTTTCTGAATCTTCTATTACAGCATTTGCTTTTGCTCCTTGAGACCCCACATGCTCTTTGTCCTTCTCTTAAGGCACTTGTTACAGTATTTTAATAAAGTGGAGATACATTGCATAGCATTCAAATTATGAACATTCAACTGAATACATCAGGCTTAACAACACAAACAGTGTGTTGTGGTTTTAATTAGGGTCTACTTTTGTGTTTTGCTTTATTTTGTTATTCATCTGAGGTATTAAAAGACCTTATAAACAAGCCAACAACCTTATGTGGGACCTGTTCAGGCAAACAGCATTCTGTTCAGAAGACAACACACTGCACTGGATTTGCTATAAGATAGTATAGCACACATAAATTCTTATATACAGAAATTCATGGGTAATTTATGACATTTAAAATATGAGTTTTATGACACATGGCTTTCACATTAATCATGGACTTTGGGGTGCAACTCTTAAAGGTCTACTTATTTACAGTTTTGTATACAGTACAGGATACACAGGATATTACGATCTACCAGCTGATGACTGAAACCATGGATAGCACCAAACCCTAATCAACTTCTCCAGCATTGTTGGAAATGTGGCAGCAGCTTCTTCACGGGCAGATGTAGCCTTTCCAGTAACTTTTATATTTTTTAGTCTAAACTTTTTTCCTGAATTCTTATAATGATACTTTACTTGCAGTAGATGGCTGGCATCAATTCATGGAATTTCTAGGAGAAGTCTCAATGGTTTCTGACACAATTTGTTTCCATTAATCAGAACACATTTTCTGTTCTTTCATCCACAAATTTAAGGTCTTTTCCATCTTAACTAAGTACTTACCATATGTCATGACCATAACTTTTTCATTTTAAGATGTTATAGCAAAACTAGCACAAATTTTCTTTCCTTCTTCATAATTTCATGGATAGAAGAGTTAGTTGCTCTTGTCACTGATTTCAGCAACTAGGCATACTTTTTTCTTCTTCTTTTCATTAAATAAGACTATGTTTTCACTTAAAGGAAGCACTTAAGGACTTCCTATTGGCATATAAGAATTGCCAGCATTACTACTCTTGCCCTTTGAGGCCATTATTAGGTACAATAAGAGTTGCTTGAACAGAACCTTTGTGTACTGTAACAGTTGATGTGATCCCTCAGCCAACTACTCAGACAAATGGGTGGAAACACATACAATGTTGAGACTCTAGACAAAGGCATGGCTTACCTCCCGAGCAAAATGGAGAGGGAAGGGGTAAGATTTCATCTCACTACTCAGAATGGCATGTGATTTAAACTAATGGGTTGCTTATTTCTGAAATTTCCATTTAATATTTTCAAACCACTGTTGACCATGTGTAACTGACACTATGGATAAAGGGGGGCTACTATATTTTTGTTTCATTGCTGTAATGGGCAGTATAATCGATGTGGACTCTGTCTTCGAATGCTACAAGTTCCTTAGTAGTTCCTCACACATACTTGGTTTTAACACATTTTTTCATGCTTTGAAGAAAAAAAATAGTAAAGTTGTCTGAACAATTGAAAAATCTCAAATGGAAAACAATCACGGAGATCAAGTTATGTATTAATTATGCAAACGTGTTTAAAATATTTTATTTATTTATTCTAAAACAGGGAGGAAGGGAGGGAGAAAGAGGCAGAGAGGAACATCAATATGTGGCAGCACTTGTGTGACCACTACTGGGGATCTGGCCTGCAACCCAGGCATGTGCCCTGTTTGGGGAATTCAACCAGCAACCCTTTGGTTCACAAGCTGGCACTCAATCCACTGTGCCCCAGCCAGGGCTAATTATACAATAAATTTTTTAAAAAGTACAAATGGACTACTTTGGGAATTAAGTACCAAGCTTACAGGTATTTATAAAGTTTATGTACTTTGAAGAATTCTTCACATGTTGCCTTACTTCATTTTTTAAACTGAAAATTCTTTAAGGATAGCAATGATAACACATATCTTCGTATCTGCTGATTTGTTGTAGTATGTGTTGTATTAATCTTGCAAAAGATATTTTCATGTGATGCTTCCAGAAAAATCTCAGCACTCTACACAAGGCAGATACCAAAAATATTTACAGAAATAAATAACTTATTGTGCTTTTAAGACTGAGCCTACTATAGTGGTCTAATATAAGTGCAAACAGTAAGCTCAATTTAAATATGGTTGATTGAAATAAAGATCAAATGAGACATTGTGCCCATAAAGGAGAGAACACTCCAAGACACATTATCTTTTAAGCAATGGTACCAAGCAACCCAAAGGTGAAGAATAGTGTCACACCTAGAAGCAGAACGTCAACTAAAAGATAATCAATTAGACAACATCAGCCATGACAGCCGCACCAGTAACCGCCCTTTCAGCTGCAGAACTCTCAAATACAAAGGGAAAATAACTCCATAGAAAATCAGCTTTTTAAAAATGAATTTTACCCTGTTTGTCTCTAACTCCTTCTTCAAGTGCTCTAATTCTGGAAAGCCACTATTTCAGATCAGCTCCACAGAGAGCTGCATTTTGTGACTTTGCAATCAGCAACTCAAGCAGTCATTCACTGGCGGTCATAGCTACAGTGTTACTTCTAAATTGGTCTACGATATTGAAAAACAGCCCTGGAAGTAATGCACATAAAAAAAACCCTATTTCTCTCTTTCGAATTTTTTATTTCCCTTTTCAGCATTTCGATTATCTATTTTATTTTAGATCTATAGCTTATTTGCCCTCAGAAAAGAATTCTTCTTTTGGTGATGTTGATAACGCAGATTTCAGGAAGTCTAGGTCCACAAGCTCTCTTCCAAGTAATAAAACAGAACTCTGGTACTACAGGAAGTTTTACACTTGAATATTAATTTGTATTTCAATTGAATTATCTTTGAAACCTTTAGTTTAGGATAACTTGTACCTTGGAATCATCTGCAGATCTTCTAAGAAAATAGAATGCCCAACATTGCCCCAAAACGATCAAATCTGTTCCTGGGATAGAGCTCAGACAATTTTAAAAAATGCTTTCCAGATGAATCTAATACACAGCCGAAGATGTAAAACCCTGATTTGGAGATTTGTGCTCTAAGAGGAGGGCATCATTTCTGCTTTGAAAGGATTTGTTCCTGTGAATCACAGGAACAAGTATAAAGGACACATGGACAAAAACTAAGGGGGGTGGAAATGGGAGGGAGGTGGGGAGCACGGGGGGTGGGTGGGCTGGGATGGGAGTAAAAGACAGAAAACTGTACTTGAACAATAATTAAATAAAAATGCTTTTAAAAATTCCCTGTAATATGCTCGATTTCAATAACATTTTCCCTAGCAGAGATTAAACGTCAAAATGTGAAAAAAAGAAAGGATTTGTCCATAGAGAAATGGGGGTGATAGTACTGGGGAAAGGAGGAACGGTGAGTGCTGACTGTCACCAGCATCTGTTGGAGTCAGGACTTAATGTGAACAGGCAAACTGGAAGAATCTGCATTCTGGGTCTCCTGCACACTTTAGCTACCATTAGACTCAAGGGCAGCCTGTATGCCTCTGACTAGCACACCCTGAACAGGGAAAGCATTAGTTAACTATGTTACCTATGATGACACTTAATTCCAGAGTCCCTGTCTTAACATAAGAAAGGTTTTCCATTCACTAGAATTGTTTCATAATGGATTCAGGTTGAAACTAGATGTTCCTCTTACAAACACAGAGATATCGATTCCCCTACTTGGGCCTACAAAATACTGAAACAGACAAGGCCAGGCATTATAAATTTCTCTTGTGTTCAACGCTGCTACAGGAAAAGCAGTTTAGTTTGCACAGCCTCCAAACAGAACCTCGTGTGATCTGTTTCAGTTCCCACGTATCCACACTCATTAGGATCTGTTTTGTCTGTAATCCAATAACAAGAATTGAAATCGTACATATCTATACACGTACCTTGAGTCTATCTTTGTGCTTAAATATGAGCTCTATAACTTGGTGTTAGTGTTATATCTGAAGGACCTCAATGGTTTCCCCATTTTCTGATTCAAAATTTTGATTAGTTTTACAATAGTGAGAATTCAGGTAGCCCAGTAGTTTTAAAATAGATTTTAAAATTATCTATGTATCTATCTATCTATCTACCTAAATCTATCTATTTCTCTATATATCTATCTTCATGGCTCTAGCCATGTAAAATATTTCTAAGAACTGTGCTACAACTTCCCCTGGAGGATTATTGTTGAAATCTCTCCATTCTCCACATGCAAGGATTATATATTATTGATTTGCAAATATATATTCAACATATGAATGCAGGCAAATCATCTTGTCATCTGTAGGTTTCTAGGACAGTGAAGTAGGTTGCAGTATAAGAATCTATTTTCAGACCACAAATAACCTCTAAGGTTGAGCTGTAGACCTTCACTGTGCTGTATATATTTGACTTTAACAGCATTTATAGAATATTGTAGTACCAAGCTGTACCTAGGATCCTAAGATCTATTTTTTTCTGGGCATCCACAATGAATGCCACCAAATTTCTTAAGTTACTAAAATAAAACAGTCAGTGTCAGCAGTCCTAAAAAAGCAAGATGTAGTAACAGCTAATTTCCCAGGGAATCTCCTGTCACTGGAGCAGAGAGAAAGCCTTGAGCTAGCTTAAACAGAGCTGCCATGACCTCTATCATCCACAAAGGATTCCAATTTAAGAAAGTCTATGCCGTTGGAGGCTGTTTCAAACACATTTCTAGTTTTCAATTTTATAAGAGAGCCCATTAGGTCTCTAGTGCTTCTCTCTGAAGCAGTATTCCAAGAAACCTAAAAGTTTTATAAGGCAAATCTTTACCTTTTGAAATGTGAGTCTAATGAGACTGTAACCATCATGAAAATATGCTTTGAGTTATTGACTTTTCTTAAAGTATAGCTGAGAACTGAACTGTAAAGTCTAGCTAGATTCTAAAATATAATCCACATGCCCTTAGTCATGGGTCCTCACATTTCCATGTTGGCCCAAGTCAAACAGACAATCATATTTAGATAGTACAGTAAGTCCTCACTTAAAACTGTCAATAAGTTCTGCGGCTTTACACAAAATGACATGTAACAAAGCTAGTTTTATCATAGGAAATTGACATAAACAAGACTTATGTTCCTACCACATCTCAACTTTAGTACAAAACAACATTACTCAAAAAGACATTATTCCAGAAGCGGTTGTAATTTAAATAGTGTATGTATGGTCCTTTTAAAAATGTTATGAGGGAAAATCCTATTCAAAATGCATTGCTTAATTCCTAAAATCTGTTTATCTGCTTATAGTAGTTCCTAAAGTATGTATCTCTCATTTAATCTCCCTAAAACTCTCTCTTCGAAATAACTCACTTAGGCTCTCTACTTGTCCAGTTCTTCTTCACTTTCCTGGGTTGTTTTCTCCCAGTGCAGCCAAGTCTGAAGGAAGAATGATCAAGGCCTAAACCTATAAATACTTTTACATTAATAGTTTTTACTTGCAAAAGGAAACCCTTGCATCCAAACTAGATGACAGGCATCAATGTGTTTAAAGTGCCACATTAACAGATTAAAATGAGGTTGACAGTCCTAAAACTAATTGATTAATATTAATATATTACCTATTTCAGCATAGTCTAAAATGTCAATAAATATCTGCTAAGAAATTCCATGGACCAAGTACCAAATACATTATTATCTTATTGATTTTTCACATTATTTTGTAATGTACTCTTAGATAGAGATACCTAATTGTTTATACAAATTCCAGAAAAGTAGTGAACCTTATCCCAATAAAGGACGTGAAATAATGTAGATTGAATGCTATGGTTTATAATTTGTATTAATGTTAAGCATAGTTGTATCACTTTTAGATATCCTAAAGCAATACCAGAGCCTGACTCAAGTAATTCAATTAAGTGAATACAATACAAGATTTACTGTAAGGTATGTATCATTTTACCTAAAAAATTTAAAAAGCCTTGTTTCTAAACTTTTTTAAAATTTATCTTTAGAGAGGAAGGGAAGGAGATAAGGAGAGAAATATCAATGTATGGTTGCCTCTCCTGAGTCCCCTGCTGGGAACAGGCCTGCAACCCAGGCATGTGCCCTGACTGGGAATCAAACCTGGATCCTGTGGTTCTCAGACCCGCGCTCAATCCACTGAGCTACACCAGCCAGGGCTAAACTTTTGAAAAAATACAATAGTCCCAATAAACTCAGTTGAATGTGTGTGCATGTAAAAGTTTAACATAGTCACTAATATTTAACAATCCTAGGTTCTACCATAAAGGCGCTCCCTCCACTTAAAGGCTTATGCCTGATGGAGCATAAAATTTCCATAATTTTATTTGCCTATAACTTGTATTATGAGAAACACATAAAAATATTTTTTTGTCTCAAAAGACTGCAATGATCTCATTTAGAATTTAGTTTGTTTCTATAAGGCTCTTATATTTAATAGCTAATATATCCATGTTACAATATCATAACTGACTACCATGCAATGCATTCCACTCAATGGTTCATGACATTGGATCTTTTTAAGTAAAACACCATGAGTCAACATTTGGCTGAATCTTTACTTCAAATCTGTAGTTGCATATAACATATTCATTTTAAAAAAGAAATAGTAGATCTATATTTTCTATAGATCCAGTTAAGGTAACTTTCTTCTCCTCTCAAATGCACCTAAGCGAACAATCATAAAAGATGTTTTAAAGAAAACCTTTAAGGATAACTCCTCAATTAATATTTTCTTTAGGATGAGGTCTAAACTTGAAGTTCTGATCAGCGAATGTTAAATTCTAAAATCCAATTTTGTAAGGAGCTTGCCTTAGGAGATTGGCTAGATTCCAGCGAGGTAATTGTATTACACCTTCCTAATCTTTCACAGAAATCTCAAATGAATGAATTTTTCTTCTTTGTATGTTAATTAGCAAATGCTACTAAAAATGAACATATAAAAAGTGAACATATAAAAGCTTATGTGTGAATGTATGCACAGAAATGATGACAGGTAACTGGAAATTGTTGCAAAGGCCATTGACAGCTGTGTGAAAGAAGGCTTATAGGTAGGAGACTACGTCACTGAGGAAACATTGTTTCTGGTGTCATTTTTCATCACCTTAAACTTCTCTATACCCAGTGCCCTCAAGGACCATGAAGAAAGTTCATTCTTAGATATTGGCAATAAAAACGTTAGGAGATGTTCTAAAAGAAATTGCAGCAAGCCAGAGAGTTAAGAGAGAGAGACAGAGCAGGTGACCAGCGAATAGCTGTGGGTCAGCTAACAAAAGACTGCTCTCATTCCTGAATGTATGTTGAAGCTTTGAATCAACCTCCAGGAGCTTGTTATCCTACCACTAGATACTACTGCATCTCTGTGTGCGTATGAACTTACAGGATGTTGCCTGTAACCAATTAAAAGTATTTCTTCCTTACAGACTATACACCTAGCAGAGAACTGCCCCCTTTCACTCCCCCCTCCCCTTGTCAGTAACTGATGCAATTTCTTTCAAACACCTTACCCCTTTCCTATCTGAAACAATGTATGAAAGCACCCATTTACTCCAGAATGCTGGACATGTCTGTTTTTTTCTACTGAGCCATACTGCTGGTAGTTTAAATTTCATGTTCCAGGATCTGTTTTTTTTTTTCTGGCTAGCATTTAGCTTAATAAAATCTTATAAAAAACTTCCAGCCATGACTTTTTTGTTTGTTGTTTAACAATATGAATGGCTGATACTAGTTTTCCATGGAAACACTATTTTAAAAAAGAGAGATCAAGAACTTTTACTAAAGTAGCAAGGTTTTATATAATGAAATTACATAAATTATATTTAAGTCATATGAATTATATAAATGCAGTCAAGCTTTGTAACTGAGGACATGGTATAGCAAAAATAAAGTAAACAAGGGATTTTTTAAAGTACTACTATAGGGCACATTTAAATTTGCCATATTTATTTGTACAACTTGGAGGGCAAAAAAACTGGGCAAATCCAACATATGGCCTTTTTTTTTCATTTTTTCTTTTAATGAACCTTGAAATAAGAAAGGGTTATGTGTTTAGAATACTGAATGAAGACATATGTGGCCTACAAAGCCTAAAATATTTACCATTAAACCCTTTTCAGAAAAAAAATGCCGACATGTTTCAGCTGTGAAAAAGAAGGTCCTATTTGAATGAATTCTTTTTAGTTAATTTGGAGGAGAATCAGTTAAGTCCTGTTTGAGCTTCCTGTTCATGGCATCAACGAAGGCCTGATACCTCTTAGCTAAGTCAGGTGAGACCACCTGCAACTCCAGGCCTCAGGCCAGGTCCCGTTAAGCAGAACAGTCTAGAGAAACGTGGCTAGGGCTGGCAGCAGGACACTGAGCGCGTGATGTGACCCAGTGGGTCTGCCAACACAAACACACAGGTCCAGACTGAGCACATTTCAGTTGCTGTGACTGTTAAATAGGAAAATATACTTTCCATGTGCCAAGAAAGGCACAGTAGGAAATTCCTCTCAGCCACGAGCTCAGAAGTGGTATATTTTTTTGAGCATCAAACAAGTTATACATTCTTTTTTAAAATTTTTTTGAAGATTTTATTTATTTATCTTAGAGGGGAAGGGAAGGAGAGAGAGAGAGAAATATCAATGTATGGTTGCCTCTCATGCATCCCCTGTTGGGAACCGGGAACTGGCCTGCAACCCAGGCATGTGCCCTGACTGGGAATCGAACTGCGATCGTGTGGTTCGCAGGCCTGCGCTCAATCCACTGAGCTACACCAGCCAGGGAAACAAGTTATACATTCTGACTTGATGTACCCATGTTTAATGTCAGAATAGCTTATATTAGTTTTTCTTCTTTTTAAAGAGTTGTTATATCATTCAGCTGCTTTGGTTTTATTATAATAATAAAGTCCAATTTCAGCATGATAAATGTAAAAAGAAAAAAAAAACCATTGAGCCCAAATAAATAATCCTCAGCCTGATATTACTTCATCCAAAGTCTCTGAATGCCTCTTTGTACATGTCTGGAGCAGTTTATTTCTTTCGTACACATCCAGGTCAGAGAGGGATCCTTTCCACACTTCAGTTCTGTTAAGCACATCATGGTGTTTTTACCACAGGAAATAAAATTGACTAGATTGCTTGTATCCCCAAGAGTCCCTCACCAGTGTCAAGAATCTCAAGTGAAGAATAGAAGGTTTCAGCAAGTTCTGATACACATTGCACTACTATTTATAAGTCAGAATGTGATGAAATGGACAAACTGGTTAATGTATGCCAGTAACAATATTTAAGTTGTCACTTTAGTTTTTGCAGAGTGTTTACTGATATGGTACAATATTTAAAATAAAAAATAATAAACTAAAATCAAAGTAAAAAATTACATGTCAACTGTGCAATGAAGAAAACCACTGAAAATAGAGTGATGGAAATGTTATAGGCTAAATTTTACCCCCATCCCCCAAAAGTGTATTGAAGCCTTTACCCTCCAAAACTCAGAATGGGACTGTTTTGGGACATAAGGCCATTAAATAAGTGACAGGGTTAAAATAAGGCCAATGGGGTGAGACCTAATTCAATGTGACTGGTATTCTCACAAGAGGACAAAATCTGGACCCATAAAGGGACACCAGGGTCTCTTCCCCAAAGGAAGGACCATGGGAGGACACAGGGAGAAAGTGTCTGCCTGCATGGAGAACAGGCCACAGAATATACCAAACCTACCAACACGCCAGTCTTGAATTTCTAGCCTTCAGAACTGTGGAAAAATAGATTTCTGTTGGTTAAGCCACGCAGTCTGTGACATTTTGTTATGGCAGCACTAGCAAACCAACACAAAAAACATAATACGATATTGGTTGGTCAAATTATGCCCAAGTTTTATGCCTTTATACTTCTCCTTTCAACTCATTACTTTCTCCTATCCCTTGCCTTGCTCTCTATTTCCTTCCCTGCTTCGTTTCTTACGTTTTTCATTCAAAAAGTATTTTTTGAATGCTTACTGTGTGGCCGGTTTCATGAATACTTAAGCACTAGGCATTTAAAACATGATTTATTTTTTAAATTTATTTTTACAAAATTTAATCTGGTAGATTTTAACTAATTATTTAACAAAAATAATGGAGAAATTCATATCAGCATTTCCCAATACACACACACACACACACACACACACACACACACACCCTGTACTATGGATTAGTTATCTAGAAACTCATTGCTAATTATTCCTACAATGACAAAAGAACAGTCTACGCCTTGCAGTTTGATTAAAAACTACGGTATCAAAGGCAGCTATGACCAAAGCAAGTTGTCTCAGGTTGCTTTGTGACGCCTGTGCTTAATCGCCCAGTGCAGTCGAACAATAATTAGAGACATTAATGATCACTGGTAGCATGGCAGCCAGGGGCCATTTTTAAAGATGGCTTTCTATTTTCTTTAGAGACCCCCCCACTTCTCCCCTATCATTCTTTCTCTGTAAATTAGACCCCAAACCTAAAAACATTTGTCCTAGCACCACTACATTGTCCCAAGTTTTTAACGAGGAGGAGGCAGTGATCAATTAGAAGTAGATTTTTTTGATACAATCTTTGCCTTAGCTTAAATGGTGTTTGGCCAAATTTCTCTTGAGGAGCATTTCAATACCTAAGGCTAATATGTGGATGCTCCAAATGGCACAGATCAAAGGGACAGGTGGCGGAGGTCAGAGCCACAGAACACAACCCCGAGTACAACGGGTGATTCCTCCTACTGAGCTGTCACGTGAGTAACGCCTCTTTTTAGTCTTCAGTATCTGCTATGTAGTCAGAGTAGCATTGGGAGACCCAGACCATCATTGTATAGGAATGTCAAATTGAAAGACTACATAAGTGAGTATGCTTCTAGGAATTACATGCATAGGGGCCCTCGGGCAAAGGTCAGATAATGGCACAATTGTAAAACATAAAATTTGGGTAGCTGTCACCTAGTAATCAAAATAATTATTTAACAAATAAATTTATGAAAAAAGTATGAAGATTTACTTTGTTAAAATGTTACTGATATAAAGGATGCATAGCATCCAGATAACAAACAATAATAAAATATGAGGTTTGTCCAGAAGGTATCCAGCCACGTAATACAAAAAATAAAGACATTTATTGAAGATACAAGATACAAGAAACATTGTGCATAGGACAATGATGCCTCAGTCTCCTCCAAAGTAGGCACCTTGGGACCTCACACAGTTCTTCCAATTGCCATCAGGTGTCCCGTCATATTTTCCTGAATCTCATTGATGGCCTGAAATGTCCTCCTTTTCAAAAGTGATTTTAGTTTTGGGAAAAGCAAGAAAAAGTCACCAAATTTGGGCTTTAGGGGGCTGAGTCACTTGTGTGGTTTGATGTTTCACTAAAAAACCCTGAATAAGAAGTTGTGCACAAGTAGTCATGTTGTCATGATGAAGCTGCCAATCACCAGTTGCCCATAGTTATGGCCTTCCAAATTACCCAAATAGTTTCCATGGAGGAATGTTCAAACTTAATGCAAAATTTGATGCAAATCTGTTGCTCTACTCACTCAGTCATTTAGAATGTGATGGCCACACAGTACACTTACTCAAATGCATCTATTGCCCCCACTGACTAGTATGGTGAAGTTGTCACTGTTCACACATGCGCATTCCAGTCCACTCTTCTTGGCTGCCAGGTTACATCAATGTCGCACAAACTTTTCTCATTACATTAACAATGGCTGTGCCTTTCTGGGCAGATTCCCTATAGTCAATTGTTTCACCTAAAGTGCTTCCACTGATTTTGCTAAACTCTTGTATGTGTAACCAATGTATGATACAATTGGTGAAGATACAATTAGTTCCATAGCATTTTTTGACTGCTGGAAGAATATTTCCTCCATTTCCTGTGCTATTCACAATGTTGCAGATATAGCCATGACACTTAAACTTAATCTGCATTTTTAACATGTGTTATCCATTGACTTCATTAAGTCTATAGTAGACAATCAAACAAAACAACAAATCAAACCCTGATTTCTTCTGTTTGTAATTTTCATGGTATATATACCCCCTTCATAGTCAATTTCCAATTCACATCATGATGTCACTGAGCAAGGAGTTGAGAAGACATGCACAAGAGAACACTTTTATATAGTTATTTCTAGCATAATTATAGTGGACTTAAAATAACTCTGAGAGTGAAAATAGTTAAATGTAATAAAGCAATTAGAAAGTAATGAGTTTTGAGCATTATCATCATTTTAATATAATTTATTTAACTTCAAATTCATATTATTTATTTTTTAAACTTGACTGAGTTTAACTATTGACTCTCAGTTTATAAAAATTTAAACAGTTAGCTCTCATGAGGGGTACAGTCCAGCTCCAACATTTCTCTGCCTTTTCCAGCCAACTTTTTTTTTTAAACTTTTCTCTCGCTTACGATGTTTTTTCCCACGTGCTCACAAAACAGTCTTTTCCTTGAACAATTATTCTAACATTTCTTCTCCTTTAATATTCCTTTCTGCCTCCTATTCAGTCTTTCCACAATCTAATCTTAATATTATATTATTAAAATATGATAAAGTAATTCACACTAACATGGTGTGTGAGTTAAAAATAGCTAATATATGTCCTGTTCAATAACAGTATAGAAAATTCAAATCAATTAATCTCTAATAGTGAAATTTTAATTTTTATTGTATACCAAGATAAAAAGGTATTTGAGAGCAGATACCTCAAATTATACAATTCAGTTCACATGAATATTTTTGAGATTTGCATGTTCTGGTTTAATCACTATAACTATTTGCAGTACTCTTATAGCTTTGGAATTAATAATCCTACTAAGTAATTAACCATTGTTACAGAATAGATGGGTGGGGATAAATGATATATTATTATCAAATGGACCCACCCCTGTGCTCCAGGTGTCTCCCCCACCAACTAGGTTTGCCTTGCCCACCTCCAGGGAAAGATGTTTCTCAATGCCAGAAACTGGTAAAAGGAAATAAATTATTTATTTAAAGAGTCATGCAGATTTAGAGCAATGACTTAATGTCTTCATTAAAATACTAAAGTCCTTTAGAATACCTTCAAACGCACACATACACAGTCCATCCTTCTCCCCTCTGCCCAGTCCGGGGTACCGTATCTCAGGAAAAGAAGTAGAAGCCTGTGGTTTAGGCAGCCCCTCAGTTCCTGGCTCCATCAGCTGTGTCACTGCCACCAAGATCTCCAGTAAATCCCAAACCATGTGGCACCTTCTCATGGCTCACTAGCAAGAATCCTTTCACCCCTTTTCTTCCAGGCACAGTCTCTCCTGCTTTGTAAGCCAAGTGGCAAAAAGGGCGCACCTAAAAGCTGCACAGTCCCAGATTTCACCAAAGCCGAATGGTCCCAAAAAGCCCCAGCATGGCTGCCACGCCTGGGTACAAACCCCAGCACTAGTCTTCCTCTGCAGCACCATTTCTGACTCTTCTCATAATCAGTTATATCTGCCAGCATTACTCTGCTTTGCTCTCAGGGGTCTAGCTATTGTGAAGTACATTTTCCTAAAAATGCGACATGTCCTTCAACTTTCAGGTGTTTGCTTAAGTTGTTATCTCTGTCTAGAGCACCCTGCCCACTCTCTAACCTCACTCCCTGTGGTTAGCTTCAGATCCTTTTGTGTCAGGTGAGCCATCACTTTCTACCCTTTCTGGAATAAGGCTTTCATAGGACCCCAAGCATCCTGTGCTTACCCTTGCAGGGACACTTGGCTAGAGTATAATCACTTTTCTATATCACTTGTCTAAGAGTTCTATGAAGAGTCAAGTACGCCTTGTTCATCAGTATTTGCTAACACCTAGAATGAAGCCTGGCAGTTGGTTGGCAGTTGGCAAAAACTGATTGAATGCAGTGCTGATGGTTCCAAGGAGGGAAAGCCAGAGCTCAGGGATTATAAACATGTTTTCTATTTGCTCTCGGGTTATAAGTGTATTTCTAATTTTTTTAAAGGATGCATTTCACTTGACTGAATTTGTTTGGATGGGCAGCCCTTTGGCAGTCAATGGCAGCAGCAGCTCACTAGAACACTCCCTTCTAAATTTTCTAAGGCTTCTGGGATGCAGAAAATTGTTAAAAAGTCATGCCTAATTTTACAAGCAAGCAAAGAAGGAACTCTAGTCACTAGACTCTGGCTGCACATTTGCCTATTTTATTTCATCAGCATAAAACACGCAAAGGCTCCACATAAGATAGTGGCAGAAATCTTTTAACCGTGGTTTGCCAAGAACAGTGTAACGACACCTCCTCAGTGGTAAATGTGAGCTAAATATAAAAATAAAGGAAATCTTGACAAAACTTCCTGACTTTCCAACCCAATACACTTATGTTGCAGATCAGGAAAAGTCATGTCGCATTACATCATTTGTCAGATCCACTGCTTAATCCGAATCTCATTTCCAGTAATCATTACCAGAAAAGATGCCTTTGATCAAAGCAAATCAAAATAGGTTGTGTCCTCCTCCTTACAATCTTCTGGAAGGCAATCCCATTCAAATTTAAAACTGAAGCAGCTCACCCCTTCCCCCACCCCTTTCACAGTGAAGAAACCTAAGAGAAGAACTGCATTAGTTTGCAACTAGCACAGAAGGACAGGGATTTGCATTAGAACAAGTGTTAACAGTCGAGCTTCAGGCAAGGGAAGATCATTATTTATAACAAGCTGTTCTGTTTCTATATGATTAACCGGACAGTGAATTAATGTTGGTATCTTAGTAATTATCTTATTACCTTAATATTCTTTATCTTATTATCTTATTAATTATTTTATTGGTATTGTTTAAATGGCCTCTAGATCTGGTGTGAAGCTAGCCCATGCAGAGTGGT
Source organism: Sturnira hondurensis (assembly GCF_014824575.4). Classification (NCBI taxonomy): domain Eukaryota; kingdom Metazoa; phylum Chordata; class Mammalia; order Chiroptera; family Phyllostomidae; genus Sturnira; species Sturnira hondurensis. The sequence continues at coordinate 946,637 of NW_028088106.1, read as the reverse complement.
CAACACAAAGTAAATGTCAGTCCAAGAGATTTCTAGGAAACTTTTTTTTACCTGGACTAGAATCTGCTTAGTTAATGGCCTCAAAAGGATAAGCTCTGATCAGTCTCTGCTGTATGGTGTTATTTCATCTGAGGAAACAGCCTGATTTAATGGGATTTTCCACAGAGACTGGCTGGTGAAACTGGTAAGCTTTTGGATAATTATCAGACATTTTAATGATTTTTTTTTCAGAATGTAGTTCATGCCCTAGGTTATCTGGGGGAAAGTATGATGGAAGTATGAAATTAGAATGGTAGCATTTTGTTATTACCTGTTGCTTTAACTCTCAGCTTCAACAGGAAGTTGGATTTTGTAATACAAACAAGCTATTACTCCTAAACTAGGGCTTCATTAAATGGCTGTTTTAGAATTAGTGGCCCATAATAGGTGAAACAGTGTTGACAGGTTGAGGTGACCATGTTACTGACTGTCCCAAGCCTAGAAGAGCCTTTATCAAGTGGACTAAGTGTGAGACTGCATTTCAGGACCTGTTCCTTCCCTCAGAACAAACTTCAGAAAAAAGAAACCCTTGTCAGTTATCCCTCATAGCATTTTTCTTATTATCTCTTACATATGAAATTGTGATAGGATGAAATTGTGGGCATGGAATAGGCTGAAGGCAGTGGTGTATGCAAAATGAATATTTATAATCTAGAATATTTGAGATTTAAACTCAGAAGAATAATATTCCAAACTAATTATCAATAATTTTGGATATCTATAAATGATAGAAGCCACGTCTTGAATGATTTCTAGAAATACACCCAAAGATACCGGAGGCTTCACAATAATATGAGATATGAGCAAGAAACACTTTTCCATTTTCTGAAAAACTCTTCACAGTAAGTAGTAAGTACCCACTGGATATCACATCAGCAGGTAGTATAGGTGCAACCCCCTAAAATCTCCTCTACTTTACTTAGCTTTTCTCGGATACCTGTGGGAAGGTAGAAAGTATTTTCTCCTCATGTTAGATTCCTTTTTGGGAGGCGATGTGGAGGAGGGCAGTCTACTGCCTTCCTGTGCTGCTTCTCCTTATTGGTGACAATCATCCAGGAAATTATCAACTTCTTTGTATTTCCCCAGCCTGTTTATTGCCTTTTCCCTCTAGTAGTGCTTAGCATGGAGCAGAACAGTATAGCTCTCTTGGGTCCCACGTTCCTTGAGCCTAAAGCCAATATTGCTATGACCTCAGCAATTGGGCATGAAGTGACTGGAATGCTGTACTTTTTTAAGGAAAAGGAAAAAAAAGATAATAATCCTGTCACCTAGAGTCTGCATTTTCACACTATCACATATACTTGCATAGTTTTATTGTTTGTTTATTGTATTTTTAATCATTAATCTGAATGGATTTGAGATATAGATTTTGAACTCAAAATTCTGAACTCAAACTCTGGTAGCTCCATAGCAAAATATATCTATACCACTATTGACTACCTATCAATACTAAAAAATAATTTTGGAAATTCTATCTTGGAGCCCATCCTGCTTACCAGTTTGGTTAACCTTCTTAAATATTCTGGACAAAATACATGAAGGAGAAAGAAATCTATGCTCTTATTATGGTGTTTTCACCCATAATTTTCCAAGTAATGGAATAGTTTCAAGAGAAGTGTTAAGATTAAATGTGTCCTATGGTCAATGTTGTTTGGAAATTGGTAAGTTTATTCATTTTAGTTATTGTAGGAATCCTCAGAATCCTCAATAGTTTAATGAGCACTGTGAATCACATAGAGGGGAAATAGAATGCCACCTAAAAAATTAGTTGATTATGGAATTTTTTTTCTTATTCAGTACTTTGACAGACCAGTTCCTCACAGAACACACTTTGGAAAATTTTACTTCATTGTAAATTTTCTGGTAAAAAATGAACGTGCGACCTGCCTGTATTGGGAAAGAGAAAATACAGCATGTGTGTGAAAAGAGTACTCACTTCCTTCTAATATGCTACACAGTTTACTAGTATATCATGTGCGATGGGTTGAATTGTGTCCCCTAAAAATATATAAAGTCCCAACTCTGGTATCTGTGAATGTGACCCTTTCTTTGGAAACAGGGTTTTTACAGATGCAATCAAGTTAAGATAAAGCCTTCAGGGTGGGTCACAGGCCAATATGACTGGTGTGCTTATGAGAAGAGGGAAATTTGGATACAGAGACATCACATCCAGAAGCCAAGATACAGACACATAGACAGAATACCTTGTGAAGATGGAAGCAGTGACTCAAGCGATACATCTACAAGCTAAGAAATGGCAAGGAATTGTGGCTTTCCTAGAAGCTGGAAGAAATACAGTGAATAAATTTTTTTCCCTCAGAATGAATCAACATGGCTGACTCCCTTAATAGAACTTCTAGCCTCTAGGACTCAGAGAATAAATTTCAGTTGTTTAAAACCGAATAAGGATATGGTATTTTGTTATGGCAAACCTAGGAACTGAAGAGAGATTTTGCTGTTGGGGCTTCTATGATATGTAGCTAAAAAAGTGGTTTTGAATTGAGTGATGGGTAAAGGCTAAAGGCGTTTTATAACATTTCATAGGAAGAACCTGGATTGCCTTGAAGAGACTGTTGGTAGAAATATGGATGTTAAAGGTGCTTTCAGTAAGGACCCAGAGTGTGAAACATATTGAAAAGTGAAGGAAAGGCAATCTTTATTATCTAGGGCACATAACTTGGAAGATTTTTTCTACTGTTGGGAGCCAAGTAAGATTTGTACATAAGAAACTTAGACATTTAACTGAGGATACTTCAAGGTAAAGTGTGGAAAGCACAACCTGGTTTCTCCTGTCTGCTTACAGAAAATGTGAAAGGAAAAAAGATAAATTGAATAAGGAATTCTGCCTCAAGCCTGACTCAAAACACAGTTTATGGAATATACCATGTTTATCACTTTTTGTATATCTTCTCCCTCCACTAGAATGTAACCCCACAAGGCCTGATATCCCAGTCCATTCTGCTCACTGATATTTCCCAAGTGCCCGGATGTGCAAAAGATGAATGAAACTAATGCATGAAGCCGAAATTCTCAAATTAGGCTCACCTGTTTTCATGCTTAGTTTTCCAAATGACTTATAAAGGATCCATACTTTATATATATTTTGTAATTGGAAAAATAGAATTCCTGAATATTTAAATGACACAATTTATGTGACTATGTTAGATTTTACAACAGAGATATTGATGTAAAATAAGAATTAAAATTTACCTAATAATGGTACTCAAAACAGGGATGCTTAGGTAACTTCTCTGATGAACAATTAAGGAGATTCAGAAAAATATAAAAAATGTTTATTTCATAGAAATGTAAAATTCAAGCCTTTCATGAAATGGATTTCCAAGTAAGGTCTCAGCATTTTATTTTTTGGATGGGACTTGGTAATAGCTGGGTAAACTTTAATAGCATAAACCCCATACACAATTATAGCAAAAACAAACCCTCCAAAAAACCATAAACACAGACAACCAGATAAGAGTACGGTGTACACCGGAGGAAAAGGAGGTGGTGGGAAGTAGGAGAGAGTAAAGGGGGAATAAATGGTGACGGAAAGAGACATGACTCGGGGCGATGAACACACAATACAATATACAGATGCTGTATTATAGAATTGTGCACCTGAAACCGATATAATTTTATTAACCAATGTCACCCCAATAAATTCAATTAAAAAATCATTAAGAGCAAACAAAGATCTAAGCCTCCATGGAACACATCAGACCATAAAAAATGACTGTCTATTTTAACTTAATGAAAGTTCCACCTTAAATAATCATTGTTTTTAAAATGCTACATAAAATTATATAAAGTTTATATGAACAATCAAATCTGTTAGAGCATGAAATCAATAACCACACTGACTTTTCCACCCTCATTCTTCTTTCAGTAGCTTCCATACATAGACTTACCTCCTCTTTTAAAAATAATTGATACTCTGCTATGAATTAGTTAAAAGTTATATCTTTTATTATATATTTATATATCCCATGTCCAGCAATATCCAACAGATATTTGAGTATACTATTTATAAAGATATCTTATAGATAATAAAAGACTAACACTATTATAATTTTAATTAATATAAAAAACAAATATTTAGGAAATATTTCTTTTTATTTCTTCTCTATATAAACAGTTATTTGCTATAAAAAGGTTAATATTTACTGCTCACACATTTTTTCAACCATCCATATGTTCCTTCCAATTTCACACATCACCAACATTTCTGAAATTCAACTCTTTACGTATGTCTTGTATATACCTACTTTGTGATGCTGTTTCTTCTGTCTTACCATCAAAACCTGCATATTCTGTTTTATTAAGGCACTAAGTCATTGCTCTCAAGTTTCTTTGTCCCCCCACCTCCCCAAAACTTCTCATCATCTCTAAATTGTACTTCAAAGGCTATCTTTTTTACAGTTTTCTCATTGGGCAATCAGACTCATTCTTCAGGTTCCTGTGCAAACATTTGTACACCTGCGGTGTCTGCCCCAACTCCTGCAGGTGGAGGTCCTTGCTCACTCCTTTATTCCATATTTGTTTTAGCACTTGGGGCATATCTTTGTTAAATAGCTTATTGTATTATAATTATGTTTGGGGATCTGCCTCCTCTGTGAAACAGTGTGCTTTCCAAGATAAGAACTGTATCTTTTTTTATACTGTTATCTTGAGTGCCTTGGCAAGCACTTAAAATAAATTAGAGCCTCAATAAATATTTACTGAATAAACACATAAAAGAGATAAATTTAGGGAGCAGAAGAAAAATTAAGTCAATAGATATTGTGCTATTGCTATAGTAAGTCAATGCATTATGGAAAATAAATAGACTAACATCTTTATTTTTCTTGGTGCATTTTGGGGTCTATTTAATATGGGGAGGTACCATCTGGCTGGACTGCAGAATAGAATCGGGCATATAGCCTTTCAAGTAATTTTCAGAGATCAATGTGGCTGTTTTTATTTCTATAAAAATTTCTTTGGATTTATCACATTTATCAGTGTTTTTCTTACTTAGCCAGCCTCCTCTTAGTCTTCTCTCATAAGATTTTAGTAAAAGAATGTGATTTTTTTCTTCAGATAATACAAATGGAGTTATCCAGAGCTCAAAGCAAATCCTCCTACCATACTGAGGAATTAGCAAGATAGGAAAATTAAATTTAAAAATATAATTATATTTATGTTTTGTTATTTTTCTTAATTTACTTTTCTAATGTAAAATTATAAACACTCAAAATTATAGTAGTGCAGAGAACGCTTGTATTCCTGCCAATGAGCTTCAACAATTATTTTTTTTTAGTTAGTGTCTTAGTTAGTGTCTTGCAGTTAGTGTCTTAACCTAACTGCTTCAAAGAAAAACCCGAATAAAACACAAAACAGAAAGTAATAGGTTATTAGTAGTAGTTTTATAGGGAGTCCAGGCTGTTTTCAACAAAGGGAGTGAACACATGCTGTGGATTTATAACAATACAAATCAGAAAAACAAAGTCAGTGTGAAAAAAGTCCAAAGAAAAGTCATGTGTGTTTGCCTAGTGAGAGTGAACATGTGTGCACCCACAGGCATGCATTTATTTCAAATTCTACAGAGTGAAGAACAGGATTTTGACCTTAAGTAGGAAATTAGAGTCTTCTCTGGAGCTTTTAGCCTCCAGTCATTAGTCATCACAGCATCACAGCCTTGAACAAATCGGTGGTGGTGACAATTACAGCATGAAGAACCCTTGTGCCTTCCCTATCTCTCTAAAAGTGAAATACCCCCTCTGCCTTAGATTCATCAATGAATGAAAGTTTTATTTATTTCAACTTAAAAAAGGTCTAATGTCTTTTATAAGCCAGATAAGCTAACTCATTTTCATTATTCAGTTATTCACTCCTTCCTTCACACATTAAGTATGTACCTAGTTTCTCCTATCTTCCCTCATGGTAGATAGACTTGTAAGTGAAAATGTGATCATAAAAATAAAAATCAAGTTCCAGGAGAACCCTATCAAACATAGACTATCTGTGTGCTATTTCTGTGGTGTTTATTTATCTAAAGAGTAATTTAGGATGTCACTATGACAGTCTAAATATAAGAATTAAACTATGCTATGAGAATATAGTGGGTGTAGAAAGGATATTGCATTTGACATATTTTGTCCTGCTGAGCTTACTAACTCCCTGCCCTTAGCATGTGCTGAATGTATAAACTCAGGTGGCCAATATCACTCCTCTGCACCCTATATGACCAAATTATAGTGGGACGCTGAATTAAGGGAATCCATCCAGAAGCTAAGCTATGAGTTCAATTTTTCTTTCTAGAATGTGAACTAAGAGGTAATATTCTTTTAGTACAACAGAAATAAACTTACGGAGTTCAAGTAAGTTACATTAAAATAAAATATTATAAGGAAGATTTAAGGATTTAAATCTGCTCTGGTCCCACAAGGCTTAGTGTTGTTTTTTCCCAATCTTCACCCAAGGAGGCTATATACATTTATAGTTTTTTTTTTAATTGATTTCAGAGAGAGGGTGAAACACTGATGTGAGAAACCTCTATCAGTTGCCTCCTTAAACACCCTGACTGGGGATCAAACCCACAGCCCAGGCATGTGCCCTGACCTGGAATCAAACTTGCAGCCTTTGGGGCACTGGATGATGCTCCAACCAGCTGAGCCACCTGGCCAGGGCCCACTAGGTTGTCTTAAATCTAGAACTACTCTTTTATCTTGCTGGTTTCTTATTTGTCAGTGGTTCCTATCTTGGTTGACTCCTGAATACTTAGAACTTTTACCCAATCCATCACCTCAACTGTTTTTTCTTGAGCTTTTTTTTTTTTTTTGAAATTTCTGTCCTTATAATCAAAGAGTTTAGACTTGAATAGTTAATGTATACTTAACTAATTAACTCCTTCAGTACTGTATTTAGAATTCTGATTCATTTTCTTATTTGTTTCTCATTGTAACCTGTGAACTCTTGAACAACCATAAAGGCTACCATTTAGTATTTATTCGCACATCCAGTTTATAGCTTGGGACTTTTTAGGGCTTCCTAAATCTTTGTAAAATAATAAATAAATAATGCTTATCAGAGACATTGGGGAGATAGAAACTAAGGGAAATGACATTTGATTGAATGCAAAGAAGAAAAGCTAAAAATGATTCTGAAGTTCAGTTAATTCGCATTATAGTCTGTCAGATGGGTTTCATTTAAATTTATGCTAAGAAATTTTCTGCTCTTTAAAAACTATAATAATCAACAATATATTAAAATACGAGTTATTAAAAACTGAAGGGGGGTTGTAAATTAATGAATTCAAATTATCTGGAGCTTAGCTCAATGAGAGTGGCACACCAGCAGTTTCTCTCCACAAACACAAGATAAGATCAGAGGACAGATGCCTGGATTCCTTTGGCACAGGAGATTCGACTGGCAGACCGGATCTCTTAGAGCAGCAAATCTTCAGGAACAACCCTAGACTGAGAACAAGTGACCACTCACTCTACCACCATCCTATGAACTGCTTAAAGGGCTAACGTTGGTGTTTATGTAATATAATTATTCCATGCTACTAGCTAAGGAGTGATTTGTGACATCCACTATCCCTCTCCAGGAGCAGCCTTTTATTTTTTTTCCTTTCTTTTTTTTTTTTCCTAGCATTTTATTTATTTATTTTTTTCCACTGTTTGCCAACTCCTTTTCTTTTTTTTTTCCAATTTTTTTATTTAATTATTTTTCAAGTACAGTTTTCTGTCTATTACTCCCATCCCATCCCACCCCCCATCCTCCCCCCCTCCCTCCCATTTCCCCCCTTCTCAGTTGTTGTCCATGTATCCTTCATATAGGTTCCTCTAAATCCCTCCCTTATTTCCCCTGAAATTCCCTCCCCTCTCCCCTCTGGTCACTGTCAGCCTGTTCTCTATTTCAGTGTCTTTGGTTATATTTTGCTTGCTTGTTTGCTTTGTTGTTTAGCTTCCTGTTAGAGGTGAGATCATATGGTATTTGTCCTTCAACACCTGGCTTATTTCACTCAGCATAATGCTTTCCAGTTCCATCCATGTTGTTGCAAAAGGTAGGAGCTCCTTCTTTCTTTCTGCAGCATAAAATTCCATTGTGTATATGTACCATAGTTTTTTGATCCATTCATTTACTGACGGGCACCTAGGTTGCTTCCAACTCTTGGCTATTGTAAATTGTGCTGCTATGAACATTGGGGTGCATAGGTTCTTTGGGATTGGTGTTTTAGGGTTCTTAGGATACAATCCCAGCAGTGGAATTGCTGGGTCAAAAGGCAAGTCCAATTTTAGTTTTCTGAGAAAATTCCATACTGTTTTCCATAATGGTTGTACCAGTCTGCAATCCCACCAACAGTGGACCAGAGTCCCCTTTTCCCCACACCCTCTCCAACATTTGTTGTTTATTGCTTTGTTTATGATAGCCATTCTCACCGGTGTAAAGTGGTATCTCATTGTAGTTTTAATTTGCATCTCTCTGATAGCTAGTGATATTGAGCATCTTTTCATGTGTCTCTGGATCCTCTGTATGTCCTCCTTGCAGAAGTGTCTGTTCAAGTCCTTTCCCCATTTTTTAATTGGGTTAGTTGTCTTCTTAGAGTGAAGTCGTGTGAGTTCTTTGTATATTTTGGAGATTAAACCTTTGTCTGAGGTATCATTGGCAAATATGTTTTCCCATACAGTTGGTTGTCTTTTTATTTTAATGCTGTTTTCTTTAGCTGCGCAGAAGCTTTTTATTTTGATGAGATCCCATTTGTTTATTCTCTCCTTTATAGTCCTTGCTCTAGGGGACATATCAGTAAAAATGTTGCTGCGTGAAATATCTGAGATTTTCCTGCCAATGTTCTCCTCTAGGACTTTAATGGCGTCATGGCTTATATTTAAGTCTTTTATCCACCTTGAATTTATTTTGGTGTATGATGTAAGTTGGTGCTCGAGTTTCATTTTTTTGCATGTAGCTGTCCAGTTCTCCCAACACCATTTGTTGAAGAGGCTATCTTTACCCCATTTTATAGCAGCCTTTTAAAGAGCTGTTATAGAACATTGATGATTCCGGCAGTCTCCCTAACAAAGGTATGACTGACTGCATCTCTTAAAGAAGATAACTTTAATTCTCCTACATCATGAAACAAATAGAAATGGCATGTGGAAGAAGCAATAAAGATTTTCTTTTTTTACTTAAAGTTCATTCTACACACATTAGCTACTAGAAGGAAATGACATAGGATACTCATTTTTGGTCTGAGGTAAAAATAATTTTCTGACTTTTCAAATATAATTATTTTCTATTGAAATAGTCCATGATACAATAATACTGTCATAAAATTCAAATACATGTAACCATTAGAAATACCAAAATTTACAATCTTTATGGTGATCATAACTTATTGATCTCTCCCTTCCCCAATTTTTACACCTTTTTTACACATTTAAATAATGACCCTCTTTGAGAATCTGTTGAATTGAAGTCTTTGTTATAGTATTGATTTTTTAAAGTGGCTTGCTTGTAGCATTTAGGCTGGTTGGACATACTGGGAAAGCTTCCAGACTGGCAAAAATCCAAACTGAACTTTCCTCCAAAAAGTGAGGAAGAATTTCATTAATATTTTAGTTAACAATAGAAAGTGCATTTCTCATTTGTTAAACTCTAAGGCCAGGTACTCTCAAGGAACACAAAACTCAGTCTTTGTCCACCACAGGTTTAGTATTTGAAAAAGGGAGAGTGTTAGAATCATCTCTAGAGTCAAGAAATGGGTGGGTGCATCCTTCATACTTTTACACACATAGTACACATGTAAAAGTGTATGTTTACTACATGCTATAATGATAACAGTGCTCATAATAATGTCATTGAGGCAACACAATGTTTAGAGATTCTTTCTCAAAGGGTAAGTAAAGATTAAGTGAAAGAAGAGAAACAAGCATGCTTGTGTTTTTAATAATTTTATTGTTTTAATTTTAAAATTAATATAAATAATGGGTCAATTCTGACCATATTCTACTATAGTGGTGATAAATGGCCTGCAAGAAAGAAAATACCAGAACAGCTAAGTTAAAATGAAATAATTGGATAAATTTAGGCAAAAGTTTTCTCATCAGTATATAAAAAGGCTTTTTTTTAAAGTGAATTTTCCAGATGTTGATTAGTCCATGACATATTTTCTCAAAATAGAAGTATAACTAAACAATGCATACTACTGTTTCAGTTATGTCACAATTAAAGGTTATTTGGACAATAATTAATAAAGCTAAAAACTTTCCTAAACTAGGAAAAGCTTTACTAAATTGATATATTTAGGTTTAATTAGAACTCTATACTGAGGCAGGGCAGAAAGTGAAAGAGTTCTTCTGACAATTTTGTGAGAAGTGTACCTCTCAAAATCTTGAGTTTCTGGATATAACATTAAAATAATGGATTGAGGAAAATATTGAGAGGAGTGAGAAAGAAGATGGGGGAGAAGCAATATATACAAAAATTCATCTCTCATTTCACACCAAGGGACTTAATTAACTAATGAATGATTTTCAGTGTCTGTTTCTATGTAAGAGAAAAATATGTGAATTTAAAAATTATACATTATAGTGTATACACTTGCATTACCTATCTATGAATATCACAGCTGAGTATCCAATTTTAAATTTCTTTATTGACCCTACAATGGTTCACTTTTTAAAAAGACTTTTATTTATTTATTTTTAGAGAGGGGAAGGGAGGGAGAAAGAGAGAGAAAGAGAAACATCCGTGTGTGGTTGCCTCTTGCGTGGCCCCCACTGGGCACCTGGCCTGAAACCTAGGCATGTGCCCTGATTGGGAATCGAACCTGTGACCCTTTGGTTCGCAGTCTGTGCTTTTTTCCACTGAGCTAAGCCAGCCAGGGCTCCAATGGTACATTTTTGAAACAGTGTTAAATAAAGATAAAATGGATTCTTTTTGAATTATGTAACTTTCATGTCAATTATTATACTCAACTTCCTGGTTAGAACTTGCATGTCAGCAGATAGTATAGGGTTCAGCTACATAGCTTTTAATATGTCTATTTAAAAAGTGCCCTTTGAACTTTAACTTCTTTCCATTGCATCAGTAAAGTGATTCACATTACAAATTGCTGCATTACCTACCCCAGGACTACGTAAAACTCCATTTTTATTGATATATTTGTGTCCATGCAGTCTCTTCAGAGATAAAAGAAAACGAGTCATTGTGAAAATAATACTAGACAAATAATGAAAAGGATTGCTAGTAGCTATCCTATTTGGAGACTGCTGTGGTGACAGTGTGAAATTCTGATGTTCCTGAGGTAGCTGTCCTGCTGTTCATTCCAAATTTGTCAGGTCATTCGGCACCTGGTCTGACCTTAATGTCTAGAATGAACTGCTGAGCTATGAAATGTTCTGATTTTTCAATGCTTTGCCAAATTTCTCCTCCCATTCCTGCCACCTTTAAAATAACAAGGTCAATCACACGCGAAAAAGAAAAAGAAAAAATGGCAGAGTTTCGGGTCTAATGATGCTGATTATGAGCATAACACATGCAGTGAGGCATGACATCAACTTCTCCTTGAAGGCTATGGTGAGTCCAGCTGGAATTAGCTAAGATTTCTCAAAAAAGCAATTGTAAATTAAAAGTACACATTTTTCTAAAGATGATATACCAAACAACTAATATGGTGTACTTTAATATCTGTTTTCAGAGCTACGATTGCATATTTTTTAAAAATCACTTTTGAATAAAACATTATTAATTCACATGGCCATGTCCAAATAAATAAATTCTGGATGAATAAAGTGGATACATTATTATAAAACTGACTTAATAAATTGCATGATTGATATGAAAATTTGAAGACACTATTGATTGATAATGGCATGCCAGGTCTCCCCAAATCATAAGGAATCTATTATTGTTAAGATCAAGGAACATTCCAGAGAAGCAAATTCCCCAAAGTTGAGTCATTTACAAACATTTTTATTTCCTTCTCATTGCTTAAATGATGCCTATGTTTTATCTTTTCTAATCTTGTGGTATGAATCCCCTCTTCTTGCAGTACAGAATTTTGCAATTTGGTCTTATGTACACTCATAAAAATACCCTTAATTTTAGATGAAAATATCATAGTTTTACCTTAGAATTCCCTATCTCAGTAGGCAGGACAAAATTGTATCACAGTTGTCATTCTGTATGAGGGTGCTGAGCTGGAGGTCCCTCCAGAAATCCTAAATCCCCCATAGCTATCACTTGGAGGATGAGGGAAACAGAGTAGGGCCATTGCATATCTGAAGAACTTGGCCAGTGCTTTAATAACATTAAAAGCTGTGTCATTGCTCAGAGCCGGGGAGATGGGCCTGACTCTAACCCATGATGTTATGCAGCTAGAAGGGCTTCCTGTACCTGTGAGAGCAGCTTGGGGGAAAATTCTGCATCATAGGGCCACACTTGCCCAGACTAACAAGGGCAGCCCAGAAAGGCAGGAGAAACCAGACTACTGGCAGGTGTAACTTAGAATGGGAAGAATCAGAAATGGGGTTATGGAAGAAGATCCACATCAGGATTTAAACCCAACAGCAACAGCCATGTTAGGGCTTTTTAGCATGTGGTCTGGGAGTGGAGAGAGGGGCTCTTTTGACCACACAGCTTACAAAGGAGCAAAAAAGCAGGACATAGCAACCATGCAGGGTTCTTGATCATGCAGCTGGGGAAGGAGAAGCCTCTTGACCATGTAGCAGTGGGGTGAGGTCTTGGCCACATAGTTTGAAAGGATGCAGAGGTATTCCCCTGCCCACCACGAGGGTGCAATTTTGGCTTAAGAATGGGAGCCTGGTTGAGCTATGGACTTCTAGTTTTTCCCCCTGAGATGTGCCCCTGACTAGCCTGGTTTGGCAAGGGGAGGCAGGACTGTATGTGTGTGTTTGGAATTTAAGGACAACATTCCACCATTATTCTGAACTTGTATACCTTTGAATAAATAGTTCTTTTCTTTTTTTCCAAACTCTGGCATTGAGAACCACAGTTTATATTGGCGGCAGGCAAAAAGAACCATAGAGTAACAAGACCCATGTGTGTGGGGCGGGGAGAGGGGTTTCTATTACAATTTCCCGTTCATGTTTTGATTTCCAATGGATATAAAATATTAGTACTATATATATATATATATATATATATATATATATATATATATGCAAGGAATAAAATTAGTACATAATATATATGTATATGGTCTACAGAAAGCTATGCAAACAGTAAGTAAATCTTCATCTGAGAGCACTTAAAGGCAGCTAGTAGGATATAAGTTGATTTTTATTCACTCAAACAAAATTTTTATTGAAGACCAGCCATATGCATACTGCTATACATATTGAGTAGACAAAACTTTGAAGTAAGAGAAATGTTAGAGATCAGCCAACATTTTCTACATTAGGAAAATGATGCCAGGAGAGGTTAACTCCTTTGAAAGTATCAATATCTAGTTTAATAAAAAAGCAGTAGAACATTGAACCATGGTTTGTCTTCATTTGAAATAGTTAAGAGCCCTGGCTGGTGTAGCTCAATGGATCGAGCACGGGCCTGTGAAGCAAAAGGATCGTGGTTTGATTCCCAGTCTGGGCACATGCCTGGGTTGCAGGCCAGTTCCCAGTGGGGGACTCATGAGAGGCAACCATACATCGATATTTCTCTCCCTCTCTCCTTCCCTTCCCCTCTAAAGGTAAATAAATAAAATATTTAATAAAATAAAATAATATAAAATTGAATAGTTAGAATATGACTTTTATGTCTGTTCAGAACATTCTTGTATTTGAAATAAAATAAAATTGTTGCTATCTTCCATTGTATGTATGTATATGATGTGATATGTACACATATATACATATACATGACCATATTTACAATTTAAGTATAACTACCATTTTCAGATTCAAATGTTATTTTAATATTATTTATTATCCCTAGCTCATTTTTACAAATGTGATTCATTAAAGGGATAAAATTAAATTAAAATATCTTCTGTTCTTAGTAGCAAAAATGTTCTAGCCCTTTTTGTAGTAATTAAAATTAAAATGTTGGTTTTGGTCCTTTTCTTCTTCCTTTTGAAGCCACAGAATTTATTCAACTGAAGTCTTCGACAAGGCACCAACACAATGCCAACATGATTCAGCAGAAATGTTATGCAGTTATTCAAACCTGGAAAGTTACCTTGAGTGATGTAATGAATATTATACTCATTGATAGGACATTTCAATTGCCTGAGATAATGGATCTTAAAAAATAATATTGGATCATATATCCATCCTAATTAAGGCTAAGAAAAAGTCAGAGGAAAGTCAGACGAAAAACATACTACGGACATTATAAAATATCATCTACTCTCTGAAGTCTTTTCTAATCTTTCCAAACATTTCTTTATGCTTCTATTTTGACCACTTATTTTCATCTATTACTGGTCACTGTAATTTACCTTTCCTTCTGCAATTAGTACCCGATCTCCTCAAAGCTCAGTACATGTTTGCTAAGTAAATGAATAAATAAACTGTAAATGTAGTATGCAGCCCCAACTAGCTCTGTGGATTGAGTGCCAGCCTTTGAACCAAAGGGTCCACAGTTTGATTCCCAGTCAGGGCACATGCCTGGGTTGTAGGCCAGGTTCCTAGTAGGAGGCACATGAGAGGCAACCACATATTGAAGTTTCTCTCCCTCTCTTTCTCTCTCCCATCCCCTCTCTAAAAGTAAATAAACAAAGTCTTTAAAAAACCATAGTATGCATTTCTCTTCAATGTCAGATATCATAAACTTTGAAATTACTTCTCACATTTATCAGTGGTAACTAATTGTAGCTAAACATAAAAATCACTTGGGATTTTTAGTAAAAATATAGATTCCAAAGACACTTCCTTGAAGAAATTTCAGTCATAAGATTAAAAGTGCCCCAGGAGTATTACATGATCAGATATTTTGGAATAATCTAGAGAATTCCATATTTATGTGGTATATTCCAAGAGTATTAAGAAAACACATTTAACAACTTTATATTGTCTATATTTTCTATGAAGTAATTAATTGATTTTCTCAATTTTATAGAGAGGTTCACACTGTAAATATTTATCCTGTTCCTATATATGTGTCTTAGGCATTCAGAGGTTTAATATATGATGTAAGCCTTTATAAATCTCACAACGTATTAGGAAACAAACAGCCAAATATAAATTATTAGAGTCAAGAATTAGACCTACATATATATATATTCAACTGTTTTTTTAAAAAAAGTAGCAAAGGCAATACAATGGAGAAACTCTAGCCTTTCAACAAGTGATGCTGGGACAACTTGATATCTCCAACAAGAATATGAATCTGGATATGGATTTTATACTCATCACAAAAATTCACTAAAAGTAGATCACAGACAGAAGTGTAAACTATTCAAACTCTTAGAATACAACATAAGGATATCCAGACTACCTTTCACAGAACATAAAACAATGTTCTGTGAAAGATATCAAGAAAATAAGAAGATAAGCCACATACTATGAGAAAATTATTATTAAGGATATAAATAGACCCTTCATCAAATCACATATGCAAATAGCACAGGATCATATGACATCAGGGAACTGCCAGACACCACATGGCACTGGGGATTCGCAAATCAAAACCGCCGTGAGACACCAGGGCACATCCATTAGAACGGCCCAAATTCAAACAGCAGAAACATCAAGTGCAGCTGGGGACATGGAGCCGTCCTCAGGGACTCTCATTCGTTGATGGTAGAAATACAAAATGATACAGAAACCTTAGGAGATGGTTTGGCAATTTTTTATAAAAGTAAACATTTTTTTTATTTATGATCCAGCAATCACTCTCCTTGCTATGGAACCAAGTGAGCTGCAAACATGTCCACAAAAAACACCTGCACACAGAGGTATAGCAGCTTTGTTCATAACTAAAAGGTTGGAAGCAGCCAAGATGTCCTTTAAGAAGTGATGGGTAAATAAACTGCGTTATATCTAGATAACAGACTGTTATTCAGTGTTAAAACAAAAAATCAAAAAATAACAACAAAAACTATAAAAAATAAAGGAAACAACTGTACATTACTAAATGAAAAAGCCAATCTGAAAGGATTACATATTGTATGAGTCTGACTAAAAAGTATGGATAATACAGACAAATCTGATCAGACCACTGGGAGGGGTAGGAAGGGGCCTTAGGGGGAGGTTGCCCAAGACAATAGTAAACAGTGTAGGACAGGACTGGCTGAAGGGCTAAATGCTTCAGAGCACTTCTCTCAGGCGCTGTCTCTCTGAGGCTCTCCCTGGCTCTCTTCTTCTTTGAGGATGCCTGGATGGTTGTGATCATGCTGCAGCTGCCTGCATTTTCCAACAGATGGTATTTTGCATGGAAGGAATTTCAGGTGAAGCCTAGGATCAGACTGGCTTGGCAGAGACTGTCAGGGTTATTCTTCTTTTGGTATTCTAGAGGTGGCAAGTTCTGACGCAGAAGCCTGTCATTCTTCCAAAATTGTGTAGCTTTTATATCTTATGTTTTTTTTTTTTTTAGTTTTTAAACTAACTGTATAGAAGTAACATAGTTAAAACTAACTGGGGAATGATAGCGGAACTCAGGTGTTAAAGAGTTTAGCCTTAATTGATATATGTAAGTGATTAAAGCTATAACTAAGAAGTTAAAGATTTTGGCTTTCGTTGATAGGCTTAAGTGAGTAATGTGGAAATCTGTTATACCAAAATTGTGTAGCTTTTGAATAAAGGCCCCTGTCCTTTATCACCAAACCTCTGCCTCTGCAATTTTGCCTAGAGGGTGGCAGCAGGCAGCAGGACCCCACTTGCTGTTCCGTAACATGGAGACAGTAAAAAGACCAGTGGTCGCCATGGGTAAGAGAGCAATGAGTAAATGGACCACGAAGGGTTTTCAAGACAATGAAGCTATTATTTAAGATAATGTAATGGTGAATACATGCCATTTTCACTTTTAAAAACCCACACAATGATAATTCAAAAATAATATAAGATATAACACCAAAAATGACAATAAAGTAAACTATGGACTTTGGGTGATGATGATATATCAAACTAGGTTCAACAGTTAGAACACCACCACTCCGGTGGGAACTTTGATAATAGGGGAGGCTGTGAATGTGTGGAAGCAGGGAAATCTCTGTACTTTCCTCTTTGTGTTGTTGTTAACCTAAAACTGCTCTAAAATATTTTTTACTTAAAAATAAATTATAATATAGCATGGTAACAACTAGACATATTTTGAGGTTTGGAGGTAGCCCATAGAAAGAGACTGGGAGAAAAGAGCAACAGGGGTCTTCAAACAGGAAATGAGGTTCAAGGACACTATAACTGGCTTCCTTGTTTGATCTGGAGGGTCAACAGAGACAAAGATAAACCTCACATTGGATTACAAAAAACATCGGCATCGGAAACATCATTATCACTCTCCTAGAGCTTAGCATTTCTCTATAGCTCCTTGTTGGTAACTAAAAAATTAAATTGCATTCATTTCCTTAATATTAAGTGTGGAATGATTAGGATTTAAGAAAGCAAATTTCTTTTTTAAAAATAATTCTCATCTGAGGATGTTTATTGATTTATTGATTTTAGAGAAAGTGCGAAAGAGAGAGAAACATCAATGTGAGAAACATTGTTTGGTTGCCTCCTGCAAGTGCCCTGGCTGGGGACCAAACCTCAACCTAGGTATGTGCCATGACTGGGAATTGAACCCACAGGCTTTTGGTTCATGGAATGCCAGTTCAACTTACTGAGCCACCTGGCCTGGGCATGAAAAGAAATTTCTTGATGGAGGAGCTGATACTTTTAGCAGAACTCTTCTGAGAGGTGGCTAATTGGAATTTCAAAAACTAGCCTTTAAAGACAATAAACATGTAAACAGGGTGAAATAAGTGTCCCTAAATCCTCAAGCAAGGTTAAATACAGTGGGCCAAGGATAGCAGAAGCAATAATAATGGTCTACTATAAGTAAATATTTTATGAGGATATTATATTCACCATCTCATTTAATTGGCCAACTAATCCAAAAGATAGGTATTGTCACATTTGCAAATAAAAAACAGTGTCCAAAAGTTACATGCTCCACTGGAGACAAAGCTAGTTCTCTAAGTAATGTCTATTTGTTTTTCAGATTTACCCTGACCAATGGGTTTTTAAGTTATTTGAAAAAGAAAGATTCATAGTTTGCGAATATATTTCATATCTAATGGCATTTTCACCCTCCATTTATAAAAGCCATTTCTAGTGGAAAAAGCTGAATGGTGTGGGGCTACGGTGTGACAGAGATGGTGAGAAACACCAAATTCAGTATGGCAAGTTCTCTGAAATCCTCCTGCCATCTGCACATCTTCCAGTTCAAGGGGCACTTCTTAGAGGGAGCTTCCTCTGACCCCCACCCCAGACTAGGTTAGGCGGCCAGCACTGCTTTGTAATAGAATACATGGAATTAGCTGTTTGGTTTTTACTTTCTAAGGTAAACTGTTGGGATAAAGGATCATGTCTCTCCACAAATGTGCAAACCCACCACCATGGCTTTATTGCCAGTCCCTGGAACACTATATAAATATATAGTGAACACAATAAAAATATTTGAAATCACATAAGTTGTTTCTACTTTTGTATCTGTTCTGAGCAAGATTCAGGTTCTGAAAACAGGTGCCTAATATCCTGCCTCTGCCCTTTCTAGCTTCTGCAAATCTTATGAGGTTGATATTTTGCAACATTTAACTCTAAAGGTAACTCGGGTTTGTTTAAACAACCATTTGAGAATTGGATTTCAAACTGAGAGAACAGAATCTAAGGTTAATAGATCAAACTGAGGCTATGGCCGGATTCTCTTTCTTCCTATAGACAATCCATAAACTTCATGTGACCCTTGCAGAGAATGAGTTCCCAGCCAGCTATTTGATTAAATTCTGTTCCAACCAAGAGGGAAGTCACTAACAAGCGAAGAAAAAAACAGTGCAAGAGAAGAGCAACTTCACCCCCTGTCAAGGCATTCATAAATTGGATCAATACAATCTTAAAAAGCACCCACAAAAACAGAAATGATATTCTAACCTCATTCAAGGTCACTTTCACCCTATAGCTAACAAAAGGCAATATTCCACCACTCACAGCAGTAGCTTCATGTTCCCTGCCGCTGTGGAAAATGTTATGTTGGACACATGGGCCTCAGCATGGCTATGGGATTAAGAAGCATCTGCAGAATCTCAGACTATCACACGCAGGAAACTGCTGGTGTTGAGGACAGGGCATAGAGAGCCTACTGTATTGATTTCCACAGTTCTCAAGGCAAAGACAAAAAAGAATGAGACTGTTGACAGAAACAATACTGAGTTACCAGCATAAAGGAAGAGAAATTCTCATAAGCAAAGCCGCAGGGACAAAATCAAACTTCCAGAGGAAAATCCTCATCATGGGTTCTTCGACTGACTTCAGCCATCACACTCAACCTTCCTCACTTATGCCAGGAACTACCAGTTCCTATTTGAATCCCATAAAAGAACTTAGTCTTTTATGGAGTTTCTGTTTGCTTATTTTTTGTGTTTAGCAAAGATTTCTCTCCATCTCCTACCCCGGACTAATCAAATAAAATATAATCTAAAAGCTATAGCAAATTATGCTGTCACTATAAAGCCAAAAAAGTCACAATTTAATTAATGACACTCATGAGAATAAACTTTAGAGTATCTTACTATGGTGTTTACTATTCATTATCCTTTTGGAATGCTCTTCAATCTCTTTTAATTTTTTTCTAATTATGCCTTATTTATTTCCATCTTTATATTTTTCATCTTCTTTGAGATTCATATTACAGTACTCTACTTTTCATATATGGTCATTAATGTATTGCAATAATCAGTCTTATGATTTTTTAAGTATTACCTATAAAGGATACAAGTACCAAATTTTATGCATATTGTGGTAAATTGTACAAATATTTCTTAAATTTTATTAAAGAAAAACACAGTAATTATTTGGTATTAGTAAAATATTTAATAATTAGCAAATTAATATTTCTAATTCTTCACTACTCAATTCAGACATCTGATTTATGTCATTATTTCCTTTAGTTTTATTACTCTCTGTCTAGCACCCATGCATTTCTTCTGGAAGTTTCTCCCACTGTGGTTGCCCCATTGTAATCTTTCAGTGAAGTTTTACCTAAGTCTAATGTGTTATATAGTTTCTGTATCCTGAATACTTCCTAAAGAAATTTAGACTAATGAGAATTGTCAGTGCCATATCTTTCTATCTTTCATACAAAATACAAATTTAATTTACTTCCTGACCTTTGTTTAAAACACAAATGTTCCAGTTATGAAATAAAAGTTGCTTGAGAATAGGGGGAGTCTTTTAATAGATTTTAAAAATTTATTTTTAATTGGATCTGATACCAGATAGAGTTAAGGCATTTGGTGCAGGATAAAGATTAAACGAAGCTAGAGACACAGCGGTCAACCATAACGTACCAATTGATCAGTGTTGCTCACCGTGCTTCCAGCTCTGTACCAATTAGTCTCAACAGCAAAATGTTTAGAGACAGTTGTGCTGTGAGAATGCGTCACCTTAGGCGCTGCAGGAGTTAAAAGCCTGTTATCCTGGACTGAAGCATCCTTATCTAAAGGAGGACAATGGCCTACACTACTAGTTTCTAAATATGTTCCAGATTTAATGAGGATCCACTTTGTTTATGATTTTGACATTTTCCACAATATCAGATTGACTTTCATCTTCAAATTTAGAGTTTTCCACCTAAGCAGTATTTTGGGTGTTTCTCTGCACCCCTTCACTTATATATTGCTTTTGTTAATCCTGAGAATATAGTGGTAATGAGTCTCTGGTAGACTCAGGAAAATTGCATATACCAGTAAGTCAACAGAGGAAGCCCCACAAACTTGGGATTGGCAGTATTCTCTTTGAATTTGTCTGTTCTTGCTCTAGCAACTGAAATTGTGTATTCCATTCACATCCATATCATCAAAATGACAGAGGTGAATATTCTGGTTACAAGGAAAGAACTATAAACATGTATATGGATATGAAATTAATAGACCCATAGAGGTCATCATACCCTTGAGACAGCTATTACTTTCAAATTATTATTATAGCAGACTTGTTGGAGTTAGATACTTAGATGTCTAGAATCCAACACTAAAAAATGTTAGCCTCAAATGTTAAATGTGAAGAATTTTCTGATTCTTCTTCCAGGGAAGTGTTTTCTTTGAATTCACAAACATAATTCCAAAAATAATTAATATAATGATCTGGGTATACTTATGTTTTTTTATTGTAGTAAAACATGTTAATATAAAATTTACCACTTTTTAAAATTTTTTAAAATTCATTTAATTATTTTTCAAGGACAGTTTTCTGTCTATTACTCCCATCCCATACCACCCCCCTGCGCTTCCCCCTTCCTCCCATTTCCACCCTTCTCAGTTGTTGTCCATGTATCCTTTATATTTGCTAAATAACAACAACAACAACAAAAAAAAACAAGCAAGCAAAATACAACCAAAAACACTGAAATAGAGAACAGGGGGACAGTGACCAGAGGGGAGAGGGGAGGGAATTTCACAAATTTACCACTTTTAAATGTGCACTTCAGTTGCATTAGGCAAACATTTGACGGTGGTGCGACAGTTACCACCATCCAGTTCCAGAAATTTCTTGTCACCCGACACAGAAACTCTGTGCTCTTTAAACATTACTTATTTTATGAATATTCACAGGCACACTCAGGTTGCATTAAAGAACTGCTGAAATTCTGAAAAAAAAAAGACTATAAAAATTAAGCAGTAAAGTAAAATTAGCCACATGTGCTAACTTTCTTGAATTAGCATAGGAGAGGATAATACAGAATTTATGTTATACACTGTCGCATTTAAACATTTGTGCCAAAAGGAAACTGAAAAGGGTACTAAGAAGTCAAATTCTTTAATCTTGATCACAAAGATGTTAACTTTAGAACTTGGGTTGAAATTATTAACTATGAATAATTATTTCCCACAAAGTAATACATTTGAAGGCATATTCAGAAAACAAGTAACCCTTTTGGAACAATTAGCTCTAAGAGAAACTGAAATACATATAGCAATCCCCATTTCTGATATAATATGCTCATATAAATTCTATCACAAAAGGCTCATTCTAAAACATAGTGTTCTCTTTTTATAGAAACAGTGTCATAACTGGGGAGTTGTATTCCTGAGCAGGACTTTGCATTGAATAAATCATAGATGCGACCAACAAGATGTCAAAACAGCAAAACTATAAAATCTATAAACCTTTGTGATCATTTGAAATAGTAAAATTATATTCCTTTGAAAAATCTAACAGCTAGAAAAGAATTTAGAGTGTTGCTGAGTTTAAACCTTTTACTATAAATATTGGAAAAAATAACCTTTAGAAAAGAGAGACATTCTTTTAATTTCCCAAAGTAGCTTGTAGCAGTAGCAACTAAAACTGAAGTTTTCTTAATCTCACCCTTTTTTCTTCTACATATTTTAATGCTTCTGTTTTAATATTTCAGAAATTATAGTTATGTATTAATTATACATTATAAATATTAAAATAAATATATGCAATATATACATTAGTTTTATTATAATGTATAGAAGCTATATCTAACTAATATTT
Organism: Sturnira hondurensis; assembly: GCF_014824575.4. NCBI lineage: Eukaryota > Metazoa > Chordata > Mammalia > Chiroptera > Phyllostomidae > Sturnira > Sturnira hondurensis. Next base: position 923,943 of record NW_028088106.1, on the reverse strand, counting down.
TTCTATATGTACATTAAATTCATAAATACTTTATTTATTTCAAATTTTGGCAGACTTTAGAGGAATTAATGGAGTACACCATTTCGATTACGAGTAACACAAGGAAGTTCAGCTGGACAACTGATTTTCCTGTTGATAAAATTTCCCATCGAGTAGAGAGATGCAAAAATATTATTTTTTACTTTACTATTATTGTAAAATAACCATTTTAGTATCTTGATATGTGAAAGTATGACTAAATATTATAATTAAGAGAAAACAATTTTGAGCTTTATTGTATAACACATATTTAGCTCTCTACCTAAAACCACCCATCTCATACACACACCACCAAAGACAGCTTTGAGGGGACCACTTACTTCCATTCATCTCCCAACATTCCCCCCAAAATAGGAACAACAAATTTGAAGTTTCCACCCTAAGATTACATGCATAATACAGGAAGGATGAGAAACAGTTTTCTCACAATCTGATAGACTGAATTATAGTCTGAATTATAGACTGAATAAAATGACCTCATAGCCTTTTAAACATATTTAGAGAAAATTATATTCTTCCATATCAGAAACACAAATCATGCCTCCAAGTCCAGGAATGAAATACATTGAGTGTTACCTCGAAATACAGCCAACAAGCAAATAAAGGCTTTCAGAAGTGAAGTGAATATTCTAATTGGGAGTGAGAGAAATGTTGAAATATGAAAAAGGGGCTACTATATTTTGCTTGAATCTTGAAATATTCTTGATTTCTAATAAAACTAGTACTCCACTCACTTAAAATATTTATATCTAAATACAAAATCTGCATGATTTATTTGCTTACAAATATGTACTTGAAAGAAGTTTTATGTGGCAGCAGGGGGTGGGTGGGGCAGGCAAGAGAGAGCAACAGGGGGAGCCTGGGACAACTGTAATAGAACAACAATAAAAAAATAAAAACTATACAAAACAAATGATTTGACCAATTCATTGTGTCCGAATAATTTAGTTGGCTTTGGCATGCAGCATATGGAATGATGTTTAAAATACGACTTCCTGACAGTTTATTTTGAAAATATTCTGGTTGGACACACATTTCCAGTGAAATAAAATGGAAAGAGCTAAGCAAATTAGTGAAGATAAATACATCGTTTGATGAATGAATGTATAAAATAATGAATCCATAAGAGAATGACTGAACAAACCAAAAATAAGTGGTTATATGTCTGGAAGTACAGGTTGCTTCATTCTCTGGTTATATACTCAGGGCTGATAATTCACCTAACACCCCAGGACTGACTCAGAGGGGACTGTGTCACTCACTCTTAGCATTGAGCCAGCAGCACATTTCTGTTGACCTTGTCTTGATTTTGTCATTGTCGTCTACATTATCAATTGACAATCAATATTAAATCAATATTTATTGTGTCTCAGTTGCGTGCTGAAAATAATAGGTAGAATATAAAACAAGGACCCCAAACTAATGGAGTTTAATGTCTACATGTATAGAAAAGAAATACAAAAATATATAAAAATAAGCAATAAATATATACCACTTAACACTGGGTGTCACCACTAAATTAGTGATATATAGAAATTACAAATAACTGGAATGTATACATTGTTTATCAAACCAGTAAAACAACTACTCAACAGAAAAGAAAAAACATGAATATAGGTATTATCAGAAAATCCATAGGTTAATAAATTAAATGTACAAAAGCAGATTAACTCAACCACAGAGACAATAAGAAAAATGCAAATTAAAATGTTAAGATATAAATGTGCATTCATAAGGTGGACAAAATCTTAGATTACCTAATTGGATGAATGACATCAAATTCTGAAACTTGTGGTTCATGTATAAATTACTAAAGTCCATTTGAAATGCAATTATTGGTGTCTATCTAAATTAGAATTGTAGAATATTTCTTTGGCAAAACAATTTCTATTTTTAGAAATTTAATTACATTGTCATGCAATTTTATATCTTAACTTTATATCATACAATTTTATATCATATATAATACCAGCATATGTCAACAAGAATGGTCATTGCTTTACATGTGAATGGAAAAAATCTGAGCCCAACTAAAGGTCTAACTATAGTAAAGTGGCTAAAAAATTTCATGGCTTTTCTCTATTATGGAATACTTTGAAGTTGTTAAAAATGTAAGGTAAAAATTATGTTATATATTATCATATATTCACCTACTGGGCATATGGCTAAATGAATAAAGTACATCACAGAACAACACATATGTCTATGTAAATTAACATATTTGTGTCTATTCCATCTGGCTTACATATGTATATATGTAAATGCACAGAAAGATGACTGAAAAAACATATTCCAAACTGTTGAATGGTTAGTTCTAGAAGGAAAATAAGAGCTGGGGAAGAAGCAAAGGGAGACTAGAATGATTTGTTTTGTATAATTCTATACTGTTTGGAATTTTTCTTAATGAATTCATTAATGAATACATTAATGTAAACTTTAGTTTTTTAAGGCAAAGGTGTGTATGAGACAGAAACACATGGGACTGATAATACAGCAGCGGCAGCATCAGCAGTAGCACCAGGGCGAGAATCACAGACAGATTAATGGACTGTTCAGTAGAAGGAAAATAAAAAGCTTACCAAAGTAATTTAAGAGGCCTTGGGTTTTTGAAAAATAGCAACTTTTAAAATTTTTCAGCTTTTTTGAGATATAATTGCCACGTCTAGTGTATCAATATGTAGTACATGTATTGACTTGATACACTTAGATATTGTGAAGTGACTACCATTGTAGTGTTAATACTTCTATCACTTCATATAATAAGCATTTCTTTTTTGTGGTGAGAATATTAAAGGTCTATTCTCAGCAATTTACAAGAATATAATGCAGTAGTGTTGACTATAATCACTGTACTGTGCATAGACCCCTGGAACTTATTATGTTTTAACTAGAAGTTTGTACCCTTTGGCCAACATTGTTCTCCTCACCTTCTAGGCCCTCAAAACCACCACCATTCTATTACTGTTTCTTGTACCCTTCCCTGGCTTTGGTGTCAGGATAACTCTGGGTTCATAAATGGATGTGGGAATATTCCCCGCTCTTTACTTTGTGGGAGAGTTTGAGAAGAATTGGTGTTAATTCTTCTTTAAATGTGTAGTAGAATTCACCAGAGATAACCTCTGGTGCTGGGCTTTTCTGTTGAGAGACATACATTTAATTTTTTTAAAAATTAGAGTTGATTGTTGGGAGATTTTTGATTCAATCTCCTTACTTTTTATTAATCTGTTCAGATTGTTTGTTTCCTTAAGATTCAGCCTTGGTAGATTGTATGTTTCTAGACATGTGAATATTTCTTCTAAATTACCAAATTTGTTGCTGTAAAGTTGTCCATACAATCCTTTTATTTCTGTGATATCAGTTGTATCAACTGGTTTTTCTGATTTTATTTTTTGAGTCTTCTCTCTTTTTTTCTTTATTCTAAAAGTTCGTCAATTTTTTAAATCTTTTAAAAAACCACTTAGTTTTATTGATCTTTACTAAACTTTTTCTGCTCTCTGTATCATGTGGTTTTGTCCCCCCTTCCCACCCTGATCTTTGCTATTCCCTTCCATTGCTAACTTTGCAGCCATGAGCTTTCTTACTCTGGACTTTTTAAAAAAATAAACAAGTATATTCCTTCAGATCTTTTTTACAGCTGAATTGCTATTTAATACGGTAAGCCATCTCAGAAACCACTATGATAACGGGAAGTTGAAAGCATGAGTTGAGAGACAGCTACTGCAGCCCTGACCCGCGAGGAACTGGAGCCGCCTTCTGGTTGCGGTCACCAGCCCAACAGCACTTGCTTCTGCAGCACCTTCTAAAGCCCTGCAGATACGGATGCTAACATGGCCTTGCACAAGGATGGCAAGCAAACCTGGGAAGGGCTCCCTATTTTTTTAGAAATAGTAACTAGACTTTTGGAGGTGATTACATTGTAGAGCATACAGATGTTGAAATATACTGTTGTCTACTAGAAACATGTAAAAAACAAACAAACAAACAAAAACCCCACAGGAGTCTGAACAAACAAGCTATAACCAAGCTTCTACGCAGGAGGCAACACTCACAAGTATGTGCAGTAGCTGGAGGCGTCCTGGTCAAAGACCCACTTGTAAGGCCTTGACCTACACATTTGCATATTCAGAGCAGGAAGGGAAAGAGACACATCAATGAGAACAGCTCCAAAGTGTTTTTAAAAAGTTGGAAGTTGTGAGATAGACACTACTCGGAAGGCCCACTGTTGGGTGAAAAGCAGTTCCGTGGTTCAGTGCCCTATGAGAATTCAGACCTAAGCAAGCCGCCTGAGGGAGAGCTCCAGGGGGCGCCATCCCTGTGCACAGCTCACAGCGCAAATCTCGCAGCAGGCCTTATGAGTAGGTTCTCCTATTGAAGGATGATGGTATAAACCTCAGAGGCCCCAGAAGCCCAGGGGACCAAACAGCAGACAGGGGCACCTAGGGAGAAGGGACTGGAGACGACTTTGAAATGACTTGGGGCCAGTAAGGTTTGCTGTCTGTCATGTTCCTGCAGGAATCCCAGTAAGTGCCGCATCGACAAGCCTTGAGGTGAGGAATCACGTCCTTGCCGGCCCCTCTCTCTTTCTGGGGCATTTAAAAACTCCCTTCTTAATTCTATTCTAATTAATGTGCATTGGGATAGTGTTTGAAGTAGCATTACTTCACTGAAACTCCTTTGAGCCTTTCTTTGTCATTTCAAAACTCTGCACACAGGAGAGGAAAAATAAAATTGTGTCTCAAGGTCAACTTCACATTTCACTGTTTTAAAAATGCTGTTTCTAGAAATAACATTTTAGTACCAAGTGAGACTTCAATTTTCTAAGGTAAGATTATGCAACAATGGGATTTTTGATTCAATTTTTCACTAAATGCAGGACTTTCCTATGACAGAGCAAATGCCTGAATCAAGGGAGAGCCAAAGCAGTCCTTATTTTAAGTTTTTTTGCCAGTGTAGTTTGACTGTACAAGACTTTGAAGGTCAAGTGAATTATATGTGCAGTTGGGTAAATTATTTAGTTTCTTTGAGACTTGGTTTCTCCGTACATCAAAGGATGCACTGGGTGACTGTGAAAAGGCTGCAGTGTCTCTTCAGTATTTCTTTTTTCTTCTCTTATTAACATTTTTAAAGCAGTTTGGGGTTTTAAAGAAGAAAAGTTGAGGAGAAGGTACAAAGATTTTTCATGTTTCCCCTGTCCTCACACTTGCGTAGCCTCTCCCATTACCAACATTCCTCACCAGAATTTGTTATAGCAGATGCTTCCTTGACAAATGATGTTCACCCACAGCCCACAGTTTATGTTGTAATCATTCATGGCATTGTACACCTACATCTATGGGTTTGGGCAAAAGCATTATGGCATGTATCCATCATCATGGTGTTGTGTACTCACTGCCCTAAAAACCCTCTGTGCCTCAACCATTTACACCCCAATTGACCCCGTGCACCCTGACAACCACTGATCTTTTCTATCAGTCTTGCCTTTTCTGGAATTTCATATAGTTGGAATCATATAATATGTTGGAATCATATAGCCTTTTCACATTGTCTTCTTTCACTTAGTAATATGCATGTCAGGTTCCTCTGTGTATTTTCATGGCTACATAACATTTTTTCTAATATTGAAAAATATTTTATTGTCTGAATGTACCACAGTTTATCTATGATCCTATTGAACACATCTGGGTTGTTTTCTGTTTTAGCAGTTTTAAAGAAAGCTGCTATAGACATCTGTATTCAGGTTTTAGTGGACACAAGATTTCAACTCCCTTGTGTAAATACCAAATAGTATAATTATTGGATTGTATTTTACAATTATGTCTAGTTCTGTAAAACGCTGCCTAACTGTGCTACAAAGTGGCAGTACCATTATGTAATCCCACTGGCAATGAATGAGAGTACCTTTTCCTCCACTTTCTAGTCAGCATTTGGATTTGTCAGTGCTGTGAATTTTGGCCATTCTAATATGTCTGTAGCAGCATTTCCTTATTGTGTTAATTTGCATCTCCCTGTTCACACATATTGTAGAGTATCCTTTTAAAAGGATAAGCCTTGCATTTATTTAAAACAATACAATGCAAGACAAAAATAAAAAGTACAAGAGAAAAAGAGAAAACTCAAATAGAATAAAAAGAAAGATCTGGTAAGGAAGTGGGTTGAAGAAGAAGCACAAGTTAGAAGTAAGTAGGGTTCTAGAGCCAACTTGTCTTTCAGGGGTGGTATACCCAATACCAGCCCAGTCATCTGCAGGAGCCAGTCTAGGTTTAGACAATGGCTCTCCCTTCAGGGGCAGTGCATCCAACACCAGTCCACAGTCTTCTGCAGGAGTTGATGCAGGTGCACACGGCGGCTTTCTTTTCAAGGGTGGTGGGTCCAGTAGCAGCTCAGGATCTTATGCAGGTGCCAATGCAGGTGCAAGTAATGGTTCAGTACTCAGTGGCAGTGCATCCAGTAACTGCCCAGGGTCTTCTGTGGGAGCTGGTACAGGTGCAGGTGGCAGTTCACTTTTCAGGGATGGTATGTCCATAGCAGCTCAGGGTTTTTTCTGCAGGAGCCAGTGCAAGTGCAGGTGATCCTACCCCTTCAGGGCTGCTGGCTTTAGTGCCACCTTGGAGTTCTTGCCATGATCCAGTGCAGGCACTGGTGCAGGTAATTTTTTTTCCTGGCAGGGTAATGGGTCCTGGTCCAGCTCAGGGTCTCCTGCAAAAACTGCCCCACATCTGGCCCTTGCTCCCAACCTGCAGATGAAATAGATGTTGGTATTGGATGCAGATTTAGAGTGGCTTCAGGAGGTGACAGGAAAGTTGGCAGTGGACAGTCCTCTGATTCTAGAGTGGTGTTTATTCTGCACTGGCTTCTGCACATTCACCTTGCTTCTCCAGGTGTATAGGCACTGAAGCTGGAGCTGGCTATGATTTATGAGCTGGTACTGAAGCCTCAGGCTCTTCCATTGTGGAATCAGGTTTTCTGGCCCAGTAGGGTGAAGGTGGATGTACTTCAGGTAGGAACCTAAAATGCTGAGCTGCCTGTTGACTCCAAGTTGGATCCTGGGGAATGGCCTGGGCAGAGTCTGGGCAAGAGGACTTTTCTGGCCATTCCTGGGCCCTGGTTCCAGAGAACCCTCTGTGCCTACATTCACCCCAAGCCTGTGCTGGTCCTTCTTGGTGGTGTGTCACATCTTCCCTGTATTACATCTGCTCCTCACTCAGGGAGGGGGTGCTACTGTTAAGTTGCTCCTCACTGATCCTGAGTGAAGCTCTGCAATGACAGTAACTGGCTGCTGGTCCAGAAGCACCACAGTCATGCTTGGCCCTAGTTGCTGCTGTTGCTGCCCTCTCTGACCTTCTGCTACCAAAATTAGGCACAAACCTGTGTCTGCACAGACCTCCACCCTGGTGAAATAAGATTAATTTCCAGGGCTCAGGATAAACCTTGAGCAGAAGGGCACCACTCCATACCCCATATCCACCCAGTTAACCTTGACCTGGGTGTGAACATGACCAGCCCACCAGAGTTCTGACCCAGTCTCAGCCTGCTTATGCTTAGAATAGGCCCTTCACACATGAACCACCCCCTCTTTCTTTTGCACACTTTGGGTGGGGACCACAGGGTTGCCCAGGTAAGATCAGAGTGACAGTCTGGCCTAAGCTGACTACCCTGGATCTTCCTGTGTTACCTTTGGGTCCTTCCAAGAAAAGTGCCAGAAGTGCCTGGGGTGAACCCTGACCCAGCATCTGCAGCATTAGAACAGACTATCAGCATGGGATTGAGGTCACAGCCTTGGGACATGGGGAAGCAGCAAGAGAACATGTTATTATCTCCAGTATTTTCAGCCAAGAGATCTAGGTAGAGCCTTCTGTAGAATGTGGTTGCCTGGTTACCATGGTTCCAAGTTCTGTAGGGCTGTGTTGTCAAGAACAGTTGTCATTGGTTGGAGTCCCCTACCCAGGCTTCCTCCTCAGAAAAGAGGAGGCTTTTCTGGGCCACTAACTGATCACTCTCCACCCCACACCATACACAACTGTCCACGCGCAGTTACCCCAACAAAGGCCACCCACAGGGTTGTGGATGCCTAGCTGTAGGCAGGGCCTTAGCTTTGAGGACAGAGAGCTGGGTTCGTATTCGGTTATTCCTGTCTTTTAAAATTATATTTATCTGGGTGACATTGGTTAAGAAGATTACGTAAGTTCCAAGTATACATTAAATTCCATGATATATCATCTATATATTACATTCTGTGCTCACCACCCAAAGTCTAGTCTCCTTCCAGCAACATATGTTTGACCCTTTTTACCCTTTCTAACTTCCCCTCAACCCTCTTTCCCTCTAGTAGCCACTATTTTGTTATCTTTTCCATGGATCCTATTTGTTTCATTTGTTGCTTCCAGTTTTATATCCCACATATGGATGAAACATATGAATGAAATTATATAGTTCTTGTCCTTTTTCATCTAACTTATTTCACTTAACATGATATACTCAAGATCTGTCCATGTCATCAAAAATGGAGGCATTTCATCTTTCCTGACAGCTGAGTACTATTCCATTGTGTATATGTACTACATCTTCTTCATCCAATCATCCATTGAAAGACACTGAGGTTGTTTCAAGTCTTGACTACTATGAATAATGCTGCAATGAACATAGGGGACATACATCTTTTTGAAAAAAAAATCTTTAAATATTTCAGGTAGATACCCAGAAAAGGAATTGCTGTAAAGGAATTGAGGAGCCTCCATACCATTTTCTATAATGGCTATACACTCCCACCAGCAGTAAATGAGCATTCATTTTACTTCATATCTTCTCCAACACTTGTTATTACTGGTCTTGTTGATAGCAGTCATTCTAACCGGTAGAGTGGTATCTCACAGGTGAGTTAGTATCATTCCAATTCACATATTTACCTATCTCTTTTATAATGTTCCTTTGATAAGTTAATATATGATTATTACAACTAGTGATTCTCAGTATTGATAGTGTGAGTGGGGACAGATGTCTAAATTTAGATTATTATACCAGAGTCCTCTGAGAAACATATCAAAATGGAATAAAATGTGCAAGGATGTTATCAATAACATGCTTGTGAGAGAAGAATAGACAAGTTGTGAAGAACACTGAAATCTGTGTAAATTTGACCATTAGTGAAAAAGAGAAGGAAAGGAAGTTGGGTGGAAAAGTTTAAAGGTGTGACAAAGCTTGTTAAGGAGTTCTTGTGCTACAGTTACCTCAGAGTAGTCATGTATCTCCCAGGAATGTTCCTACTTTAACCTTTTTGCTACATTTATTTTGGGGTGGAACAAGCCAATGGAAAGCCTGACCTAAGCAAACCAAAGCAAAGGAATGCCCAGTGTAGCCCCTGGAGATCTTGACAAACCAGGCTCCCTGCATTTGGAGGTGTTCATGTATACACATTGATCTTGATAACACATATAAATATGTTCACAAAACTTTCTGTTCCAGCTCTGACATATGAGCTTGAAAGTTCTCTACCCTGTCTTATAATAAGAAAATGCTTAAAAACTGAAAATTGATTACTTTGCTTGGACCAATAACATAAATGGAACTGAACAATTAAATAAATAGAGGGAGGTAGAGGGAGACATAATTCTCACTGTTTGAGTAAGAGGATGAAGATGAGCATGGAGAAAGTTGGAATGATCCATGTGGCAGTATATTAGAAATGGAGACATCACTATGAACTCATGTTTAGCTTGATAGAGATAGTGATGGGGATACATTTATCTACTTTTTAATCTACATATCAATATAGATGTAGATATGTACATATACATGAGTTAATACACATACATATTTTCTTACTCTGTTAGATGAGACTACCTAGAAGCAAGGAGAGTCTAATAGGAACGAACACACTCAGTGACCAAATTTTAGTCTCTAATACTACTTTCCAACAACAAGAACCAATACTTGAAAAAACAGCTGACTCTAGGGATGGGGCATTTTGTAATTCCCAAAAGTAAGGAAGTGCTAAAACCAAGAAAAACAACGAACCATGTCTAAGGGACAGAGGAACCAAGAGAAAAGATCCCACTAGCCAAAGGTTGAATAATTTGAGGAAGAAAATAATTGTTTATGTTCAACAGGAAAATCATGGTCTATCTGTCAGAGTCAGACTAATTAGTCTGACAACAACAAAAAGCTGCTTTCTTTTTTCCTTAACTTTTAGTGTTTATCTTTATGAATGCATCTTCTTTATCTCTTGATAATTTCTATCCCTAAGTCAGAACCAAATTCTCCTGCACTCTATTCATAAAATATTGTTTACAACAAAACTATGTACATAATCATACAAATTTGAGTAGCATTGTCATATTATTTTGAACAAATTGTTACCTATTAGATCAATTAAGAATAAAAACAGAAAGTTTTTTTTCTTTTTAATACTCACCTGAAGGTATGTTTTTATTAATTTTAGAGAGAGAGGAGGGAAGATAGAAGGGAGAGGATGGAAGGAAAGGAAGGAGATACAGAGACACAGAGAGAAACACTGATGTTAGAAATCAGTTGATTGCCTCTCATACATGCTTTGACAAGGGATTGAACCTGAAACCTAGGTATGCACCCTGGCCAGAAATAGAACCTCTAATATTTTGGTGTACAGCATGAGGCTCCAATCAAATAGTCAGGGCTAGAAAGTGTTTTTATTCTTCACTTCATCCTTCTCCAATGATCATTCTCACTTAATATAGATCCAGAACCCTAACCTATGCTATAACTGCTCTCAACCTTTCTCGCAAGGTGGTTCTATAGCAAGAAATTTTCTTAGTTTTATTTTCCTGATAAAATCTTTATTTCTCCCTCACTTTTGAAGAATAATTTTGCAAGGTAGAGAATTCTATGTTTATGTGTCTTTTTTCTCTCTCTCAACACTTTAAATATTCCACTCCATTCTTTTCTAATCCTCTCCCAAACATATGTTTTAGGAAGGATAAGACAGGGAGAGAGAGATCAGTGTGAGAGAGAAACATCAATTGGCTGTCTTACATACATGCCCTGACAAGGAATAGAACCCATAACCTTTTGATATATGGGAGGGTGCTCCAACAAACTGAGTCATCTCAGGGCACCTCACTCTGTTCTTGTTTCCACATTGTCTGTGAAGTTGAAGGTAATTTTTATCTTTGTTTCTTCTTAGATAAGATATTTCCCCCCTCTGGCTACTTTGATATTTTTTTAATATTTGAAATTCCATAGTTTGAAGATAATATGCTGAGGTACACTTTTGTGTAGGCAGGGAGGTGTTTATCCAATTTGGTGTTCTCTGAGATTCCTGGATCTGTGGATTAATGTCTGACATTAATATGGGGAAATTCTGTATTTCAGTGTCTTTGGTTATATTTTGCTTGCTTGTTTGTTGAGGGGAGAGAATTTCAGGGGAAATAGGGGAGGGATTTAGAGGAACATATATAAAGGATACATGGACAACAACTGAGAAGGGTGAAAATGGAAGGGAGGGGGACACGGGGGTGGGATGGGATGGGAGTAATAGACAGAAAACTGTACTTGAAAAATAATTAAATAAATTTAAAAAACAAAAAATATGGGGAAATTCTCAGTCATTATTGCTTCAAATTTCTTTCTTTCTTCCTCTTCCTCCTCCTCCTCTTTCTCCTTCTTCTCCTCTTCCTCCTCCTCCTCTTTCTCCTTTTCTTCCTCCTTCTTTTCTCCTTTCTTCTTCTCTTCCTCCTCCTCCTGCTGCTTCTTCTTTTCCCTCCCTTCTCCTTCCCACCACTCCCCATGTTCCTCCTCCTCCTCCCATTTCTTCTTTTTCTGTTGATCCCATTAAGCATGTGTTACATCTATGGTACTTTTTCCAAGGTTGTTGAATATTCTGTTCTATTTTTTGTCCATTCTTTGTTTTACTCCTACATTATTCTACATCAAAGGCATTCTTGATTTCTCTTACAGTGTTTTTGATATCTTGCACTCGTTTTGGTTATTTTTGTGTATTTTTATTTCTGTTTGCATTGCTCATCTGATCTTGCTTATCTTCTATTTATCTACTAGAATCTTTAATATATTAATCCTAGTTGTTTTACACTGCTGTTCTGACAATTCCAACCTTTTGTCATGTATGGTTCTGTTCTGATGCTTACTATGTTTCTGCAAATTGTGTCTTTTGCCTTTCGATATGCCTTTTAATTTTTTCTTTAAAGCCAGACTTGATGCAGTGAGTGGCAGGAAGTGCTATAAATAGGCTTTTATTAATGTGGTAGTGAGATGTGGCAGAGGAAAAATATTCTATAGTCTTATAATCGGTCTTTTAGTGAGTTTTGTATAATGACTGCCAACTTTACAAGGGTTTCTCAGTTTACTCCCTCCTTCTTGGGTAAGACAGGGGGGCTAGAATGGGCTGGGGCTGGATATATCACTTTTGCAACCTGGAGGGCCAGGTGGAATGGGACGTTTCCCTTCCCTCAAGAGGGTTAGACTCTGATAATCTTGTTAACTAGATTACCCTGTGGGCAGGCCTTGTTAAGAGGAACAAAGTGCTCTGGAATATTTCCAAACGGTTGCTTTTCCTCTATCCCTATTGAAGCTTGAGAACATCCCTTTTTTTTATATTTACTGTGGGGATCTGATTGAACTCCTGGTGGTAAATATCACAATATTGTGGGGCTCTTCCTCTCACTTGGTTGACCTGGAATTTTAAATCTCGCAGTTGTTTATGTTGAGCGTCCAGGGATTCATCAATCACAGTTCCTAGTTTCCTACTCCAGCACAGGTCCCTGCCGTGCTTCCTGCTTGTGGGTTTCTGCTCAGGTAAGTTGTGACTCACGTGTCATTATGGTCTACTTATCAAAATTAACAAATTAACATTTGCACAAAATTATAAACTATGGTCTTTACTCTGATTTTCCATTTTCCACTAATGTACTTTTGTGGAATGTTGGTCAGATGTTTTGCATCTTGGGATGCAAATCACCTTGGGATTGTCTGATGTTTTCCTATGATTAAACTGGCATTTCATAATTTGGGGAAGAATACCACAGGAATGAAATGCCCACCATACCAGGGAAGAAATTATACTATTGGGGCTTTTTATTGCTGAACTTTTTACTTTGACTGCTTGGTTATGGTAATGTCTGCTAGGTTTTTTCTATTTATTTATTTATTTATTTATTTATCTTGAGCCTATTATTTGTTTGAAGTGTGTCATTAAGTCTGGCCTATACTCTAGTGTAAAAAATTAAGCTCTAGATGAAGGGGAAAATATAAAAGAGTTCCAACATATACTAAAGTCACCACTGTAATTAATGCATATTTTGAAAGACTATGTTTAGCTACTCAAATATCCTAATTCTCCTTCAGCTTACACCCATTTTACTTTAGGATTCATCTTTGTGTCTTGCCTACAATTATTGCTCTAGTATTCTAATGGTGATTTTCTATTTTCCTCATTTTTTCTACATTTATAATTTGTATTTATTCTATATAAAAAAAAAGATGTGTCTTGACCTGGATGGGTGGGTGGCTCAGTTGGTCCGAGTGTTGTCCTGTACGCTGAATGGTTTCAGGTTTGATTTCTGATCAGTGCACATACCTAGGCTGTGGGTTTGATTCCCGATATGAGTACGTACCAGAGGCAACCTTCCAATGTTTCCCTCTCACATCGATGTTTCTCACTCTCTTCCTTCCTCTCCCTCCAAAATTAATAAACAATTCCTTGGGTGAGGGTATTTTTTAAAATGCTCTTTTTCCATTTATTTACTTTTTTCAACTATTTATTTATATCTACATTATTAATATTTAGTAAGTATGTCACAATATTTCTTTTATTTTTTTTTCAGTACTGAAATGATTCTAGCTTTGACCATTGGTAGAGCTGTTTCCCATTAATAGCTGCATCATTTTGACATTACTGGAATTTAATTTTAAGTTTTTCCTTACTTTTTGGAAATACAAAAAGCTGTAGACTAATCTTTTTTTTCTTTTTTTGCCTAAACTTTATAAGTAGTCAATTATGTGTGGAGCTCTGGTTCCTTCTGCTGGATAAACATTTGGAAACTAAGAATTGGGCACTAGGTAGGCTTGTAGCTACTACAGTGTCACTGCTTCCATTCTGTCTCAAGACAGAGCCAGGAAATACACAGAATATACTGAGTCTTGCATACAAAACACTCTACACTTAACTGTATGTTTATCCATCTGCAGATATATTAAGAAAAACATGAGTTTCTGTTATCTTCTACTTCAATCCAGTAACAGAAAATTCATCCTAGCCTTCTCTCCTTCCTGTAAGCTCATTTTTAACATTTTTTTTAATCAGAGAGTGAAAACCCTGGCTTGTAATGTTTACACCTATTTTTTTTTACTCATGTCCTCAATCCCAGTATGCATGTAAGATTGCTTCTTAACTGTCAACACTGGTTTGAGGAAAATAAGAACAACTAGAACATGTTGTTTATGTATACTTTCCTTTTTTGTCTTTTACCTCATAGTATTCAGTCAAAAAACTGTTTTTAAAAGTTATTTAAGTGAGCTACTTATTCCCATTTTTATGGGGTTTATCATATATTCATCATATAATTAGATTCATTTGTCACTGTATGCATACCATTCTGTGTTGCCCCTAAAGAATGTGTTTCTGATTTTTACACAGCAAAATTCATTCTTTGTGGCATATGGTTTTATGATTTTTGACAGAGTCAAATCTACATCTAGAGTTATGTATATACCATCACCATCAATAGCAGTTATAGTGACCAAAAAATGTTGTTGTGTGAGACCCTTGTAGTTAATTCCTTCCAAACTCTTATTGTAACCCAATAAATTTAACTTTTTTGGAACATTATATAAATAGAATCACAAAATATTTATGTCCAATTCTAGGTGATTGTAAATAAATAAAACTTCTGTAAATATTGCCATACAGGTTTTTGTGTGAAAATAATTTTCATTTCTCTTGGGTACATACTAGGAGTAGAATTATAGCATTACATAGTTTATATTTTTAAAAAAAGCCAAACTTCTTTTTTCTCAAACTGGCTACATAATTTGTGTTTCCATGTATGAGATTGCTAGTTTCTCTATATTATTGTCAGTTCTTGGAACTCTCAGGGTATTATTTTTTTATGTTTTGATCATTCTAATGGGTGTATAATGATATATTATTGTCAGTTTATTTTGCCTTTCATTGATGACTAAAAGTTTTGAGCATCTTTTATGTGCTTTCTGGTCATTCATATCTCTTCTCTGATATTGTACTGTTCATACCTTTTCCCACTGCATTACCCTTTCATTATACTATTGACTTTTAATATTTCATTACATATTATGTGCTTTTACCAAAAAATGAGTGTGAAAATACTTTCTCCCAGCTTTTTGTTCCTCTTTTCAAAACCTCAATAGTGTCTTTTGAAGAACATTTTTAAAAACATTTTTTACATTGCTAGTTTTATAATTTATTTTCTATTGTAGCCTATAGGTTTGTATCCTATCAATTTTTAGCTTAATCGATGATCACAGATATTTTCTGCTTTGCTTCTCCAGAAATATTACAATTTTAACTCTTACATTTAAATCTAGGGTACATTTTTATTTATTTATTTTATTATACTGTGGCTAAAAGATCAAATTTCATTCTTTTACATAAAATAGTGACTAAACTCTGGATGTGAAACCCTTCCTTGTTTCCTCTACTTGTAGCAAGTAAATTAAAACCAAGTCGAGTTTTTGAATAGAACACTCTAAGCAGTGAACTCCTTGAGTTTGGTACCATCAAGAAAATCATGTATTTCTTCAACAAAATTATGTAAACCACTAGTAGATACTAGAATTTTGAAGAAAGAAAAAGAGTATAATAATTAAGATGACCTATTTAAGCACACGTACTATAACAGGGGAAGGAAACAGGGTGGATGAAAAGGAGAAAGTCACTAGGCCAGCAAAGCGTCTATTATGATTCCTGCGCAAAAAATATCACCAGGTCTAAGAGTCTCTCTTCTCTACACTTTGAAAATTAAGGACATGAACACATGGCAGATAATGACAGTTGAGTGAATATATTATCCACTTATGTTTGTCAGGAATTGCTTGCTGGTTTGCTCTTCCCTGAATCACATGTAAGGTAGGTTCCATGCTCATCACCTCCTTTGGCGCTCACAAACTGAGGGCATTAAATGGATGGAAAGAGAAATCATAAAATTTTAACAACAGGTCCATGGTTAATGGTGACGCCCATAAAGGTTTCATAATGTAATAAGTTCTGTTTAGAGGATGAGCTGCAGGCCATGGTCAGTTTAGACCACACCGGAATGTTAGTGAATGGAGTTTCAGGCAATGCACTGCAGTCAAAGGCCACAGAAAGGCAGAGACGGGTGTGCAAACGAAGGAAGGGCACTAACTCCTGGCTCATGAGGAAGCCCCAGCAAGACATCTGAGACTTTTGTGATATAGTTAATTTAAAAATATAGAACATATGTAGAGCACATTTTGGATATGAATTGGGATAGTACTAATGTTGGATCCTGGGCAGCATCCGTGGAGACAGGACAAGGCCACAGGAGCAAGGATCCAAACTGAAATTCTACGTAGCCACATTTGAAGCAAGGTTTTCAGAAGTGCTTAACTAATGATGAATCTTTGTGCTAGAATCATCCTGAACAGTCTCCTAAATCTTCTGTATCTGTTTTTGCTTGTTAAATATAATTATAAATATACATATTATATATAATATTTAATTATATATATATCTGTGTGTGTATATACATCACTTTATCCAGGTTAATTGTATAGGCATCCACTCTTAAATATTTTGTTTCGTTATTTTCATTAGGTCTCCACTTTAGTTAATCCTTCAGGATTATTGCAGGAAAACAAACTCTTTCTGTCCGACTGCTGTGGTGAGGATTCAAGCAAATAAGTAATAAAACATTTAACAGGCAGTATTTGTACACACTGTGTACAAAGTTCACCCCACACTTTTTTAACAGCCACAAGCTGATATTCTAAGGCTTGCCTTGTAAGCACAGGGGGCTGATGTATGCAACAAGGAAAAGGAAATGCACAGTGGTTCCCAACGCTGGAAACTCCCATGGAAGGATTCACCTTGGAAATAACGATTCAGCAATAGAAACTTGAACCAAAGTGAATAATAAAATAATAACTATAATTACCTGCAGTAATTTACCTGGACTTCAGCAGCATCAATAACAAAAAAGAGAAAACCAAAGAGCTATTCATACCCCTGTCTTTACATTCCCTTGTGCTGACATGAGAACTGAGCTTCTTGAAGGATTTATTTATGTCTCTATTAAGTTACTGGATATCCATATAATTCCATATATTTATCCAAGTCATGAAGATATCAAAATCTTGTAGTATGATCATTATTTTGATTCACTGAATATGCTTTGGATTGGGGGGGGTGTGTGTGTGTGACAGAAATATTGATATTCTTATGGGTAAAATATAGATTTATATAGGCTTTAGGATAAAACCTAAATCCAATTTCCTTTCCATTTTATCAGAACTGTCCTTCCTGCTCATCCTTCAGCTTCAATTAACATGGCACTTTCTCTCCTGATTTTTTTCCACAAAGTACCTCAAACCACTGCTAATGCAATCAGAACAAATCTTTGAACTCTACTGGTATTCTCACAATATTTTTCATACACTTCATTCTTTACACAGAGTGTGTTGTATCAGAATGAAAGGGTTTTTTTTAGGTAGTGGGGAGTATGATTCTTTTGTCTTTGTATCCCGAGAGCCTGCCACATAGTACTATTCCCAAAAAGTGTTCCTTAAAAAGAGAGCTGATGTTAGTTACTGAATACCCACTTGGGCAAATGATAGCTATAAATACTTTAAATGAAGGTGTCTATCTTCTATTTTCCTTAACTTGCAACTAATTTCCCCTACTCTCTATTGACAAAATTAGAGTCCTCTGCAATAATTTAAATTCCATTTTTTGAAAGTGTTAGGAATAGCTCTGGCTGGTGTAGCTCAGTGGATTAAGCATGGTCTGTAAACCAAATGGTCACCAGTTCAATTCCCAGTCAGGGCACATGCCTGGGTTGCAGACCAGGTCCCCAGTAGGGGCCACATGAGAGGCAACCACACATAGATGTTTCTCTAATTCTCTTTCTCCCTCCCCTCCTCATCCCCTAAAAATAAATAAATATTTTTAAAAAGGTGCCAGCAATAGTTATATCATAAAATCTAATAATTGTATCATTTAATGTATTTTATTGAGATCTAATGTATCTCATTTAAAAAATATGCATCCGGTTATCACTGATGTTTACCACACAGTCATCAGCTATTCCCAACACTGATATATATATAGCTTGCTAATAAAGAGTAATAAAAAAGGTGTGAATATGCAGTCATTAACTTGAAAATTAAATACTACACTGAATATTCATTTTACTTTATTATAGGGCATATACTTCATATTTTAAATCAGTGGGCTATAGAATCAATTTTAAAGCATAATAAAGTAGGTTTTGAAAAAGGAATGCTCCCCAAACACTTTAAAACTCACTTTAAACTCTTAAATTCAATGCTATAATTCTAAATACAATAATAGTTAAATATCTCCCAAGGAAGCTACCCATAAAGTGATATTATGAAGGTGCATATACCACAAGCATTTTTCATGCACATGTTAGAACCTCTAATACTACCAATCACAAGTAATATGCCTGGGCGAGAAATGGCAAAATAGAAACAGGTGGTTGCCCTGAGAACTGACTACCACTGCAGGGCCCTGGGAGAAGGATTAATAACACTGTTCAATAACCTTATATTTTAACTTTCAATATTACTCTTGAAAAGTGTTTTGGATTGAAATAATGAATCCTTTTATTCTGACATGAAGCCAGATTCAAGAAACATCTGTTTTTAATTCAACATGACAGATCATTTCAGCCTTTGTAATTATTAACGTAGCAATGCAAAAACAAACAAACAAACAAACAAACCAAAAAGGGCTGAATTTGAAGCTGCGATTCTTACTCTGCCATTTACATGTTATATGATCCTACATAATTTACGTAATTCTCTCTTTGTTTCCTTATCTATAAAACAAGGAGAGCAGCATATTTTCGCCAACCTGAAAGTTCCATCACAATGATTACACATGTTAACGTTAATGGAGGAGCTCTCCACGCTGCAAAGCGCTGGAGGAATTCCCAAACATATGAACTGGAGTGTATGAGTTTATAGGAAAAAGTAGCACACAAATGAAAAGGGGAGTATTTTTTCTGATAACCTACCGGACAATTTTCCACGTAGGAAAATGACTGCCATCCTAATAGTAGTGTCATAGGAAAGTATATAGACTTCCTCAAATCACTTGGAGATGAATATTTTCTTGGGTAGGAAAATCCTGGGCAACCGATTTGTTATTTTAGGAAGAAATATCAGGGAGGGTATGAAAAAAAGAGGGACCGCATGAGAAAA
Source organism: Sturnira hondurensis (assembly GCF_014824575.4). Classification (NCBI taxonomy): domain Eukaryota; kingdom Metazoa; phylum Chordata; class Mammalia; order Chiroptera; family Phyllostomidae; genus Sturnira; species Sturnira hondurensis. Next base: position 904,476 of record NW_028088106.1, on the reverse strand, counting down.
GCTTGAAGGGAAAATAAAGAATGAAGTTCATGTCTGGACTACCTTATATCAGAGGGATAAGCAAAGGCTCTTGGAACACAAAGTGAGGTTTAGTGGTGCTAAACACAAAATGAAGTAGCAGATAATAAAACTGTTCTTAGAGAGAGTGAAATGACAAGGTCCATTTTGTAGCAAGTCTTTTTTTATTTTTATTTATTTTTTAACCTAAACTGAGTCAACTCTGGTTCTGGCCAAATAAAAGCTAGACAAACCATGCAGTAAAAGCACCAATCGCCAATACAATTAAAGCATGATTTGACAGGAGGGTCTGGCCAGACTGCTGGTGGGCGGAGAGAAACCTTGATTCTGAACAGGAGGCTGGCCCCCAAAGAAGGGAGGGATGGGAGGAAACCCCAAGGGAGTGCATTAAAACTGCAACCAGCAAAAAGCCTGCCTTCCTGGAGAAGGGTTTAGAAAGTGCTGAAGGCAGTCCAGGATTGAAACCAGAGCTGGGACGTGATTTCATACCCGTGAGGTAAACAACGAACGCTGCTTGAGACACTGCTTGCACAGAGCCTGTGTGGGCTGTTGGGGTTGTAAAAGGTCACAACACGTATAACAAGGTGAAGCCCTGCTCCGGGCACGCGGTGCTCCTGCATGGCTAGAAAACCTTTCTACCCATTTCTGGATCATGGTGGTTGGAGGAGGGGCACAGACAGTGCAAGCAGATGATCATGGTGGACTCTGGCCTGAAATTGGGGATTTGGACAATCCCACAGTAAGTGGTAATTGGGGGAAAAGATTTAAAATGGAGAGCAGGCAGAAGGGCTTCCCTCTTTTGTTCACCTTGCTTGCATGGTTAGAAGCGGGCTTGTGGAGGCTGAGTCCTGCATGTAGGATGCATGTGCCACGAGTGGCAGGCCTGTGGAATGCTGGACCCTGCTCCCGGTTGTTGGTCTGGAGCAGGCTCCTGCACCTCCTCATCTTGCAGGCGTGGGCAAGATGCTGCTATTTCACACTGTATGGCACGGTTCTAGACTGCTTCCATTCTCTCACCCTGAGAGCAGTGCACAGACGTGTGGGCCGTGAAGGTTCACCAGCACTGTGGGTGCAAGCAGCCCTGAATGCTGGAGATCAGCAGACTGAGACCCTGGCACAACTGGCTGCAGTGACCTGGTAGTACACCCCCCGCCTCAGGAGACAGAGGAAGCTGCAGCAGAGCAATGGAGACACTGGCCTCACAAGTGTACACTCCAGAGAGAGAGCCTGGAGCTGGAGACACAGAGACCCATCCGTGAAGCAGCCCTGGACTAAAAAAGGGCAGACACAAATGGAGATGGGAGTGTCTGGGCATGGATCTGAATTTTAGTCTCTTTCAGGAACAAGGGGATTTCTGAGATTTGCAGAAGGTAATGCCTTGGAGTTGGAGAGCCACCAGCTCCCCCAAACTGGGCACCCTGTTAATAAAAACATTTTTCCTTCCCCCTCAATCTTTGTGTTATGGTTGTGTTTGGTGGCAGTTAGCCGAATCCCATTTTGCCCTGTAACAGTGAGGCAAAAACAATATTAACCTCACGCTTAAAGGACAAACATAAATTTACCATAAAGGGGTAAATTTATTGAAAGAGACAAGAAAAAGTGTGATGAAAGAATATTGTTAAGGGAGAAAAAACATTCAATCTGAAATACACAGCAAATTAAGAAGTAGAAGTCTGACCCTGGCTGGTGTAGCTCAGTGGGTTGAGCGCGGGCCTGCGAACCAAGACATGGAAGTCTGAGAATTATTACCATGTTGCACAAAAGCAGCAGCTTACTTCCATGTCTGCCACAGAATTTGTGCTGCACCCGCAGCAACTCTAGTCTGGTTGTCCACAATGGCACAGCTGAAATGCTGGCCCTCTTTAAATTACTCTGTTAACAGGCAACACAATAATTAATGTAACAGAAGCATCTTTGTCAGTCTGCATTTCAGAAAAATGTGTGTCACCAGCATGAATCTACGGTTAGGAGAAGGGAAAGGAGTTGAGCAGTGAAAGACATTCCATTCATGTCTACAAGTTGAGGCATGCAGGTATTTGAGACAATGAGATTGTACCCAGTATTTTTTTTAAGTTATAGTGAGATGAATGTGAAAATTTTATTATAGAACATTTTCAGCAATGTAGGTTTGTGGGAGAAGCTGCCTAGATATCATAAGTTGTTCATGTAGTCATCTAGGTCTCCAAACATCTATATAAGTATATGTGCAAGCTATTGGACATTGTTATAAATGGGTCTCCTGGGAAAAAAGTTTCCAGTATTTTTTCACACAAAACTCCTGAGGTAGAAAATTGAACTAAAATGGATCAAAGAAGAGAGCATCAGACATTGAATTCACACTTCTTATTTTACACGTGTTATCAAGAGACATTTTTGATGTTGTGGAATGAGCACTAAATAGATTGCACTGCCATGCCCTTGACTTCAACACTTATTAGTTTCATGACATTGGGAAAATATCTAACTTCTCTGTTTCTTTGGTTCATTGGGTGCAAAATGGGAATAATAACTTTAGCTACCTCAGAGGGCTGTTGCAAGGATTAAGTTTAGAAGATTAAATATGTTTCTAGGAAAATTGATAGTACATTGCACATGATAGATTTATCCATCTGTATCCCTATCTATCATCATCTGTCTATACTCAGACCTACAACTTAGTTCTTTTGGCTCTAAAACCACTGTTTTTTTCTTCTACATGATCATTTTCTCTATGAACAATTACCTTCTTTTGTTACTTTGATAACTAGTTAAATTAGAATTCTTGTGAAAAATGTTATATACAATATTTCAATATGTTATTGTGTGATATTTAGTAATAACAGATGGTGTGATGTCCACACAGGCCACTTTGCTTTTCATAGAAAACACATCTTTGGGGAGCGGTGTCAATGTGAACCTGGCCAGTTGCCGACAAATAGTCACAGATCACCAAATAAAGTATCAGTACTCCTTCCTGACCTCTGGAAAAATTACTCTTGATACTAACTTCCTCTTGATCCACCCATTTGCATCAGTATTAAACTTACCATCTTCACTCATGACAATCACTTAGAAATAGTACTAATTACAACAGAAAGTACAGTGCCTTTGTTGGATTTGAGAGGAAACAAACAAAAATTTAGTAAAACATATGTTCTTTATTGAAAAATTAGAATAAAGTATGTTACATCTGAAAAAAAGAGAATGTTTAAGCTGATGATGGAAGAAGTATCATTCAAATGAATATAAGTAGTCATTTGAAAGCTAGCTAAACACCATCTGTTCTGTTTATATGCAGCAGGGGAATTCAGGGTGAGCTCTGAGAGAGTACGGTAGGCTGCCAAAGAAACGAAGCTCCATTTCTGGGAAGGCTTTAAGGTTAGGAAAAACTTTCCTCTGACTTTAGTGAGAATTTATTCTTTGGACAGAGAAGGCAGAGAGCAGTGAACTGCCTGGCCTTCAAAGTCCATATAATTCTTTGATGGGACTCCAACTCTTCCCTCGTGAGAGGAAATCTATTCCAGCAGCTTGAAAACCATAGATCTCAGCCTCATGGTTATGACCAAGTCTTCTGCAGATGAAACTATAAAGGAGCCAGTAGCAAACACAAGATTATTAGACTCCATCAGAAAAAAAACAAAAAAACAAACAGGCTTTTTCTCAAGGTTTTGACTTTATTTTATTATTATTACTCTTTCTATTTCTGTATAGGTAGAGTACGGCTCATTGGTTTAAAAATCAGATTTAAAATAACTAATCTTCCTGGAAATAAAAAATTAATCTTGGCAAGTCAGCATCAACATGTTTTTTGCCCCCCAAATTCTTTGATCAATAGAGTGTACTACATTTGGTTTTTATATATAAGCCCTTGCAGACCGAGGCTTAAATGTTGCTGCTGTGGATTCTAGGACACTCTCCAAAGACTAAGTAGTTTTCCACACAACCTCTGAGATGGATACTAAATAGAGAGTATATGCACACACACTTATGAACAAATGACTAGAAGCCAGCTTTGTGTTTAATAAGCTTTAGTGCATTTTGGTTAAGAATTAATTTTTAAAAAAGGCCAAAAAATTGCCTGGAATTACAAGTTCTTATGTGTTGATTTTTATAATAGATGTAACCTCATAGGATTTAAGTGCAAGAAGTTTCTACTAGCATGCTACATACTTAACGCAATACACTCTGATTTAAGTTTTGCTTGTTCTGGTATTTATATAATGCTCTAATTGCTGCCAACTAAAATTTTTCAAAATTTACCCTAGCTTCTGTTTGCATATAATTACAATGGGGAGTCAGGGTAAACTTTCCACGGAATTCCATCTCAGCTTTTATATTCATTTTGCTAAACTATAGAGGAGAATTTCTTGTCAGCATTGAAAGTTGGTATATATGTGTTTGAAAACCAAATGTATGCTATAAAGATAGATCCGATTCAGCCCTGGCTGGTGTAGCTCAGTGGATTGAGTGTGGGCCTGTGAACCATCAACCATGGTTCGATTCCCATTCAGGGCACGTGCCTGGGCTGCAGGCCAGTTCCCAGCAAGGGATGCATGAGAAGCAACCATACATTGATATTTCTCTCCCTCTCTCCTTCTTTTCCCCTCTAAAGATAAATAAAGACAGATATGATTCATTACAAGTAAACTTAATTTATAAAACAGAAATTGCTATTTTGAATTTGTTTAAGAGCCAACCTATACTTCCTCTTCTATAGACATTGTTTCATCTTAAAGCATTAAAAGGAGAATCAGTCAATCTGTAGAAGCTCATGGACAACCTGCTGTATATAGAATGTTGCATTAAGTGATATTAAGACAATGATTTGCATAAAATAATGAACTAATTAATTCATTAAGTCTTAGTAAGCATTTTATATGTACTGACTACTTTGCTGTGAATTGGAAATATAGCAATGAGTAGGACTGGTTACAACCCAGCAAGATGTTTATAATTCAGTTGTGAAGAGAATCCATGGAAATGTGTAACAAGTAATTAAGTAGTAAAAAGTTCACATAATCAAGAGAATGGAAGATATAGTTCCCATGCAGCTCAAAAATCCAGAGGTGGCTCTACAAGTCAGGAAACTCTGAACCAGGTGTTAAGGATGGGCTCACTGTTCATGAAGTGAAAGGAGAACCACCCGCCGGAAGAAGATTAAAAGCCGTAAGGTACTAGTTATTGAATGATCTGGCAGCGAGACTGGAGTCAGGCCGAGACAGTAATAATGGGTGTCTAGAGAAAAGGCAATGATGATTCCGATGTTCACATAGTTGTTTCTCCTTCCCCTCTCCTCCTTCCCCTCCCTACTTCCTTCTTCTTCATATTGCTGATAAATCCTCCAAGGGGTTATGGCGGTCAGATAAGAGTGCAGATAAGTGGTCAGGTAAGAGTTCAGACAAGTTGTGAGCGAGGGAAGAAGAGCCCAGGTAGAAGGAGGGGTGAGTGTGAGAACACTATTGATTTTGTGTCATTGTCAAATTAAGGCTTTAGCTGGGGGAGTGCTCCAAGTTCACCAATCTATCTTTCTACATTTATTTGCAGCTACATTGGAAACATAGATTCATTTTAGCCATTCTAGTGAGCAGAATTGTGGCAGAGTTTTTTTAAAAAAATGTCCAAGGAAACTCTTCTACCCTTCTTTTTCCAGCCTTAGCTATCTTGGAATCCAAGTGTTCCTGATGATACAGCTATAAATAAGATAGAGGAAGCAGATCACACTAGGAGAAAGTACTTTTTTTGTTTTGTTTTGTTTTGTTTTAAGTCACTGAGATTTGGAGGCTAATTTGTTTCCACAGGCTAGTGTTATCTTCCCTGACTAACAGCAGCAATGCCTCTCTTGTGAAACTGTTTACAAACTTCAGATGATTTCTACAAAGTCTGATTAATATCACTGAGAATTAACATGGCTGGCAATTTATGCAAATGAAGCATAAATACTATGACCCTCAACTTCACTCTTCACAGCTCTTTGTATTACTTTTATTTATTGTTTTGTTCACTCATATTTTAACCTGACTTCATAGTGACTACATTTCTCTGAAAACTTTAGAGTGTTTTGGAATAAAGAGTAACATCTCCATCTTTTTAAAGAGCATGGAGATGTATCTTGATGGCAATTTTTAATTATCATTGGTTTTTATAAGCCCTTATGTTTGCCCAGTAAAATTTTTTGAATGTTTTCAATGAAATCATGAAAATTTTAATGTAAATGCTAAAATAATTCTATGTTATTACTTGATGTATTCAAATAAGAGCTGAGGAAATAAATACAGGTAGGTTTAAGTAACAAAATTAATAAAGATATTGTATTTTTACATAAAAATAAATAATAAGTGCTTAAGTGTGGAATTCTGGCAGACTATCTCTGTTCAATGCTCACTTGGAAGATTTTAAAGCAAGATTAATCATGCAATTCAGGAAGGAACCCTGCAGCCAGCAAGTTCTATGGTAAACAAATTGTCCTCAGTTTTGTGCTGAGAGGAAACATCCAACTTGGGATGGCACAGAGAGACTGGACCTGCAATGAGAGTGCTTGAGTTTTGATTGAACTCCACCACTAATTAAGTGGTGAGTTTTGATTGAACTCCACCACCATGAATTAACATTCATGACTTGCACTGAATGCAACAATCTGTTCCTCAAGACATTTCACTTGTCTATAAAAAAAAAAAATGTTAACTTGCCTTTACTTTACAGGATTGTGTGTAATAATCTATTTTTCCAATCCTTATATCAGCAGCAGCTATTTCTTTTTCAAAGAACAGTATAAGTATCATTTCTTCATGAATCTTTTCCTGACTTCCCTCTTCTTTCAAAAAAAAGATTATTCTCTTCTTTGTATTCCTGTATTAATCCCGTTCAGAAATCTATCATAGCACTGAAATTTGGCATATTTTTTATATATTCATTTTCCATTTTTTGGTGTTTTTTGAGGCAGAGATCATATCTCCTAGTACAATTTCTAGCCTATAGAATATGCTCAATAAGCTTTTGTCAGGTGGGAGAAAATAAATGAACCCCAGGTTTCAAGTGTAAGAAGGTCTGTTTGGTTAGTACGGAAGTGGGAGTTGAGTGCAGGGGAAACTTTCAGATACAGCTAAAGATGTCAAAACCTTCAGGTACTCCCTCCCTGGATTTGTTCTATCCCTTTGAATCCATTCAGGTCATGTCTAAACTGAGTCAGTCAGGGACTGGCTTCCCATAGCTGTTTCCTGCTCTAACAAAGTCTACCAGCAGCATGTAATGGGTCTTTTCACGTTTTTGTTTGTTTGTTTGTTTGAGTCCTTGACAAAGAAAATCGAATAACATAAGGATTAGGAATTTCAAAGAACACACTTGTAGGTAGATGAGTCCAGACATGATTAATTGAGAATCTATGGTAGACTGAACTTCTAATCCATTCCTCCCAGAGGGATTACATTCAACTAAAACACCTCCTTAGGCCAGTTCATAACACAAACTGCACATCACTAGAGCCTTCCAAGTGAGTCTGATAGTTATCTGCAGAGTTATCTTGAGAACAAGTAGGAGCCTAGTAGGAAAGAGAGTCAGTGGGGGAGGCTTAGAGCAATCTGAGAATGAAGAAGCAGACATGCCAGACTGCCTAAGGATGTCAGTTAAGTTTAAAATTAAGTTGAGGAAATAAACGAGATAAACTGCCAGGGAGGAAGCTAATATAAAGAGCATTTTCATGTACATTCTTAGATCCCTGTCCCATTACCTATGTCCATAACCCTGCTTGTTAAAATCATTCTATGTTGAGATACTAGGATCAGCCTGAAACATGGAGGGAGCACTGATATGATTTAGCCTGCTTCCTGGTGAATTAATTGGGCTCCAAAGAGCTGTCCGGCATGAGTGGAACTTAGTGGGGAGGTACCAGCAACGAGTTTAGAGAGGCAGATACAGCCATTTGATTCAAGCCATGTCAAACCTTTGCACTTACCCTAAAAACAAAGGAAACCTTTGAGGGACTTTTAAATTATGTATTGACAAGATCCTATTTCAAACATTACAATGACTGCCATGCATATACAGGAACAGAATAAGGAAGGGGCAAAGGTGAAAACAAAGAAAACAGGTTTTATTGCAATAGTTCTTTAATCCATCTGACTTAAAAATTAATAAGAATGAAATGCTCAAAGAATATTTGATGTTAGAACATATGCAAAGAATCTAATAAGCTCAGGGGAAACATTGAGATAAAGAAAAAAACATCTATTCAGTTGCTTTGTTTAAGAGCCCATTCCAAATCTTCATTCATAAGATGTAACCCTCAATGTTTTTCAGTGTTCTATTTTCCCACTAATCTCTAATTTCTCTAAATATCTTCTATTATTTCCATGTTCATGTATAGTGTAAGACAGTATTTCTTGACAGGGATATTGTTTGCCCAAATTCTAGTTACGCAGATACTTGTCTCTGCCAGCTTCACTCTAAACATTCTTAGAGAACAAGATTCTTTAAACAGCTATTCAATGTATAGTTAAATAATATGAATTCTTCACATATTATCCATGCCAGACTTCACCATGAAAAAGAGAAGCTAAGTTTAAATTTTTCAGCTTTGTAATAAATTACTTCCAGTAAGTTCCTTTCTTAAAGCCAAAGTATCTTTGCTCACTTAATTTCTTATATTTCATTCAATGTACTCTATTTTTCTAGTAGCTTGTTTACTGTAATTACAGTGTCAAAGGTAATGCATAATTCCCCAGATTTTTATATACAAAAGCCTATAAAAGTAAAACAAAAAAAATAGTCTCTAAACATATAACAATTTTGCCAGATATAATACAGGTCATTTAATTAAATTTGAATCCCAGATAACTAATGGATGATTTTCAGTATAATACTACCAAAAATACTGCATGAAAAACTCTTATATTCAAGTTATTGTTTACCTGAAATTAAAATTTAACATGTCCAGATTTTTAATATAAATGAAATATTTGCCTATCTATATCACAGGTCTATATAAATTTTAACAATGTGATAAACATGTGACATAATAATGTTACTTTTAATCAAGTGACATTTTACATATTTTTGAGCATCTAAATTATATAAAGCCTTTGAAAAAATTTTACATTGTTTTTAAAGATTGTATTGATTTTAGACAGAGGAGAAGGGAGCGAGAAAGCGAGGGAGAGAAACATCAATGTGTATTTGCTCTTGTACACCCCCTACTGGGGACCTGGCCATGTGCCCTGACTGGAATTAGAACCAGCGACCCTTTGAATCACACGGGCCAGTGCTCAATCCACTAAGCCACACCAGACAGAAAATTTTACGTTTTAAAATCATGCTCATAACTAATCCTATTTACAAATATGTGATATTTATACACTAAAGTAACAACCAGTATTAAAATTGTCCCCATTTATATTTTAGGCCAGGTCTTATTTCCATTATATATGTAATACTTAGAGATCATGTCATAACACACAACTTTCCTCAATTTTACTAGATATGAGTCCTAAGCAGATATTTCTCCACCTATTCAGGTTAAGGTTTATTTAGCACAATGGTGACATTATAAAGCTCTTGACTACTGTCTCCTTGTTGAATTTCTTTTTATGCTTTTCCATCGAGATCATTGTCTTTCATTTCTTAAGAGAAATTTTGTTTCAGAAAAAAAGCCACTTAATTTGGAAGCTATTTTTTGGGAAATATACAGATAAGTACAACCAGATAATTTAATGAAGGAACTGCAAAGCAGTGAAAGTAGTGATTTACACTAGGTTATGTTTGATAGTATGATTTATTAGAATAGTGTTGCATGCGACTGGATGAATGGATGTCAAGACAGAAAATGGATAAACATGGTGGTATATTTGATTCTTTGGTGTCTTATTTTTTTAAAGATTTTTATTTATTTATCTTTAAAGGGGAAGGGAAGGAGAGAAATATCAATGTGTGATTGCTTCTCATGTGTTCCCTGCTGGGAACTGGCTCTTTGGTGTCTTATTAATGGCACTGACAGACAACTACTGAGGCTCAGCCATACTGATTGATGAGTAGGCTTCAGACTGGGATGGGACATGCAAAGGGAAGAGAGGATGACAATAGTTGTGGAGCTGATAACTTTACTTTTTTCATAGAATGCTAAAACAAATATGACCTTAAAAACCATTAAGCTCAACACCTTTCTTTTTTTTTTTAAGATTTTATTTATTTATCCTTAGAGGAGAAGGGAAGGAGAGAAGGAAAGTAACATCAATGTATGGTTGCCTCTCGTGCATCCCCTGCCGGGAACTGGCCTGCAACCCAGGCATGTGCCCTGATTGGGAATTGAACTGTGATCGTGTGGTTCACAGGCCCACGCTCAATCCACTGAGCTACGCCAGCCAGGGTCAACACCTTTCTTTTAAATTAAGTTAGGCCATTTAAATTCAGACAAAAATTTGTTGAGGTTATATAACTAACAAATAAAACCCAAACTTCTCAGCCCCTTACTCTACCATTTTGTCACTATTCCATAAGAGCTCACAACGGAAATCTACTCTGTAACCAAATATATATCAAGAGAAGAATGTCTGCCTTCTGCAATATGTAAGTCTTCCTTAACAGTTGGCTTCCTTATAGTTACTCCATAAGCTAGGGGACATTGTACACCAGATGCCAGAAGTGTCTGTGGGTGGGGATAATTATTATGGTTAGGTATATTGGTGATTCTTCTCTTTTTAATTTTTAACAATATTATGTTTATATAAAAACTTGGAAGGCTTTAATTACAATTGTACATGTTATGACATGATCTCTCAATAGCCCTGCCTCAGGAAAATATAAGGCATCTGATGAGTCTGTGAGGTTATTGGCAGTTCACACTAAAGCACCATTATTAGTTATTGTTCTGAGACTTGAATTCTGTCAGTTGAATCCACACCTTGGTGAGGACATTGCTGCTGACATTTTCATTTTTCCCAATGCTGTAATTTAGAGGATTTATTAGAAGGCATGTTTCAAGATCATCATGTACAGAGGTCATGATGAAGCCATCCAATAGGGACTACAAACTGAACCAAACTGACAATTTATAACGAACAACCCAAGAAAAAGCCCAAGCTGGAGAGATTGCATCAGTATGTGCCATAGAAATGAAAGCAGCAACTTCTAATACAAATTCTGCTTGTAACACAGGCAGAATGCTCTTGGCATCAGTAAAACATTGCAAGTGGATGCCCTGTAATAGCTACAGATCCAGTCGACTTATCAATTCTCACTTAAATTCTGAAAGCTCCACTTACACAATCTAGTGCATAGGCTCTGCAAAAAAATGGCCGCTGATACTGTAGTATGAATTTGAATGGCGTTCAAGATATGCCAGGCAGGTTTCATAGCATCAGGTGATCTCAAGCCTTTGTGTAACAGTGAATAAAATTCAGATGGTGCAGGTTAAGTTACCTCAGGATATTCACATGTTTAATGGAGACTTAGGTCCTTCAATCAATAAACTGAAGACAGAGAATCCAATGAGTATTAGGCACAGAACACCAGTTGGGAATTTACAACAGTTGTGGTTTATAATAGCTTGTAAAGCTACTTTCCATCGCACCTTCTCCTAATAATCTGTGCTACAGTTGTTAAGGCACCGCGTATTCTTCCAGTATACAAGTACAGAATTGTTTTTGTATGTTGAAAACTCATTGTTACTGCTTTGCATTGGTATTCTATGCATGATGAAAAGGAAGTACTCAAAACCTTCTTGGGAAGGAATCGGAACACCAGTAAAATTAGAATCATTTATATATAGGAATTTACAATAAAAATCCTCTAATTATTTTATGCAGGACAGGGAGATCCATTAAATTGGATATTGACCTTAAATTGCAAAGGGAGAATGTAGATAAACCTACATATATTATTCCATAAGGTTTTCTCAAACTGGTTATGTATGTGTAATAAAATGTATAAATCAGAAATAGTTTCACAAGAAGCTGAACATTTGGGTAGGCTACAGAGTTACTATAATTTTGAGAGCAGTGCCTTGACAAATGTGACTTTAATTGGGGATCCTCTGGTTGAGTGATAACTGTAACTCTATTCGACCTGCCTTAGGCTAAAAGGGAAATTTATTGGAAGCACACTAGAAGCAGGTGTGGTCCTAGGCCTGTGGAGTAGATTCAGGAGCTGGCGTGGATTAGGGATTCTGAAAAATTCTACCGCTGTCACACCTGGGCTTCCCTACTCGTCTGCTTGCTCTTTCCCATGTGCTTGCACTTCTCCTCAGTCACGTGCAGCATAATTGTCCTTTGTATCTAGGTCTCTTTCAATTCACTAAGTCTGGGGAAAATGTTGTTAGTCAATCCTGGATCAAAGTTTTCCCAAGCTTAATGTACTTCTGTCACTAGTCTTTGTGAACTATACATTTATCATTTCTTTAAGATTCTCTTATTCTCTTTTTTATTCTTATTCTCTTAAGGATAAAAGTACAATCTCAATTTTGTCTTCCTACATGGAGGGCTAGGAGAGTTTATTGAAGGTTCTCTCTTAATCTTCAAGTGATGCATGACATATTATCTGTTATTACATTAGTGAGGACAGAAATAAGATCATTACATGTTATGGATGTGTTAAATGTGGATAAATATATAGTTTTTGTAAGTTATCAATGCATAGGCTAGATTTGAGACAACACAGAACAGCTTTAAAGAAATATGAGATTGTCTTGTGGAAATGCTCTATTAATAACCAACACTAGTAATCCAATCTCCAAATTCTTTGTGTCAACAAATTAGAAGGAAAGGGGGTTTTATTTGTTGAGTAAAACGATGACTTAATTTTAATCTGTAACACATTATCAAATTTGATCTCTTTGGCCACTATTTGTTGAATGCCTAAATATTCAGAACTTTCATACCAAATGAAATAAACTGAGAATTGTACAATATCTAATGGCTTTTACTTCCATTAAGTCATATTGATGGAATAATAAAAAAGAAGGGTTGCCTTATAGCTAAGGCAAATACTTGAGAATTATAGAACCCTTCCTGTTACCATCAGGCTAAGTTGAAAACTCTCAATTTGCATAAAACTGCTATAACTGTTCAAATCAATATACTGTTGGGCCCGGATGTATCCCTAATGGATTCACATGTATGGTGCGCCTGTCCATGGAAGTTGCAATAAAAGAAAATAAAGACACATGTGAGCATTCATTTTTTTCAATAGTTTTGATCATCTACTATTTGTCAAGAAACAATAAATTATTTTAATTTTCATTGGTCTATTGTTAATATAAAATACTTTGCTTGGAAGTAGCAGAATTAATCTATGGGAACAAATTACTGTGAAGATGTAAGTTTCTTCAGAAATTAAATAGAGTAACTTTGCCATTCCATAGCTGGAGAAAATGAAGTTCAAGACTGTTAAATGATTAACCCAAGGTCACACAGTCATTGGCTCTTACACTTCAATTTTTACTTTGCCTAGTAGAAAATATATTCTAAATACAAGTTGGGGCAAAGGTAGGTTTACAATTGTGAGTACATGAAACAGGTTATTCTTGCATTACTTATTAATTATTATATTATTTTTATACAAACAGTAGATCTAACTTTTACCACACCGTGTATATGAAAAAATGTAGAGTTCTAAGGATAAAAATGAATCCTATTTAAACTATTAGAGAATTACTAAAGTACTTATTTTTTATGAAACACTTAAATGGAGCTACTCTTAGTATTGTACCTGTGGGGTTGATGGACATGGCCCTTCCCCCAGCCTTGACTGAGGACTGGTCAGATGGCCACTGGCCAGAGTGAATGTGCACTGTTTTGGGAATGGATTGTAACCGCCCCCTTAACTCATTTGGGAGCAGCGTCTTACCGCGTGACTGCTTTCTGAGCATTCTTTCTGCCGGTATACACTGAGGTAATGTAGTGTAGAGTCACACATAGGATATGCGCCTCCTTTGTTTGGGACCCTTATAATGCACCTCGGACTGGAGGATTTGAGCTCTCTTTCTCACTGGCCTGCTGCCGTCAGTGCACTCCCCTGAAATGTGAGTGATGAACTGCATGTCCACACGGGCTAGCCCAGGAGATGTTTTTTCGGAATATTATGGATACTTAAGCAGCTCCTTGGTTTGGGTTTGGAGGTCCCGCTACAGAGCATACATTAACTCATTTAACTATTATGAAACACTTATGAAGTAGGTGTAACTTTTATACCTCTTTTGTAAATAAGAAACTGAGGCACAAAATGGTTATGTGAGCCAAGAAGTAATGTTAGGAATTCTAGCTTCAGAAGCCATACTCTTAAATACAACATGATGTTTCCTCCGTTAAAATTAAACGGTTTTTAACTGTAATAATTGCATATCACACAAATAATGCTAATTGGATATTACCATCCTTTCTATCACAGGTCTTCAAGTTGAAAAAAATAAAATACTGCTTAGCTTATTTTCCTGTCATATGAAGGGACCACTCATTGAACATTAGAGATAAATATTTAATCTATCTGGGATCCAGCATCTAAATGTATTATAATCATCAGTAAAATTATTCTTGGGAAGTGTTTAAACATGCGTATCTCAGTACACAGTTTTCTTTCTACATTTAGTATTGACTTAAATGTTCCTAACTATAGTTCTATCCTTTCAATAATTAACAAATAGCATTGTGAGCAAAGCAATCCAATTAATGCCCCGAATTTAAATATTTTTACTTTTAAATTCCACTTCAAAATTGTTCATATTATATTAACAACCTAAGCAATTAAACTTTACACAAGCTGAGAACTTTACCTAATTATGCATGTAAAGTATATATTACATAGAAGTTGCAGTTTGACAGTTTTCTTTTAAGTATATTGTATGTGTCTGGCTCCATGTTCCCTACTCATATAAACTCAATAGCAGATACATAATTTAAATTCTTAGAGGGGTATCAAAATGTAAGGGGAACTTAAAAGAATATGTAATTCAGTACAAAGATGAAGTACTGCAATGTAAGGACAAATTAACTTATATAAATGTTACAAATCTTGATGCTAAATTAGTTGGGATTTCTAAATCATTTTGGGAAAATGATCTTAAGGCTTAGTATCCATTGTATAAAACTACTGTTGTAAAGAGATTTTACAAAGCTGATTTTTTATAGTTCTGCTGATTTTATTTTTTTATTTAATTTTTTAACTAATTAATTTTTTTATTTAATTCTTGTTCAAGTAGTTTTCTGTCTTATATTCCCAGCCCTTCCCGCCCCCTGCCCAGTGCTCCCCACCTCCCTCTTATTTCCAACCCCCACCCTTAGTTATTGTCCATGTGTCCTTTATACTTGTTCATGTGAGTCCATCCCCTTTTCCCCTATGATTCTCTCCTCTCTCCCCTCTGGACCCTGTCAGCCTGTTCTGTATTTGAGTGTCATTGGACATATTTTACTTGCTTGTTTGTTTTGTTGTTTAGATTTCTGTTAACAATGATATCATATGGTATTTGTCTTTCACCGCCTGGCTTATTTCGCTCAGCATAATGCTTTCCAGTTCCATCCATGATGTTGCAAAGGGTAGTAAGTAGTTCCTTCTTCCTTTCTGCAGCATAGTTCTGCTGATTTTAGAAGGAGATTTTTTAAGGCCCCAAATAATTATGGTAAATCTACTTAACTAAAAGCAAGTGTATATTATATGTAATTAATAATACAAATTGTTTATATCTAAGCGTCTAGAAATTACAGAGTGCAGTAAATGACCAAAAGAAGTGTAAAGTTATACATAATACAATACATTCAGTCTTAAAATATCATTCTTAATTTATTCTCTAGAGTAGATTTCTCAAGACTGAACATTCAATTCTTGACAAAGTCTGCCCTATGTATCAAGTAAATTTTATTCTTGGCTTTGAATGCAGTTTAACTCAAATATCCAATTTCCAAAAAGAGTTCCTCCTATGAATAGCAATTGCTACCAAATGAATTATACTCTATAGGTATGCCAATCCATTAGAATTCAAATTAACCAAATTTCAAGGGCGTTTGTTTAGTTAGTTATTCACACTATTGTTAGTAAAAGCCTGTCATCATTGCTTCAATTACATGTATCTATTTTCAGTTATTTATAACTAATTAATTTGAGCTGAAACAAGAGCCAAAGTCTAAATACATATTTGAGTGAAACTTGGATATGACTGAAAGCTGTAAAAAAGTAGTTATTTTGGTGAATTTAGAAATTATCTGTGTATTATATGTTTATTTTCTTGTTGGCAACTGATAAATTTGTAATTTAAAGAGAAATCTAAGTTTTCATGTTATAATGCATTATTTTTCTGAAATAATGTTTTATTAATGAAACATCCCACTTTAGTCAAATCAGTATTATGCATGTTACCTTCTGCCTCAACTCATGTTATTAACAGAAGTTTAAATGATGTCTAGAATCTCCATTATCCACAAATCTGCCTAGCAACTGACAAATAAAGTACAACAAACAAAAATATAATCTTGCAAAAATGCTAACTTACCTCCTTGAATGTGATTCTATTCTTACATCAGACCCAAATAGCTGGCCAAATAAAGTATTTTTCATGGGGAGGAAAATTTAATTGTTATCATTTAAAAGAAAAAAATCAAGTAGATCAAGAAACAGCTTCCCAGCTAGTTCTGAGAACCTGACACATAACCCTGGAGACAAGAATAGTTAACTGGTCAAGGAATTGTATCTAAGAATATTTCACTATGAGAGAATATATTAATCTCAATGTATCCACATGAGTTTAATTTGTTTTCAAAACAAATAAAATTTAAACATTTCAGGGCTTGCTCACTCTACTGCTCACAAAATTCAAGTGGATAACAGGCAGTGGGGCAGATGCAATGCACTAGCAAGTACAGTGGAGGTGGGAGCTGGGAAGAGTGTGCCCTGCCTACAAGAGCAGCTATAGTTCAGTAGGAGCCAATCAGTGGCATAAAGGAAGGTAGAACCTGTGTTTTCAGGTTTCTACCACTGTACAATAACTCAGAAATCCACATGCAAAATTTTACTAGAAGTCGAGTTTTTAAATGGTAACAATTGATAGCATTTATCTCTAAAAGAAAGATGTTTAGAATTAAAGTTATTAACTAATTCTTTTTTTATATTTTATTTATTTTTTTTAGAGAGAGGGGAAGGGAAGGAGAAAGTGGGAGAGAAACATCAATGTATGGTTGCCTCTCATGTGTCCCCTACTGGGGACCTGGCCTGCAACCCAGGCCTGTGCCCCGACTGGGAATAGAACTGTTAACCCTTTGTTTCACAGGCCCGCGCTCAATCCACTGAGCTACACCAGCCAGGGCAAGTTATTAACTAATTCTAATCTAGAATTTTTTTGTTCACCTTCTCAGAACTTCTAATCTTTTGTAATAATAATTGGTCTTTTGTCTTGTGTCATATACATATACATGTATATATACATTTTTTCTTTTCCTGATATACTTTTTTAAGCCTCTTTTTAAAATTTATTTATCTTTTTAGAGGGGAGGGGAAGGGAAGGAGAGAGGAAAGAAGCATCAATGTATGGTTGCTTCTCGTGCATCCCCTGCAGGGAACTGCCCCCTGCTGGAAACTGGCCTGCAACCCAGGCATGTGCCCTGACTGGGAATCGAACCGCGATTGTCTGGTTCGCAGGCCCGCGCTCAATCCACTGAGTTACACCAGCCAGGGCTCTTCCTGATATACTTTTATACTTTACTTCTTATTGATAGAGAGATCTTGCAGGGGAATGTTTGCGTTAGCATATATAACAGGGGTGCCCAAACTCTTGGTGTCTCTGGGCCAAACTGGAAGAAGAGTTGTCTTGGCCATACATTAAATACATTGTGACACATAATCATAAAAAATCTCATAATGTTTTTAAGTAAATCAAGATTTTGTGTTAAGCCACACTCATAGCCATTCTGCAGGTCACAGGTGGGACACCTCTGTTGTATAAAAACAGTTTTATTTTTTCTAAGTCATTGTCTCTTTGTCATACATTCAAAAGCAAGTACTTAGTAATACTTGCTGAGTTGAAGCTATCTGCTCTTAGCTAACATTAAAAAAAGACCAAACCACTTTAGGTCTATAAAAAAAACATGCTTTCTCTATGTCCATGTTACTTAACAATAAATCACCTTTATTTTTCTCAGTACTAAAGCATTATCATAGATAAAGCCTTCTTCCTGGCTTAAATAAGCTTATAAGCCCATTTCATTTTATGTGCAAATGCCTTTGGCTTCATCTCTAATGATGTGTTATGATTTGAAATAAAGTTCAGAATTTTATTCTCTGTCACCACCATGCATTTATTATATATTCTTTTTAAAAAATTCCACATAATTAGAAATCACTCCACAAGAGAAAGTGGAATGTCATATTGTCTTCAGGAAATTCAGTGATTCATAGTGCCAGGCCCACACTGCACTTCCTGGCCTTGGTCAATGACAGAATCCAAAATGTCTTAAAATAAGTAATGTCCTTTTAGGTTTTGAACATGCACAATATTGATTGAGACAAAGTTACTATCCAGAAAGTTTCTTGTAAGGCAGCCAGAGAAAGATGTACAGAAAAGTGTTATAAAGTGATAATTCTCTTGCTAGCTGTGAGTGTTACATGCTTGTAGAGAAGCAAGAACCTGTCTGCATTGAGAGACAGAAAAGATCTCAGAGAGGAAATGAGATTTAAAATATATCTTGAAGAATCCTTAAGACTAGCAGGCATGACTTGTGGCAACAAGGAAGAAGAAGAAATGAAATTCTCAGAATAAGAAAGAAGAAAAGCAAGGACCTACAACCAAAATTACTGTATTCAGCAAAGCTATCATTTAGACTCAGAGGACATATAAAGAGCTTCCCAGACAAGAAAAAGCTAAAGGAGTTCATCACCACCAAACCAGTAAGTGCTACATGAAATATTAAAGGTTTTATCTTAAGAAAAAGAAGAAAGGAAAGGATTAAAAAATGAATAATAAAATAATTATATATCTATATCTATCTATATCTATATCACCTATCTATATCTATATATATCTTCAACAGTTGAATCTATAAAACAAAATAATGAACAAGCATAGAAGAAACAGACTCATAGATATGAATAGATTTTGATTGTTACCAGATGGGAGGGATTTACCCTTAGGCCACTGGACTGCATGAACTAGCTTTGATCACCACGAGGAACCAGCCATGCAGTGGCCCACGTATTTCAATGGAACTTTAGTGCCCACTGAGTTTGCCCCTTGAGTGTGTTCCTGGTAGAAGTGGTTGAATGGTGATTTGAC
The DNA here is from genome assembly GCF_014824575.4 of Sturnira hondurensis. Taxonomy (NCBI): domain Eukaryota; kingdom Metazoa; phylum Chordata; class Mammalia; order Chiroptera; family Phyllostomidae; genus Sturnira; species Sturnira hondurensis. The sequence continues at coordinate 885,245 of NW_028088106.1, read as the reverse complement.
ATGGTCTGAAGACATCCATTGGGTGTACTGGCTCTGGGTCCTCCAAGGAGGTGCAAGTCAAGGTCAGCTGTCACTTGTTTCCTGCATGGGGCTACCCAGCATGAGCTACAGAGCCATTTGCAAGTGGACGATAATTACACTGGACTTAGAGGTGTCCAGAAAAGAGCAAGCTACTAAGCAAGTCTAGCTCTCTCTAGTGTCAGGCCTGGGGCCACTTAGAAATAGGTATGAGGCACATTGTGGCCAGATGTTGCTTGTTTAAGAAATTTTAGGAAAGTCTGAAGCATGAGTCAAGACAGGTTTTCATATGGAAAAGTCCCTGGAAACGGCTGGGGCAGGCCCACCATTTGGGTGGGGTGAGGTTTCAGTGTTCACAAGGACAGGGAAAACAGTGAAAGCCAGACTGGTGTAGTTTCAAATACAGTGCCTACCTGCCAGCTCTGTGGTGGGGGTGCTCAGGAAAGGAACAATGGCTTCTGCCAGCACTTCTGTCTAGGAGAAAGCTGCCTCTCCAGCTTTTGCCTTGAAGCCAGATAATTCAGTTCCTCCCCATAAGTCTCTGGTGCTTTTAAACTGCTGCCCCAATGCTGGAGGTCAGTGTGGATAAGTCCATGTAAGTCTATATGCAGGCCTTTTAAGAGCAATTCCTGAGACTCCAGAAGCCCTTGATCTCACTCAGCCATAATACCTGCTGGATTTTACAGCCAGAAGTTCTGGGGACTTTTCTTTCTAGTACTGGAACCCTGGGCAGGGGTCCTAGTTTGGGGCTGGGACCCTTCATTTCTCAGGGGGGGAACCCACACTTGAGATATCCCTTCTGATTTTTACCCACTACACATGAGTGTGAGACCAGCCCATTCCACACTGTACCCCTCCTACCAGTCTCAGTGTGGCTTCTTTGTATCCTTAGTTAACAGACTTCTGTTAAGCTAGATTTCAGGCATTTCAGGTTGTTCAGTAAAATAACCATAATTCAGTAGTTTAGTTGTAATTTTGATGTGGTTGTGGGATATTCGAGTACTGAAATTACTTGCTCTGACATCCTGACTAGAATACGTGATTCTGATTTTAATTTTATTACCACTGAAAGAGAGTGTTGAATGAGAAACTGTGAGAATTAAAAACAGAGCTCTTGAAGAAATTATTATCTAAACCATATATACATGGAAGGGAAATTAACAGAAGAGATAAGAAGGTGTTATCAAAGGGAAAACAATCTCACCGGGAATGCTATCTTGGATTAAAAAGAAGTGTGTTTCACAATAGAAGGGGCATTTGTTGAAGGCCACTGCTATGGAAAGTACCAACTGGCTGACACTTGGGATGGGATCTTTGTAGGCAACAATGTTGTCTTAACTGACTTGGCAAAGACCAGACTGAGGAAAAGGAGAGAGTGGTGTTCAGCATTTGCAGAACTGGCATGACCAGAAAAATTTTTGAATTTCAATTGGGATATCCTTCATATCCATGTTTATTTTTGTATTAAAATTTTGGTATAAGACAGAAAACTGTACTTGAACAATAATTAAATAAATTTTAAAAATTTGGTATGTTTATCTAAATCAGATTACTATGTTTGCTTACTATATATGTTTAAATGAAGCATTATATCACTTCCATAAATCTAAACAAATAAACTGAATATATACTTGTAAAAAACACAAGCACTTTTCAGTACTGCCTAAAGATGGATACATTTTTTCCTGGCCCTCTGCAGGGGTGTGCAACCTGCCACACATTAGCTCCATGCATACCAGGGTGGTAGTGAACATGCCTAACACAAAATCACAAATTTACTTAAAACATTATGAGACCTTTTTTTTGTGATAATGTGTTGAAATGTATTTAGTGTATAAATGTATAAATTTATACATTTATAAATGTATAGAACAACACTTCTTCTACCAGTGTGGCCCAGAGATACCAAAAGTTTGGACACTCCTATAAGAGGAAAGGCCCCACATTTGGAGAAAAGAAAAATGAAACAAAATATTTATTTTGGGAACTAATGTGGCACAGTATTATGAAAAGACAATAGGATTTAGTGCTGATAAATATATGTTTAATGTCAGTTTTATACCTTACTGGCCATTCTACTTCTATTCACAGAAAGCTCTACCTCCTGTTCAGAATGTTCATCACATTTTAGTGAATTATTTATACACTAACAGTCTGTTTGCTCTAGCAGGATGTTCAATTTTTTGGTATCTGTGTGCCACAATGGAAAAAGAAGAGTTGTCTTGGGCCACACATTACATTATGACGTGTAGTCATAAAAAGTATCATAATATTTTAAGTCAATTTACAATTTTGTGTTGGGCTGCATTCATAGCCATCCTGAGCTGCACTTGGCCTGTGGGCTGCACATTGGACACCCCTGCTAGAGCTTAAGTTCTGTGAGGACAGGAGATATTTTGCCTTTTCACTCTTACACACATTGGAGGCATCCAGAAATATTTGTTGAATGAATGGATGGATGGGTAGGTGAATGGGTGAACGACTAGAACTAACCTCCCTATGCTTTCATTTCCTTATCTGTACTCAGGAGAAAACAAAACACACCTTACGGTGTTCTGACATTATGTACACACACACACACACACACACACACACACAAGGTTTGTCCAGAAGGTATCCAGCCATGTAATATGAAAAATAGACATTTACTGAAGAAGACACAAGATGCAAGAAACATTGTACATAGGACAATGATGCCTCAGTCACCTTCAAAGTAGACACCTTGGGACCCCACACAATTCTCCCAATCGCCAACAGCTGCCCCATTGTATTTCCTGAATCTCATCAATGGTCTGAAATATCCCTTTCAAAAGTGATTTTAGTTTGGGGAAAAGCAAGAAGTCATGGGGTACCAAATATGGGGGCTGTTAGGAGGGCTGAGACACCTAGGTGATTTGATGTTTTGCCAAAAAACTCTGTACAAGATATAATATATGAATGAGCACTTTGTCATGATGAGGCTGCCAATCCCCACTTGCCCATGGCTGCAGCCTTCTGAATCATTTAAATAGTTTCCATGGTGGAATGTTCAAGCTTAACCAAGGCAAATTTTTTTTAGAACTAAAGCAAAATTTGATGCAGATCTGTTGCTGTACTCGCTTAGTTATTTTGTATGTGACAGCCACACAGTATACACACTCATTCAATGGCATCTACGGCCCCCCCTGACTAGTATAGTGAAGTTGCCATTGTTCATGCATGCACATTCAAGTCCATTCTCCTTGGTTACCAGGTTGCATCAATGTCACACAAACCATTTTTTTTACATTAACAGTGGCTGCATTTTCTCTGGATAGACTTAACACAGAATGTGGTCAAGAATATAAAGCATGACGACACCCAATTTCAATAAATCAGCAAACTCAAAGGCTCCTGCCACTTATTTAATGGAATACTTAACTACATTCCTAAGCTTTACCAGCATTCAATGTTTTACTATTTCTGAATATGTATATCCTTTCATTTCCTCTTGTTTTTGCAGTATCTAGTTCCTGCTGGAATATCTTGGCCCCATCATATAACTTATAATTTTATCTAGCTATCCTGTAAGGCCTACATCAACACTCTTCCCTGGGAAGAGAGCTTGTAAACTGACAATTAGGCTAAACTTTACAGTAAGATCTCAGATTTAATTTCCAAACGAAAGGTGGGAAATTGCTTTAAGAGTACTACTTCTATAATGTATTTCCTATACTTTTTTGGTGGCTATAAAACAGTGTCATGTTTTCATTGCCATTCTTTTTAAAAAATATTTTATTTTATTTTTTTAGCACGAGGAGAAGGGAAGGAGAAAGAGAGGGAAAGAAACATTAATGTGTGGTTGCCTATCACGCATCTTCCATTGCGGTCCTGGCCTGAAACCCAGGCATGTACCCTGACTGAGAGTTGAACCAGTGATCTTCTGGTTTGCAGCCTGTGCTCAATCCACTGAGCTACACCATTCAGTCTTATTGCCATTCTTTTGTTGAGTAATATTAAGACAGGATGAGACCAAAGTAGGTTTACAGTTGTTTGTATAGAAAATAATACAAAAATTAATAAATAATAATGCAAAAATATACTCTGTTTGGCATACTCACAACCATAAACTTACTTTTGACACACCTATAGTTAAAAATCCTGACTATATCTATTTTCAATGAATAAATTTAAAAATCTGTGGTCTGAATGCACTTTTATTTTTCCTGGTTTAGCCTTTGGATTACTTTCATACAAGACAGCCTTGAGTTCCTGCCCTGACGGGTGTGGCTCAGTTGGTTGGGTAACATCTCACAAAGTGAAAGGTAATTGGTTCCATTCCCAGTCAGGGCTCATGCCTGTGTTACCTGTTCATCCCCAGTTGCTCAGAGCATATACAAGAGCCAACAGAAAGATGTTTTCCTGTCACATTGATGTTTCTCTCCCTCTCTTTCTCCCTCTCTCCCCCTTCTCTAGGAATAAAACAAAATCTTTTTAAAAGAATAAAGACTTGATCTCCTTCAGGGAAGACATTATGTTTGATCATTACTTCAGTCTACCACTAAGCACAGTACCAGGAACATTGTAAGAGCTCCAAAGATATTTGTTATGGAATTAGTAAATAAGTGAGCAAGTGATTCTTTAATTTCACAAGACACTTGACTTTAAAAACATATTCAAATCCTCTACAATGCAGAAAATTAGTTAAGTGGATTACAGGAAGAATTTTCTAAAATGTTAGCTAAGGGCTTTAGATCATTTTCTCTTGACCTAGGTTGAGGGTGGAGGAAGAATGGAGGTGATCGGGGAGGGGCCAGAAATGATGGGGTGGAAGTAGCCCTTTAAATATTATAGTATCTCTTCTAATAATGTGATAGGCTAATATATATTTTATATTTTAGATGAAGAGCAAGACTCCTTCAGTAAAAGCAAAGATTTTTGCAGACACATAAAAACAATAAATATTTTCTAATGAGAAGTACAGCTTGCCTTTGCAATAGAATAAAAAATGAATCTCTTACCCTAGAGCCTTTGGTACTTAGTTCCCAAATGAAATTAGGTGTGAAGTTCTTCAGCTAAGTACCAATGGGTCATTTCTTATTGTCACAAATTCATAAATTTGTGTGACTCTGCTTAAAATTCTGACCTGGAATATCTGGTATGTTGCAATCTCATACTTCTTTAAAGTTGTTACTGTCCAAATATATTAAAATTGGGCTCTTATAATATGTTTCAGTTAGACTAGTACTAATATGTAATGTCATCATTTGCTTTGATTAGTTTAGTACTTGTTCCCAGTAATGTTTTGAGACCTTTCCATTTGGGAAAAGGAATTTTATTAAGACTCTTTTCTACTAATTTTTGCAAAAAAACCTAATGTTACATAGAAATGCATGGAACTTAAAGATCATATAGAAAGTAGTGATACTAGGATTTTGAAGAAATATTTAGTCTTTGAATTAATCTTTGAGAGGTAATAATTTTATTCACAATTGCTCATGAAGATAACTGAGGTTAATAATCATCAAAACATTGCAAATAGTAGAAGAATTTAGTTTAAGGTCAAGTTCAACAAAAGCAGATCAGGAAAAAAGGATTCATGTTCAAGTGTTTGAGGAATGGAGGAGATGGAGTAGAGAGGAGGAAAAAGCCACACACTGATGGCTCTCAGGCAAAGTCCTGCAGAAAGAGTGGTGTCAGCTTGACACCATGGAAGAATGAGAAAATGTAAGTTAAGCCTCAAACAATCCTTATCCAAGGTAGGATTACTGGGGTTTCCTTATACTCCTCAGTAGATAAGGGTACAGATACTGGGTTGGAAGTGTTGTGCATGGGAAAAGGGTAACAAAGCACTTCTGGGTGATATATAGTTAAAAACTAATTCACATCAACACAGCATTGTGTTCTTTTAGGGTTCTTTCTGACATGAAACCTGACCTTAAGCCCTTTACCTGGCATAAAATGGCACAACCACACCTGGTTGTATCTACAAATGTTATAAATGAACATACAGGTCCTTTCTTAGCCCATTTCTTATTTTCCCCACAAACAAAATGGCATTCATTCAGTAAGTAACCATTGAGCATCTCCTATGTCTCTATGTGCCAGGCATTGGGATATGCCTCAGAATTATAGCACCGATCAACACAGACACAGTGTCTGCATCCACTGAATGTGCATTCTATGCAGAGAGGTAAATATTAAACATTTTATTGATATGAACAGGTAATTAAATTCAGTTGTGATTAAATTCAGTTGTGAATATAAGTATATAGTGGGAGCATATAATGAACAAGGACCTAACCTTGTCTGGAATCTGCCAAAAGGGCTTTCAGAAAATATTAAAAATATATAATCTACTCTCAAATTTCAAAATTTCAGGTGTTTCAGAATCTGAGGCAGCTTATACTACATACAACTAGATAACAATAAAGTTTCCTTGAGGAAAACAAAGAGATCAGCTTCAGTAGAAAAAGAGTTTTACTCCTCATCTCATAATCATTCAATAACATTTCCTTTTTAAAATAATTTGTATTAATTTATTTAAGTATAATTGATATACAGTATTATATTATTTTCAGGTACAATTAAAATAAGACTAGTAACCATCTGTTACCCGCTATACCAATTATGGTGTTATTGACTTTATTCTCTTGCTGTACATTACACCCCCAAGACTTATTTATAACTGAAAGTTTTGTACTTCTTAATCCACTCCCTCTTTTCATCCCTTCCCTCACCTCTTCCCCTCTGGGAACCATCAATTTATCCTTTGAATCTGTGAGTCCTTCTACAATATTTTTTGAAGTTTTTATTCTGTTATTTTTTAATTATTTTTAAACTGCAATATACCTGAAACTAATACAAAATACCATTGAATGTAAACTATAATTGAAAATTCAATAACATTTATGATACAGTGAGAGAGCTTTGGGGTACTGAGCGTTGGTGGTATAACAGGGTGCAGCCAAGAGGAGGATCCCAAATAAGGATTTGGAGTGGGATCCAGGACTCAAGGCATCCAGGAAATATTAGAAAGATATATGGGATGCCTCTCCCCACCGCCCCCCTCCCAGTTGTGAGTTGGGGGAAGGGACAAATGGAGCAGCCCCATTGAGAGCTGTTTTGCATAGCAACAGCTTTGCAGCTAACTTCTGGCATGGTTATTTAACATATCTATAACCTTTAACTGGTTTCATAGATGTGTTAAATAGTTGTGACCATGCTTTGAGCCAGGGAAAAGGGAGTAACTTCCACCCAAGATGTAACTGGGAGGCAACTCCCCCTGGTTACAGCACCCACATGAGAGCTTGGAGATGATTGGCTCTACGCCATGGGGCCATGCCTGCCCAGACTCACAAGGGCAGCCCAGTAAAGCTGGAAGAATACAGGAGTGTTGGCAAGTGTAGCTGATTATAGGAGAAGTCAGAAATGGGGCTGCAGAGGATGATTGGCACAAGGATTTAAACCGAGATGTGGCAGCCATTAAGGGGAGAGCCACACAGCTTTGGCAGAGTGGAGATCCCCTCACAGCTTTGCCAAGGAGAACCACCCAGTTTGATCCTGGCTGACAACACAGGGGATGGTGTCAGGAACCTGAATCTACTTTTCCTGAGATACGGTACCCCAAATTAGGGCAGAGGGAGACAGAAGCACTGTGTGCATCTGCGGGTATACTAAAGGAGTTTGATACTTGAATGAAGATATTAGGTCACTACTTTAAGTCAGTATAGTTTTAAATAAACATTTCCTTTCCTTTTCACAAGTCTCTGGCATTGAGAGACATCTTTCCTATGGCAGTGGATAATCTAACCTAGTGGAAGTTCCTTTCGGTAATAGTATATCTACCTCCTTGGCCCTGTGTTTGGTAACAGTGAGGATGGGGCTCAGTGTCCACAAATGTAAGTTATCATGCAATGGATGCAGGTGCTTAGATTTAGAATCTGGCCTATTTTACAATGTTATTTCTAAGCTTAAAAGTTCTGTTTCCTGAAACAGAGGATACAAAATCAAACTGGAAAAATCCTTTGTGATGGAAGGACTGGATTAATAATACTTGGGTCTTATAAAACTTTTTATATACCTAGATTTATGTAATCTGGTTTGTAAAAACATCTAAAATTAAATACATTTATATTTTCCTGGATCCCAGAGGACAACAAAGTCATTTTAGAGAGAAAACTTAAGTGGATTGACTACAGAAAAATGTACAAAAATAAGACATATGATGACTAAAATGAGAACAGGATGAATCGCAAAGAATGTGTCTCTTTGACTCTATGACGTTACAATTATAAAATAATCAGGACAAAGCTGATGAGAAATGACTAGGACTTAAAATATGTAACTGGAGATGAGCAGTGGGAGAAGCGTTCATCATGAAGGATGCCTGTCTCTGAAGTCCCCTTTGTCACCGAGTTGAAGAGAGCCCCAGGGCACCAGTCTACTTATTGCAAAGATCTGACTTTGCAGTTACTCTCAAAGTCTTCCTTAGGGTATTGCTAACTGACTCCGCCCCCAAAAAATCTTGTACATCACTATATGTTAAACTGCCTTAAAACACAGGAAAGAAGGAAAATAAGTTTGATGTGGAAGTCTTCTGCCTTCCAGATTTGTATTCTTTTCACTTTATCATGTCTCTTTCTATCGAAGAAATCTTATAAATAATGTAATCCAACCTTCTCCTGTAAACAAAATCTCTTCTATAACCCTGAAGACAGTTTTTCTACTGTCTACTTAAGTACTTCCAGCTATGAGAATTTTAATACTAAAAAAGTTTACTGCAACATTCAACATCTCTCACTGTGAGAAAGTCTGCCCTAAAATGAATTTCACCTCCCTGCATATTTCAGCTGTGCTCATAATGATGTTTCTATTCTACAAGGAAAACCTTCAGATGTTTGAAAAGACCTATCATGTCTCCCCTCAATTTCCTTTCACCAGGGGAAACATTCCTAGTTCCTTCAACTCTTAAATCTGTAATACATTTTCATGTGCCCTGTGGATATATTTCAATATGTCAATGTTTCTTTTTAAAATGTGGTGTCCAAAATGGAATACAGTAATCTGAACATTGAAAGGAATGACAGCAGGTAAAACAATACAAAAAAATTTTAAAACAGTTCCATCACAATTTTGGTCCATATTTTTTTGTGTATAATAATACTTTGTCATAAGAATTTCTGTAATTGTGCAATTAATATTTTGAACTTCAAGTAATTCACAGTTGTCTTTGTTAAATAATATCTTGTTGATCCTAACTTAATGCCTTAAAGCCATTAGATCATTTCAAATCTTGATTACTTTATCTATATGCAAGTCTAACACCCTATGTAATTTTTTAGATCTGCAAATTTAGGATTCTTACCTCTAAAACTTCTCCCAACTATCTGATAAAAATGTTAGGCTGAATGTGCCCATTGGCGAGACCTTGCCAGTCCACTGAGCATAATCACACTGACACCCAAACTAACTGCCATATGTATGAATCCATTCCTCACCACTGCTAGGAATGCACTGGCATCATCATAACACCACACTGTGCAGCCATATTTCAAAATCTTACTCATGGGTGAGAAAAATGCATGCTTTTTTTTCTGAAATAAATAATACAATGTTTTAAAGTGCCAACTCAATGCTTTCCTCTAGAGGCACTGACTTTTTTAATGAATTTGTATTGGTTTATAGTATTTTCTGTATCCTTTTAAACAAAAGTATTTACTGAATAACCATTTTAAGGATTGCCTGTTAACTATTACACATTTTCTGAATATGCACCCATTGCATATACTACTTTACTCACATAGGGAAAAATTCACTCATTTCCTATCTTTTGAGGAAAAACTTTTCATAATATTACTAAACCAACTATAGTGATTTCAAGAGTACATTAAATACTATTAATAGAAATTATTACTTTTATAGTACAATAAATATTCTCATAAAGCTATTTCTTCACACTTAAGACATATCTATTATGTAATTTAAAATAATCATAATATTTAACATTTATCAACTCCTAAAATATGTTAATTGTTTTACATGCATGATTTAACCCTGTGAGGTAATTTTGTCATTGCTATATTGTTTTACAAAGAGTAATTTAAGGCTTATAAAAGTGAGGGATTTCTTCAAGACCATGCATATAATAATGAAATAGCAGGAAACCAAATCCAGTTTGTTCTGAAAGCAGTCCTTAAGCACTACACACTACACTGCACTATGTGGATTTCTAGAAAAGAAGTTGCTTTATAAAAGGAAATGCACACTAAACATTTTGATAGATACTCAAATTTGCCCTCCTGAAAGCATGGGACAATTTCTATACACACTAATAATGTTTACTGGTGCCCTTCACAACACTGTACTGTTAATGTTTTGTTTTCATAAGTGCTATTTTTTTGTTTTAATTTGTATTTTTACTCTCATGAATGGACATGCATTTTAAAATATGTTTTGGAACCTTTTGTTTTTATTGTTCTATGAATTGGTGTTCTTATATTTTGCCTCTTACTATTTTTCTTACTGAGATTTATGGAAACTCTTTGGATATTAATAATGTTAACATAATTTATACCATACACACTGAAAACATTTCCTTCCATTCTTACAAGTGTTGTATTGTTTCAAGCAAGCATCATTCACAATATAATATTTTTGAAATTTCCTAAAGTCACATTTATATACTTTTACTTTATGGCTTTTGTTTTTACTTTAGGGAGGTGCTTCACTATATTAAAGTGCTAAAAACAATTTTCATAGATATTTCTAATATCATATCTTTAATCCAATACTTACAGACTTTTAATTAAATCTTTTATGAAGGCCATAGAACATAGTGTTAAGGTGTCACTTTTGCAAAATCCTTGAGTTCAAATCATAATTGGTAATCTACTTAATTTGTTAGTGTCTCAGCTTCTTGTATATAAAATGTGTTTAAAGGCAGTGCCTATCTTAAAGGGGCTATTCAAATATTACATGAGATAATACAAATCACATACATAAGAATGATTGACTTAGAGAAATTAACTTTTAATTATCTTAAATTCATCAGGTGTATGTATATTTGTTTTAAGAGAAGTTAGAAATTTATTTTTTCAAAAGCAGGGAAACAATTGTGTTTATATCTTTCATTAAATTTTGCACTATTTTCTCACTAATTCAGCTGAAATGTATACGCATTCCACTTGAATACTGATCTGTTTTCCCAACTTTTGTAACATTTATGCTTCTAAACCTTTCATCAATCTTTTATTTTTCTTACATATAAAGAAACTAAAACTTGGAGAGGTGATATAAAGAGATAAAGTTGTCCAGTTGTAAGTGATCTGCAGTTTATATCTACATCTCTTCAAAGTGTCTAGATTGTTAACAGTAGTCTCTCTTCTTCAGAGAATATGCCCACGAAACATGGTCTTTCTACCATATAGCACTGCCTTTTGTTAAGAAATACTTATGAACCATTGTATATTAGGTATGTATATCTTTCTTCTTTTATAGATTCATTTTGGGATATAATCTGATAATTACCCATTTTTAAGAATTTCACCCACTATTTTGAGGTACACAGAGGCCAGGGACATATCTATTCATGTCTGTATCCCTGGTGCATAACAGACCCCTTACAAAGCCAAAAATCAATGCATGTTTATTAATGGAACAGATTTTTTTTATTATCCACAATCATTTTGCTCCACTGCTCAAAAAATCTCACAATGTTTTCTTGCCACTCAAACTGAGGCAGGATAGTAAGAAACTAGGAAAATTCCTGGGTGAGTACAATAAGGAAAATGAGACAAGAAAGTTAAACAAGGACAAATAGTTTGAGCAACTTTTGGACAGTAGCTGAGTTGGAGAACCCATCTCCCCTTAACCATGGACATTAGATAGTGAATGTTTCATACCTCTCCTCCCTAACCAAAGTATACATAGCTTAGATCTCCCTTGTCTGTGAGATAGAGAACAATCAATTAATGTCATCTGTGCCAGTGAAACCCAAGGACAGATGAAGTCAGAGGAACAAATAACAAAAACTCCATTAAAGACCAGATCGACTCAAGATAAAGGCCATGCAGCAGAACAAAAAATATTCCCCAAACCCACTATGCACTCATTTTGGTGCATCAGTGTATTAAAAATGTACTTGGAAAGCTGACATTCTGCTGAAACCCTCCCCTAAGATTCTCACCTGCAAGAAAAAAGGTAAAAAGCCCTCAGAACAAAGATGCAGTGCAGGCTTGCTCTAGAGCACCCTCATATCCCCTACTGGGCATGAACTTCTTATTCTCTCCTAAACTCTAAGGGCCTTAAGGGGCCTTGCAGCTAGGGAAACAGTGGACCATAGCAGCTTGACCCTGGCATATTCCCTGATCCTCTCTCCCCGTTTTCTCTGACTTCCAGGTGAGCTAAAAGTAGCTCAGCCTTGGCTCACTACTTTCCTATAACTTTTCTACGGAGCCAAAGCAGAGCACCGCCTAGGCTCTCTCCTATTCCTTCTTCTACCCTAAGTCTTTCTTTAGTTTCACTGTCCCCACCGTAATAAATGTACTCTCAAAATCTCCTGGACTCATGTTGTGAAATCTTTTCTGCATGAAGTCAAGAACCCCCACACTACAGGGGGGCCTGAGGCAGACCTGTTCTAGGCAGTGTCTGTGTGATAACAAAGCCCATTCAAAACCCATGTCCTAGTTCTTAGGGGCCTTAGAAAATGGTTCCATGAAAATGATCTCTCCCACAAAAATCCAAAATAGTCTTTTGTTTCAGGCAGCTATTCATCTCACTTCACTATCTCAGAATACTTACGTTGATTTCTAAATCTTACCTATCTATTATAGCTTTTATCATCAAAAACTTCTTCATGAAGTTTTCCTTGACTACTTGGGAGCATATTGATTTCTCTTTCTTCCTGAGCCAGCAGTTAGAATTGTTTAACTTTAGAGGTAAAAACGATCTTAGACTTGATCTAGGTTAAGCCCTTCATTTAATAATAAGGAAACAAATGGTTAGCAAGGTTATGAAACTTTCCCTCAGAGTATTCTTAATGACCATGACTCACATTTTCGTTTTCAATTTTGTATTTTCTTTAATTTTGTACCAGTGGGGATTAAAAACTCCTTGGGAGCTAGAACTAGCAGAAGATTCAGCAAGTTACTGAGCAAATACAAATTAAGTGCCAACTATGGGCCAAGCAATATTTTAGAATCTGGGATGTGAAACTACCACTGATACGAGTCTAACTTTTATGTAACCACAGCCTGTGGATAAAGCAGATGTTAATCAGACAATTACAAAACAGGAAATATAAGCCACTGTATGATTAAATTTGTGATGTGATATGAAGGAAAACTAAATAATGCCATGAAACAGACACTAGAATATTTAATATGGGCCAGAAGGACAACCAATAATTTTTCAAAAAACTGATTACTCCAAATGAAATCTGAAGAATGGGTATAAGTCAGGCATCAAATGAAATCTGACGAATGGGTATAAGTCAGGCATAAGTGGGGGCATGTTTTCATGTAGATAAAACTATGAGTCCAAAAATATTTAGCCTGAAAGTAGTTTAAAATTTTACAGAAAAAAAAAAGAGAGAAAGCCACTGTGACTAGAGCAACAAGGTGAGGGGAAACTATGAGTGAATGTGGCAGAAGTCCAGTTTGGGGACGCACCATGTGCAGTGTCCATCAATGAGGTCTGTCACTGAAGACTTAAAATCTTACTCAATAGAAAGCATTCAGAAAGTTATTATATTATATTATATATATTAACACACATAAAGTTATTATATATTATTTCTACACAATTTGATTACTTATCAAATTATTTCACATTTAAAAATAATTGGTTTTGTATTCAAAATGCCATTTTTATATTAAAATGTTATGATTTTTTGTCAATAAAAGGTGGAAAATACAAGAAAAATGGAAATGGGAGACCCTGGGATAGCCCTAAGGAAGGAAGTAAATAGTTTGATTAAGGTGGTACCTGAAGACATGGAGAAGCATGTGTAATTAGAAAATGTTTGAGTTAGTAATATATATATAGGACTTGATGTTTTAGAGACAAGGTATCATAGATAACTTCTGGTTTTCTGGTATCACCAGCTGGTACACTCAGAAACAAAAATGACCAATGTTTCAAATTTAAGGCTATTAAACTTTAGAGGCCCGTGATAAATCTAAGTGAGCACATTATGTAGAAGATTACCAATAATGTTCTGGAGATATACATTTGAGAATTATTATCATAATAAAAATGTAAATCCATAGAACTATATAAAATTACCAAGGAGAGAATATCAGGGATAATCCTGATGAATTAAAATATTTCTGAGGTCAGGTAGAAGTAGAAAAACCAGCAAAAGAGTCTGATAAATAGCACCTACAGTAGAAAAGAAAAGCAAAGTATGTCAAATATCATGAAAGATGAGAACAAATAATATACCTGACAAAGTTACAACCCCCCAAATATTTTAAGATGAATGAGTGAAACTACTCATTTGTATTAAATGCTGCCAAGTCAATTAAGATAGGAACTGAAAATCATCCATTGAATTTAACGTAAAAATCAATGATGACTTTACAAGAGTGGTTATTATAATGGGGCTAAAGGAAAAAGTGGGAAAGAATATCAAATTAAAGTGGGCTTAAGAATGAATGGGTTTCAGCTCATAAGGCCAACCAAGATTAGTATTTAGAATATATATTAAGAGTAAAGCAAACAAACACAAATCTAGGTAGAAAAATGGGGAAAACACAAAAAGGTAGTTCCCAAAACAGAAACCTTAATGACCCAAAACACATGAAAAGACATTCAACAAATAACCAGAAAAATGTAAGAACACTAGAGTGACATACTGTGGCAGGCAGCCTCCAAGATAGCCTGAAATATCCTACAACTCACATTCTATATAATCCCCTTCTCTAGAGAGTAGGCTGGACCTAGTGACTTATTAGTAAAATAAGACAATGGTGATTAGATATCTCTTTCTGATATAAGGTTATAAAAACAACCATCACTTCCATTGTATTTATGTTCTACAATTCTTTTGCTGACTTTGAGTGAAACTAAATGCCATATTGTCGGTTGCCCCATAGAAAGGCACACATGGCAAATAACAGAAGGAGGTGTCTTCCGGGAGTCCATGAGGATCATTGTACATGACCTACCCTGTAACCACACGTAATAAACTAAATATCGATAATACCTATATGAGCAAGGTTAGAAGAAACCTTCTTCAGTGAAGCCTTCAGATAAAAACACAGCCCCAGCTAACATGTGATTGCTACCTATAAGAGAACCTGAGACAAATACCCAGCTAAGCCTGCATGAATGACTCACAGAAACTTTAAGATAGAGTTTGTTGCTTTAAGGCATTAAATTCTGGGGCAATTTGCTATGCATCGATGAATAACAAATATAAGCACCATCTATACTCCTCAAGTAGCCAAAAATCTCAACATTTGTTTAAAACATGATGTTAAGGATTGGAGAAAAGGGAAAGATTCATGTACTGCTGATAGGATGTAAGTGTAAACTGGCTCAATCACTTTGAAAAACAGTTGGACTGTCTCTAGTCCACTGAAGATGCTGTACCCTCTGGCCACCAATACTCCTTGTAAAGAAAATATCACATAGAAGAAAATAAATATTATGGTTATCATATGATTATTTATAAGAGTGAAAATGGACAATTTAAATATTTATCAATATGAGAATGAATACATTTGATATATTCATTCTCTGGCACACTATATTAAAGGAAACATAAATGAACTAGATTCTATGTATTAACATAATGCAACAGTATGAATACTTGAATATGATTATGTAGATATAAAATATAAACAATATAATACTGTTTTATAAATAGATATAAATATTATACAATATAAAAATTAGAGTATACATGGTATACATCTACTTTAAGATAATAGTCATGATTTAATTGGTGTGATTTACTTGTACTCATAGTATAATTTTTCTTTGAAAAAAGATCCAAAGTGAATATGGCAAATTACCAACATCAGTGAAATCTGAGGGCGGTGCAAACAGCTATGCGTCATTTAATTCTCTGTTTTTGTTTGAAATATTACATAATAATTTAAACTTTAAGAACTGTTTATAAGAATCAGGTAGAGAGAGACATTATTTATAAGAAACACTTTCAAGAAGCTTGATTATGAAAGCAATGAAGACATTAGAATTTGTGAGGTCAAGAAAGAAATTGATCTTATTTTCTTATTATTTTTTAAATGGAAGAAACTAGAATATGTGTAGATAATAAGGAGGATGACTTGCCCTGAGATAGACATTGAATGTCCAGAAAATGAACAAAGTAAAACCAATGAATTAAAGAAATGGGTGTAAAACTACAGTCCTTGATAGGACACACATTCCTCCCACTGTGATGAAAGATGGAAAGACAGAGTAAGTACAGATGCAGAAAAAGATTAAAACGTCCATATCACCCAAAGCAATCTATAGATTCAGTGCAATTCCTACTAAAATACCAATGTCGTGTTTCACAGCATATATATATATATATATATATATATATATATATATATATACCCCACACACACACACACACACGGAACCACAAATGACCCTGAATAGCCTCAGTAATCTTGAGAAAGAAGAACAAAGTTGGAGGTATCATGCTACCTGATATCAAACTACACTATAAGGTCATAGTATTCTAAAGAATATGGCACTGGCATAAAAGCAGACATACAATGAAAGAGAACAGCTCATAATAAACTCACACCTTTATGTTCAATTCACATTTGATAAAGAAAGGAGTAACATACAATTGGTGAAAATCTATTCATTAAATGGTATTGAGAAAACTGGACAGACACATGAAAAAAGAAAGGAAAAGAAAAGAAAAGAAAAGAAAAGAAAGAAAGAAAGAAAGAAAGAAAGAAAGAAAGAAAGAAAGAAAGAAAGAAAGAAAGAAAGAAACTAGACCACATCCTCACACCACAAAATGAAAAGCTCAAAATGGATTAAGACTAAAATGTAAAACTCCAAACCATAAAAATCCTAGAAGAAATCTCAGTAAGCAGTAAAATCTCAGACATTTCTTGTAGCAATCTTCTTTTTGACATATCTCCTCAGGCACAGAAACAAAAGAAAAAATAAACAAACTGACTTCATCAAATTAAAAAGTTTTGGCACCATAAAGTATACCATCAACAAAACAAAAGACAACCACTGAATGGGAGAACATTTTGACCAATAATACAAGTGATAGAAAGTTAATATCCAAAATTTTTAAAGAGCTCATCGAACAGAATACCAAAAACAATAACCCAATTTTAAAAATGGGCAAAGGAACTGAATAGACATTTCCCCAAAGAGGACATACAGGCAGCCAATTATCAGAGAAATGCAAATTAAAACCACAATGAGATATCACCTAACTCCTGTCACAATGGGCATCATTAATAAATCAACAAATAAATGCTGGTGAGGATGGGAAGAAAAGGGGACCCTCGTGCACTATCGCTGGGAATACAGATTGGTGCAGCCACTATGGAAAACAGTACGAAGTTTCTTCAAAAATTTAAAAATGGAATTGTCTTATGACTCAGCAATGCCAGTTCTGGGAACATATTCAAAAAAATGTGAAACATTAATTTGAAATAATATATTAAAACCTATGTTCATTGCAGCACTATTTACAATAGCCAAGATTTGAAAGCAACCCAAGTGCCCATCAGTAGATGACTGGATACAAAAGTGGTGGCACATTTACACCATGGAAAAAAAAAGTGAAATCTCACTTTTTGCAACTGCATGGATGGAACTAGAGGATATTATGCTAACTGAAATAAGCCAGTCAAAGAAAGACAAATACTATATGATTTCACTTATCTGTGGATTCTAATGAACAAAATACTTAAACAATTAGAACAGATTCATGGATGTAGAGAAAAGAATTACAGCTGTCAGAGAGGAGTTTGGGGGACTGGGTGAAATAGGTGAAAGAGTTAAGCAAAAACAAAGAAAGAAGAAGGAAGGATGAAAGGGAAGAAGGAAGGAACTCATAGATACAGACAACAGTGTGGTGATTACCAGAGGGAAAGGAGTGGAGGGAGGTAGAAGAGGGTAAAGGAGAGATAAAGAAGAATGGACGGAGACTTGACTCCAGACTTGACATGGAGTGGTGAACACATAATACAATATACAGATGATGTATTATAGAATTGTACACCTGAAACCTACATAATTTTGTTAATCAATGTCTCCCCAATTAATTCAATTAAAAATTGATCCTGTCTCCAGTATAAAAAGACTGAGATATAAATTTCTATAAGGTTTCTGATAGCTATAATAAATAAAAAATATGAAGGAATTAACAGTTATATGTCTTCTTGTAAACACTTGGAAGCCTTTAATTTTAAAAAGGCTACAAATCTTTATAAGGTAAACATAGTAATGCAACAGGAAAAATGGAATTTCTACCATTATTATGGGTACAATCTTTCCTAATTTATACATTTGATTTATGCTTTTATGATGATTGCTTTATAAGTAAATTTCAACACATTGCTTGAAATTAAACAGTGAATTCAAATTGTTCTTCAGACATATTCACCTTTTAAATGTTTAGGACATAAATTAGGTGAAAATGATTATCTTGAATTTTACTGTGCTTGTACAAGCATGCTGCTAATTTATATATCTAATGAAAAGTATAAATAAATCAGTCATGGGGTGTCTACTTTTTCTAACCTTAGTTTGTACTTCAATGTTGTAACCTTCAATGTTGTAACCTATTTATAAAAATCTGGTATAAATGGAGTCAATTGCAAATAAAGAAATTCTAAAGCTAGGCAACAGTGATATAGATCTAGGTATCAGACATCAAATAATAGAGACTTTTATCTTTGCAAATATAGTAATAATATTTGAACCTAAAACTGGCAGATCTCTAATTCTGAAACCAAACTCTTATATCATGTTTATGTCAAAGTGTCATATAAAATATTAAATTCTTGAAACAGGTTTTAGTATCAAGCAAAAATGAATATTTACTGGAAGTTTCATTCAGAGTTTGTTTGTATTCAGTTAGTTTCCATCACACAGAATGAAATTCCTATATCGAATGGGATTTTTTCCTTGATTTCTGCTTCTGCTGATTCATTGTTAGTATACAAAAATGCCTTTGATTTCTGGATATTGACTTTATAACCCGCTGTTCTGCCAAATTCATTTATTAATTCAAGCAGTTTTTTGGTAGAGGCTATAGGATTTTCTATGTACACTATCATGTCATGTGCAAACAATGACAGTTTTGTTCCCTCCTTTCCAATTCAAATGCCTTTTATTTCCTTTTCTTGCCTGATCGCTGAGGCTAAAACTTCCAATACTATATTAAATAAAAGTGGTGAAAGTGGACAACCTTGTCTTGTTCCTGATCTTAGTGGAAAAGATTTTAGTTTTTGCCCTTTGAGTATGACATTGGCTATAGGTCTTTCATATATGGCATTTATTATGTTGAGGAATGCTCCCTCTATTCCCATTTTTCTGAGTACCTTTATCATAAATGGGTGTTGTACCTTATCAAAAGCTTTTTCCTCATCTATTGATATGACCATGTGGTTTTTGTCATTGCTTTTGTTTATGTGGTGTATTACTAAAATTGGACCTGCCTTTTGACCCAGCAATTCCACTGCTAGGAGTGTATCCTAAGAATCCTAAAACACCAATCCCAAAGAACATGTGCACCCCAATGTTCATAGCAGCACAATTTACAATAGCCAAGAGTTGGAAGCAACCGAGATGCCCGTCAGTAAATGAATGGATCAAAAAACTATGGTACATATACACAATGGAATTCCATGCCACAGAAAGAAAGAAGGAGCTCCTACCTTTTGCAACAACATGGATGGAACTGGAAAGCATTATGCTGAGTGAAATAAGCCAGGTGTTGAAGGACAAATACCATATGATCTCACCTTTAACAGGAAGCTAAACAACAAAACAAACAAGCAAGCAAAATATAACCAAAGACACTGAAATAGAGAACAGGCTGACAGTGATCAGAGGGAAGAGGGGAGGGAATTTCAGGGGAAATAGGGGAGGGATTTAGAGGAACATATATAGAGGATACATGGACAACAACTGAGAAGGGTGGGAATGGGAGGGAGGGGGGAACAGGAGGGGTGGGATAGGATGGGAGTAATAGACAGAAAACTGTGCTTGAAAAATAATTAAATAAATTTAAAAAAAGAAAATGTAAGAAATTCCTCCTCTTCCAGGATGCTTCCTTTCTCTTACAGTGAATTTTTCCGTGAGGTATATCGTCAGGACCACATGAAATATACAAGGTGGAAAAACAATTTACTTAAGTTCTTCAGAAAAAAAGCCAACAATAGTTTATTGATGTTCTGACATTTCTAAGAGTACAGTATTGGATAGACTTGAACAACCATGGTAATTTCTGAAATAAAAGATAGGAAAACCAATGGTTCAAGGAAAAGAGTATAATAACTGCTGAAAAGACTTTGTTACTGTTGACTTCATCTAATAGATTGCCGACCAGGCATTTATTAACTGGATCCATTTATACTCATATTATATGGCAGCTGAAAAATACCACATTTCTAGGAATTACTTCTCTATTTGATGAAAATGCACCTCTCTAATGAATATTCAGTATAGGAGCATAAGGGAAATTGAGATTTCTGCTCTCCCTCTAATTAAGTCCCTCAATGTACAGCTCTGTGTTTCAGTGGTTGTAGGTTGAACTGTTTCAGTGACCAGAGAGAAACAGAATCCCTTTTCTGATCAAGTTAGAACCAAAAGAATATCAACCATCAGTGAGACGCATATGTATCACAAGGCATTTTACTAAGTATGTTAAGGACTACCAGGAAAGAATATGGTATGACAGCAGTCCTGAGGACCCTGTACTTGTATAGAGCCAAAGCCTATGCGGAAGTCAATTACATTCTGTACTGCAAGATACTTACTGTACACACACTAGGGACATGTAAGTACTTAAGTGATTTGATTTCTTAGTAGCAGTTGAAACTCTTAATTATTTCAGTCTTTGGAATGCCTGATTGTATGGTTTTGGGTTGTTTTATTTATTTATTTATTTGTTTATTTGTTTGTTTAACCTCTAGGCCTCCTGTACAAATTTCTCTACTTGCAAGGTTTCTATTTCCCCCCTAAACTGTATCTACAACATGAGAACCTTCAGCATTCCAGAAGCCTTTGTCCTTCTGGAATAGAGTGAGATCCTAAATAACATCTCTCCAGGTGAGTATCATATAGATGACTTCCCATCAGCTTTTCCAACATCTAAATCATGATCTTCTTGAACACATGATCATAATCACAAACATACTCTCTGTGGTTAATACCTCAGCAAAAATAAACATTCACCCATTTTTCCAAATGAAAATATGGTGATTATTCTGGACTGTTCATCCCTCATTTCAGAAATCCTGTCAGACTGTTTTTTTGAGTCATCTTTTCTTGCCTAGATTAATGGAAATGCCATTTAACTAGCTCCTTGATTGATTTTTTTACAGAACAACTGAGAGTAATTTTTCTAAAACAGACATCAGATAAACTTACTCACCCACCTAAATCCATTCAATGGCTGCAAGCCTTTTAGGATAAATGGATGTCTGTGTCATGCCTTGCATGATTGCCAGTGATCTGTGCCCTTCTTTATCTCATCATTCTCACCTTTCACTGTAAAATTTAAGTACACTAACTTACTGTGAATTCTCCCAGTTCTTGCTCAATACAGAGCCTATTAAATATTAACTAACAATGTGGAACATAAACTATTCTCTCTCCTTATAATTCTATTCTCATATTCTCTCTTCCACCTGACTAATTCTTATTCACTATTTTAGCTTAAGTTTGTCATTACCTCTTTGGAGAAGTCTTCTCCATTAACCAATAAAGAGCTCTGCTAAGTATAGGGCACTTTGCAAATACACAGGTCAACTCTGAAAGTTCATCTCAAAGTATTTTATTGCCATTTTTATGTTTCTAGCACTCACTAAATCCTAGCTGCCTGGGAAGCAGTGTCTACTCATAATTTCTTCAGCAATTGGCATTTTTCCTCGTCTATAATAGTCTCTCCAAAGTATCTGTTGATCCAGTGCTATATTCTGAGAAAAGAAGTTGCAATGTGGGCATCAGATTTCTGCTAACACCTATAAAATGAGAAGACTGATTCAGATGCTATCATTGGACACCTCTAGGACTAGGATTAATTTTAAACTTCTCTGAATGCATAAAGACTCCCAAAGTTATTCAGGACAGTAGCTAAGGGGATGGGTTATGAAATTGGATATTTTAAATAATGATATTATTAATATTTAAATATAAATATGCATAAGTGTTGATATGAAACATTATTATAATTCAATTTAAGTGGCACATGGGTTCTGCCTTGCTGGCCAGTTTCAACAGTTTCAAGTACTACATTGCTTTGCAGACTTATGTAGATGTTCAAGCAGTATTAAATGTAGCCTTATATAAATGGGTAATTTAAATGGTTTTTAAAGTATTTTGTCCATTTGAGTTCCTTCTGTTTATTTTTTTACTTAAATAACTTCCTCATGAACAATTTCTGTCAATATCCCAATATCATTTATATCGATGTCCCCTCCTCAGTCTTCTAGGATTTTAGATTTACTCTGCTTTCCTCACAATCTCCTGTGCTGCCCAAAATTACCTGTCTAAGCCCTGCAGTTTGTTCAAAAGAAGGGAATTGTGAAAACATTGAGCAGAGCACAAAACCACCTTGAAACCTAAATTTTTATGTAGCCCAAGTATTACCCTCTCTCCTCTCTCTTTATCTCTCTACCTCTGAGCCCTAGTTTCATGGTCTGCAGAAGACATGCTCATATTTTATGACTTTCATTGTTCTTAAGAGCTTTATTAATATATCACCTGCTTCTCAGAAAAGAAAAGGCTGGGCCTTAGGGGAAAAGAAGAACACAGATAAATGGAAGGGACGGAGGACACTGAACAAGGCTTGACCAAAATAAGTAATTCCTGCCCCATGCACAGGGGACTGGAAGTGATCCTGCTCTACTGGCCCAACCAAATTGCAGAAAATATGCAAACCTGTCTGAGTGCTTAATGTGCCAAGCACTGTTCTAAGACCTTCTTGAGTATAAATCATTCACCATCCCAGGAGTCCTACTCTTATCCTTTTTTATGGATAAGGAAAATTAAATGGCATGGTTTGTGATAGAGTCAAGATTTGAAATCATTTCATTGACCTCATGCTTCTCCTGGGTCTACACGATTAGGAAATCCCTAAAGCTGCATACTGAAGAATGTGGGCTCATTATCATTGGATTGTTCCTGAAAAATAAAGGAACACAGCATAATCTTTTCCTTTATACATTTTTAGGGAACAAGTGGCATCTTTAGATATCATAATGAACATAAAGATACAATTCTCACAAAAATTAGAAACAGAAAAGGATATACTAAATGACAGTGGGTGAGAAAGCACCCTTTTACTTCTTTTCTGGGTTTCACTATATTCCTACACATGATTACATCCCATCTCTGCCTGTTATTTTTCTTGCTGAATAATTTTTCACAGACACTGTTCTGCATACTCATCATCTTTAATGTTCCTTCTGATAGTTCTTTAAAAAATGTCTTTATGTCTCTTTTCAACAGAATGAATAACTGCCATAACATTACTCTAAATTTTTCATCCTGTAAGACATTAAGAAACAATGCTTGATTATTTAAAGACAGTATTGCCACATTTTGGAATAGTTGTCTGCAAGGAACTATAGATTCATCACAGCTGGGTTCACACCATGCAAATTGCCTCTCTCTTTTTTAAAATATTTATTTATTTCTTTTAAGCGAGATGGAAAAGAGGAGAAATAGAGGGAGAGAAACATGGATGTGTGAGAGATACATCAGCTGGTTGCCTCTCGCACTCCCCTAACCAGGGACCTGCCCTGTAATCCAGGCATGTGCTCTGATTGGGACTTGAACTGGCGACCTTTTGGTTCACAGGTTGTGCTCAATCCCCTGAGCCACATCAGCCAAGGCACAAATTGTCTCTTTTTTGGTATTCTTTCTTTGTCCTCGTGCAAGATTATTATGCTATACTATCCCCGTTGAGTATAATTCTCTACAACTATTCTATTTACCATTTAACCTAACTTAGGTTGGGATCTGTTCTTGTCATTTGAAGAGGTACATAATGAATGGAACACTAGTCATTTTTTCTGGTGCCTTCTGGATTAAATTTACTGTACTTCTAAAGACATAAAAAAGACAAATTTTATTCTGTGTTTTTTTAAAAATTGCCCAAGTAGTCTAATGTGAAAATATGCCTGACCTACTTTGAAAGGGTCACTGCACCATTGTCTAGTAATAATTGATAATAAAAATAATGATAATAATGTCTTCAGTTGGTATAATAATTTATTTTACAGATTAACTTAATCTTCACAGCAAATTTATGAAGTGGCCTTGTTATCTCCAATTTTAAGAGAGAGAAAGTAAGTCTTACAGGTTATAACTTTTCACTGTCATTCTTATAATAATGCTTTTGGCATTACCATGCTCTTGGTTGGAGCTGTGATTTGAATCACGTCTGTCTGATTTTATCCATCTATTATAAATAAAAACAGCTGGCTTAAACAATGACTATCTCCTTGATCATCCTCACTACAAAAAAATATATCCACTCATATATGATAACGCTGCTGGAATTCTAAAAAATTAATTAGTGAGGTCCTAAATAACATCACGTCCAAAGGCTCAGGGCCAAAGTCTGTTGAAAGCATTGTAAAAATTGCTGATCCAATGTTACAGTGATTCAGTTACTGCAAAACTCTAGGGGCAAAAATAAAAACGTCCTGTATGTTCTCTCATCTATTTTACCCTATAAAAAGAATAAATTCTTGTTTATAAATGAAAAATGCCTTTATGAATTGAAAAAAGATAGAGTGCTTAGTTCTGCTTGAAATAACTGAAATTTCGCCCTTTGAAAATAACTCCACTTATATCTAAGCTTTTTATAATTCTATAATTTAGAAATGCCCTTTCAAACATATATTGCATATCCAACTCAAGGTCAACTTGTATACGTGTTCTAGGTACAACTTTATTTATCTATTTTTTTCTCTCTTAAAAATTTTAGCAAACTTAGTACAACCCTGAAAAAAGACAAATTGCTGTTAACATGTAAGTTTAAGGTGGGTAGAATAGTGTCAAATTAAAGTAAGTCTAGAGTTGAAAGTACGATATTATCAAAATAAATTAAGAATTTAAAATAGTGTGTTTTGATATTTAAAAGAAATATAAATGCATATTAAGTGATCATTCCAATTATATAAAATCATCAAACAGTCATAATATAAAATAGAAATTAAAGAAGTTACCTTGAATTATCAGAATTATTAAATTAAAATGATAGTTCTACAACCATAAATAAAATGTGCTGTGTGTTCTTATTTTAAAGTTATTCTATATTGGCTTTTAATGTAAATTTTATCTACACATTATTTATTCTTGTTTAGCATTCTGGGTACTTTGAATTATTCATGATGGGTTAGAGGCAACTAAAGACTCAGAAGAACTCTGAAGACATATACATTACCATACACAGTCACATTCTAATTTTCCATTTTGAAATTTTAGGAATAAAACAATTAAGAAATAATACATCAATTATTCCCCACCATTTCTCAGCAGATAAATTGGAGGAACCACTATAATGATTAAGCATCTGGAGAGATTCAATTATGAGAGAAGATTAAGGAACTAAATATGTATAATTTGGCTTAATGACAACAACTAAGTGAGGATATGGGTGACTGTTGTCATATTTGCATATCTTCAAAGATGGAAATCATTCATTTACCACTTAATAATGGGCAATAGAAATTGGAAAAGAAACGCAGACAAAATCAAATAACATAATTTTATAATAATCTTTATGTGTTATAGAATTATACTTGGAGAAAAATAGATTAATGTAGCATCTGGCCAGGGGCAAGTTTTCCTAATTTTAAAATCAGCCAATTTTTTTCACACCTCACCCAAGGACATTTTATTTTTCATTGCTTTTAGAGAGAGGAAGGGAGACAGAGAAATACATTGATATGAAAGAGAAACATCCATTGGTTGCTTTCTAGGAATTGAACCCACAACCTAGGTATGTGCCCTGATCAGGAATCAAACACACAAGCTTTGGGTTATGGGATGATGCTCCAACCAAATGAGCCCCACTGTTCAGGACAAAAGGCAGCCATTTTTTTTTGGCTATCAGACATGTTTATATATTATATATACTATTTTTCAATATTTGCCTGTCAAATAAAAATATTATTTTTAACATGGCATCTTACAAGATTGGAAATTTATAGTTGATAAAAACACAGCCATTTTTCTACTTTATTTTAATTGTACATAAGTAAATAGAGTAATCAGCATAAAAATGTGTCACCCCTCACATTTTAGCTTACTAAATGAGTGTGTTCTGGATGGCCTATTAGCTCATGAGTTTGTAAACTCATAAAACACAGTAAGTCACTGAATCAGTACAGAACTGTTCTACACAGGTGTAAGGTTGCTATTAGGTTCAGTCTCATTTATGCTCTCATTTAATGTTCTGGAAAGATGTGTTATATGCAACATTTGTTATTTTCATATTACATTTAAAATGTATCAATATGTAGGGATTAAGATGTATTCAAGAAAAAATAGGTTACCTGAAGAAATAGCGGAAAGTAAGGAAAAAGGATTCACAGACATGGACAACAGTGTGGCAATTGCAGGGAACAGAGAAGGAGGTGAAAGGGGACTAAATGGTAATGGAAAATACAATTAAAAATTTTTAAAAATCTAAATGTGAAAATAAACAAGAAATTTAAGTTTCCCAGGTGGTTCTAATATACATGGGTGCGATGGTACTGAGGAGGTGTGGAGGGAACTACAGGAAAAAAAAAAAAGGAAAGAGAAACTATTCACTGTGCTACAAGTACTTTGCTAGGAGCTTTCATCTCTCTCTCTCTCTATATATATATATGTAGACAGAGATTGTTTAGTAGTTATATCATTTATAAATATTAATAATAGGTGCAACTCAATCACTTAAGGGCACAAAGAGAGTATAAGGATTACAGTTTTGAGTTGCTTAATTCAATGCTCATGCTTATTTTTAGTTTTTATCCCCAAGACAAACTGTTCTTTGTTTTTTATATTTAACATGTAATCTGCTATATTCCCAGGTTACATCTCTGGTGCTGAGATATGCTTTTGCACACTGGCATGACCTTCCAGTCAAAGTTCTATTTTAGAGGTGGTATTTAATTTTATGTTGCACTGTGCTTGGCATTTACTATTAAATAATGTCAGGTTTTTAAATGGTCTTTCTAGTAGGGTTTTTGCAAGCATACAGATATTTTTTGTATTTTGAACTTTGCTACATTCTAAAAATGTGCCAAATATAAAATGAAAGTGTTGGCACTATAGAAGGTAAAACTGAAGGAAATATGACATTATTGGTAGGCAAAATAAAGTATGTTCTCAGTCTTCAAGCGCCTTCCTTGAGACTGAGAACAGTCTCTTAATTTATTATATGTTGAGAAAGCTGTTAAAAAGAACAGGAAACCTGGTCAGGTGGTTCAGTCAGTTGGAGTGTTGGTTCCTATGCACCAAACCCATGCACCGAAAAAGGTTGCAGGTTTGGTTTCTAGTCAGGGCACACACTTAGGTTTCCAGTGCCATGCCCAGTTAGGGAGCATATGAGAGGCAACCAATGATTTCTCCCTCCCTCTCTCTCTCTTTTCTTTCCCCTCTCTCTCTAAAATCAATGGATATATTCTTGAGAAAGGAGGAAGAAGAGGGGGGAGAAGTGGGGAAGGGGAGGAGAAGGAGGAAAAGAAGAAGAAGAAAGAGAAGGAGAAATAATAATATACATACTACTTTGGAGCTATACAATTTAAAGCTTCTGTCTAAATATGAGGTTTAGTGTGTGAAGAAATAAAGAAAATTTTAAAGTTATTGATTTAAGCATAAATTAATGTTCCTTCGATATGAAGGTAAACATCTACTAGTCATTGAATTTTTGATAAGAATACAGATTACTAGAAGAAACTTAATAAATAAAAATAGTGGAGTTATTAACTTTCTGTTGACATATAAAAAGTCTGGTAAGATACCATCACCTTCAACATTATGAAAACATTCTACTCAACTCCATTGCAAAAACTGCTATTTTTTGCGGTCTGTCTCTACCAGTTCACTGTAAACTCATGAGAGCATATACCTTGTATATTTTACTCACTTTCTTATTCCCAGTGCCTAGAGCAGTGCTTATCACAAAGTTTAATATTTATCAAAGGAATAAAAAACATACCAGGAAGCTTTATTCTAGATATTAAAATTGCTTTCCTTTTTTCTAAAACTGCAACCTCAAATAACCTAAGAGAATAATACACTGAGTAAATAATTCTTCTTTAGACATGTATTCTAAGTTTTATACTTAATGTATAATATTATGAGCATACATATGGTAAATTCATACAATGACTAGAGATTTTTTTGTATTGTGCCGAATCCCCTTATGTAGTGGAAGTCTATTACTAAACTTTTGGACATTTGACTTTCATAAGCCTTTTAAGGGCTATGTTAGATAATAAGGAAAGTAGCTTCTACTTCTTTGGGTTCTACAACAAGAAAGCTGGTAAAAATCTCTCCTGAAAAACCAAGAATAAATTTCACAGTGGATTAAGTATCAATTGTGTGATATGGAAGACTATTGAGACAGAGATCCCTGAGTTACTAGTGTGTGCACTTAGGTGCTCAGAGAATACTAGAGAAAGTTCTGACAAAAAATAAAAGTATTTGATTGGAGGAGCCTGACAGATTTTATAACTTATGCTTATGCCAGAAAGAAGTAGAAGTTTCTCAGGGAGTTATGGATTAAATGTGAGCTATTGAGTATAAAAGAAAAAAGAAAAACCTCTGTTAAGTTATCTGAGATGCATTTAGAAATCTACTCTCCATCTCTTACTGCTTCAAATCTTCTTCTCCTGACTTCCCCATTTCTATTTATGTCCTCAGGAACAAAGTTTGAAACTCTGATGTCATACCAGACCCTTTTCTCTTCAAGTTTCCCAGAATCTAACTCTTTTTTGTTTCTCGATTATCATTTGAATTGAATGCCTGGTTCACACCTTCAACAAATGTGAGTTAACTACTACATCCTCATTGGCCATAGAGCCCCAGTACATCATCTGCAGAAGATAATTTGATCATAACATACCCTTATAAACTTTCAGTGTTTTCATTGTCCAGAGAAATACATGTATCCAAATTCCTCAGTATATTTCACTTAATTTTGCCATAGCAGGTGTTCTAATCCACTTAGTTGCTCACTAAGCCTTGAAAACTTTATGCACTTCCCACTTACTAGACCTTTAAACAAATTGTATACCCACTCCTAGAGTGCTTTGCCCTGTTCTATACGATAGATTTCTAAGTATTGCAAAAGCCACTCCACATGTCAACCTTTTTAAGGCAGTCATCTTAGATCCATAATGCAGAATTATCTGTTTCATTGTTGTGTCCATTAATGCAGTGTCTGTAATCAAATCTTAACTTCATCACTTGTAACCTAGACGTCCTTACAAAAGTACTTACACTCTCAGTTTCCCTAAGTACCTGCCTCAGAATTGTGAAAATTACATGTGTTAGTACAGGGAAGTACTTAGACTAATGCCTGAAAGGTAGGTATTTAATAAGTGCTTTAATGGTAGTTAAAAAAAAGTACTATAGGCTTTTTCAAGTCATACTGCTCTGTAATTTTTATTCTGAAAGGAAGTCTTCCTATGATAGACTATAAATTAACATGGGAAAAGGCAGTGTTTTGTTTTTATTTAGATTTTTAGTGACCCAAACAGTAACTGTTATCATTAAATTTTCAACATTTATTGAATGACTGTTATTCACACATAACACATAATTTGGTGTTATACCTGTATTTATAAAGAGATAAATGTGATTTTCCTGATCCTCGAGTGGCTTATAATGTATTTTGGGAAATAAACCTTGCACAGAACATTAGAAATTACACTAATTGCTTTCAAACTAACGTTCTACATATGAAAGAATGTGTAACTTCAAGGCAGGCACAGATGATAGAAGGAATTGGGGAATATTCTTGAAACATGAAAACTTGGAATATTCTTAAAATGATGGCATATATTACAGAAGGCATTTTGGGTGAGTAGTCTTGTGTAGAATGGCATAAGATCAATTTGGCTTATGCAGAAGATTTTTTGTAGGATAAAAGCAAAAATCAGGGCTTGCAAACAGTAACACTTACAGGCAGGTGCAATAAGTGAGTAAAGGAAGCCAGATATATGACAATAAAAATGTAGGAGTCTGGCAAACTAGGGGAGCTTAATCCTTGAGTAGAGGAGGAAGCCATCCCTCAACTATAATATAAATGTTATCCCATGGGAATGGATAGCACATGCTTTTTAAAAATGAGATCTCTTCTGCCCTGTCCAAGTTGTTCAGCTGGTTGGAGCATCTTTGCAGTGCACGAAGGTTGTGGGTTTAATACCTGTCAGGCAATAAATCAATTCTTCTCTCTCTCTTCCCCTTCCTCTCTCTAAATATCAATAAATTTAAACATTAAAAAACTAAATTAAAAAATTGATCTCTTCTGATCTTTAAAATTAGTATTTTCAACATCTTAAGAAACTGTGTAGATCAAACAAATTATGTTTGCCAAAGATTGCTGACCCTGGTTGCCAGTTTGTAGCCTCTGAAAAAGTTTGAAGTGGCCATGTGTAGATCTAGTTACCAGGTGAAATATTTATAACTCCTATGTTAGTAAAGAACCATTGAAGGTTTTTGAGCAGAAATGTTACATGCTCAGGATTAGTTTAAGCAGATTGTTCCAGGAAATTGTTTGCAAAATGGATTATTTTTAAAAAGTCTAAAAGCAAAATGTCTAATTTAGAAATAATTCTTTTAATCCAGGTTAAAATATTAATATCCAAACTAAGGTGTTAGCTGTGGAGCTATAAAGGGTGTGGTCTGAGGTTCAAAGCAAACCACCTGAGCCCTTTCTAATTTTAAGTGGTTCAAATTAGTGTTTTTTTCTGCTCAAGTTGTGCTAATTTCTTCTATTTCTCTTATTGTCCTTTAATTAAAAGATTTACATTATGGGAGCTCATTAAAAGAAAATCATGTCTTACCAAACAAACCTTGCCATTTTGTGTAATAATTATAGCACAAAAGAAAAGGTTAATCTGATTATACATAAGAGGATCAACAGAACATTTTCAACATCTGTGATAAGTAATCCTGAATGTTTCTCCTATGTCCTCAAACAAATAAGTAGAATTGCATATGACTTTGTAAAAGTCATCTTTGCACTCAGGCTTTTGAAAATCATCAGCTCTCATTTCCAACCTAAGGACAGAATATTGTGTTATAAAATGTACAAGGTGTTACAAGGAACCTCTTAGTTGAAGATTTTGCATGCTGTTGCAAAGACACCCAGGAAAGACAAATTTGTACTTACTGTTCAGTGATAAAGTATAATTACCTGGCTTTTCCTCTCCCGGGTGTTAAATTAAAAAGAAATGGTTAATCTATGGCTCATGTTAGGTTGTTTTTATGTATTAATAACAGTGATTATGGATAATTTTCTTACTTAACGAAATTAAAAGCTTCCACAGGAACATCACTTGACTCAGCAATGATATGCATTACTCCCAATACAGAGAAAACCATTATGGATGTGTGCCAATACTCTTAGAATTGCCAGCTCATTCTCTGAGTGTTAGAGGGATATTAGTTTTAATTTTGAAGTCTTTTCATTCAACTCCCACACACCAATCCCTGTCTTGAGCTTTCTGAAATGAATCCTCAAGTCAGCAAAATCAAATAGAGTCATTTCATCCATAAACATTAAACACCAGGTTTCGCACCTCCAGCAGTGGTGTTGCTGAGCATACGTGTAACAAAAGCCCAGGTGTGGGGGGAGGAGGTTCTGTGGTGATAACTTGCCTTGCCATGTAGTAACTCAATATTTCCAAAGTATTCTTTCTAAACCATCCCGATACAACCTGATATAATAAAATAATTCATTACAGCTCTGGCTGGTGTGGCTCAGTGGATTGAGCACTGGCCTGCGGACCAAAGTGTTGCTGGTTTGATTCCAAGTCAGGGCATATGCCTGGGTTGTGGGCCAGGTCCCCAGTAGGGGGCGTGTGAGAGGCAACCACACATTGATGTTTCTCTCCCTCTTTTTCTCCCTCCCTTTCCCTCTCTCTAAAAATAAAATAAAATAAAATCTTTAAAACATAAAATAAAATATTTCATTACAAAGAATGTTTGAAATTGCCACTCCTGTGCTACCACTTAGTAATATATCTTCCTCCATATTTTACTGACTTCTCTACACCTTCCACCCTAGTAATTCTGATGATATATTTTACATATAACTTAATGGCAGAAACTCAGGCTTAATTAAAAATAAGCCAAGTAAGTAATCCATTTTAATGAGAAAATGAAAAAATGGTGAACTCAAAGAATTGTTCTTGGTGACTGACTTATTTGCATTAATGCTTAGATAGGACTATTTTTGAAAGTATGTGCAGTGCCACGGTGTGTTGGCATTTTGTTCCATTTTATTTCTGTTCTGTTTGATTTATTGACCTTTCTCTTACTCAAAATGGTTATCAGTTAAGATGCTTTATTAACCAGAACTTTTAAACTCATCATGTCAGAGTGGCTTAAAAAAATCAATTTGAAATATAACATCATATCATGATGTCCCTTCTGAATTATCAAAGAAATATGTATACTTTTACTACCCAACTCATTTTTTCAGTGTAACATATAAAACCTTCCAGATTTTTGAATTTGAAATTTAAGCTTTAAACTGTTCAGAAGGCTATTAAAGAACCATATAATTTCAATTGCTTCTTGCTCCCTATTGGTACCCGATTGCGGTCCCTGGGCATTATATGACATGCATAATGCGTCCTGAGCTGGCACTTTATCTCTCTTGATAAAAGTAAGCTTAGTCGCCATCCCTGACTAGATGCCTGAAAGCATCTAACTGATACTTTATTCTTGATTTGTTGCTGTCCTGGCAGTAATCTCTTCTCACCACAAGCCCTTCCCTTATAGCTACTCAATGATCCACTCCTACCTTGCCATGTTCCCCAACCATTATCTGGTATGATGGGCTATATTTACTTCAGACGGCTCATATGAGCTCTAAATTTATATTTTCAGTGGTCTATTGCAAATGGTCATTTACTACCTATCCCATGACATGCACTCAAAGGACATACGATGAAACCCCTTGTATCCTCTCATCTTAAAGCTGTATCTTGAGGAGTACTAGTGATGTTGTAGAAGGTCGATCCACTTTTAATCATAACAACTGCTCTTTTGGGACTATACTACATACCTAGTAATCTGCATTCCCTATACATACTACCTCATTTAATCCTTACAACTAGTGAGAAAACACATTAATAACCTCGTTTTATAGTGACCTTATCTCTGTAAATTTTAGTTTTTTCACCTTTTAACTAGATAATCATATTTCCTCATAGGGATTAAGTAAGGAAAACCTTTTTTTGCAGGCTGATCAATCTTTCCCAGTGTACCCAAGTCTTTCCCAGTTTTAGCACAGTTTCAAGAACCCCTAGCATTGGGAAAATAAGTGCAATTTAAATTCATTTTCACTGATGAGGATAGATATCTAGACTTCTGGAATTGGTGGCAAAGGCTAAAATGTTACTGAAGATCACTCTCTTCTCTTCATAAGTATTGCTTGCTCAGGGCCACTGCAAGCTTGTTGTGTCAGCACTGCTGTTGAAAATACCTGTTACCTCTTCTGGTCAAGAAATATGTATTCACTATCTGTCAAGTGTCAAGTGACTCATTATGTACTTTGGATAGAAAATAAACCCAGTGTGAAGCCTAGTTATGGTTAGAAACATGGGGAGGCATGATTATTATACAATGCAAAGAATGCTTTAATAAAGGCAGGTGCAAAGTGCCCTGGAAGTACACAGTCTGACTGATTCGCTCAAAAACAGATATGCATCGGGAGACAACAAAGCAAGAAGCAGTGTCCTGGGTATCATATTTGTTCACTCTAATATTTTTAAATTGAAAAATATTTCAACATTTTGCAAGGCATTTTTTTTTCACATTTACAGCAATCTTTGTGTTCAATCAGCAGTTTTGAAATACTGAAGAAAAATGCCATCTAATCGGCATGTTATTATTTAGGCACCTTTCTGAATACCAATGCTAAGAAAGTAAGTAAGTGAGGAAGAAGTTTCATCTGATTATTTTTAACAGGTTTTTGCAATATTTTCCAACTAACCTCACTCAAAACATTTATGTAAAATATAAAATGCATAGCTTCTCATTTCTGTAATGCCTTGTTTTATTGAGGGCATGATAGGAGCAACGGTATAATATACTTCTCACCAGGATTCCAGAAAGATCCTTTTTTCAAAGGCCACATTTAACAGGGGCAAATAACTGGCAGCAGAAGTTAAGTTGTAGCTTCAGGAATAGAGGGACTTGAGGTAAGGTTTGGAGTTGATGGCCACTCCCATGGCTGATATAAGTACAGATGTGGATATAAAGATTTAAAAGCTATCTAAAATAATAAATAGGCCATTTCTGGAATACTTCTATAAAATTTCAAATAGTCCTTGACTGATATTTTAAACTTCCTACACTGCTTCTTCTAATGTCTTTTCATCATAGTCTTAATGACCTTCTCTTATGGGCTGAACCATGTCCCTTCAAAATGTACATGCCTAACCCTTAAGAACATGACTGTAATCAGAAATAGAGCCTTTAAAGAAGATATTATGTGAAAATGGAGTTTTCAAAGTGGTCCTAATGCAATTTGAGTGGTGTCTTTATAAGAACAGAAAACTTGGACCCACAGAGAGACGCCAGGAGTCCATATGTACAGAGAAAACACCATGTGAGGACACAGTAAGAGGCAGCTGTCTCCCAGCCAATGAATGAGGCCCCAGAAGAAACTAGCCCTGCTGACATCTTGACCTTGCACCTCCAGAATTTGAGAAATACACTTCTGTATAAGCCAACCAGTCTGTGGCATGTTGTTATGGAGATATACAAAGCTAATGTGTCAGCCTATCAACACATAATCTTTTAAAAGCTGTTAAAAAGTAGTTCTATTTGGAGAATGATCTCTGGAACTGATTGTTCTCACCACAGCTATGGACTGGTTACAGGTTATCAAGGAAATATTTTGAGGAGATACTGAGAAAGTACTAAGGATTTTTTAAAGTATCTGAGGGCCTGGATCCTTAGATCCAGGGCCTGGAGTTCCTTTGATTATATGCTCCCCAGCTTGGTGAAAGGTACAGGGATGGAAAAAGTATGATTTATTACTAAGTTATGAGTGTGTACATCAGGTTGTTAGACCCTTTTCTGAGAGCAGACTGATGGAATAAGGCTTGAAGAAAAACAGTGGGGAGCCTTTCAGCCATCACAGTGTGTGGTGTGTGGAGCAGAGTTCCAGAGAGAGAAGAGAAAGAGTTGGTAAAGGCTATAAGGCAAATTTTGGCAACTTGACAGTATTCTTTTCCTTCCTTCCTCCCTCCCTCCCTCCTTGCCTTTCTTTCCTTCCTTCCTTCATCCCTTCCTCCCCCCCCCTCTTTATTTCTTTGGTAAAGGTTTAATATGAGTAAAAGATTAGTCTCTTACTTTTTTCACTGCTAAAAGTTATGTAAAGAGAAAGTCCCATTCTTCTTGGTTTGCTTCAGGAAGTTTAATATTCTTTAGGTATGGAAGACTGGCCCATGAAGAAGCTCTTACATGAAGTTGGAGGAACTATATTTGATGTGCAGAAGGTTTTAGGGTCCATAGGCCTCCACGATCCTCAGGTGAAGGTCAAAGTGGGTTTGACAGTTTTCAAGTAAAACCTGCATTGTTTTTGCACAAAAAAATCTGAAATTCAAATAGAATATGTTTTATCTTATAATACTATAAAAACCCTCTTTAACTTATTGGGTAGTTTCCTATTCTTTATTCCTCTCAAAATGTCAGTCTCTAACCCTGCCTAAATTTCACTCTGCATTGTTTGTTAAATACAATCAGGGAGATGGATGCTGATTACCGATTGGAAAAATCTAGAAGGGAAAATTCTACCAGAAAACTCCAACCACTTTATTTACCTTAAAAAAAAAACAGCTTCAGTGACTAAAAAGCAAAGAGCATCTACCTTGTGATTGTGTAGTGAACTATAAAATTCCACAGGGCTTCTAAGCATGGAGATGTGAAACAATTCAGGATCAGTGTTTCCACTCAATTGTGTCATTTCTTGTTTTAGCTATAATGGTTAAAATGATTTAGTTCTAAAACAGTCGGAGCAAGAGCCATTATGAACATCACAAAGAGATCTATATTACAAAATATGCATGATGCTTTCTAGAATAAGGCTTAACTGGGAATTATTTAAAGTCATAGATTCGGATACAAAATAAAAATAAAATATAGTCAAAGATTTCCAGCTCAGGCTTATCCACAAATGCAGGTTACAGAGGATGTGAAATTGATCTGAAAGTCACCTTTGACTTTGGCTACAAACAGCTCATCTGGAAATTCATTAATTGGAGAGTTGAGTAAAGGTAAGACATCTGATCTAATGATCACTTTTATCTATTCTATATCAATAAAGTATCAGCCAATTAAGAAAGATCATTTTCTCCATTATAAGGATTTTTTTGTCATTAGATTTCTTGTCATATAAGATCCAGGAGTAACCTGAGAAATATATTTTACATTGTATTTATGCCTAGCTTATCTAATTGGCTATCTTTGCCAGGATGATCTGCAAATAGTTAATCTTTTATCCCTGGTCTTTGGGACTATTAACCTATTAATTACCCAAAGGTTACCATCTTTTATTTACTCCTGTGATTTCATCTTGGCATCAATCCCACTGACAAATTACACTTGAAACATTCTGTTACCCCAACTCCCATGGGTGGCCCCTAGCATCTCCCCATATGTAGGATGTGCCAAGCCAACCACAGCTGATTTGACAAGCAGTATACATCAGACTCTAGCTAACCAACCACAATCTCTCCAGGGAATGAACACTGGAATCAGAAACAGAACTTACTAAGTAGCTTAACTAGATGGTTGACGAATTCTGCTAGTTTGATTAGTTTGGCTATTAAATGTGCAGAAGCAGAGAAAACCAATCTAAAACCCATATGCAGAGTAAGATGGATGAAGTGAAACTGAACAGAGAAACATAGAGGAGATAGCAGGTAGAAGGAGGGAGTGGGAAAGAACAAGAATAAGAGCATGAGAACAAGATGCAGAGAGAAAAGTGGCCGCTTTTGCTAACAAGAGTTCCCTT
The DNA here is from genome assembly GCF_014824575.4 of Sturnira hondurensis. Taxonomy (NCBI): domain Eukaryota; kingdom Metazoa; phylum Chordata; class Mammalia; order Chiroptera; family Phyllostomidae; genus Sturnira; species Sturnira hondurensis. Next base: position 847,834 of record NW_028088106.1, on the reverse strand, counting down.
GTTTTTGGTTTGGGGCTATCTAGAAGCACAACTGTTTTTCCTGAGTGTCCTGCAATAACCCTAAGGCTTTAATACAAAATTCCCCTTAATGTCTATGTTAAACTTAGATGATAATATAAAATCCATCACAATTTTTAGTGATATTCATAGGCTCCTTTTCCTGTAGGCACCACAGTCTTAACCATAGTTTTCTGATTTCCCTTTAGACCTTCCCACTCAGAAATCCTAGAACTGTTAAGTTCAACCTTCCTCTGGTTGAAATATACTCCACTTCCAGTCACATATAGCTTAATGTGACTTTAAGCCAACTTTATCTGTTTCAATGACATTTACATTTTAAATGTAGGTTCTCTCACTGTCGAGTTCTCTCTCTCTCTCTCTTTCACACACACACACACACACACACACAATACTCTTTTAGAGCTATGGGAAAATGAACTTTAATTAGTTTCTTTGAATTGATAGAAAAATAAAAATAAATTTGTTTACACCACCCACTCAAAAAGTTAGAACTACCAAATTCACTTGAAAATAAAATGTATATGAATGGTCTTTATTTTCAATTCATTATATAACTAATGTGAAAAGTAACTTTCCATATTTGGAAACTAATTTTCAATGTAATTCCAACTGGAACTCGAGAAAATTTTAGGATTCTTGGGAATCATATAGGTTGGTTATTTACCTAATATAGCACCATTTTTTATTTACTAAAATGTTGTTTTAAAATGTTACAGGCCCAGTTAGTATTTACAAAATGTATGATTGTACCAAATAAAGATCCCATTCTCTTCAGCACAAAGAACTGGTTATATTATCCTGAGCAAGCCACCACTGGCTTTTTTTTATATATCATCGTTTTCATTGTAAAATGGGACCTTATGTGGTATAATAAAGATTAAACAAGGTAATGGATGTAAATCACATAACAGAGTTGCTTGCCCAGAATAGTAGTAAGTGTTAACTATTGTTATTATTATACATCCTCAGGGTATTGTGGTATACAAATGCATCAGACAGACACTATTCTAATTCTATTTGGATATATAAAAGTAAGTCCTATTACTACCATTCTTTTGAAATATTTTATCATATAAATGTTTTAAGTCTTTCTAAGCATCAAATAATACAGACAAATCTGGGGTTTAAAAAGAGGCTGGATCTAATAAAGATCTTAATTGATTCCAAATCGTCTTGAGGTCCAAAGACTAGTTTGCAAAATAGTCATATCATTATATTTTAAAATACAGTTTTAATTCAGTGATAAAGCTACTAATGAAATAGACATACATTTTGTCCAAGTGAATATTTCTTTAAATACTTTTTAAAAGTACATTTGAGGAAATGGTAGGGCTAACACACAAGCAATGAGTATAATATAACGTAATAAATGCTTTATCTGTGAAACAGCAATGTTAATGTCAGTCCAGGTTTAAAGTCAATAAATCTCAACTCGGATGTAGAAAGTTTTTTTGTGGGTAATTATTAGTTAAAATAAATTGTTGTATCACACTAATAAATCACCAAAATGCAAGAATTAAGTCAACCAAATAAAACCTATTTTTAAAAAAAAATCCTCACCTGAACAGGGGGACAGTGACCAGAGGGGAGAGGGGAGGGAATTTCAAAGGAAATAGGGGAAGGATTTAGAGGAATAAATATAAAGGATACATGGACAACAACTGAGAAGGGTGGAAATGGGAGGGGGGAGCAGAGGGGGGTGGGATGGGATGGGAGTAATAGACAGAAAACTGTACTTGAAAAATAATTAAATAAATTTTAAAAATCCTCACCTGAGGACATTTTTATTGCTTTTTTAGAGAGAGAGAAAAGGGGAGAGAGAGTTAGAGGGAGAGAGAGAGACATTGATGTGAGAGAAAAACATCAATTGACTACCTTCTTGTATGTTCTCTGACTGGGGATCAAACCTGAAACCTGAATACATGCCCTGACAAGAAATCGAACCTGTGACTTTTCTGTTACTAGAAAACACTCCAACTAACTGAACCACTTCAGCCAGAGCATAATACTTATATTTAAATGGAACGGAATGAGATGTCACAATCTAAAAATAGAATTAAAATATATTTATTTCAAATAAACTTACTTGTATTCTCATGAATCATTAGATGAATATAATTTACTGATATAATTACACATAGTTGTGTCATTCTATGTTTGAAGATTAATCAAGTCATAACTAATTGACCTTTCTCACCCATATGCCATGTCTTTTCCCATTTTAGCATCATAAGCTATATAAATTGGGTGCCCAGACTTGATGCCCAGACATTACTCAGTAAATGGGGATGTTTTCTATTGGATTTGCTTTCTTGAACATAGCAGTAATAGCTACAGCCTACCTATTTCCACTGTCATTTGTTTAAGCTTATTCCAGTATCTTTCCTTCCTTTTTTTGTCTGCAGCTACAACTGTGAACTTGTAGAATCCCCAACTGATTATATTGAGGAGGTAAAACTTACACTAAAACTAGTCCAACCCTTAATATAAAAAACTGAACAAGGTATGTGATCTTCACTTTCTGGATCTAAGTTCAACTTATTATATTTGGATGCATATGAAATAACTAGTGAAAATGAAATAACATAAGAAATTGTTCTCAACAAGCATCTGTCGGATGAACAGATCAATGGATAGATCAATGGATGCTATTGCTGAAGATTACTACTTAAAACACACTATGCCTTATGATGACTTCTTACTTTGCTTCCAGGGTAAACATGTTTTTGTTTTGGTTAATCTTTTTTCTTATTTTAATTTTAGTTAATATTGAAGTAGATTATCTCTCTAGGCAGTTAATTTCTGTGCTTTGAGTATTTTGTTTTTGAAAGTTGATATTAAAAGGTAAAAGTAGCTTTTTATTTGCCAATTCCTACTATTTTTTTATCTGAATATACCTATTTATTTATAGTTTTCTTTTTACAACGAGACTTCCAAGTTGAAGTCAGGTTTCAAATAGTTGCTTTAGGCAGAGACTGTTCGAAACCCATGACCTGACAGGAAGTTACATTTTGAGCAGCGATCAGAGTTAGAACAGACAAAAGTGAGAATCACTTTTAGAAAGACAATCTAGGACAGGGACCAAACCACCCAGAATAGTAACTGTGGATGAAATAAAGGTTTACATTTCTAAATTGGAATAAGACTAGAGATATACTGAATAATGTGGTAGGTTCAGATGTATATGGAGTTGTTTGTTTTCTTTTTCTTTTTCTTTTCTTTTAGAAAAGAAGCAAGAAGCCTCAAGAAGCGTGAACAAAAGAAACTATAATTCCAAAATAGCTAAAAGCATTTTGAGTATGATCTTTGGTTTATATTGACCTTTTCATTCAGGCATTTTCTCACTGATAGCTTCTGTGGGACACTGGACTCGCATGACCCAAGTTTGTTTCTGGAATCATGCTCTCTTTGTAATGGTGACTGAAGTGGACAAGAGAGTATTTCAGAGGTATGATTCTTCTCTGACTCATAGTGAATATGAAAGTTAACAACTTTCATGGTTTATTTGTAAGAAAGCAGCCTATTTCACAGTAGTACTGAAACAAGGACCTGTTTTTTGCCTCTAAGATTACTTTTGTTGTAATAGGATACCAAAATATGGGTAGTCTTGTGCGTGTGTGTAGCTAAGGCTTCAGAGCTAGCCAGGGACTATTTGTTTGATACTCAAAGTCAATTATATATGATACCACAACTAATGTTGACAAAATACATATCTATTTTGGGTAGAACACAGAATAATAAAAGAAGTTCACAAAGTTCTCCATAATCTTGCAAAAGCCAAGTAACACTTTTTAACACTTCTAAGATAACTCCTTCACTAGAGAACAGTATTTCTGCATTCAGCACAAAGCTATAAAGGGGATTAGAAGCACTCCTTAAAATGTTCAATAGCCTCAGCAACAAAATAGTAGTTCTCAAGTCCTGTAATTTGGAGAACAGGTATTTTTATGCCTTAGCAAGCTTTATATTTTATCTCACTTTTGAGAGTCACAGATGCTGGTGTTTTAATGAATTTTTTTCAAAAGCAACAATATGCATGCTTTTGTTCCCCCCAGGAAATGACTCCTGTTTTAGTGCTAGAACTCCAGTATGAATATCATGATTGGTGAGAAATACATCATTTAAAGTAATGAGGAAGAGTTGCAGGAAGAATCTGGAGGAAAATAAAGTATTTCAACAACCAAGTTTTAAGTTGCAATTTAAGGTGATTATCTAATAGAAACTTGCTTGAAGGGAAAGCTACTGCTCTGCATATGTTTTTATCATTTGCAAAAGCTAAAAAAATTGCTAAAGCCAAGCAGTTTTGGCGACCTGCAATCTTCCTATAGCATGCCGTGCTTAGTAATGCTCAGTGACTAAAAGCAATAACGTTTTGATTTTAGACTAATATGTCTGGCTTTGCAATTGATTAAAAGCCACTTTATGAGACAGTCTGAAATCCTTCCTGTGTCTACTAGTCTTGATGAGCTAGCTGCTTAGCAAAATAAATTAGCATTTTTGAAGCTTCCCCCCTACTTTCCTACTGCCAAGACTTTCTAAATAAACCCTCTGTGTTTCCTCCCTCAGCACGATTCACAGGTGGGATTGCAATTCCAAGTTGCTTGTGTTAATTTGGGTTTAGGTGCTGAGGTGTTCATGCAGCTCTCAGAAACATCTTCTCATTTGTACTCACTTGACATAATTCGATTCCATTTTTATTTTCTTAAAGCTCAGAGGTATGATGTAAATGTCAAAAAAATTAATCTCTGGCTAGTACTAACCCCAAACATCTTTCTCCATCTTAATAACCCACAAAGTAATTTTCTCCCAGCAACTAATTTGCAACTATTTATCAACTACATATTAATATCACTGTGAACTAAAACAGTTCCTTTTTAATTTGAGTTGCCGAAGGTCAATTGCTATCATGTACAATATTGCTGTTTATGGTCAAAAATGCTTTTTTCCCTCTAAGCCATTTCAGATTGATCCATAGCGTTGCAGTGACTGATTCTGTGGCAAAGATCCTGTGCTTTTCAAATATCAGATGTCGCACTCAGTAGCAGCATCAGTCAGGCCATCTTGGTTCACCAATATAACTCAAGGCATCCTAAATGGAAACAGCAGTTACAGCTGATTTGATCTGGAGCTGCTCTTCCGTGACTGTGATCAAGTAGTTAGTAGGTGCTAAATGTCACTGCAGTAAGACTGGGGACAGTGCTGCTCTCTAAAGGGTATGCAAATCAACACATCTGCCCCAGGTCATGGGGCAAATATATTAAATTTAATTCACTTTCAGCATATTTTACACTATAATTTTCAGCAAAATAATATAATCAGACTACTTTTAATATTAATAATGTAAATTATCAATATAATATTAATAAATTGTGATAATTTAAATTTCAAAATAGTAAAGGCTTTAAGGAAAAGACACAACCATGACTAATGTTGAAAGACGCATGTAATTATCTGGCTGTTTCTATGAGACATAGAAAACAGGTAATTTTAGCCTCTTTACACAACCATGTAACTATAGACGAGAGTAAAAAAAGATGAAAGGAAAAAAAAGGAAGAAGAGTATTTACAGGTACTATTTGCCTTGGCAGGGCTATGCATAGGAAATAGGTACTGTGGCAAAGGCAAACAGTAGGAGAGGAGTTGGTCTAAGAAGTTGGCAGAGCTTGTGAGTTATGAGTCCAAAGGTGCATTTTGGAGGAAGATACGGATTGGTCAAAGGAAGGGTGACACTACACACTGCTGGAGCTTTTCAGGGTAAAGAGAGAAACAAAGCACTGCTGACAGAAAATTTATAAATTGCCAAGGGCCAGTTTTCTTTCCTTTTTCTCCCTTCCTATACCTCAAGTTGATTGGCATTTTTTTCATGTCCTGTCTGACTGCTTTTTCTCCTTGCTTGACTGGTTTTGGTGACAGCTTAACTCATGTTTCTCAGATTCAGGATCATTATCGAACATGCTCAGTCCAGTGCGTGGCAGTAAGTATACATTCACAGGAAGAATGCTCTTGTCCAACTGGTGTGGCTCAGTGGGTTGAGTGTCATCCTGCAAGCCAAAAAAGTGACTGGTTCAATTCCCCACTAGGTCCTAGGCCAGAGTTGCAGGCTAGGTCCCCACTGGGGGACATTCGAAAAGCAACCTATCAACTGATAGGTTTCTCTCCCTTTCTTTCTCCTTCCTTTCTTCTCTCTCTAAAAATAAAAAATAAATAAATAAAATCTTTTAAAAATAAAAGAAGAATGCTCTATCCTCCTAACTCCAACCTCCTCTTATGAAATCCCATTGTCTTGAATTCTTCTAGTTTGGGGTGGGGAACATACCAAAACTGTGTTGTGGAATTGTGCACCTGGTACCTGTATAATTTTGTTAACCAATGTCATCCCCAATAAATTCCTTTAAAAAGACTCTATCTAGGAATGATCCTGCACACTTGCAGCACTTCTAACATTTGTGAAGGTTTTATTTTTTTTTGCCTCAGTTACTCAATGATATTTATTAAAAACATTTCTTTCAACCCCCTGATGCAGGCTGAAACTTGAGATCAGAAAGCACAGAGACATGGGTAAAGAATGTCCAAAGTGAAGTAACTATGTTCTATCTTTTATAGTAATAGTGTGAAAGGGTCAGAAATAAGAGAAAGGACACTTCCTTAGGTTTTTAAAACATTAGTCTAGCAGAGCAAAGACACAAAAAAATAGACCATAAACACTGACAGAATATCTGACATTCTATCAATTAGTTCTAGGAAAAGGAAATTCAACATTTGCCTACTTTCTTCAGAAGGAGGTTGGGAGTAAAAAAGAAAATGATAACAACAACCACCAACACTGAGAGTTAAAATAACTAAACAGTAAACATTTCTATTAATATAATATGGAAAATTTAAAAAATAAGTACTGAATATATTTCCTGGGGTTCTAAAGAAATTAAAGCAAATTTGATGGAAGTCCAAAAGTGAATTTAATAAAAAAATATAAACTTTTTTGTTTTTCATTTTTTAAAGTTTTTATGAGTAAACATGTCAATCAGAAAGGAAGCTTGCTGAGTATTACCTCTGACAGGCATTCTTGTTATCTATAATATTAAATCAAGGGTATACAATTGCAATTGTAAGAGTTGAGTAGTTTTAAAGTGTGCTTAAGAGCAAAACTTTTATCAGTTGACTAACCTTAAAGCAATTTCATTTCTTTCTTGCTCCATTTATTGGCACATTTTTTAAATTTTAATCTTATTTTTGAAAATGCATGTTGCCTTAGTTACTTTTCATGTCAAGAGTAAGACAGAAGTGAAACTTAGTAGGGCACCCAGGTAGGTCAGTAAACATGTAATAGTGTTCCAACTCAGGAACTAGTCAATTGAAAGATCTTAGGTCACTTTGCCCTAGTGGGTTCACTTTGCTTATTCATAAAAGGTTACATAATGACTACATCAATGTTTTCAAGGCTTTATCAATATATTCCTAAAAGTATAAAGACTCAATAATTTTGAATAGGAAGATAAGAGAAAGAAATAGACAACAAATAAATGAATAAATACAAAACAAATAGAAAACCATTTGTTTTCCATTTACAAACACACACACACGCTAAACAGGTAAACTTTAGAAAATTGTTCTGGATGAAAGAGAACTGTTACTAAAGGTTACAAGCAACGTTTCAACAAATTCCCTATTCTGCTTTGTGTTAGTTTTTTGTTGTTTTTTGTTTTAGATCCTTGGTTTACATAAACACATGGATACAAGTGGCAACAGCACATTTTTAAAAACTGCTTTGTAAACGATGTCACTGCAAAGAGATGACCTGAAAAATAGGGAGAAAGTGTATGGTGTAACATTTTCAGAACTACTATTGTTGGCAATTTTAAGTAGTTTCTTACTGAACAGTAAGGATGCTTTTGTCATATAGTAGCCACAAAATGGTTTTTAGAAATGACTTTTACCTTTTACAGCTGTCTCCTTTTCCTGAGTATTTTAGCAAAAAAACCTTTTTTATTATATAAATAGCTGGTTTCATTCTTTCTTATTTTAACATTACCAGTTCTAATTATAATACATATAAACAGCAAGTATCATATAACTTTTAACATCCATCATCTCTTCACCCAACTCTCAAACTTCATTTTCATTGCTGTCTCTTCTTTGTTACAATTTGAGGTTCCAATTGTTGACTTACTTGTGATTGAATTGACAAAACACTTACTAAATGAGCCTGTTGTAATCATGAACTATAAATGAATTTGTTGATTCAGGGTTATAAATACATATGTTCCTCCCTTCTCTCTTATGGAAAATAATAAATTAATGTAGAGTTGGAAGGGTATTTCCAGTACATTTCTCTTGCTCAATAATGCATATTTGTGATTTTCCAATTTTATATCACATTAAGATCATTGAAAGATAATTAAGTGAATGCTTTTTTGATAGATTCTCTCTAGTAAGGATATATTGGTTATTCAAGCATTCATTCATGGTGTGGACTGATTATCACTCCCAGAATTTTCCTTAAAACAACAATAAAAATGCCTGCATATTTTGTAAAACATATCATTATTATTATAATAAGGAGAAATAAATTTGTTAAATCAAATTTCTTTCCTGTCATCTTTTTAAGATAAAGAATGAGATTAACCTCTGATTTCAATCATTTAGGTGGGGACTTGAAGCCCATTAACAGTTATTATTTGATTGTGCTCTTTGAAAATAACATTTTTTCTAGCTTCATTGCCCTTCTTTTTATTCCAAATGTATTTGATCATGTATATGATATTTGGCTGCACCCAATATTTACCTGTTAGATACCCTACAAGCAAATAGGATATCAAAACTAACTATAAATGCATCAATAAGGATTATGTCCCTTGCTAGTGTGCTTTTCACTAACAGCGTGTTAGTGTTCACTAAATGTATTCTAACACACTTGTTAGTGTGTTCTTCACAATTTTTCTTTATTTACCAAAATTGTTTCTTTGCTTTTATTGCAGATAAAAAATCTGCAAAAATTGCATGATTGGTCTTTAAAACAGGCTGAGATGGTATTTTAATGTCATCATTGCTCTATTTTCTTCTTAAATAAGTTTCTAAGTGTTCTTAGCCTTAGATAGACTGTTATTATTTAGTATTAATTTACTAGTAAGGTTGAGTTAGTGCTTTGGTTCTTAGCTCTATGGAAGATTGTAAAAAGCCTCTGGAACAGACCAGGTTCTGTCATTTTTTAAAAGATACTAGATTTTCTGCATTTCTCAATATGTTGCATAGTTTCACTAATTTTTAGCAAATTTATTAAACTTGTTGCTTTTAATTTGGATTAGTGTATGCCACTTAAAATCAAAATATAGTTCTCCATTAAAATTAATATAACATTTAGATAATTCTGTAAAGTACAGAATTTTTGTGTTTTTTTAAATAAGACCAGAGAACTTTATTCTTCAGAAAAAGTAACTAAGTGAAACCATTCAGGGGAATTTCAGGGGAAAAGGAGAAGGGTTCACAGGAACAAGTATAAAGGACACATGGACAAAAACTAGAGGGGGGTGGAAATGGGAGGGAGGTGGGGAGGTCTGTGATGGGAGTAAAAGACAGAAAATTGTACTTGAACAACAATTGGAATAATTTTTTTAAGGTTTACCCGGAAACACTATGAGAAAAAGACTGAACCGATTTAAGGTTACCAAGTTTTCTTGATGCAATCAAACTATAGCCTGCTCTCCCAATGCAAACCACCCTGCTCTCCCAAAATGTGCATGGCCTTCTGATACATGAACTACATCTTCCATCCAGACCAGCAAAACAGCAGAACAAGACTTTCCATTCCTCTGTTCTAGCAGACATGCTATAGGCTGTGGTGGGCCAGAGTCTTGGTTTTACTTTTATAAAAAGTAAAATAAGTCAATAAGTAACTAAGTAAATAAGTAAATAAATAAATAATAATAAAAAGTAAAATAAATAAATATCTGATCTCTTATCTTTAGATAATAGTCAGGTTTTCAGAGGATGTTCAAATACCTCCTGTAGTTTTCCACAAACACTACATGGTTCCCTTGAAAAGGTGGTGGACGGCCAGCCTAAGTCCTTTAATGCAATTATACATTTTTGGTGCCTACTTATTTAGAGTATGTTAGTTGAAGGAATTAATACTGAGCTGACTGCTTCTTTGTATGTATGTCTTAGTTTATTTTATTAGTAATCTTGACCATTTTCTATTTGGAGTAATGTGTGTTCATTTTAATCAGTAAGGCAATAGAAAAATTTTTAATATTTTATTTATTTATTTTTAGAGAGGGAGGGAGGGAAGGAGAAAGAGTGGAAGAGAAACATCAATGTGCAGTTGCCTCTCATGCATCCCCTACTGGGGACCTGGCCTGCAACCCAGGCATGTGCCCTGACTGGGAATCAAACCTGTGACCCTTTGCTTCATAGTCCTGCGGTCAATCCACTGAGCTACACCAGCCAGGGCTAGAAAAATGTTTGAAGTAAAACTCCATGCACATGTAAAATATATGGGTATATACATAGGTATTGTACACAGGTATTGTAATGCTTTGGTATTACTGCCTTTTTTAATGTTATGAACATAGCCCTCCAAATCAGTAGATGAGGATTTAGTATCTTTAATAGCAGTGAGATTGCCATCAAGTAGATTAACATATTTATCTAGTCTTCTATTGATAGATATTTGGGTGGTTTGCATTTGCTTGCCAGGACAAACAGTACTAGAATACATAAACTTGGTATCCGTATTCTTGCCTACTTGTATTTTTATAAAGTTGGTCAGAGATTATATATATTTATAATTTATAATTTATATATATAGATATCACCAGAATGCAAATGCTTTATGGACTTCAGCTCTCACTAGGAGTAACACTTTTCTCAATCTGGTTATAGAGAAAATTTCATAATTGTTTTAGTTCACAGTCTCCTGAAAACTAATGAGAAAATATATCTTTTAATAGGTTTATTGACAGTTTTTAATGTGAACTCCTATTAATATCATTTTCTTGTTTTTCTATTGTTATTTGTATCATTAAAGATCAATGGAACTTTAATAAACACAGTTTGAAAGAAAATTATATTTTATTCACATGATACACATATGCAAATTCTAATAAACTCTTTGGGTTTATATGGATATAAAAAGTGTCCAAAAAGAAATAAAGTATGTATTCCTAAACATCAGAGACCAAATAGAAAAGGTAGATTAAGCAGAGTTTGGGTTAACTATATATGTTTTTGTCTTTTATATGAAGGTTAGCCTAAACTTCATTTTAAATCTCTTTGTTTCACAGATTATTTAAATGGCTTACGGAAGATATATTGATAAAAATTGATGTGATTCTTTAATTTTTCTGTAAGGGAAATTATTTTTTACCTATAATTGTATTTCATGCCCTAGTATTCCTCCTCAAATTACCACCACCCCCAGGCCATTCCATAAAGTGTCCTAAATTATAAATGAGCGCTAAAAGCAAAAGAGAAGTTACATATTTTCACACTATCCACTTAAAATTCACCAAAAATGTCAAGAGCAATCAGGCCAAGTGACAGTAAGTTGATCTCACTTTATAGTGCTTCCAGTTATGGTTTTTCCTCATGTTTCCCAGAAAGGAAAAAAGGAAGAAAAAGTCAAATGATTACCGGAAAGATGCAATAATGATAAGACTTTTAACAGACAAGGAAAAATAAATAAATCTGTACCATCATGACTTGATTCTATTTTGGAAACAGACCTAAATATGTTTCATGAAAAAACTTGTTGTATAAAATTTAATAGCATATTATCTTTATTATTTTCTTAAGTAATCAACCCCTAGATACACACCAACACAGAAACATACATAGGACTATTCATGTGCCATAAAATTCATGATGAGGCCACTTCATATTATTTGGAAACATAATGTGTTTAATTATATTACCTTTGGAACTTTTGATTTGATATAACTCCTAGTACTTATACCATAAAGCTCAAGGTAAAAGTGGGCAAGCCAAATATTATGAATTCATTTTCTAAGAATGAAAGAAATGTGGGATTTAGATAAACAAAGGTCAGAATAAAAAAATAATATTTTTATAATGCACTATTCTTTCAACATTTACCAAGTGATTTTGCTTGTGTTAAACAGCAACAAAATCAATAATTATAATATAATGTCTCAAACGAATAGAGAGCCACTCTAAGGTGAATTTAAACTAAATTCACACCCTAACCTCTGAGACAGAAAATCTCAGGCTGATATTTTTTGTTCTAGTAGCTGTGAAAAGGATCAAGTGTGTATTTTTTAATACAGTACCTCATTCAATGTATTGATCTGGAAGAAATGAGAATACTGGAAGATATTTAATATTTAAACATAAAGGTAATATAATAAGAAAACCAAAGAATGAAAGAAATGAAAATAACATAGGGCAGAAAGAATGAGGCTCAGTGGAAAGAAGAGGTGGAAAGAAGAAAATTTCTGGTTGGGAAATAGTCATTGTTCAGGGTATTAAATGTTGCCAGCACAGTGGACCTTTTCTTGTAACCACTTTTTTTTTTTTTTTTTTTTTTTTTTTTGTTAAGAGAGACTGTTCTCCAAAAGCACCCAGAAAGTTAAGGACATGAAAAGGATGGCAGGGCAAATAAGATGTTAATGATGTGGCATGGGCTAAGTGAAAAGGAGCATTACAATTGAACTCTCCCTTTCCTAAGGAGTTAAAAGCTGATGTAGAAGAAAGGTGAGGAGATTTTGACTTCTGATACAGTGCCAGGGTTACAGCGTATGGGATAAAGTGGGGCATAGTGCTTATCTACTCTGTTTAAGGGGTGGTTGTGAGTCAGAACTAAAAGTATAAAAATGTGTAGATTTAAAAAAATAGCAGATAAGCCTAAGAAATAAAAAGAAATTAAAGGTAGATGTCTATTTTGAGCAAAGTCATTGTATTTGAGCTATAAATACAGTTCTGTTAATGCCATCTGGTGATACCAGGATTAAAACACCAGTTGATTTAATTGAAAAAAAGATATATTTTAACAATATATACATTTGAATAAGATATTCTACTAACATTCTACTAACATGCCACAGGCTCTTAGCAGTAATCCCACTCTTGGTAAAGAAGTATTTAAATATCAGGCAGAGACAAAATGTTTTAGGTAGTTTAAGGAATCATAACTTTGAAAAATTTTGTATATTTATAACCCAGGTCACTTGGTCCAAACAAAACATTCTTTCTGAATTTTTGTTTGATTCTTTTTCTTAAACTTATTAAATGACAGCAGGATGAGAAGATGGAGAGTAAAAATGATGGAAGAAAAACAAAAGACTCTAAATTAGTGTGACTATTTTGTCTTCCATTCACCAGAATAGTCATATCCTGAATTTATTTTTTAAAATATTTTAAACCATATATTTGTAACTTTCACATTCAGAAGTGTGCTTCTTTTAAATTAAACTCAAGTTATATTAAAATTAAGATACTAATTATAAACAAATTATATTTCTAAGCAATATCGGTTGATAACAAACACCTATAGAAATGCTTCCCCACCTCCACTTCCAACATTTTAATATGGACCCTGTTCATCAGTTATATAAAATTGAATTTAGTTTAAGAACAATATAATTATGAAGGAAATTTGACACATGTTTCACAAATTAACTCCTAAGTTAAATACATGTGAATGAGAATTATTGAACTTCCTGAGTTCCCTTTCACTGCCTGAGTGCAGCTAAGTGAGAGATGGTTACCACTGCTGCCAAAACGAAACTCAGAGTTTGTGACATTCCACTGAATTTACAATTTAATACAAACTATAAATGAGCCTTTTCAGAACAAACAGCTTAAGTTCCTTTTATACTTTGGAAATACATTGATAAATTAATAATGGACTTATTATTATTTGGAGTTATGAAAGTAGCTATCTGAAGGCTGAATATAAAGAGTCAAAAGCTTCTACATATACAAAGAAGGATGAGAGAATGATGTCTAGAAGACTTGTCACTTCCTATTACGCAATACTGTTGATTTTCTTCTCATGTATTTAGATTATTTTTATAATCATTTTAAATAATGGCACTGCCCATTAATGACAAATACTGGTACTTATAAAATTTTATAAAAGCTATACCAAACACAGGTTTTGCGTATCTCTGGACTATGGATCTATGTGAATTTTCTTTTCTTTTGGCTTTTACCTATTTTTATTTTTCCAAATAATTTTCCTTAATGTGTTCTGTTTTTATAAATAAAATAATAAATTTACTCAAATATTTTTTAAAAAACACTGACCTTAATTTCTTCAAATTTTTGGCCTGGCTGGTATAGCTCAGTGGATTGAGAGTTGGCCTGTGAACCACATGATCACAGTTCAATCCCCAGTCAGGGCACATGCCTGGGTTGCAGGCCAGTTCCCAGCAGGGGACTCATGAGAGGCAACGACACATTGATATTTTTTTCCTTCTCTCCTTCCCTTCCCCTCTAAAGATAAATAAATAAGATATTTTTTAAAAAAAATTTTGGGGAAAATATTGTGAATTGCCACATAATTACATCAATAAGTGGCCAAATAATAATTGATTCATCATGAAATACTAACTGATTAAAAGTTATAGGAGATTAGAATAGTAGATACATCAGAAGCATCTTTAATCAGGAAAAAATATTTATTAAAATGAGTAGAATGTGGTGATTAATTAAACTTATAACAGGTGACAATAAGGAAAAAATTTGAATTTATGAACCATAAGAAAGATTTTTGCAATTTGGTAAAGAGGGTATTTTTTAAATAAATCTTTTGAATATGACAAGAATCCAAATAGTCCTTATGGTTAGGATGATAAAGCAAATAACTTGAAATGGGTTTTCCCTTTGAAATACTTATTTTACTTCTAGAAATTCAGAAGTAATTAATTTACTGGCAAATAAGTTAAAGCAGAAGGGAGTCAGTTTTTGGCATTAGCTTGCCAGGTTTTGAATTCTAACTACCACATTTTCTAGGTATTTCTCAATTTGGAAAAAAAATCCAGTTATTTTTTTAAAATCTGTAATGCACTTCCTCATCTATAATAAGGTAATATTCTTTGCAAATTAAAGTTATATAAACTAAGGAATATGTATGTAAAATGCTTAGCACATAACTTGTGAATGGTGGGCAAAAATCTTTTAAAAAACTAAGATTTTAATGTTTAAAATGCATGCCTTTGGTTCTTGTGGAAATGCCATATTGATTTTTCCAGATGTACAATGAAAATTACATTAGTTGATTTTGTTTAAAAAAAATGCTTAGCACATAATACACATTCAATAAAAGCAAGTTATGATTATTCTTCTGTAAAGGGCTAAGATTTATCATTTATTACAAAAAGTAGATTTATTAAAAAGTTAGAAAATATAAATTGTTTAAGTGTGCCTTACATAAGACATTATGTAGTCATTAAAATTATGCTATAGAAGAATATTTAAATGGTATGAAAATATCTTCATATTTTGTTATTTAATAAAAATCCCACAAAATATGCTGTATGATCTCGTTACTACTTTTAAAATATATATATAAACATATATATACAATATGAACTAAATATATTTTGATTATCTCTGAGTGAAAATAAATTTAAAACTTTTTTCTTATCTTGCTTTTCCAAATTGTAATTTAAACACATACTACTTTTGTATCAAGAACACATAGGCCTCTGTTGTCTTTCTCTGTCTGCACTGAGGTAGCCACCTTGCTCTTGCCACAGGCTGATGTTGGAGGACCCTCCCTGCTTTAGGTTTACCAATAGCATAATCAAGACACATTAGCCAAACTTCAGCTTCAGCTCCAGAGAGGGGACAAGGGTACTTCTGGCAGGGAGAGGGGGCAAGGGTACCACTGGCAGAAAGAAGAAGGTGGTGTGTAGAATAGATAACGACTGATTGCAAAAAAAAGTCAGAGTTCTCTAAAAAATTTGCTGTAAATAATATAGCTGGTATTGAAGAGGGAAACATAATTATAGATGATGAGACCA
The DNA here is from genome assembly GCF_014824575.4 of Sturnira hondurensis. Classification (NCBI taxonomy): domain Eukaryota; kingdom Metazoa; phylum Chordata; class Mammalia; order Chiroptera; family Phyllostomidae; genus Sturnira; species Sturnira hondurensis. Next base: position 831,830 of record NW_028088106.1, on the reverse strand, counting down.
TTATTCATTTCAATAGTTGTAAAGTCCAAGCTTCCCTTTCTGCTAATACCTTTGTAATTATCAGTCCGGCAGAAGCTAAATCAGTCACAGAAATGCTTCCTGAAATACCAAGTCACCTTGGTGCTAATAGCTTAACAAGCCCTAGGAAGTCTGATGAACAGTTCCCAAGGCAAGTGGATAGCAAAGCACCAACACCAGAAGACACTGATGATGACGAGGATGTTTCAGATCTCCTAGAAAACTTTTATGAGACATCAAATAATGAAGCTAACTGAAATCTTTTCTGGTTTTGGAAAGCTGGCATGGGCTAGGTTTAGCTATGTCTTCCAAAGTATTACAGACATAGAGAACATAAAATGTGACTATTATAGTAATATAAATATTTTGTACATTAATAATGTTTTTGTTCAGCATTTTTCAGTCATTTGTTTCTGCATTTTGCACTTCCTCCCAAGATCTTTCCTTTTGGTCAAAATACAAAATATTGGTGCAGTTTGAGTTTTTTTTTTATTTTGATTCTTTGTTCGTTGTGATTTTGGTCTGTATATTTGTGTGGGCATGTGTGTATATAGTGGAGAGAAAATTGGAAAACAGTTCCATTTACCTTTCTCTTTCCTCCAGTAGAAATAAAATGAATCCTGACATTAAAATATGTAATAAAGACTATTTTTAGAAATAAATAAAGAATCTAAAATATCAAGTTTCCTGCACTATATATTTTAGAGAATATGGTAGTTGGTTAATTTGAAAGTTCTGTTCATTATTCATCAAGTTACAGTAATTTGGGGATAATATGTGAGTCCAAATACTGTAATCCATTTCAGACATCATTAGAAGAACAAGCTTGGAAATTACTCTCAATAATATCAGTCCTGAGTGTATTAACAAATACATGTTATGAAAGAAAAATCTGTAACTATTCAGAGGATATTGGAATCAAAAGCAATAAAGTAGTGTGGCTTATGAAAAATAAATTTATCCAGTCAAATTCAATAAATTTGTCCCCTAGTATAAAAACAGAATTACTGGATTACAAGAACACATTTAAACAAAGCCTGTCTTGAAATAACTTATGAAGTTTGTTCACAGAATTGATTCAAAGTTGAAGTAGAGGCAATTCTCTGCCTGAAAAATTGAAGACAGAAAAAATATAATATATGAGAATATTTTAAAGGATGAGGAGCTATTTGGTGGAAGTAGTCTGTATTATAAATTGTCTGATTTTATATCTGTATTTGTGACCTAGAATTGGGTGATAAGTTCTACATTTATGAAAAGCACACTTTATGTTAATTTGAAAAACAACTTTACAATTTAATACAGAGGGGAAAAGTTACACCTGCAAAGCTACTAATATAGAAAATTAATTTGGAGATCAAACTATTGTCCGAGGCATCATTGGCAAATACATTTTCCCATACAGTTGATTCTCTTTTCACTTTAATGCTATTTTCTTTAGCCATGCAGAAGCTTTTTATTTTAATGAGATCCCATTTGTTTATTCTTTCCTTTATGTCCCTTGTCCTAGGGGACATATTGGTAAAAATATTGCTGTGTGGAGCATCTGAGATTTTCCCACCTATGTTTTTCTCTAGGAATTTTATGGCCACAATAAACAAATCAACAAATAACAAGTGTTGGAGAGGATGTGGAGAAAAGGGAACCCTAGTGCACTGTAGATGGGAATGAAGACTGGTGCAGCCACTGTGGAAAACATTATGGAATTTCCTCAGAAAATTAAAACTAAAAAGAAAAAACAAAAACTAAAAACTAAAAAGTTTTATTGCCAAAGGTCAATTGCCTTTTGACCTGGCAATTCCACTGCTGGGATTATATCCTACGAATCCTGAAACACTAATCCGTAAGAATTTATGTGGCCCAATGTTCACAGCAGCACAAGTTACAATAGCCAAGTGATGGAGTCAATCAACCTAAGTGCCCATCAGTAAATGAATGGATCAAAAAGCTGTAGTACATTTACATGATGAAATACTATGCAACAGAAAGAAAGAAGGAGCTCTTACCTTTTGCGACAGCATGGGTGCAACTGGAGAACATATGCTAAGTGAAATAAGCCAGGTTGTGAAAGGCAAATACGATAGGATCTCACCTATAGGAGGAACCTAATCAACAAAATAAACAAGCAAGCAAAATATAACCAGAGACTTTGAAATTAAGAACAATCTGACAGTAACCAGAGGGGAGGTGTGCAGGGATAATGGGGGGAAAGGGGGAAAATGAGTTCAGAAATAGCTATAAAGGATACATGGACAAAACCAAGGTGGTTTGGAATCAGGGGAGGGAGGGAGGGATGCCTGGGGTGGGGGAGGGAGTCATGGGGTGGGGAATGCAGACAACTGTACTTGAACAAAAATTAAAAACAAAGAAAGAAATAAAAGTAAATTAAATGTGCCAAAATGTATTGTTTTTAAGAGAAAACAGGGGAAATAAGACAAGAGGAAAACATCTTAACTATTGTTTAGATAAAGGTAATATCTGGTAGTAGGTTAGTACTATAAGAACCACACCTGTGTTAACCCATCAATCCTCAGTTCAGTTCTAGGAGGTGTGTTTTATTCCTTCAATTTTACAGATAAGGATCCTGACGAACAGAGAGGTTAAAGAATTAGCCCAAGGTAACACAGTAAGAGGAAGAGCCAAAATGTGGCCTACCTAAAATGCTTTTCTTTAATTGAATTTCTGGAGTCTTTTGCACTGTGCTTTAGTTGTTGCATACAGGTGTGAAGTATGTCTCACTAGCTAACCGGCCCACTACCTTTCCAGTATAACTAAGGAGCCATATTGATGGACACAGCATGATTTAAAGAGACTGATATTAAATTTGCATTCTAGCCCTGGTAATTCCATCTGCAAGATGTGAGCTCTTGGTCAAGCCACTCAATTAAAATCTAGTGTGACTTTTCATGTCCTTAAAATAAAGGGAATAATATAATCTGTACTGTTCTTCTCAAGTCTAATATACGATTATCATCTAAAAGCCATTACTTTGTATTTCTTTAAAAACAAATTTTAAAATGTTTTATATGAGTCCTGGAGAAGGGTTGTAAAAGAAAAAAAAAAGAGTCTGAATTGAACTTGACAAGACACCATGATTGGGTTGGACAGGAGAATTGCTGTCCACCAAGACTCACAACCTTGTACGAAAACTACCAGGTCATGGAAAGAGAAGCCTGAAGAAGAGGGGCACTGGGCTTTTTCTTTCTCTTTTATGTAAAGCTTTTTCTCTTTTTTTAGTAATGGTTGTCATATTTTTAATATATATTTTTTTATTTTTTAAAGATTTTATTGACTTATTTTTAGAAGGAAAGGGAGGGAGAAAGAGAGGAAAGAAACGTCAGTGTGTGGTTGTCTCTCATGCGCCCCTTACTAGGGACCTGGCTTGCAAACCAGGCATGTGCCCTGACTGGGAATTGAATCAACAATGCTTTGCCTTGCAGGCCGACAATCAATTCACTGAGCCACAGCTGCCAGGGCAAAAAATATGGAACATGTCACAGATTTGTTTGTCATCCTTATGAAGGGACCGTGCCAATCTTCTCTATATTATTCCAATTATAGGATATGTACTGCCAAAGCAAGCACTGTAAGGCAGTCTTTATTTTGAAACTTTTACTAGATGATCCCCCTTAGAAGACACTATAAACACTACCTTTAACACTATAATGGGGGAAGGAAAAGCTTGTATTCTAGAGATAGTGGTTTATGAAGGTAGAATAGCTGGGGGTGGAGGGTGGGAATCTAAGGAGGAGAAACTTGCAAAGAAGAGTATAGAGAGAAAGGAAGGAAGCTCTTGTGAAATAAAGGTTACCTCAGTTGCCCAGTATCTCTTTAGAGAGTTGAAAATCCTCAATCACTCTTCAAAGAGACCGGAACACAAGGCAGGAGCTAGGGCAACTGCCAAGACCTTTTTTTTGTTGTTGTTCTGAGGAGTGCCCATCTCTGGTGCTTGATCTTACTGAGGCTTTAAGTCAAGTTGTGAGCCTGACTTGAATTGGGATCCTCTACAAGCTCCTAATAAAGGATGGTAGTACCTAGGGAATGACTAATTTCTTGCTATTTTTTGAAGCAAGTAGAAATCTAGGGCTCTTAGAAATCCTAGTTAAGCTAATTGCTCCTATTGCCCTAAAGTTAAGGAGAAATGGGGGTAAATCGTCATGGAGGTGAATCACAAAGGTCCAAACGTATTCCTAACATTTGACTTTTGCATCTAGAAGTTAATTTGACAATAGCAACATAACATCAGTCAGAAACAAACTAAACACTTTTGGCTTCCTACTACCATCATTACTAAAAGGTCGAGTGTGGTCATCATTTTAAATTTACCTTTGAAATATTGTAGACATACCATTCATTTTTACTTCACTTTAGTCTGGGAGGATTCCTGATCTATACACTGTTGCAAAGCATCATCCTAGATTGACTCTATCTGCTCTCACTTGCAATGCTAGACTTAACAACTGCTTTTCTTACATTTATTCATCTAAAGAATCAGTTCTCTTCCTGTTTCCCTTCTGTCTGAATTTGCAGGGTGGGGTGGTGGTGCCAGGAGTGTTGTGTCTGCCAACAGGTGGCTAGACATTAGATCAGTCTCTCTCGATCAGCCAGTCCCCATCTGCTAGCTGGAATCACCATGTGTTCATTCTGCTTATTACAGCAGCTGAGCCTCAAACTGAGTTCTTTGTGGGCTTCAGACAAATGCTTAACAAGGTGAGCCAAAGGGAGTCTGGCCATTAGGAGCTGTGTTAAAATGCCCTCAGCTGGAATCTCTTTCTTATGTTTTTCAAGTGTTGCCTACAGTTTCCCCTGATAACTTTGCCCCAGGACTTCATTGTGGCATCAATCAGACATGGGGATGATAGTTGATAATTCAAACAAAAATGTTTATGCCATGCTACTTTTTTAGGTTTTACATCTTATTTTAAGTTTAAAAGTGTTTCATGATTATCAACATCCCAGCTTAAGCATTTTTGGTTTTGAAGGGGAGTCTTAGTAAGGACTTGGAAGATAATCACATTGTGAACATTGCCTGAAGAGATCTGGAATCAGAAACCATACATCACAGGGTTAAGTGGTACAATGGTGGCAGTTCAGCCTCAGGATGAGTTCCCCATTGGTTTATCAATAATAATTCCAAGGAGATCAGATGGACAGTGCAGCTCGCCGGAAGGTAATTCACATTCTGTGCAGGGCCTGGTACAGACTAACCTGTGCCAACAAATACAATCATTATCTAAATTGCTCTAACAATTTATCTTAGGTTCAGACATTTTCTAAAATGGATTTACATTTTCCAAATGTTCTTTAAGCACATTTTATTCTCTTCATTTTCCATTCCTATTCTGTTCATGCATGAGTGATACTGTAGGTGGAGTACAACTGGTGGGGAGGATCCCATTTTTATAAAAACTAATTATTACAAATTCTTTACATGCAATCCAATTGAGCACAGGTCTGGTAATTAGCAAAGACCCAAGTTGGTCTAAATCATATCCCTTCACAGAATAAGCAGAGAGGCCTGGGTGACAGTATGTAATACATGAAAGCATTTTTATTTAATTGAGGTTTGAAGTCTGTGGGCTCTTCCCAGCAGACACAAAGGCAAAACTGTCTCAGAAAACCGTGGGCAGGCATTTGAAAAACACATGAAGAGCAACTTCCAGCTGAGCCAATTTTTGTCAAACATCATATGGTGTGGCCAGTTTCGGCTTTCCTAGTAGAATTTGAAGCCAAAGGAACCCAGCCTAAATCTCAGCCACCTTGTTGTGCGAAGATGTGGAACAAGGAGACTGGTGTCCAGATGGGAGAGTCTTTCAATTGGCGGAGTGTGAACCAGTGTGGGCACAGGATGCAGACACATCCTTGCTGCCATCATCATTACTGACTCGAAAAATGCATTAGGAGCACTGAGGAGCTGCTGAGAGAAGAAGCTAAGCTGTCTGCAGCTTTGAATCATATCAGCACACGAGGGAGTAAAAGAAAAATGTGCATTCCTTGCAAAAGTGCTTGAAAATGCTACTTTAACTCATTTAATACTATAATATGTGCTTTCTTGTCCATGTTTTCAGGCCATTCCTTTTTTCCTTTCTCCTCTATCCCCAACTGCTTATTATATTAGTTCAAAATCTGTTTTTATAGGGAGATTCTGTGCCTGAAGATGTAAAGCCAGTCTTAAATAATATTACTAAATACAGTATCTATGAATCAGAAAAAAACTTCTGTTTCATTGCTAAGGGTGATAGGAAAGCTCACTTCTTTACCAATGAGTTACTTTTTAGATTCAGCAATCATCATGCACATAGATGGCTGCCCACACTTAACAATCTGAGCTGAAGTTGACACCCCTTGCCTGAACACCAAGCTTGATACCCTTTGCTGCACAGAAATCGTTTTATTCGGGTAAACCTGCAGGCTTTCCTATGTGTAAGGACATCTTTCTGGAATGTGAATTCTCCTGGAGGGGCCTCAACCTGCAATCATCCTCTCATAGCCTGTCAGGGGTAAGGAAGCAACATGAACACATGAACCAGATAAAGTGTAGGTACTCCCAAGTAGAATGTGCAGAGGAGAATAAGGGAGGAACAGGAGATTATGGTACAACTGAAAAAAAAATAGGCAGTTTTCCTAGGTAAAGCCTATTTGCATAATATCCCTTATTTATCTATTTCAATAGTAATGAACACCTTACCTTCTAGTGTAGGTATGCAAGGGTTTGAAACAAAAGAATACTTGAAAATCATCTAGAGAACTCCCAATATAATTTTTTTCAGGTCCTACCTCATACTGACTCAGAATTTCCAGGTATGGTATTTAGGCCTGTTTGTGCATTTTGAAAAACTTTTAGACAACTCAGAGGCACATTCCTAGTTAATAATAAAGGTGTAGCTGCTCACTTCTGTTTGGGCTTTACCTGGGAACCCACTATACCCTCATTCAACTGTCCACCGTGACTCCTGTTCAACTTGTCTTCTACTGTAAGGTTACGACAAAATGGAAAATGCAACAAGGTGTAAAGCAGGATGTTATTGCTTAGGGCTGTACTCCCCGCCCCCAGAATGTTCCAGGAAGATGAGATGAGTGGTTAGCCAAGTAAATAGCCAAATAAGGTAAATATGTGGAGCAAGGGAGACCGCCAGAATCTGCCCGCCAACGAGTAACCCCGCCAATCAAAAGAAAAAGCTGTGTTCAATTGCACCAATTGCTAACAGCCACATCTGCTTCTGGATACTGCTTGTTTGCTGTGCTCTATAAAACCCCTGTAGTCTGTAAGCCAGGCGCGACGTCCATACTGCAGCTCTGAGGAGCTACGTGACTCCAGTCACAGTTGGGGAAGTTCGCCCCTGCGCAGGTAAAGCTTTTGGCCAATAAATAACATCACGAGCTCTAAGTGCCTGGACATTTGGTTTCTCGCCATTCGAATACAACACTACTTAGACATGAACATTAAAGAGGTCAGGTGAAAAATGCATTTTTTTACTGCTCTGTTCTGTTCCTTCATACTTTTCCACACTGGAATATAAAGTCACCTAATTTCTTCCTAAAGCCCAGAGAAAATGACTGTGTGAAAGTTTTCACCTCTGCTTTCTTAGTATCCAAGCCTGTTACCTCTTTGATTTGGGATGCAGTATAATATCCTGGTTTCCAGTCTCTCAAGCCAGACTATCTAGTTGAAAGTTCAACTCCGCCACTTACTAACTATATAACCTCAGAAAAATTACTTTGCTTCTGTATCTTAGTTTCCTCATCTATGAAATAGAGACTCAAATCTCATTAGGCTGTTACAGGGAATAGTTATTATATGTAAAGCATTTCTATAAGTGTCTGAACATATTTTTCCTCACAGCACTCTTCAATCTAGATTTTTCTATGGCATGTGACAATATTTTCCTACTCCCTTTTTAAATTTCTCTGTTCTACTTTATGTGACAACACTCCTGGTTTATCTCCAGCCTTTCTCATTATTTATTCACAATGTTTTTGAAGAAGAAGGGTTTTTTTGCCTTTGTTCACCCACGCAACATAGCACTCCTCAAGGTAATCTTATCCACTACTGAAATGTAAATGACTTTCTCATATTACCAAGTTTCAGACTCAACTATTCCTCTTATTACAGAACATTATATTTTCTCTTATCTTTACTCCTATTCCATATATCAATAGAGGTTGTCTGCTACAGTGTTGGGGAATTATTGCCAAAGTTACGATTTTTAAAAACTGGAACTCTTTTAGAATATAGAAAACACCCAGAATCTTAAAATATAACTGCACTTATGAAAGTGGTTCTTCCTTTTTTTTTCCATATGAGAGTGGCATAGCCTCTAGTTCATTTGGTGACAAGTCCATTATATGATGCTGAAATTAAGGTGGACAAGTTTTCATTTGTGTCATCAAAAGCCTGGTTCTACAAACCTTTTCGTATAGGCTGTAGTATTTTTGGATAAATGCTGTGTAAGCATCATCAACTGAGGTTTCATATTTAGTTCGAATAGCTTAACACTAAAACTAATTTCTGCTTGCAAAGTCAATCCACAGAAATTTCAATGAGAAAACCACACACAATGATTTCACAGGAGAGTGAGTATGTTGGCAGAATTTGAAAGGAGGCCAGGGAAGGATAGCGGCAATAGAGTTTTCCATAGAAATTTTAAAATATAGTTGTCATTATTATGGGGGCAGGAAATATTACTGCCCTTGTAATAGAAATATGCACAGTCAACTTACCATGCCATTTAGATTAGAGGTTCAGAAGATTCAATTATAATGTAATTGACTATTAAAGTAACTAAAGAAGAAAATCTATATCACTCAAAGTGGATTGAGAAGCAATAAAAATAGAGGAAACAAGTCACAGTGACAAATCTTAGCATCATTAACCCACATTCTATTTTTTTTTAAAGCAAGCATCTCTGCTGGTGGCCTTAGAATATTCTATATCCTAATGCCAATGTCAAGGCCATACTTCATGAGAAGATGGATGGTGAGAGTTGTAGCCAAGGACTCAAAATATTCCAATACCTTTAAGCAAGTTGGTTGCACCAGGCTATGCTTACCCAAAGCTACTAAATGTTCTATTATTTTAGTTCTACTTATTCTGATTCTAGAGCAACTGCCTGATTATATTTTAACTTTTCTTTTAGGGCAAGAAAATTGTTTGGGTATGAGAATAAAAGGTTTAAGTTCCCTGAATTACATTTATTTTTTTAGTTAATGTTTAATTTATGACAATCTTCCTGTGATTGTGTGTCCTCAGAGAATGCACTGGACCTATAGACTTCCTTGACATGAGATTAACACTCTCCTCCATTGTATAGCCTTAGTTCTTAGATCAAAGCCTTAGCTTCTCTCATCTGGATTACAGGAATAGGCTTCTAGCTTCTTGTCTATGGTTTTACTCTTCCATTCATCACTTACAGTGTTTTCAGAATGACCTTCTTCAAATGCAAATCTTGTCATTTTATCCACTTGCATAAATTCCTTTAATGTCTCCCCACTGCCTACAGAACAAAGTTTAAATTGCTTAGCTGGACTCAAGGCATTTTGTGCATTTCTAGCAGTTTCTACTGCTAGAAATGACCTTCCTCTTCTTTCTGCTTGCCTAAAAATAAGTCAGTGTTTTGGTCTTGGCATGACTGTTAAGGCCACTCTGAATATTCTATTAGATCATTCTTTTCTCCACATCTATGTTGTATGTGCATCATAATAGAACTACAATGCTTTATTGCATGTATACTGCATATATCTGCCTTAATCTCTTTTATTATGACCCCACTGAGTTTAGTGACCGCATCTTGCTCACCTGTGTAGCCAAAGTACTTATCATAATATTTTGCCTATATTAGGCACCCAATATCTGTTGAATGACCTAATCATGGAGGTAGCAATTCGATGTTGGCATTATAAATAAATAAACAAATAATTAAATAATACTTATTAAGTGCTTATTGTAAGCCAAAGGCAACATTGAATTCATTTTAATTAATTGATAATTAATCTCTAGATTATCTGGGAAGAGATTAAAGAAAATAAATATAGTAAATAAAAATTCTCATATAATCTACTTTAGAAATGTAGTAAACTAAAATAACACTAAAGATAATAGCAATACATTTAGTTAAATGAAAATGTTTAAGCTATATAAATTGTACAGATTCATGATTCTATATTTAGCAGTTATATTTATCTTGACATTAGAATCTTTTCCCTTTTTTTCAGTTTTTAAAACTGTCTATTCAAAACTGAGGAAGAAAAAAGATATTTAAGAAAACAGTAAAAAGTAATTACTATTGTCACTATGCTTTATACCAGCCAATATTTTTAATGAGATCATGGTTTCATTTTATTTTTAAAATGACATTTTCTTTTGTTTTGCCTCCTGGGCATTTATATCTGTGGCAAGTTTCAGTTCTTCTGTTTTTACAAATATTTCTTTAGGGCCCCTCTGCCTATCTCCTAAGTATTTTGAAATGCTCTTGAGAACTGTTTGGATGACAACCAGTGCTGCAAACTGCAAGTGAATGGGCCTTAGAATTGCACAAATAGCAAACCAAAGTACTTTATAATAACAAAGTCAGAGACTGGGGAGTCTTTATGAATAGCTTACTAAGCACCTATATTCCAGTTCCTCAACTGAAGCCATCTGCAAAGAGGAGATGCTAACCTTTGTTCAGAACTGATGTTTTTAGAGAAACTGTGTCTGTCTGTTTTTATAACTATTTAACTTGAATTTCCACAATTAAAATATACTTCCCCCCAGCACCCATTTGAATGTAGAAATCTCATCGCATAACTAATTCCACTCCAGCCAAATTTCTTATAGGTGGAAAGCATTTGACCTTGGAGAAGCATTAAAATTTTTTTCTATGCTGGGGATTATTTTTTATTTATTTGTTTAAGAAATGAAAATTATCCATATGAAAGACAAAGCCTAGCACAGAAATAGATGTTTTGTGATTTATTGTTCAGAGGAAAGGATGCAGCAATGAAGTGCAGATGGCATAAGAAAGTAATGGGTAAATATTCAGAAGCCAGAATCAAGAGACCATTGAAGGAAGACATTCAAGGGAGACTCGCCTAATTCTTCAAGCTCATACAGGAAGTCACAGGAAGAAATTAGGTGATTTATGAATAGGATTCACACAATATTTTCCTCAGTTAGAAGATGAAGCTCTAAGCAAGTTAAGAAAAGGATTCAAATAGAATGGGAACCCAAAGAGTTCTGTTGTATCATCAAAATGTCCATACTACCCAAAGCAATTTACAGATTCAATGCAATACCCATTAAAGTACCAATGGCATATTTCACAGACATAGAACAAACACTTCAAAAATGTATATGGAACCATAAAAGACCCTGAATAGCAGCTGCAATTTTGAGAAAGAAGAACGAAGTAGGAGGGATCACAATACCTGATATCAAACTGTATTACAGGGCCACTGTAATCAAAACAGCCTGGTACTGGCATAAAAACAGGCACATAAACCAATGGAACAGAACAGAGAGCCCAGAAATAAACCCAACTCTCTACAGTCAATTAATATTCGACAAAGGGGGCAACAACATAAAATGGAGTAAAGACAAATGGTGTTGGGAGAACTGGACAGCTACATGCAAAAAAAATGAAACAAGCACCAACTGACACCATACACCAAAATAAATTCAAGGTGGATAAAAGACTTAAATATAAGCCGTGAAACCATTTAAGTCCTAGAGGAGAGCATTGGCAGGAAAATCTCAGATATTCCACGCAGCAATATTTTTACTGATATGTCCCCTAGAGCAAGGGACATAAAGGAAAGAATAAACCAATGGGATCTCATCAAAATTAAAAGCTTCTGCATGGCTAAGGAAAACAGTATCAAGATACAAAGAGAAGCAACAGCTTGGGAAAACATATTTGCCAATGATACCTCAGATAAAGGTTTAATCTCCAAAATATACAAAGAACTCACTCGACTCCACTCAAAGAAGACAAGCAACCCAATTAAAAAATGGGCAGAGGACTTGAACAGACATTTCTCCAAGGAGGACATACAGAGGATCCAGAGACACATGAAAAGATGCTCAATATCTATTGCTAGCTATCAGAGAGATGCAAATTAAAACCACAATGAGATACCACTTAACACCAGTGAGAATGGCTATCATAAACAAAGAAACAACAAGTGCTGGAGAGGTTGTGGGGAAAAGGAGACCCTAGTTCACTGTTGGTGGGATTGCAGACTGGTACAACCACTATGGAAAATAGTATGGAATTTTCTCAGAAAACTAAAAATGAAAACGTGCCTTTTGACCCAGCAATTCCATTATTAGGAGTATATCCTAAGAACCCTGAAACACCAATGCAAAAGAACCTATGCACCCCGATGTTCATAGCAGCACAATTCACAATAGCCAAGAGTTGGAAGCAACCTAGATGCCCATAGGTAAATGACTGGATCAAAAAACTATGGTACATTTACACAATGGAATTCTATGTTGCAGAAAGGAAGAAGGAATTATTACACTTTGCAACATCATGGATGGAACTGGAAAGCATTATGCTGAGCGAAATAAGCCAGGCGGTGAAAGACAAATACCATATGTTCTCACCGTTAACAGGAATCTAAACAAAACAAACAAGCAAGCAAAATATGACCAATGACACTCAAATAACAGGCTGACAGGGTCCAGAGGGGAGAGGGGAGAGAATCATAGGGGAAAAGGGAATGGACTCACATGAACAAGTATAAAGGACACATGGACAATAACTAAGGGTGGGGGGTGGAAATGGGAGGGAGGCAGGGAGCATGGGGCGGGGTCGGGCAGGGTTGGGAATATAAGACAGAAAGCTATACTTGAACAAGAATTAAATAAAGAAATTATTTTTAAAAAGAGTTCTGTTGTTGTTTTACAATAAATAGACTGTTTCAAAGCTTGAGTAATGTAGTTTAGAGAAAACATTTAGTGAGAGCATTCTATTACTCAGTGGAAGGTAAAAACAAAGTGTGAGCATTACTATTATTAATTCTATTAGAATCTCATAGAGTAGGATATTCAGTGAAGTATTTTTTTTCTTTTTCATTCTATGGCAATTGACTTATTGGAGGGTTGAACAAATATGAATGTGATATCTAGAAACCTTAGTCTCCTATTTCAAATTATGGAAACCTAACAGAAGCAGAATCAGTTGCCGTGAAGGCCAACGCTACACTAAAAACAAGAGCTGTTTGAAAAGAAAGAATGCCATCTTCCAGCCAGGAACAAGGTCTGCAAAGTATTTTTTTAAATCAAATTGTGTGAGGGTAGGAAAATACGGGAGCTACATGTATGGGTTCCCACCCCAAATCTGGCATTGTAGGGGAACAGGGTATCTGGGTTTTTGATGCTGGAGATATTGAGACCTCTCCTCACTCAGCCTCTCTAGAGGCAGACTCTTTCAGGAAAAGAAGCTAAGTAAGTTATGTTAAAGAGCAGAACACCAAAAACCCAGACTTGATTGGTGTGCATTGCCTAAACTGAGTATACAACTGCCTCTCTTTCTCTATAGGGAGTCTAGATAGGGTTATTATATACATTAATGACAACTGCAGTGAGTGGATTCAAGTATGGTCTTACGAGTTGAATTTTGTTTGTCCAAAAGTTATGTAGAAGACTTAACCCCCAGAATCTGTGAATGTGCCTCATTTAAAAATAAAATTTTTCAAATGCACTCAAGTTAAGTTGAGGTTATTGTCATGAGCCCTAATTCATCATGCTGGTCCCCTTATAAGAAGAGGAAAATTTGAACAGAGACAGACAGAGATAAGAACATCAAGGCAAAGACAGATGCAGAGGGATGATGGCCATATGAACATGGAAATAGAGAGCTGGAGTTATGCGGCTATAAACCAAGCAATGTCTGAGTTTACCAGAAGTTGGAAGAGGCAAGGAAGAATCCTGTCCTATAGGCTTTGGAGGAATGCAGCCCTGCCAACTCCTTGACTTCAGACTGTAGTCTCCAGAGCTCTGAGACAACAAACATATGTTTTTAAGCCACTCATTTGTGGCACTTTGTTATGGCAGCCCTAGGAATCTAATACAGATACCAACCCATCACAGGGTCAACAGCAACTCACTACAGTGAGCAGTAGCTGAGATTAATAGAGGAGACTCTCTGAACTTTGAATTTTCTAGGAATCATTTGCATTACCTCTTTTCAAAGGGTTGATAGCAGTCGGGGTATCTTAGTTCTTCAAAGGAGAATCACATGAATTCCAGTGATATCAGGGAATGTCTTGTAATTATCATGGGAATGATGACCTCAAGTACCAGAGATGGCATTCTTTTAATAAAGACTTATGAGATGCACAACAGTAGAAGCAGCTTGGAAAGGGAACTTTAATTTCCTCTGTGCTCTCGGAACCATGAAATCTTGAAGCAAATCTTGCTGAAGCATCATAATTTTCCTAGGTAGGGAGGTAACCCTGTTCTCCAAGGTGGACAGGCACTTCCATATGCAGAAGTTACCCACAGCCTAGCCACACCTTACTAAGGTCTTGATGCTTATTAGGATATAGAGCTTCTTAAACAAAAGTCATAGAGAAATCCTCATTTGGGGACTATAGGAGTTGGACTTGAAATACAAAATATAGGCTTTAACTCTAAGAAAGACAATAAATTATTGGCTTAAGGGGGAAAAATGCATGCAATGCATGTAATAAGGCTGGTAGACCCTCAGATTCATCTAGTTTACCCCATCACGTTATAGATAAGAAAACCAAGGGCAACAGGATTGCACACTTTTTAACCAATTTGAGTTTCTCATATGCTATCTCATATTCATAGTACAATGTATCATTTGAAAATTATGTTAGAGCTCCTCAGGCTGATGCCAGTGTTGATTCAGTTATTGACACTGACTCATTAAGTCATCCTGAGAAGTGAACTTTCTTCCAGTGCTTCACTAATAGTTCATAAGAGGCACCTTTTTAAAAATTGCATTTCTTTATTTGTGTGTATGCAAATAATGACATAATTCATTCATTCTATTATTTGAAAAATACTCTTAAATTGAATTTACCAGAGTGACTGGTTAATAAAATTATATAGGTTTCAAGTGTACAATTCTATAATACATTATATGTATATTGTATTGTATGTTCACTACCCCAAGTTAAGTCTCCTTCCATTGCCATTTATTCCTTTTAATACCCTGTTCTACCTTCCCAACCCCCTTTCTCCGTGGCAATCACCATGCTGTTGTCTTTGCCTATGAGGTTTTTTATTTTGCTTAATACCTTCACATTTTTCACCCAGCCCTCTAACCCCATTCCATATGACAACTGTCAGCCTGTTCTCTTCCTATGAGTCCACTTCTATTTTGTTTGTTAATTTATTGTGTTTGTTGCATTCTACACATGAGTGGAATCATAGAGTATTTGTCTTTCTCTGACTGGCTTATTTCATTTAGCACAATGCTCTCCAGGTCCACCCATTCTGTCTAGAGGGTAAGATTTTCTTCCTTTTAATAGCTGAGTAGTATTTCATTGTGCATTTCCTTCTATTTCTCATGGGAGATCCACTGCTATTGGTCATCATGATAGAGGGTTTGATATCCTTTTCATTTATCTGAATTAATTTTATCATATCAGTTAGTTCTTTAGGCTGGTTTTAAAATTCAATAAGAAGAATTGTTGAATTTTTTTTTAGATTTTATTTATTTATCTTTAGAGGGGAAGTGAAGGAGAGAAGTATCAATGTATGGTTGCCTCTTGTGAGTCCCCTGCTGGGAACTGGCCTGCAACCCAGGCATGTGCCCTGACTGGGAATCAAACCACAATCATATGGTTCGCAGGCCCGTGCTCAATCCACTGAGCTATGCTAGCCAGGGCTTGAAATTTTTTTAACTCTTGATCTATTTTTACAAAGATACATATAACCCCTAGGAAAGAAAAATTGCATGATGTATAATATCCAAAAGTCAATAATGTTTATCATAATGTGTTCAGGAAAGACAAAATTACACTATCTACCTATAGGAATATTTCAAGTTTCTGTATTAGTTCTGGGAATGAGTATCTACTGGGTTGGCCAAAAAGTTCACTGTTTTTTTTTGCTTTCCTCCATAAAATGGCTTTAGTAGTGCTTAGTGGTGTTTACTTTCATTTGAAACAATTTTCTTAGATTGTACTGTGATAGCTGTCATATCAGTGTGCCTTTAAAAATGATCAAAATTGGTGAATTTTTGTGTAGTCATTTTAATATTGAAGATGGAAGAATATATGGAACATTTTTAACATTTTATGCTTTATTAATTCAGGGAAGGTAAAATTTTAACTGAAACACAAATAAAGATTTGTGCAGTATACGGAGAAGGTGCTATAGCTGGTCAAATGTGTCAAAAGTGGTGTGACGTTTTGTGCTGGTGATCTCTCGCTGGATGATGCCCCACAGTCAGGTGGACCAGTTGAAGCTCATAGCAATTAAATTGAGACATTATTTAAGAACAATCAATATTATACAATTGGGGATAGTCGACATGCTAAGATATCCAAATCAATAAAATTATTGGTGAAAATGAAAAATGTATCTTTTATTTTACAGAAAAAAAATATAGACTTTTCCCCAACCCAATATAAATGGTAAAAGTAAAGGGAAAACAATGATATATTCTGCTAAATTAAACCAAATTTTTCCACAACTGGTGAGTTTTTTTAAATTGATTTCATAGACAGAGTGTGAAGGAGAGAGAGAGAGAGTGGAAAATTTGCTTTTCCACTCTATTGATGCATTTTCCACTCAGTTGATTCTTGTATGTGCTATGACAGGAGATTGAACCCACTACCTTGGCATATCAGGACAATGCTCTCTGCCAACCAGGGAACAGCTGGAAAGTTTTTATTTATAGCTCTGCTACTTTCCCCAAGAAAGAGATAAACTTTCAACTTATACAAAAGTCAAAATGCTTTAACCATCAAGTGAACTCAGAACATTTATCTTATTTGTATAACATAGACACACACAACACAGAGTCTCTATGTGCGGTTGAACAGGTTATAAACTCCATAGGTCAACTCAATTCTTCTCACAGTAAAAACAAACAGAAACATATATTCCTCCCATCCAACTACTAACCAGGCCCGACCCTGCTTAGCTTCCGAGATCAGACGGGATTGGGCATGTTCAGGGTGGTATGGCCGTAGACAGAAACATATATCCCTTTATGTTGGAGAGCACACACCCAATGAACATGTGACCCACGACAGTGGCCCTTTAAAACATACAGCTAAATAAATAAAAATAAAACTCACATTTTCAGACCTTATAAAATTTTATGACACACTTTTTAAGTTAGTAAGCTACATCATCATAGTCTAAGGGTAAAGTTAAGTTTTATTAGAAAAACTTATTCTTAATGAGGACACATAGATGTGAGAGTTCCTCCACTTCCAATTTTTTATTCCTCAATAAGCATTCTCTTTCATATAAAAATACTAAATATAATTTAATTTCATATAAATTACTAAAGTGAAAAATGTACAGACAAATATTGACATCATCCTCCCCTCCACTTATACTGGATCCTTTTCAAATTGCATGTGATTAGGGAATGCCTACATTTGTGAAAAGACAAACAAAATATGTATAAAACAAGAGGGTCTGCTAATGTTTTTCCAATTTGGAAAAAAAAATAAAACATGCATTTGATCACATACACAGACACACTGGCACATGCCTGCCAGCACAGAAAGTAGAAATGTAAATAAACATCTAAGCCCTATTCAGAGCTCTAAGGAGAAACAACAACAAAAAACTGTGTCCTTGATTCAAAATGAAGAAGAAAAAAAGAAATGGGAGAAAACCTCAGGAGACAATTAAAATAATTCTAAAAAATGTGGATGGCACTGGGAGAAGTTATTTAAACTTTGTCTTTTTGTTCTGTTACCCTTTCTTCTCTAAATTCTAATCAGGTTGAATATCTAAGGAAGTGGCAGTGCACTGCTTATCCTACTTTCCTGAACATTTCATTTAGTAAAACCTTTGTCACAGAAAAACAAACAATACCTAAATCCAAAATAAATAAATGCATAAGTAAAAACACAGAGATACATGCCTATGAAAAGAAAAATGTGTTTTCATTGTCTTGACTCAGGAGGCAAATGCCTGGATTTTGTTTTGTAATTGCAAATGTAGCGCCGTCAGTGGAAAGAACCCAGACTCTGCAGAGAGGTGGGAGTACATTACCACTCTGGTTCTAGCCTACACCACCCTGTGACTGCCAGCAAATAACTTAACCTACACAGACCTCAGTTTCCTCATTAGAAAAATGAGGTAAAACTTTTTCTTCACTTGAAACATTGTTTAAATGACATAATACAATGAAGCTTTTCTGTCCTTTTTACTACTATTAATAAAACATTTTTGATTAGTATAAAGAATACCAAACATGCATAAGTAACTTGACATACAGACTATATATTCTATAGAAGGGAAAGGCTTATCCCTGGAGAATAACTTACTTGCCTGCACACCTGGACTCCACTGAACCCATATTGCTCACCCTTCCTGATATACATTTTGTGACAGAGTTGAGCACACTACATTTCTTTTCCTTCTCAAAGTACAGATCAAAACTAATTTCTTTTATGAAGTCTGTTTGGATTGGACACTCTATGAATCGAGTCATTATGGCAACATTCCTAGACTGTATATGAAGAGATATCTTTTCAAATTCACCACAAATCAATTCTGAAAGGAGGTAAGGTATAGCAATAAAAAATCAAAAGAGAAAAAAAATTAATAAATTGGTTTGTGAACGCTAGGAAAGGGGTATTTTAACTCCCCAAAACCATCACTGTGTCATTAATTGATATCAAGTCAATGTAATGTCATCTCTTTTTCTGAGGGATAACTGCACTGGTAGATCATAGAAATGACATATTTTATATTTCCATTTTAGTAATATATTCAATAAAGCTTCCCATGGAATCGTTATTGCAAGGTTGATAAATGTTGACCAGAGGCCAACAGTTGGAATAAGGGCACTGCAGGGCTCCTCTAGGCTGTCCACATCACAGCTCTGTATTTCAGTGCAGTCAGTGTCAGTACACTTACTATTTACATTGTTGGGAATCCAATAACATGAATAGGGCAACAGCTAATGAATAAAAGTATTGCAAAATCCCCCAAACTAAACTTAGAAGCTCAAAGTAAGATTAACATAAGAAAACGAATGTAAAGCTTTGCACTTGAGTTAGAAAGTACAATATCAATGTGAGCTTAATGCCCCTGAAGCATGGCTGCAAAGATGCAGGTAGATATAAATGATACTCCTCCCCCCCAAACAACAATGACCCTAACTCTATTATAGTTTGTTTAAAAGTACTAAACAAACTCTAATTTTTCCCTGCCACAGCTGAGTCAGGCTGGACTATTAGACACTAAGTGAAACCAGAACTGGAGAAAATATAAAGAATACAAACAGAAGACTTCGAATCAAATACCACATGATATGAAGTCAAAGAAAAACTCCCTTCTAAATATAGAAACTACTTGTTTCCCAAATCCACATTATATGTTATACTATTCAGCCATAAAAAGAAAATTTTACCTTTTGCGATGGTATGGACAGACATGGGGAACATTATACTAAGTTAAATAAGCCAGTCAGGGAAAGACAGATACCACATGACTTCACTCATATGTGGAATCTAATGAACAAACTGATCTAACAAGGAAAATGGGGATAGACTCATAAATGGAGAGCAGGATGACAGCCAGTAGGGGGTGAGGTGAAAAGGTAAAGAGATGGAGGAAAAGACAAAAGGACTCTTGGACATGGACAACAGTGTGGCGATTGCTTGGAGTGGGGATATAAAGGGACTAAATGGTAATAGAAAAATAAAATAAAGATTAAATTAAAGAAAGAAATAATTACAGGAGAACTCGATTAGCTATAAAGTAAGCACAAAACAGAAAAAATCAATAAAGTCAAATACTTAAAATATTAATGCAATGTATTACTATAATATTAGCAATATATAAGTATATATTTATATCATTAATATATTACCAAAACTTAAGTGTTAAAACCAGTTTAAAACCCAACTCTACAAATTGAGCAAAAATGTTTAATCAGATATAATAGCTTGTAATTTATAAAAATTATGCTTTTGTAGATTTTATAAGAACATTAAAAATGCTCAGGAAGTGATATCAATTGTAAAACTGGTAGCAAAGCAGACTATGGTTATAACTCTGTTAGAACACACTCTTTTTTATGCTTTTTAAAATTTTTCTTTTTCTTTTTTTAATTATGTTATTGTTGTTCAATTCCAGTTGTCTGCATTTACCCCCCACCACTGTTCCCCAACCCCAGCCATCACCACCTCCCTCCCCTGCTTCCACCCACCTTGGTTTTGTCCATGTGTCCTTTATACTTGTTCCTAAAAACCCTTCCCTTCTTCCCCCCCATTATTCCCACTCACCTCCCTTCTGGTTTCTGTCAAGATTAGAACACACTCTTAAGAGAAACTTTTAAAAGAAAAGTTTAAAAGAAAGTACACTTCTGCAAGGAGGACATACAGAGGATCCAGAGACACATGAAGAGATGCTCAGTATTGCTTGCAATACTGAGAGATGCAAATTAAAACCACAATGAGATACCACTTTACACTGGTGAGAATGGCTATCATAAACAAAGCAATAAAAAACAAATGTTGGAGAGGGTATGGGGAAAAGGGGACTCTGGTCCACTGTTGGTGGGATTGCAGACTGGTACAACCACTATGGAAAGCAGTATGGAATTTTCTCAGAAAACTAAAATTGGACCTGCCTTTTGACCCAGCAATTCCACTGCTAGGAGTGTATCCTAAGAACCCTAAAACACCAATCCCAAAGAACCTATGCACACCAATGTTCATAGCAGCACAATTTACAATAGCCAAGAGTTGTAAACAACCTAGGTGCCCATCAGTAAATGAATGGATAAAAAAACTATGGTACATTTACACAATGGAATTCTATGCCGCAGAAAGAAAGAAGGAGCTCCTACCCTTTGCAACAACATGGATGGAACTGGAAAGCATTATGCTGAGTGAAATAAGCCAGCTGTTGAAGGACAGATAACATATGATCTCACCTTTAACAGGAAGCTAAACAATAAAACAAACAAACAAGCAAAACATAACCAAAGACACTGAAATAGAGAACAGGCTGACAGTGACCAGAGGGGAGAGGGGAGGGAATTTCAGGGGAAATAGGGGAGGGATTTAGAGGAACATATATAAAGGATACATGGACAACAACTGAGAAGGGTGGAAATGGGAGGGAAGGGGGGACACGGAGGGTGGGATGGGATGGGAGTAATAGACAGAAAACTGTACTTGAAAAATAATTAAATAAATTAAAAAAAAAGAATTCTAAAAAAAAAAGAAAAGAAAGTATTTTATACCCATTAAAAGATTGTGTCTGGGAGGTAGATAAGGAGTGATTTTTTTTTCATTTTGCTTTTATGAATTTTCTTAAGTCTCCTTTATCATTAAGCAATAATAATAATGTATATTTATTATTTACTATGTTATGAATATATTCATTTGTCCTACTTACATTTCCTCATTTAACTTATGAGATCATGGAGTAATTACTCATATTATCCATATTTATAGATGAGGAAACTGGGATGCATATATCTATCTAGATTAATGACTATGAACATTTATTATTGTTATTATTATTATTATCATTACCATTATTATTACCTAGAAGTGAGCCTTTGATTTAATACCTGGCAAATTACTTTGAAGTGAAAATTTTTAATCACTTATAAAGGTATGCACAGTCCAGTTTATAAGTCCAAATGGTTATATCATAGCTAGTCTATAGTCAATACCTCCTAGTATTTATGTTCTACATTTCATATACTAAGATAGCTAGGCAATACCTATTCTCAAATTACTGACACAATTTTACCAATGTAACCTAGGACAAATTATATACTGTCAATAAATCTTTTTCATTGTTGTTTAATTACAGTTGTCCCCATTTTTCCCCTAATAAGAATAACAACACTTAGCGTGTAGAGTTTTTGTGATAATTAAAAATAATATATTTAAAAGGTCCGAATCAATGACTATAAGCATCCAGTTTTATTGCAATTGTTATTGGGATGAATTGTTTTTCCCTCAAAACTCTTTGAAACTTATTTTCTATCAAATATTTTCTAATTTATGTGTCCCTCTATTATAGAACACAGATGGTATTTCAATAAGTGGAATTCTTCCCCTGGATAAACACTTACTTATCAAACCTAATGTGGCCAAATCTGAACACATTTCAACAGCCTGCATATGACCAGTGTTGAAAGGAAGCCTCTGGTCCTACCTATCTCACCCTGGTGTCATCCTTTTGATATCCTTCTGATACCCTGGAATTTAGCCTCTCTATAACTTGGTTTATGTGGTACCACTGTAACAAGTTATAAGGGGCAGTTGCAGTTCCATTTTTTACCATGAACAGGGAGGCTGTACCATGTTTCCACAGTAGAAGCACTCTGGCCTTTGCCAAGGAACACCTTGGGCTATTGACCTCCAAATAGATGAAAATATCCAGAGCTGTTGAAGGCCCTGACTCCTGGGAATGGAACAAATTGCTGAAATCACTTTTGCCTTGATACAACAATTCCTTATCTCCCAGAAATAGTGGCTTTTAGAACTGCTAAGGTGCTGCTGTAGTCTTTTAAAAAGAAGAAATAATTCCAACACAGAAATAAATGTTCAAACCCTTATATTAAAATCTATAGGTTTAATTTATTGCCTAAATCTGAAATCAGTCCAAGAGTGAGTGAAAATATTTTTATAAAACAAGTTTAGAGAAGAACTAATTTTATTTTAAATAAAAAATAATTTGGACCTTCATAATAAGCTTTCAAAATATTTCAAAGGAAAAAATAATTTTTATCTTCTCATTATCTTCTCAAAAAACCTAGCATATTTTACCATGTGATTTTAATAATTTGAATAAAGCAATGTATCTATGAGTATTTATACATATATAATTTTAAATAGTTAAAGTTTAAATTTATATTGTATGATGATAATAATTTTACAAATAAAAATAATTGAGAAATTATTGAAACGAATATGAAATTCTTGATTTAAATTTATGCTTAATATAAGAAACTAAGCTTTTCAAACTTTTAACCATATTTTCTAACATATAAGTGTGTAATAATTAATAAAGTGAACCCTATTGTCCAAGGCTGACTCACTTTATTGACATGAATGGATTAATTTAAATTAATTCCAGAGATAAAAACAACACAAGCCCAGGGTATTACCCAACAGTCCAGGGGCTTGTGTTGAGACAATAAACAAATGTTGCTATTTATGAGTATTTAGTGGGTAAATAGCTATGTTTATTTATAGTTCTTATGCCTGAATCTAAATATAGGAGTACTTCTATTAAACCTAAACTTCAATGACAGCTTTCAGCAAAATGAGGGCTCATATTTCATCAGTGTTTAAACAGGGCAAACTTACTGAGGTCAGTGAGGCAGAAAGAGTAGGAGTGAAAGGATGCTGCAGAGAATGGAATTGAGTCAGATCCATGGCAGATGGAATGTAAAATGGGAACTTTGGGTGATACATACATCAGGGAAAAGGTTGACTGATATTTCAAGTTATAAACCTCGTATGAGGCAGTTTTATGTACTGAGGATTGAAAGGGCATTCATGATAATAATGCCTAGATACCTGGGAAATTTATCAAAGTTTGAACCTGAATGTCAGTTAGGTGATACTTTTTATTACCATAAAGATATGAAATGAAGTAACTGTGAAACAGTCATGAACTTGAGGCAGTAGCCAATGAAGGCAAAGAGTTGGTAAACTACCAAACCAACTTAGTAAGTCAACAGTTAATTAGCTTCAGTGAGGAGATCATTAAGTCATAATTGTTTTTACTGATTGTGAGAAAGAGCTAATGCATGTCTGGTCTATTATGGTGGCAACTTTGCTTGCAAAGTCCCCATGTCCACCATGGATGAAATACCAAGAGATGATCTGCTTGGGAAGGAGAGGTGGCTAATCTCTCAGAGGAGAAAGGCCAAGAGCCCCTTCCTCAACAGTTTTTATTGGGTTATAATACACAGGAATACACACAGTAAGGATCAAACAGTAGATAACATTTCAAAGAAATCTGAGGGCTTAGTCTGAGTCAGTGTCTGCCAGGTAAGGAGGCTGCAGAAAGTTTGGGAGACATACTCATTTCCTGCTTGGACTCTTATCATATGAATGAAAGCACTCTTAGCAAAGCAGGTTTCACAGGACTTTTAGGAACTCTTTCTTATGCCAGATCACCCCGGATCCCGCTCTAGCAGGCAAGGGGCTGCACCACCTCCCCCATCACAGGTTTTCAGGCTTAAGTGGATTAGGGCTAGGAAGTACTTTTCCCAGAGGACATGGGGACTTGGGCTATGTCAGAATAGCTAGGGGATGAGGGTCCATCAGTTCCTCTTTGTTGTGGCCCCCCAAGTTCTTCCATGATGGCCTCCCAAGTGATCCCATCTGGCTTAGGTTGCGCCTTTTCTGAGGGGTCTTACCTGTCTCTGACTATCTGACCATGCATCGGTGGCAGAGGGATGCAGCAGAAGCAGCGTTGTTACCAGAAACAAGCTTTGTCTCCTTAGTGGCTCGCATTCCAGGGGTCGCTCACTCAGTCTGAGCCATGGGGGGCAGTTACAACTCCTGAAACCAGGCAGAGTGGTTCCCAACAGTCTATTTCACACTAGAGATATACACTATGATTTACATAATTTCAGAGTTAAGGGACCCACTCTTTTCATGGAAGTCCCATATGTACATTAATTTGGGGATGTCTTCAGTATCCTCGTTGTTCCTGCTCATTCCACCTGGATGATCATTAGCCTCCAATTTCTAGAAATACGCTTTTAGGTAAAAATAAATGATGAGGTGCTACTGTATAAGGTATCCCTGCATTTTCAAGTGATTTCCTGCCCTCAAGGACTAAAGCTGGTTATTAATTTCTAATCCAGTCTTTACATACGTATTTTCCCTCTGAAGCTGAGAGACTAAAAGTTAAAAAGCTTCTAATCTCTCCTTGCTCCTGGAGCCCACTGCTAGTCTTTTCTCCAACTTCTAAAAGCATCAGTAAGTATTTTATTATTGTAGTCACACTCGTAAAGAAGAAAAGCAAAAAAAAACCTAGCATATTTTACCATGTGATTTTAATAATTTGAATAAAGCAATGTATCTATGAGTATTTACACATATATAATTTTAAATAGTTAAAGTTTAAATTTATATTGTATGATGATAATAATTTTACAAATAAAAATAATTTTATAAATTCTAGGTTTTTCTTTATCTAGTTATAGAAAATGTAAGAAATAAGTATTATGAAAGATTTATTAGAAAAACATAGTTATTAGAATATAATACAAATGGATTTACAGAGTTAAAAGATATTAGCTGATTAGGCAGCATTTAAAAAAATTTAGATGAATTTCCTAATAAAAATTTTACACTATACACTTCTTTGCATCAATTGTATTTCAATATAATCACTTATATTAAGATTTTCAACCATTACTAAATATTAAAAAATTTATGTAGAAGTATTACAATGATATTTCCTTTGTAATCTTTTTTGCTCAAGGAAGAAATACTTTATTTTTCACATTTATTTTTAATGGGAATGCCGATATGTTGTTGGAAAGGGTTAACAAATGAAAAGACAGAAAACAAACCCAACTCTCATCTTGGACTTCTAGTTAAGATGGAGATACAGGTAAATGCAGTACTTGCTTCCTCCCACAAACACATCAAAATTACAAATAAACTATAGAGCAGCCATCATTCAGAAACCACCTGAAAAGTGGCCGAATGGAAGTTCTAAAATTAGAGAATCAGAGTAGTAGCCACACTGATACTGGTAGAAGGGGAAGAGATGCAGAACAAGCTGGTCTCACATTCACATGCAGTGGATAAAAATTGAGGGGGGATAACTCAGCTGCAGAGGTCCCCCCTGAGGAGTAAGGAGTCCCAGTCCCACACTGGGCCTCCCAGCCTATGGTTCCAGAGCCAGGAAGAGAAGTTTCCACAACTTCTGGCTATAAAACCCATCAGAGTTTGAGGATGAGGGAAACTAAAGTGGTTTCTCTTAAAGGGCTTACACAAAGACTTATTTAGACTTACTCTCTCTCAGCTCCAGTGATGGGGTATCAACTTAAAGAGTACCTGAGGCATATGGAGAGAAACAGCATCAAGGAGGGAGCTTGGGGGACAGCTTTCTCCCAGATGGAGGTGATTTTAGAACTATTATTCCTTTGATGCCTGTTCCATCCCACAGAACCAGTAGGTGGGCACCATATCTGAGACTCCAACAACATGGCTTACACTATTTTTTTGGACTTCGCAATTTCCTGAGGCCCCACACTACCCAACTACAGGCCCACTCATTTTTCCAGTGTTTTTTTTTTTCATATGGAAAACCTGTCTTGTCTCACACCTCACATTTTCCTAAAATATTTCAAACAATCAACATCTGGCCTCAGCATGCCCCATACCTCTCCCTGAGTGATACCAGGCCTGGCACTAGCAGAAACTGGCCTTATTTTGCAGCTTGGCCTCACCTGGGTACCTTCAGGCTCAGCAAAAGTAGCAGCTATCTGCAGATTGCTTTGTAGCTCATGCTGGTGGCCCTGGGCAGAACACAGTTGCTGGATGACCTTGGCTTGTACCTCCCGGGAGGCCACAAAGCCACCACAACTCAAGGAGGAGACTCAGCAGATACTTGAGCCCTGCTAGAATAAGTCCTACTTTGTGGGGTGTGCCCCTGCACAGCTGCTACTATATTGTGCTTGAAAGTTGGTGTTTGGTAGTTGCATCCTGTCCTTGCAACTAATTGACTTAGAGGTAAATTTCCACCATTGATGAGCCAACAGTAATTAAGGCTCAACTACAACATATGATGTACATAGCCCATATGGGTGTTTCATCTTGACTGCCCAGTTTGGGAGATTGCGGAGGCTGTGCCATCAGAGCCTACAAACTGCCTACATTATGCCACTGTACCAAGTCTGAGAGATGTAACAGCTCTACCTAATATATAAAAACAAGCATAGGGTGCCTTCCAAAATGAGGAGACCATGAAATATGTTCCAAATGATAAAACAGAATAAAATTCTAGAAAAAGAACTAAACAAACTGGAGACAAGCAATATACTAGACACAGAGTTCAAATACTGGTTTAAAAGATGCTCCGTGAACTTAATGAGAATATCAATAGCATAAAAAACAGTCATAAATAAAGGATACATTAACTGAAATGAAGAATAATTTACAGGGAATCAACTGTAGAGTAGATGAAGTAAAAAATCAAATTAGCAATCTGGAATATAAGAAAGCAAAAAACACCCAGTCAGAACAGCAAAAGAAAATAGAATCCACCCCCTCACCAAAAAAAAAAAAGGAAGATAGTGTAAGGAATCTCTGCAAAACTTCAAGTGTACCAACATTTGCATAATGGGGGTGTTGGAAGGAAAAGAGAAAGAGCAAGTAACTGAAAATTTATTTTAAAAAATATTGACAGAAACTTTCCTAACTTGAAAATAGATATACACATATAAGAAGCACAGAGAGGCCCAAACAAGATGAACCCAAAGAGACCCACACCAATACACATCATAATTAAAATAAAAAATTAAAGATAAAGAGAGAATCTTAAAATTAGCATGAGAAAGTAGTTAATTACCTTTAATGGAGCTCCCATAAGACTATCAGCTGATTTCTCAACAGAAACTACTTGCCAGACAGGATTGACAAGAAAGATACAAAGTGACAAAAAGCAAGATTCTACAACCAAGATTACTCTACACAGAAAAGCTATCATTTAGAATGGAACGGCAGATGAAGTGCTTCCCAGACAAGGTAAGGCTAAAGGACTTCATCACGAAACCAGTATTATATGAAATGTTAAAGGGTCTTCTTGAAGAAGAAAATAAAAAAAATATATCAACATTATAATGGGAAAATACATATCTATTAACAAATCTAAAAAACAAAGAAACAGAAAAGAAACAGACTCATAGGTACAGAAAACATTTTGAAGGTTGACAGATGGGAAGGGGTTTGGGAGGAATGGGTAAAACTGGTAAAGGAATTCAGAAATACAAATTGGTTGCTGTAGAATAGTCATGGGATATAAAGTACAACATAGGAAATATAGTCAATAATATTCTAATAGCTGTATGGTGTCAGATGGGTATGACATTTATCAGGATGATTACTTAATAAGTTATATAATGTCTACCCACTGGGGTCTATATCTAAAATTAATATAACAATGTATGTAATTGAAAAGTAAAAATGATTTAAAAAGCAAAAAAATATATACTTGTCTTTGAATCTTTGTCTAGAATTTATATTAATAGAGGGACTTTGTGGCTCTATCTTATTTGAATTTTTAACATTTAAAAAATTTCAGAAGTAAAAAGTTATATGTAGGAAATACAACTGAATAACGCTCTTAACATATTAAAATATTACTAAGAAATAAGTGCACATGAACTCATTTCTTTACTGCAGTTTACCTCTTAAGATGTTTCTTAAATAGTGGACTCTAATACATAGAATAGAGAAATAATTGTTTTGTAAATAAAAAGTTTAACAACTGCAGAAAATATATAGAGTATTTCTAAGAACTAGGGGTTATTGGTGATTGATATGCTAATGAGAGGTTACTTCAAACATTATAAATTATCTGTAATACAACCATTTCAAATAAAGGGTCCCCGGTCTCTGCTTCCACACTATTCCAAAGTATTTTTCTTGATAATTTCTCCTAAATAGATCATCCAGAAGAGGAAAATATTACTAACTTCTTTATTCAAAGTTCATCTCCAAAGACAAACACAAATAAATTAAGAAAGGGTAAAGATTTTAAATATTTGCTCACAAAGATCTAAGCAGAGTAATTACATAGCCTTGAAATAGGAATAAAATGTTTTAAAATCAAGCAATATAGAGTTTTTCACTTGAAAAGCAGTTTTTGCATGTGATATAAATTGTTTTAAATTAACTTTTATATTTAAGACATGGTCATCTTTCTTTCAATATTTTCAAATTCTACAATAAACAGTAATCTTTGTAACTGATTAAAATAGGCTCCATAATTTAAAAAATAAATTGCAGATTAGATTTTTTCAATGTACATTAAGCTCAGTGAAAATGAAATGATCTGGTATTTCAAATGTAATAGAGGACTATAATTTGTTTTTATAGTAGTACCAGTCTTGATCTATGTATTTACAAATCAATACTAAATGTATGTTTAATGGCATCCATAAATATATTTATGTAAGAAGTTTCATTTTTGTGCTGTAGTTACAAATGCATTTTTTAAGTGCATGGGGAATTTTAAAAGTGCATAAGATAATTTAAAGGTGCTATTTACATAAATATAAAGGCCCTAAAGTGTCTTCATTTTGTAAGACACTTTAAACATCTGTTTGAGTCTGGAGGTTTGGTATAGTAAAGAAGCAGTTTTGCTGCTAACAATTAGATATCTGAAGGCAGTCCTAGAAGAGTTCAAGCACTCACAGTGCTCTTTTGGGTACCACTACCCAGATCACCAGTAACTTGCTTTCTTTCCTTACCTTCCCTCTGTGTCATTGACTATTTTGAGTTCTGTCCAGACCAATGGTCCTCAGAGGAAGCTGTGAATTAGCATGATCTGAATAGCTTTTTTAAAAACTCACTGTCTCAACCACACTCCACATTAAACATATCTTGAGCTGTGTGTGTAGCTCTGGTGTATCGGTGGTGGTCAGGGTGAGTGGGGGCAGAGTTAGGCTGTGCCTCTTAAAATATTCCAGGTGATTTCAATGTTCAGCCAAGGCTCAGAATCACACCCCATGATAATACAATTTGTTTTTTTATCCTGTTTAATTTATGTTATCAGATCTCATAACCTGCCTTATTCTCCCATCTGCACCCACGTGAGCCTTCCAGTCATCATCTGAATGTTGTATTGTCCATATACCAAAGGTATCAAGATTCTGTGGATCGAGAAGGCTTACTAGGCCCAGAAGTGCATCTGGTTTCTTCTCACATTAGCTCTTTTCTTTGGACTACTACTACAGCCTGGTCACTTGCCTTTCCATTTTTATTTTTGTCAGCCCACTCAACCATTTCCCTAAAATAGTCTGGTGTATATATATATATATATTCTTCCTTAGTGAAAACTCTTTAAGTAACATCTTATGAAACAACTGAACCGAACAGACTTTACACAAATGGTATCTTCCCTGACTAACTAAAGTTGTCCATTAGCTACAATCACTTTGTATGAAATCACACTATTTTTTAAAAAATGTTTAATCAAAGATAACAGTTTCTCCACCTCTCCACATAGATAACATGTTAAAGTCAATGTGCCCATGTTCTCATTTTTTACAACACACATTTTTTGGTTTATCTTCCATGTAGATTATTTAGTTATCTGGATGGCTGTATGTCTATTTTTATCTACTACCCGGTTGAGTTGCATTTAGGTTATTATCAGTTCTCTGCGGCTGACATACAGTCATAGGCACTGTCATTGTACACGTTTCTCTCTGCCTATAGGTTTATCTAAGTAAATAGAAGTGCGATTACCAAACTACTCTCTGTAATGCTGTTGCTTATTTTATAGCGGTGTTGAGATTTTTCTCAACTTTAAGAGATTTTTGTATTAACATTTTTAAAAAGTTAAGATCAGAGTATATTTTGGAAACGATCTTGGCAATTTAATCTTCCAGTCTTTATTTATAAATCATAAATGATACATACTTTAGAGTGGTTTTGAAAATAAGTTACACCAAGTCATTTCCCATCCTATTTTTCATTTGTTTCTAGAAACCCTCTAATGTGTCTGCTTAATCGAAAATACTTCATAAACTGCCATTTAGATGAATGCTGTAAAAGTAATACAAGAGTAGTACTGCTGTTCAGAGCAGTACAAAAGTAGTACTGCTGTTCAGAAAAAAACATTGTTTTTTGGTACTTTACCCTAATTCACCTTTTATTCCTCCATTCCATGTGCTCTAAACCAATTTTCACAAACCAACGAATATTCAAAGACAGCTAAATTTGAAGCCTGTTCAAAAAGCTTATCCCTTTAACACGGGCCACTTTACAAACCTCTGCTTTTGTCAGTCCTTAACATCTATTTCTCTGAATCTTCATGATCTCTATTTCACAAAGATAATTATTTTATAGACACTAGCAGCAGCATACAAATAAGCGCTTAGTATAAAAATGGCTTTTGCTTAATTATTGGTAATACACTGTGTTTAACTTTGCTTTGAACACCTATGATAAATGACAATTTTCCCATTGTTGTTATGGATTTAGTTGTTGTTTGTTCACCAACTCCTCTCACATAACTATGCCATGCATTTCCAAGATGGCTACAGAAGTAAAGGTAAGTTTCAGACTCCTTTTAAGGGTCAGGTGGACTTACTAATACTACAGTTTCTATTCATACTTATTTACAAGGTTAACTTTGTTTTAATAACCAATATTTCTAATAAACTTCTTGTAAGGGTATTACCATTACACATAAGAAAAACGTCAGAACTTAAGACAATTTCTGGAGTAAGACAATACAATGTAATGAGGTACAATGTAGTAGGAAAAAAGGATCCAAAGTTTGGCTTCATTAATTTGCAAGTTTGCTTCAAGTTCTTGGGAAATCATTTTGCTTAAAAACTTTTATCTTTCTGATAGGTTTAAGGGAATGTTAAAGACCCCAGACACCTGGCCTCCAATCATTCAGAAAACTGAGTTAAAACCTATGTGCCAGATCCAAAATTAGTCTGGTATAAAATCAGTGTGTTGGTTACATGGAAATCTACCAAGCACCTTTTTTTCTATGGCCTACATCACAGGTGGCAAACACAAGGCCCACGGGCTGAATCCAGCCCTTCACCTTGTTTTACGTGGCCCAGCACCTTGTTTCTACCTGGTGGCAGCACTGAGCTCCTTGCCCTTAGTTAAGGAGTAGTTACATTTACACAGTCCTAAAATTACATTCAACCCTTTGAAGAAACCACAAGGCTGATGTGACTGACCCCAGTGAAAATGAGTTTGACAACCCTGGCCTACATGTTCCATGAAGGTGCATAGGGGAAACCTGGATTGATTTTTGATTCCAACTTAATTATTCAGTTATCAAAAATAAAAAAAATTAGGAAACCTAAATTGCAACTTCTTAAACTGTTACCAAAATAACTTTTATTTGTATTTCTTACAGAAACAGTGAGTGTTAATACATGACACTAGCTAATTTGTCCAGACTTGAAAGAAGGTGATGCTAGTAGATACCTTTTTGAAGCATCTTCTGTCACAATTTAATTTCAAGATAGGCCTGCTTAGCAAAACCCAATACTATTTCTTCAGTTACTTTATAAATGGAATTTTCTTCTACTTGAATCTATTTCCCCAGGGCTTATGGACCCATTCATATTCTCCATATTTAGAATCAAAAGTTCTTTCTGAAAAGATCTTAATTTTAAGATAAAATATGGTCCTTGTTTCTGAATCCCCACTTTCTTTTCACTCTTGAATATGTATCTATAAAATCTGAAGAAGATATAATCCTCTTGATTGTGGAATGTGGCAACATGCCTTCCATAAACTGGGGGAAAATTATGGGGGAAGAGAGATGTCAACATCTGTCCAACATGAGGACCCAACTGTGTTGTAAAATTACTCAGAATTACTTTGGATATGTGTTTGGTGGGGTACTTGCCTCTTCTTTTAATTTCTTTACTGAGCAAACACTGCTCATTTTAAAATGAGCAGTTTGTCCAGTTGATAAGTGACACAGAATTAGTTCATTTAGTGTTTTTACAATCTTCATTAATAGCAATAAGATCTATGAAATCTCTTGAGATATGCTATGGAACAATTTTTTCCAGGGCCAGTTTTCTTCTGTAATAAACTTGTAAGTTTGGTAAAACTGTGCAGAGCTGTTCAGAGTTGTACTGCTCTCCCATGAGGTCTATCTGATGTTGTAATGAGAATCTTGGAAGAAGTTTGTCTGTTGAAGTAAGAAACAAATGCATCTGTGGCTTCATCATAAGCAACCTCTTCATCAGTAGTGTTTACTGTGGTTTCATCACACACTCCCTGGTTGTCAACAGTCTTGGGTATAGATTTTGGTGGAGCCTTATCATCAAGAACCTCTCTCTCTCTTTTAAAGTAGTATGGTGGTTTACTGAAACATAACATTCATTGAAGGACTACAGGTGTGCCACATTTCTTGCAGGTGATGTAAAATGCTATAAAACTGCTTCCCTATCCACCTAAGACAAAGAGAAAAATATCTTACTAGTGTAAACAGAAAAGGTAATTCCCTCTCTCTTCTTTTTCTTAGCTGCCAACTTTTCCTTCTACTGATGCTGTATCCAGCACATGAACATTAAGTGTGGCCGCTGTTTGTTCTTGATCTCTGAAATACTGAAGCCTGGAGGAAAGGCAGATGATTTGGGGGGTTGGACCCCACTTTCTGCTGCCCCATTCTCAACGACTGCCACCTCTTGATGTTCTTGGGTACTGCCTTTACCTTTCAGGGTTTTCTTTTGGTTGCTGCTGGTCTTCTGTATAGCGTTTGTTCCTTCAAATCACTATTTTTTTCTTCACTGCACTTATCCCTAAATAAGCATTTCTTAATTATGTTTTCAACTTCAACATAGAATTTCAGCACCATAAATTTAGTATCTTGTCCATCTCATTCACCTTATAATCCTAATACATAGGACCATGCAGGCACATAAAAAGCACTTTGACAATTTTCCAAAGAAGATCAAGTCATTTGGATTTCAAAGTTTTCCACAACTGTACACAGCTGTCTAGTTATAGCCCATATAGCATGCTCTGAACTATTAGAAACATAGTTACCTGATGGTCATCAGAGAAAAATTACACAGAGTTTCTTCACTTTTTATTCTCTTCCATGAGCGAATTAATAAACCAGATCCCTAGAGTCCTCCTGAGAATCTCATTTTCTGGAAACTGTACCCAGGCTCTTTTATTTTTGACCTCTAAGATTTCTACAGCCGTGAACAAAATCCCCACACAGATTACTTTCCACTAGCATGGATAATTGAGATTTAACAAGGCACTATTATCTTTCCAGGTGAGCAGGTTACTTCTTTAAGCAATTTAATAAATGGTACAGATTTAGAAATGCATAGATTCTTTTAGTCAACATGATATAATTCAAGAAATTAACATTTCAAGGAATAGATTGATATCTTGATGATTAAGAAATGTTTATGTATCTCTCAAAATCTCTATTTATCAATACATAATGCCATATTTAGGATATACAGTTTATACTGTATATCCTAAATATTTATACTATCAGTGGCAATCAGTTTATTGGAATGTATAGTGAATTAATTTCATAATGTAATTTTCTTCACTAACCTTTAAAAAATATCCATGTTTACTAGGATTTCTCAAAAGATATGGAGCCAAACGACCAGTATGTCTCTCCTTTTTTTTTTTTTTTGGTGAGAAATTGAACCTATTTTAATCTAGTAGCTATGACTAAATTGGACTACACAAAAAGGTCAGTAACTGTAGCATGCAATTACTTGTTTGTATAAAACATATCGAGATACTCAACTTCCTTTAATTCCATCCCTTGAGGGACTAATATAAAATAGTTTCAGTTTCCATCCTTATAGAAAACAACTTGAAACACATCCAGTACTAGAACATTTGTTTTCTATTGTGCTGTCTTTTATTAGCTATTGCACTTTTTTAGGCGGGAATTAAAGCAAAAAAACCAAAACAAAACTGTGAAAGCAAATATTTTGACAATGTACTAAATATCCTAGGAATTTTTATTTAAGAATTTAAAAATTTAGAAACAAGGAATTTGATTCTATTTTCTATGGATGATAGGACTTCCTCCAAAGTAATATCTATTTTCCAGAACGAAATGTATGGCTCACAAAGCAGATTTGGATTTTTCAAAATACAAGATAACCAAACTCAGCTATTCTCTTACAACGGGAAGAAGACAAAGGAAGATGATAGGTTACTTATACCCCGCTTCCAAAGAGTGTAATGGTTGTGCTTAGATCATTCCTTGTATTGGGTATTATAGTTTTTTGTTTTTGAGAGAAGACTTTCAGAGGAAGGTAATTATAGTGGAGAAGATTTAGCATTTACTTTTGCATACATTTTTAAACTATGACAATAAAATAACATGAATTGTTTAAAAAAGGAAAATAATAAAAAGGGAATACAGGCTGTATAAAAATATGGCAGTTAGTCTCCTTAATGTAAATACTTTTTTACAAACCAGTAAGAAGATACAAATATTCAAATTTAAATACTTAAATTTAAAGTGGTAAAAACCTTAAGTCAGGAAAAAAGGATGAACCATACACCACTGAGAAAAATATTGTCTAAGGTAATAATCAAATAAATACAAGTTAATATAATTGTGTGTTATCACTTCAAGTAGTATATTTGCAAAAATATTGCAATATTACTGAACAGTCTGGGTAATGAGAGAAAATCTTATTTACTGGTAGTGAGAAGGTCATTAGAAGAGCAGCGATTCAGAAATATGAATCAAGAATCTTAAAATGTTCATATTCTTCCAATCTTTTTTATCAGAATTTTATTTAAAAACAAAGCAAATGAACAAATAAAGCAAAACAAAAACAAGTCATAGAAAGAAGAGATCAGACTGATGGTTGCCAGAGGGGAGGTGGGTGGGAGAATGGGTAAAAAAGGTGAAGAGGAATACAGTCAAAAGTTTTTTGATAAGTTTGAACAGTGACAGATGATTAAGCTTAGTGTGGTTACCATAGTGGGAGGTATAAAAGTGTTGAATCACTATATTGTAGACCTGAAATTAATATATTGTATACCAACTATACTTAGTTAAACATAAATAAAAATAAACAAAACATTTTTAAAAACCCTGAAGCATGCAAAAAAGTATTTTAGCGTCTATGTTCATCAGCGATATTGGTCTGAAGTTTTCTTTCTTTGTTGTGTCTCTGTCTGGTTTTGGAATTAGGATGATGCTGGCTTCATAAAAAGAGTTGGGGAGTTTTCCCTCCTTTTGGATTTTTTGGAATAGTCTGTGAAGAATAGGGGTTAGCTTTTCCTTAAATGTTTTGTATAATTCTCCTGTGAAACCATCTGGTCTGGTTTCATGGGAGAATTCTACAAAGTCAAAAGTCCCTGGATACACAGCTTTTGTGTGATGGGAGTTTTTTGATTACTACTTCAATTTCATCTGCTGTTATCAGTCTGTTCAGGCTTTCTACTTCTTCTTCATTGAGTTTTGGAAGATTATATTTTTTATAGAAATGTGTCCATTTCACCTAGGTTTTCAAATTTCTTGGCATATAGTTTTTCATAGTAATTTCTTACAATCCCTTCTATTTCTGTGGTATCAGTTGTAATTTCTCCTCTTCCATTTCTTATTGTGTTTATTTATGTCCTCTCTCTTCTTTTCTTAATGAGTCTACTTAAAGGCATGATTATTTTGTTTATCTTTTCAAAAAACCAACTCCTGGATTCATTGATCCTTAGAATTGTGCTTTTAGTCTCTATGTCATTTAATTCTGCTCTGATCTTGGTTATTTCCTTCCTTCTACTTGCAACAGCACAATTTACAATAGCCAAGAGTTGTAAACAACCTAGGTGCCCATCAGTAAATGAATGGATAAAAAAGCTATGGTACATATGCACAATGGAATTCTATGCCGCAGAAAGAAAGAAGGAGCTCCTACCTTTTGCAACAACATGGATGGAACTGGAAAGCATTATGCTGAGTGAAATAAGTCAGGTTTTGAAGGACAAATACCATATGATCTCACCTTTAACAGGAAGCTAAACAACAAAACAAACAAGCAAGCAAAATATAACCAAAGACACTGAAATAGAGAACAGAGGGACAGCATCCCCGAGGGGAGAGAGAAGGAATTTCAGGGAAAATAGGGGAGGGATTTAGAGGAACAAATATAAAGGATACATGGACAACAACTGAGAAGGGTGGAAATGGGAGGGGGGGAGCACGGGGAGAGGTGGGATGGGATGGGAGTAATAGACAGAAAACTGTACTTGAAAAATAATTAAATAAAATTTAGAAATTTAATAGTAAAAAAATAAAGTAATGTAAAGGCATTTGAAAAAGATGTTGAATAAGAATATTCACTGCAGCACTAATCAGAATAAAAATCTGAACAAATATAAATATCTAGAAATAGGTAATTGACTAGTTCATTTTTATTCTACACATAGAGCACAACCCATAAAGTAGAATCAAAAGTGTTGATTCCAAATTTACATATTTATAGTTTCATTAATAATTTAATGATGTGGGGAATCACACAAGGGTAAATAAAAAATGTAAATATAGCATATACTATATATTAATTTTAAATATATAAAGTGTGTATACTGATAAATATGCACAAAAAAGGCAAGGTAAATATATTGTGCTAAAAGATAGAATTGTTTGATACTTAAAATTTAATATATCATGATTCTTTTTTCATATTGATAAACAGAACAAATAGCTGTTAGTCAACACAATATAAACCTCCAAAATCCCTTTTAATTGATAAGTGCTCACCTCTTCTACCTTTTTCTGCATCTCTTTTGCCAGAAGATTCAGAGTTATTAATGTCTCCACAGATGTCAAGTGTTTGAATCAGTATGTGGATATTTGAAAACAGTTTGGTGGAATTATCAAACTGTGGTTATTTAATTATGGTTCTTTTTCCTAACATCCAATCACTCAGCTCTCCCTGATACAAGGATCCTTGATCTTAATGAGTTCAAATTAAACTGTCTAGCACCATGCAATTAAAAAATATATTGAATTAAACAGGAATTAAATTCAATTTTCCAAAATCATTCACCCTGGAGTTAAATTTCAATCTATATTAATTGAACACTTTAGAATAAGATAAGCAAAATTACAGAATTAAAATATTTTAATTATGAAATTAATATGATTGAGTCTCTCCCAAAATGTAGTATACAACATATGTGTAAATGTATATGTATGTGTGTATAAATTATATTAATCTTCACTCCAATTAAGTGATAGATGAAATGTAGCAACAATTACTGGTTGAAATTTTAAGATAAAGACCATTTAAGTTGATTTAAAAGTATCTTTTCCAG
The DNA here is from genome assembly GCF_014824575.4 of Sturnira hondurensis. NCBI lineage: Eukaryota > Metazoa > Chordata > Mammalia > Chiroptera > Phyllostomidae > Sturnira > Sturnira hondurensis. Next base: position 793,622 of record NW_028088106.1, on the reverse strand, counting down.
GCTTTTATTATTGATTAAAAATAAAATTATTTAAAACATCATGGCAATGAGATACGCTATTTCCTATGGCTCAAAGATTCACTACTCTGAGCACAGATTCCTTTGTCAGCATGGTCAGCGTCACCTGGGAGTTGGTGAGAGACACCTAATCTCAGGCCTCATCCCCAACCTACTGAATCAGAATCTGCAGTTCACAGGATCCCCAGGGGAATCACTTGCCCACTAAACTTTGAAAGATACTGAATGAGAAGAAGCAATAACAATTATAATAAATAAAATTTAAGATCAGTAAAAACATGATAAGCTTTGGTGCATGTATTGGTAGAGGAGTAATTAATCTTTCTTTTACTAACAGTAATTCAGATATTCCTTTCAATGGTTCCCTCAGAGCTTACTGGTCATTTCTTTTAATTTAGTATTTTCCAAGTCTTTACAATATACATCACAAAGATGATATATGAATGCAAAAAAAAAAACCTTAACAGGATAAGTTTGAGGATGACAAATTTTGAAGCAGTTTTAAACTTGTTTAGAGCCAGAAAATAAACAAAATAGGTTATAGTTATATTTACAATTTATGCAAATTAAACAGCTGCAGTTTATGCAAATTATACATAAGGCCCTTAAGTGTGTCATTAACCTACATATATTCCTTGGGAATATTCATACATAGACAAGAGCATAATTTCTCCTTTTCCCTTCTTTAATGATGATTGTAGGAGTATTAAATTTGTAACTTCTCAATATATTTTATATTCTTTCAGACTAAAAAATAATCACATATGGTTTAATATAATCTACTTTATCAATTCATGTAATTTAAGCCTTTATAGTTCTTCTAATTTCAGAACCACATATAATACTCTAGAAGTTTGAGAGTCCTCAAAACTAAACATCAAATGTAGTTTTTATTTAACCAAATATTAAGTTTTCACAAGTCTATTTCAAACTTCAATAATTTATGTAACAAATCAAATATATATATTTACATATACTGAATAAAATACCCAAATATTATGAATAATTATTATAAAAGGATGTGATAAGAAAAATGAGACATCAATAGATAATCACTAAGAGAAATCTTGAATGTACAAACTCAGTGATGACTTGACAATACATATCTGTTAATGTCTTCATCTGTGGATTGCTTGTTATGAGCCAGGTACTCTATTAGGCACAGGGTATAGAAAGAAAGAGAAAAGCCCCTGCCTTTGAGAGGTTTATAGCCTACTACAGAGAAATAAACTTGTATTTCATTTGATGTTTACCATCTGTTTTTATTTAATTTATTTTTATTTTATTTGTATGTATGATCTTTAAGAAAGTGTCACTTCTAAGACATTTATAGGAAAATAGATTACTACCCACTAGAAAGGGGATTTTAGGTGGGAGTTGAGAAAAATCAGTCTGCCCTTTAAATTTCGATCTAGAAAATAAAATGACTTTTACAAATGTTCAAAGAGCAAGATTTAAGTTAAATCATGATAAACCAAATCATGATAGTTAACTTCATTGGTAAAAATGCAAGGAGAAGTCTTTGAAAAGAAACACAAATGCCAGACAAGGATAAATGGCCTTACAAGAATAGGAAATGAGTGATAGTGCTTCCTAACAGCTCCTGATGAGAAGTCTATCAGGGGTGTGTTTGCTGCATTCATCATAAACACTGGGGTTGAAGACAAGAAGGAAAATTTCTGGCCTGAATATTTTTTCCCTTTAAATACTGTTGTATAGAGTTAATAAGACACTTTCAGGGGATAACCTCTATTTACTAAAACTAGTAAACAGAGATTCAATGAAAAGAAGCACTCAGGCAAAATGCCTTATACAGCGTATTAACTGGGGAGGAAAATTAGGTAGAGAGAAGAAAAGTAAACAAAAACAAACAAAAGAAACCAAGAAAAGAGATAATGAATACCTCTAGCACAGTAAATTAATGTAGTCATAATGATGTTAGGTTATTTTTTGTGGTGGTTGTTTTTTTATTTGTTTTTATGACACTACTACATGATGGTAAAGTTGCAGTATAATATATTTTTATAGTGTTAGTGCAAGAAAAATTACATTTTCACAATAATTTGGTTATTTAGTAAATAATCAAATAATTTCACTTATTATCATCTGTCTAATAATAATTATAGGTATAAAAGATGTTAATTAGAACACAGGTGGCCAATAAAAGGCCCATGGGCTGAATCCCACCCTCCACCTTGTTTTATCCGGCCCAGTACCTTGTTTCTACCCAACAGCAGTGCTGAGCTCCTTGTCCCTAGCTAAGGAGTAGTTACATTTATATGGTCCTAAAATTACATTTGTCCCTTTGAAGGCAACCTTAAGGCTGATGTAGCTCCCAGTGAAAATGAGTTTGACACCCCCGCATTAAAACATCCTGTGCAATAGCCAATATTTTTTAAAATCTAAATGTGTGATATTAAAGATATACAATATATCATTATAAAACTGCAGGATGAGCTACCTATATTGAGGCAAAATAATTTCAATCATAAAAAATAAATATACTTAAAAACCCTGGAAAAGTATGAAATCGCATATCCACAATGATTATTTCAATCTCTTCCTTTACATTTTTTGAAATTTTTAAAATCTTTATTATAAGCACATATTCCTTTTGAAATAGTGTTAGGGACTGAATTGTGTCCCCCACAAAATTCATATGTCAAAGCCCTAACTCCCAAAGTGACTTGTACATAGAGACATGGCCTTTGAGGTGGTAATTAAGGTTCAAATGGATCATAAGGGTTGGGTCCTAATCTAGAACCGGTGTCCTTGTAAGAAAGGAAGAAGACATCACACACCATGTTCTTTGTGAACACAGAGAGTAAAGGCCATGTGAGAACATAGCAAAAAGGCAGATGTAAGGACATCAGACGGCAGCTTACTGCAGGCCAGGGAAAGAGGCCTCACCAGAACTACTAATCTTGCTGGCAGCTTGATTAAAAACTTCAGGCTGACAGGGACCAGAGGGGAGAAGATTTCAGGGGAAAAGGGGAAGGATTCACAGGAACAAGTATAAAGGACACATGGACAAAAACTAAGGTGGGGAGATGGGAGGGAGGTGGGGAGCACTGGGGGGGTGGGCTGGGATGGGAGTAAAAGATAGAAAACTGTACTTGAACAATAAATAAATAAATAAATAAATAAAAACCTTCAGCCTTCAAAATCATAAGAAAATAAATTTCTGTTATTTAAGCCATAAAGTCTGTGGTGTATTTTTATGGCAATATAAGCAGAGTAATAAATAGTTAGTTTAACCAAAATGGTTATAACTATGTATAAACATTGGAATTGTTATATAATTAGCTTAAGTGAAAACAAATCAGCACACGTAATACAGCACATTTTTATCATTACGATTCAAACTTAACAAAGTCAAGAGCATAACTAGATAATAGAACGTTGTTACTGTATCAGGTAAGTTTTCTATTTCCTTTGTTTTTAAATACAGTTCATGTCTTATTAATAATATTATTTTAAGAAATTGATGACAAAAGGTAGTCAATGCTATTGAAGCTGGCTCCGAGCTATCCTGATACTAATGATGAAACGGGTTATCTGGGAAAGCTCTTTAGTAGCAGGAGACATGAGTGCTAACCAAGAGAATGAGGCTGAGGCTCCCACGTATACCAGAAACAAGGGAAGACTTCACAGGTAGGTTTCCCCCCACAGGTGGAAAAAGTACTTTAGTATCACCTCTGAGAAGCTGAGTTTAGAAACTCATATGTCTAATAATTAGTAAACCCTGGTAAGAAGAAGTACACTTAAACATTTTAAAAGTAAATCACCCAAGTTTAAAATTACAGTAGAGATAAAAGCAAAATTATAATCTTATGAATTTATCTTATTTTCACTTATTAATTATGATTAGTTCAGTCAAACAGGTTTTCATATATACATAGCTAGTTTAATTTGTTATAGATATTGTCTCAAACTGTCTCTGTTGAATTCGTACAAGCTTAATTGAGGTCAACTTGCTTAAAAAGAAAGCACTTAGAACCTGCTGGCACCAGTGGGAAGCTATACGCATACAGACCAGATATATAGACAATGAAGTATTATTCAGCCATAGAAAGAAAGAAAGAGAGAGAGAGAGAGGAAGGAAGGAAGGAAGGAAGGAAGGAAGGAAGGAAGGAAGGAAGGAAGGAAGGAAGGAAGGAAGGAAGGAAGGAGAGAAAAGTGAAAGGGAGAGAGAAAGAGAAAGAGAGAGAGAGAGAGAGAAATCTTACTATTTCCAACATGCATAGAGCTTGAAGCCAATATTCTAAAAGAAATAAATCAGACAGAGAAAAACGAATACTATATGCTCTCACTTACATTTGGAATGTAAAACAAAATAAAACAGCAACAAAAAATAAATTTAAAAAAACTCACAGAAAAAGAGATCAAACTTGTGGTTAGCACAGGTGGGGGTTAGAGGGAGTGGGAATTGGATAAAGGTGGTTAAAAAGTACAGACTTCCAGGTAGAAGGCAAGTAAGTACTAGGAATATAATGTACAATGTAATGACTATGCTTAACAAAATATAGGATATATAAGAAAGTTGCTAAGAATGTAGATATTAAGAGTTTTCATCACAAGATAATTTTCTCATTTCTTTTTATTGTACCTATATGAGATTTAATGAATGTTAACTAGACATATTGTGGTAATCATTTCACTATATATGTAAATTGAACCATCATGTGGTACATCTTAAACTTATACAGTGATATATGTTAATTATTTCTCAATAAAACTTAAGAAAAATTTAAATAGAGACCAGGTAAAATTCTAAGTGATGTCTGTACAAAAGTTACCTAAGAATGTAAAAAAAAAAGAACACATCCTTGGAACTATTCAGAAGTGAGATAGTGGATAGATTCAGGCTTTTGCCCAAGTTGCCAGTTTGCTGGCATGTAAGAAAGCAAATTTTCTTACATGAAAAAGTTTCAAGCACCATGCAAGCTGGTCATTTCTAAAGGATGTGAAAGGCACTTGTGGTAGGGCATCTTCAGGTAGAATTCAAACCTGGTGATTCTTTACCCCTTTATTTCAGGAATTCTCAAAATGTTTTTCAGATTACCACTATCAGCATCTCCGAAGACCTTGCAGCAACAAAATCAAGTTCTCAGAACCTATGCAGGACTTCAAGAATTGGAAAATCTGAGGGTGAGGCCCAGCATTCTGCGTTTTGTAACAAGTTCTCCAGGGTTTCCTAATGCTCGTTCACGTTTGAGAAACACGGAAAGAAACACGTGTGATGAGTTTTCCGGGAGCCAAATCTCTATGGTAAAGGAGTGTGTGAAAAGAATCACCCAATTCCTTTTTCCTCCCTCACCACTTCTACACCACTCCCTTAGTTAGTTATGGGTTTCTCCCTTAGGTTTGTAAGTACAATATTAAAGTATGGATAATTAACTACAGCTATTTATCACCAAAGATAATTAAGTAAGAATAGAAAAGAATAACAACAAATAAAAAGGAAATATCAAAAAAGCATAAACTTCCAGGCAGCTTAAACTTTGTCAGGTTATCTTGGGGGCAAAGATGAGAAAAAAATAAAGTCCAGGATAATCGGAAAACTTTGGTGAAATTGATTATATGTGTGTCTATCGGTAGACTACAAAAAAACATTTTCTGTGTATTCCAGGTCATGTGAAATCTCTCTAGGTATTCCCTAGTCACAGAAGTAACTTCTCCATAACAGTTGCTACCTTTAAAAGTGTGTGGGTGCATTTTCAAGGTAAGTATTGTGTTACAGCTAATGCACTCAGAACCAAAAGTCCTCTGAAGTGGTTAGCTCAGAAGACAGCAGAAAGCAGGAACAAGCTTTCTAGAGAATTTCATTTAAAACTAATCTTCCAAGGAAGAATAATGGCAGTCTTTCAGTTTCTCTTGAAGAGTCCTCAAACAGAGAGGCTTCTCTCTCCTTGGGAAAATGGAAAGAAGCAAATCAAAACTAATGCACAATAAGACAGAGAAAAGTGCCCTTAGAAAGGTCAGCCTCCATGCTTACCAGGGGCTTCAATCATAGCACAGCAATTCTTTTGGATCCATGTGAATGTTTTTTTTTCCATCTTTCTCACATACACACTCTCTCTTTTTTTCGTTTTGCCTCTAATAGTAGGAAGGTCATTATTCCTATCTTTTACTATTTTTTAAACCCTGTAGCAACTACTGTGACAACAGGAAGGCCTATAGCCTCATGCATATACTGTGTTCTAACCTTTTTTACAACTCATCCCAGTTAGTTGAATCTAAGAGAGAGTATAGGAAAGAAAACAAACCCCTTGAATAGAGTTTGATAAATTATTTACCTCTTAACACAAGTTTTACACAAAAGGAAAAACAAACCAATTTTTTATTATTCTGAGTTAGACTTTACTTAAGAGAAAATAATGGACAGAAATTCCACTAGGGATAAGCTATAGAAATAATAAAGCATTGAGGCAAAAAGACTTGATACAACAGAGAATGTCCTGCGCACGCACATACAAACGACAAAGAGAAACCCAGCAGCATTTGGTCAGGGAGAGACTTGACCACAGGGATCTGCAGGTACATGTGTTCATCCTCTAAAACCTGGCTAGACTCTGAGAAAGCTAGACAAGCGATGTTTAATGAGCTATAGTATTAAGCAAAGTTGCACAAGTTACCATTTTTATTTTAAGACAGAGCTTGCATAAGCACTTTCATTAAAAAAACTTGTGGATTTTGTCTGCAACCACATATGAACCAAGCAGGAGAAAGCAATTGCATTTAATTGCTGAAATTATTGGGTAGGTTCAGGTAAAATAGTCTATGTCCCTTAAAACTTCTGAAGTGCTTTCATATTTTATCCTCCCTTAAGACTCATATGTATTGTCAGATTTGATGAATAGGCTATTGATTTCCTTTCCCTCAGGGGGTTGCTGTACTTTCTATCCTGCCCTTAATTTTTTAGCTTCATTCTATCACTCAATCTTTTCCCTAGGTTACTAAATATAAAGTAAATGGTTGAACTACACAATTCTGAGAGCAGTCATTTTGGATAAAAATGTGAGTTCAATATATTGGCAGGCAAGTCTGACATTAAACCCTTGGCCCATGGGAGCCAGAGAATTGAGAAAACATAGTTTTTCATATTTCTTCTATTTTAAGTTCAATTTACAATGGCAAGAAGATTAAACAGGAATTCCAGTCTTTGGTTGAAAACATGCCCCATTTTTCTCTTCCATGGTAATTTCCATAAAATCAAAAGAAGTTAATTTGTTAAACTTCTGTGGATTCTAAATTGGCATGTTTTCAGAAATTATTTGCATGGCTAGTTATTTTATTCACACACACACACACACACACACACACACACACACACACACACAAAGACAGTAATCTACCAGCCAGGAAACAGTGGGAGAGAGGAGAATTTGGGGATGATATAACTTTTTGACTTCCCTGAGATGTTTACCCCAGTGTATTAGTGAACTTTGTCATAAATAATTCAATGAATGTCAGATTAAAAGTCTCAGGATATAAGAAACTTTGAAATAAGAGTGTGTGCACTACGTCGAAGATGTATTTCAAAAGTGTCTAAATATTGAACAGTCATTAAAGAGCCTTTGCTTGTACTTTAGCTTTCAGTGGCTTATTATGTAGGTCTGTGTTGCTTCTGTTGTTTTGTTTCAGAAATTATCCTTTTGTATTTATACTTAAATCTAAGTGGTGGAGATTTTTCAGGCAGATCTTTTCATGCTTGATCTTTATTTTTTTGATATTTTCTAATAGAAAAAAATCTTTATCCTTCATGCAACTGACACAGGCAACTTAGAATTTCATTTTGCTTTCCATTCAAAATTTAGCGTTTTCAACATAAGCTATAAAGAGAATTTCTCTTCCTTATTTAATTAATTTGGAACAGGGCATATTTTATTTAGACAATTCACTTTTCACAAATGAGAAATTAACTTACTACTTCTTAATCAACAAATGGACACCAGTTTGCTTCCATTAAACACTATTTTTGGTTGATCATGGTGCTGCTCGGTCAAGTGTCTCCATCAAAAGAAACAATCACATTAATGTCATATATGTCATAGGAAAATGCTACCTTCATAATATTTTGGTATAACTGAAAATTGATTAAGATTTCTACGTGTTTGACTGAATTAATAATTACACAAATAATTGTCAGAGTTATAGCACTTATCATTGTACCAGTGTACTTAATGATAGATATAGATAAATACTATATATAGATACAACTGATTATATGTTATATAACTAATTTTACCCCACATCCTAAGAGATAGAGACTTACTATCCCCATTTTTCTGATGGGAAAATGATGAGATTGCACAAATGAGAGACTATCATCACCTGCAATCCAAGGTCACACAGCTGCCCACAGGTCGAGATGAGATTCAAAACCAAGAGAGTCTTATTCCAGAACTCCCATTCTAACCATTTTGTTTGTCTTAGGTCATTCAAATCTCACATGATATGAAATCATGGTGTGGAACAGACGCAGAGCCACTCTCCTTTAAAGTTCATCGGCTGAAGGACAACACAGGGGTATATCTGCCTGATCCACTGTGTAAACCAACTCTGTAATGCTAAATGAAATTCCCACCATTAACAACACTGCTACTTCTTGAAGTTAAGATATTGTCTTTGAAAGCCTTCTGTAAAAATTGGCATGCTTTCTCTGAGAGGTAACAAAGAAATAAAGTCAGTAAAGATTACATCTGTGACCCCATAGTTCTTACCAGGCAGATAACAGTGCCTTAAAGACGGCATTAGTTTGGATCAGAGGTGAAAGGTAGGGATGAAACTTGGCACATTAACGCTGGAAGTCAGGCTCCGTGTGGAATACCCACAGTAGATGGCTTTGGGTGGTTAGGGTAATGAGACTCCAGACTGACTGAAAACAGAAATGGTGCTGAGGAAACCATGATGATCACTGTCACCTTGTACTTTCAATCCTGATGGCAATAATAGTGCTGGTCAAACTACAGACTTAACATAGATAGTTTTTCACATAGCTCTGTAGTCAGCATTTTTTAAAACATGAACTCTCAGTTGGAGTCACATTTTGCACCTGCTGTGCCACTGTCTTTCAGCCTGTCAAGTGTCACAATATGCTGTAAAATTGGTCTGTCTTAAAGGGGGTTATTGGGTCAGGGACTGTTAGAACAAGATAAAAATCATCTAGTCCTATTCCTTTAATGGACAGAGAAACTAATAAAAAGAAAGGTTTAGTAAAAGTTCCAAGTCACCCAGACATTTAGTGGCAAAATGCTGGACACAAATTATCCAGTATCTCTCTATTGAAGACCGCCTGTGGACAAGAAGTTAGCATGATGTATTACATATACAGTATGTAATTAGAGTCAAAAGTAAAAAAAAAAAGGTAGTTCAGTCCTTAAATATTAAACTGAGTCAGTTGGTGATTGCTAACTGGTTCTGACTTTCCCCGTTCTTCAATTTCAGAGTTTTACTTAACAGAAAAGCTAGTTAACTTTTCTTTATTCTCCACAAGAGCTATGTGAATATATACATATGCTTCTTTTGTGTTTGCTTCTTTGCATTCTCTCATGCACCTCTTTTATTAAATTTTCCCCAAATCCTTTTATGCTAACATCAAACCCTCATTTCTCAAAATCTGTCAAGTAAGTATATGCATAAGCATCGCTATTCTCACTTCTCCAATGGTCAAATCAGAGATAATTGAACACTATATTCCTTTAAAGCTGAGACTTGAGAAATATACTTAAATCTCAAAATGACACACTGCCCACAAGTATTTAATAATTGTGAACAAATTTTGATCTACTCAAAGTGATAGCTTAAGCCATTTCACTAACACATAGACTTCTGGGTATTACTCAGTGTCATAACTGACTGCCACAGCTATAAATATATAGAATATTTTATTATTATTGCCAGAAATGCATTTTGTCTTTCTCTGAACATGATTTCTTTTGAAGTATGTTTGAAAGCTTTTAGTCTCATGCCATTATTTCAAGAACACCCCTCTTCCTCTGTGTCTTGAAAATGAATGCAAAGCCCAGCAGAAGGTCAGTTAGATGCTACCTCTATCTGGGTGGTTGAAAGAGGTCAGTGAGGGAGACTGAACTTGAGACCCCTATTGACATGTATTCAAGTATGGAGATCAGTAGCCTGTTAATAAGGTAGACACTTTATTTATCGTAATGTTTTTCAGTCTTTAAAGATTATAAATGCAAAAAAAGCCCTCAGCTTCTCCAGATAGGTGTTAACAGCTAAGAGGAAGCTAAACTGCAGGTCACTCATGCTTACTTACAAATATAATTTAACACGGAGTAAAGGATTGAGCCATTGAACTGACTTCTAGTCTTCTATTATTACCCTAAAACACTTTGATAAAAATAATGAAACTATGAATGAAAAGAGGCCACATACTAACCTGGTAAGCTCAGGGGAGGCCTACATAGTGGCCTTACAAACTCAAAGACGTAAAGTAATCACAAAGGATGGTCTGAAATTAGAACATTTTAACTCTAAGCATTTATGACAGTTCCTGTCCTAGGCTAGATTCTCCCCTGACAAAGGTCAAATAACTAAGCCTGTCTATAGTCTTTATGCATCTAGGATTACATACCTGATATACATACCTTTGTAAAAATCAAAGTAATTTCCCTTTTTCCTGACTCCTCAAAGCAGGGGCAGAGCACCTGAGCAGAGGCCACAAATCCTCTCATTGCCATTGTTATCATGTTAAACATTAACTGTTAACTAGCCTGTACCCATCTGTATAAAATAAATAGGAGTCTATCATTTCAATTTTTATCCAATTCCAGGAGTTTCCCTGTTTTACTTTCCCCCACCTCCCTAATCTATCACCAATAGATTTCATGTAATCCACTTATGTCTTCTCTTTTTATTGTAAGGTACAAAGCAGGGAGCAGAACCACCATTTTCTGGAGCATTTTCTCAATTTGTTGATGTTTTGCTTCCTGGAAATTGTTGTCAGTTTGGCTCATAAAGTAAGGAAGACTATTCATCATTACTGAGTAGGAAAGGATCAGAGGACAAGGTGACTACTTAAGGACATTTACGGAATAAAAGAGTGTGGCACAGGGTTGTGGAAACTCAAGACCAGGCATTTCTTTTAGGTTTCCTATCACTGTACTTAGCCTAGGTCTCTGCTAATTCCCCAATACACAGTTAGCTCGAATTCTCAGCCAGAGAGTGTTTAATTTCAAGACTTTAGGAGTGACTGGGGAGATTAGTGGTTGGAAGGGTTGAGCACAAAAGAAAAAAGGACCCAGGAACATGGATAACAGTGTGGTGATTGCAGGGAAGATGGGTATAAGGGGACTGAAAAAATGCTAATGAAAAAATACAATAAAATTAAAAAAAATAAAGCTCCAGTTTATATCAAAGTCTTAAAAAATCTACATCTGTAGGGTTAAATGTATTTTGCAGGGTACATGTAATACTAAGGCAGGATAATGGGTTATGAGTGTGTACTCACTCAAGTAAAAACAGAATATTGAAAAACAAAAAAAAAGCAAGTGGAAGTATCTTAAGCTTTGCCCTTTTATTTTTTCAAATATTCCTTTATTTATAATTTTAAGTAGTTGTATTAGGAAGGAGATCAGCAGCTGTTTTCAATGAAGCACTGAGCAGCTTTAATTTGTGAAGTTAAAAGCAATTCTTTAACCAATGAAAATGTCAGGAGCAGTTTAGGCAGGCAAAATATCTTTTAATCAAAGCAGTAAATTTTAAAAAACAGATATCAGTTTTTATGTCCAGAACTCTAAGCCTTTTTTATTCTCAGAAATGTGTTGAAGGACACAGTAGTAAAAAGCTACAAAAAATGAGATTATGATAGGTGACATTATTTCAATTTTAGCATATGTCTTTTTGTCTCAGTACATTTGGCTGACATGGTAATTAAAATCATATTTAAGTCTAATAAGAATATTTGTTCATGGGGGTAAAAGAATAGCTCAGAAAGATAGCTGGAATAGTAAAGCATAGATTTTTATTCAGAAGAAATGAAAAGTACCCAGATTTTTATAATGTGGAAATCTGGGAAAATAGGATCCCTTCAAATATTACCATATTTAACATTTTAACATTTTGACATTAATTCACTGAACTTCTCTCACTAGGTGGTAACTGTCCCTAGGTCTTATATAGAAAATGTCCTTGATACCATAACAAGAATCTTTCCAGGGAGATCCAAGAAAGAGACCTGGCACTTTCTCTGCAGCCACAGTGGCTCAAGTCCATTCATAAAATCTCTCAATAAAGGGGATATAAGCGATCCTATTCACACTGCATCATTAGGTCACATTTTCTTTTCTATTTCTCCAATTCTTTTAAAATAAACCAAATTCTAATGGAATAAAAATGTTAAGGAAGAAATTACAACTTGGTTTGTGCTAGTTTTACAATACCTAAAGGATAATCATAATTATTTGTGCTCTGCTGAAAACCGTAAAGATAAGTAGGAATCATTGTCCATCACTCTTGTGTGGGAAAAATGTAAAATACATTTCAATGAACAGAAAAAGATTACTGCATATTCTGCCTAGCACATACCAGATTGAGAAGGTTATCTCAATCTTTCATTGTCCTTTATTATCTATTTCACAGCTCTATAAATTGTAGAAAATTAATAATTAATGCAAATTGTTCTTGTCCATATACATCCAAATTAGTTGTGTGGAATGCAATTGAGTTGTGACCTATAGAAGGACCTATTTTGCATATATATATATATATATATATATATATATATATATCNATATTCTGCCTAGCACATACCAGATTGAGAAGGTTATCTCAATCTTTCATTGTCCTTTATTATCTATTTCACAGCTCTATAAATTGTAGAAAATTAATAATTAATGCAAATGGTTCTTGTCCATATACATCCAAATTAGTTGTGTGGAATGCAATTGAGTTGTGACCTATAGAAGGACCTATTTTGCATATATATATATATATATATATCCAATTCAGGCATATATTCCTTATATGCCTATATATATATGGTCCTTTTAAGATTACCTTGAGCCAATTGTAATATCTCACAAGTTCTTTTATTCATTAATTAATCAATTAAGAAAAACCTTTGATATTGCTCATTGTTTATCAGTGGAAGATTCAAGACAATACATTTTTAAAAATTAACACTCCTTTTTTACTAAGTACTAGCAACACAGAAATTGTAGTCTCAAGAAGTGAAAATATATATACTTGAGTGAATAGTACTTACTCTAATACCAATGGAATGATAGAAAAAGAAGAAATCCAAAAAGGGTTAATTTCTCTTCTTCTTAATTAAAAGAATGTCCTTTTAAATATCCTAAAAACTTTTATGTAAAACCAATACAAATATTTTGAGCAATATATAATCTAGGTATATATTTATTAACATTTCATCAAGTTATCATACTTGTTGCTTCATTTGCAATCTATGGTTGATATCTTAATTCCAAATGTTTAGTTCTTGGGTAATAAAAGTGCTAATGTTATATATTAACGTTCTTTATTTTAAAAGACTTGTTTTTACTGAAAGAAAACTTTAAAGGTAAAATATAAAGATAGAAAGTTAGTTTTATTCTCCTAATTCTACAAAAATTAAATCTAATATTATTTAAAGTATATTGGCAAAAGGCAGTCCACATATTCTGGCTAATTGCAAGACCTTAGAGTTCAGAACATACAAAACTTCATGTCATGCAGAATTTTTATTAGCAGGTTACTGTTTTGTGTATGCTTGTCCCATGGTCCCAAATAGGCTCCATGACCTCTGAAGAGCAAAGGAAATATCTTTTTGTAACATATAGAACCCTGAACATAGTAAATTATCAATAATACCTGATTGATCAACTGATTAGTAGTATTAGTGTTAACAAAATAATTATAGCTTTATAAAAAATAATATGCACCCTGGCTGGTGTGGCTCAGTGGACTGAGTGCCACCAGCCTCCTAACCAAAGGGTCATTGGTTTGGTCCCCAGTCTAGAACACATGCCTGGGTTGAGGACCAGGTCCCCAGTAGGGGGTGTATGAGAGGCAACCACACACTGATGTTTTTCTCCTTTTCTTTCTCCCTCCCTTCTCCTCTTTAAAAAAAATAAATAAATAACTGAAAACTTAAAAGAAATAAGTAAGACTATGTTTGTATTTTGGGAATCAAAAGGATGAGGGGGTTAGAAGGTCAGGGGGTGGAGGACTGAGCAAAAAGGAGAAGGGACTAATGGATGTGGACGTGTGGTGATTGTGGTGGGGGGGTTGATATAAGGGACTAAATGGTAATGGAAAAAATACACTAATTTTTTTAAAGACCAGGTTTTGAACTTTGTCTGGCACTTAATAACTCTGTGACTCATGCAAATCATTTAATCTCTTTAAGTAGTACCTATGTTAGAAAAGTGCCAGGGAGAGTAAATGTCATGGGGTTCATGATGTTCCTGATTAAATGAGATATCATACATGCCTGGAGAAGAGTTGTTCAAATCAATTATAATTAATAATAGATTATAATGGCTTCCATGCACTGGCTATTTATTATATGCCAGATATCATCCACATTACAGTTATTATTATGTACCATATTTTTATTATCATCATTCTCTATTTTTAAGGTGCTATGAACTATCTACCTATGTTGTTTCTGCCATGGGCTACCTTACATAGTAATTGTTACCTCTGAAATCAAGAGTAGAATTCAAAATGTTCAGAAAATTTTACCTGGAGTTATTAGTAGAATGAGGGAAGAGTTAGGACTCCTATCTAACAACAGACCTGAAGGACTAAAAACTAACCCAAAACCTTTGGAGTAGCAGAGGCCAAAAGAAGACATGATCGTCCTCTATGTGATCACAAATTGTGCAGATATGGTGAACGTGGATTTATTAATTAAATCCTGTACTGCTAGGATGAGGGACACATTTTGGCATGTGAGCAAGGTAATTTAAAAATGAACAAAGAATATCTAACTTCAGAGAGTAAATAGAAAAGCTACTAAATATGTTATGCCAAGATATGGAGAGGCAGGAAATAAGAGTAGAATAAAAAGAGTCTGGTCATATTTACAAAATTTGAAGAAAGTAGTGCCTTTGAAAAACGGGGCAAGGATGAGCTCAGGAAGACAACTAGAGCATTCCATAATCCCACTAGTCTATTCTTGTGACAAAATATTTGACTATGGAGGCTGAAGAATTGATATCCAAAATATGGAAGCCACTTTTCTGACTTAATTGTTTTCTAAAAAAATATTTAAAATTGCCAGTGAATGAAATCTCAATCTATTAATAGAATATTTATGAAAAATTAAATATATGCACATTTATGTATGATGTTTGTATAGATATATCATTATACATTCAACTAAATAGTTACTATATGAAATAATAAGTAAGCTGAATACAAATTAGTTGCCATAGATTTAGAGACGGAATTTTTTTCAGAAACTGAGTAGCATTGAGAAAGTTGGGGACTATTATGTTTTCCTTCTGTATTTAATTTTGCTGTTATTTTTGTTCTGTTTTTTTTACTTTCATATTATTAATCATCTTTCAAATAATTTCAGCTTTAGTAAGTTTGCTATTATTGATATAATCTTTTGAATAAAAATAGGTGATTAGAATGTATAATTTAATTTACTCATATCTATTTTCCATATGTGAGATTGAAGATGATCTTTGAATTCTTCGTCTTGATGAAAGAAGTTTGTGATCTAGGCATTTTTACATACTATTGTGGAGACTCTGAAAATTCTGAGACAGGGTCAGGCAAGCACCTGACGTGCTCCTGAAATCTTTGCTTTCTACATAGTCCCATCTGTATCCAATGCTCCACCTTCTAGTCACAGTGTATCTATCTGCTGGTCTCACTCCCCTGCCTGCAGCTCAGAGACAGCCAGAGAGCAGTTGAACTGATGGGAATAGTGTTTCACAAGTGTAGTGGAAACCAGCTGTATTTACTCAGGACTCTGTGGTTAGTCACAGTCACTTCCTATCTCAGAACACCAAAGCGCTGACTCCATTTTCCACCACGGTGTGTGTAATACATCTCAAAACAAATTTATAGTGTGAGCATGAACTACAAAATGTAATGGGGCAGAAAATGCAGACACATTATTTTTCCTCCCACAGAGTTGGAATTTCTTCTTTGCTCCAGCAGCCGTTGAGACTGGGAATGACAGCCACTTTTTTGTTTCTTCTTTTTTTCTGTACCATAGAAAAACAATACAGAGAGAGACAGTAGCTCTATTTAGATCAACAACCACATCATCATTTGTAAGAAGGGATGCTTTCATTGTTTAATGTTTGGGAGTAAATTATTAAACCAAGTCTCACAAAGTAAAATTCCCTAAGATTAGCTGGGGGAGAGCAGATAGGAGGAGGAAAAGATTTCCTGGCCTGTGTTTCTCACTGTACCTCAGTCTCCTGGAATCTCCAGGCTCCAGTTGCTACTTGACAACTGTATTTTCTCATTTAATCTAAGAAGGAAACCTGTGCTGTGGAAATTATTCACATTTTACTAAAGAGAAAACTGAAGTTTAGAGAGGTTATGTAACATGCTTACAACCAAATGACTTAACTTAGATTTCTATCTAGGGTTCTCATGTGTCGAACAAACTGATTGGATTAGTTTGTTTCTGTGAATCCTTTTAATTCTAAAATCCCTTGATTGCATGAAACACTTTTCTAGTATATCTTTGAGCCAGAGTTGGTCTTCTTGTATCTTTGCTTCAGACCAGCTATTTTCAAATAATTTCACTTCAAAAAGAGTTCTAAAGAGGGTATTGTTCTTTAGCTTGAAATATCTGAATGTGATATTGTTATATATGCTGACAATAGAAAAATATGGAATGGAATTAACACTGCTGAGAGACTTAAAATACAGTCAGAAGGCTATTAGGAAAGTGCAGCCTGTGCAACCTTCTGCCTCTGTTCTCAGAGCTGCTAAGCTGCTAACCTGCTTGTTAAACTCAGCTCAAGGCCTAATCATAAACATCCAGGAGAAACAACTACTGTATGGACACCTATGGACCTCTTCCTTGACTTGACCTCTTCCTTGAAGTTGTTGCCTCCATCATTGGCATATTGGAACTAACCAATCCCTGTTAACAAGCCAGCAATCCTTCATTGGTATAAAAGAATTGCACTTTGCAGTTTTTGCCTTTATAAATCCTGCCTGTCTTTGTTCTTTTCAGAATGCAGTATGCTTTGCTACATGGATCTGTGTCTCCTAGACTGCAATGCTTTTGCACAAATAAATGTTTTTTATCTGTATTATAGCTTGAACCTTTTTTTGTTTAGCAATGTATGTGTGTATATATATATATATATATATATATACACATAAATACATATATTCATACATACATACATACATACATACATACCTTCATATGGACCCAAGAAAAAACAAACCCAGAACTATCTTCTGAAGGGTAGGTCCCTGGTAGTACAGGCTTCCCCTGCTAGGTGAATGTTTAGGAACCCATCTGTATCAGTGTACCAGCTGGTGTTGTGAGAGGTAGCATTTGGCTTTAGTGAATTTTTTTCAAGACTTAATGCATTTGCCCATTTTATGATGGGTAATTCACAAACTCATCTGCCCACACTGTGCTAAGTTTTCAGCAGTTTTTGACCCAAAACGGCATGACCCCCATGCCCCACCCTCCCTATTCACCAAGATCTCACCCAAGTAACTCTTTAATATTTCTTCTGGAAAAAGTCCTCAAAGGGAAACATTTTGCCAATGTGGAAAATGTGAAACAAAAAATGGCAGAAGCACTAAAAGGCACCCAAATCAATGAGTCAAAAACTGTTTGGAGCAGTGGAAAAGAGTCTCAACAAGTGTATTGCATCAAGTGGAGAATACTTTGAAGGTGACTGAAGTTTGAACATGTAAGAATAAATATATAATTTATTATAAGTAAATTCTCAGTTTTTGGGTACTACCTCAAATATATATGAATATATATGATAAAAACCTTTAAAGGATTGAAAAATACATATTCCCACCTTACAGGATGTTACTAGGCATTTTTCATACATCATCCTATTTAATCACAGAAAAAGTCTAGTGTGGTAGGTATTGTTTCCATGTTTAAAATAAGGAAATTGAACCTCAGGAGGGTTAGATAAGTTAAGATCACACAGCTTAATATAAAGACATTTGTGTTTACATCAGACATTTCTGACTGCAAAGATCTCTGCTGTTTTTACCATGACACGTTGCTATCACTTGTTTCTATCTCTTATTTAACTCAACTGATCAATTTATGTTTATAAAATACTCCTCACGGTATTTTCTTTTCCCAACTCACTGTCTTTGGTGATGCTTCATAATATCCCCAGGAAGTAAATACTATAAATCTAGAATTCTACAGTCATCCCTTCCCAATAGTGGGTCATCTGCATATCATTAAATGAACCTGTGGATTTACAAATGCAGTGTAATAGAAGTATGTTTATAAATTGCACAAATACTAACAAATATCCAGAAACAATATAAAATATATAAAAAAGAACTTTCTAAGTCACTTAGTTGAAAGATTACAGTTACAGGAAACAAACAAGAGGGATAGGCACTCTCAGAGATGCTGAAAAGTAGTGGATTTCAAACATTTCTTAGCAGTAGAATTTTTTTTAAATAAAATTTTATTGGAAATTACATATTGGTGAATGAGTAAGGGAATGGTTCCTTTTCAGGTCTGATTTTACACCAACTCTAGAGTATTCCCCCAATAGTGTGAATATTTATAATATTTCCTAACTCAAAGGGTGATGTGCTGGTGAACATTTATTGACCAACTCTCCAAGAAAAAAATCCCCAATGCATCATTTGCTCATCTCTATATTGTAAATATTCCCACCATGGGCCACTTTAAGTGAATTGAAGTTGGGAAAAACTGCACACCGTCCACCCTCCCAAGTCATTAGTAGCCAGCTTCAGCATCCTCCGGAACCTACCCTGATGAAGGGAAAGAGGACCTGAGGTGTGCCTTCTATTTTGATTCTTCCTTGTTCTCTTAAATACATTAGAAATTGATTTGAATTAGTTAGCCACAGGGACAAAACTACAAGTGAAAGACTCCTAGAAAGTTTATCCCATTTCACCTTATCATAGATTGTTTTTTCAGATATTCAAGTCGTTTTACTTCACATTAGCAGGACTTTAATTTAGGTAATGAGTATTTTATATTCGGGAGTTGTGGGGGAGTGATTAAAATTAGTCATTTTAAATTTCAAGGAAGATGCCGTGGCCTCACCCAGGCAGAGGAAAGTGGATGTAAAGGTGAGAGTGGGATGCAGAAACAGAAGTGAAGGGAGGTCCAGAGAAGAAAATGTGGCAATCAAAGTAAACTGGGAAGGGGTGGCTTTAAAAACAATATCTGCTGATTTCTCAATTTGTAAACTCAAGCTCCAATGATCCTTAGAAAACCTAGAAGGGTTTCTTTAGGGGCCTTCACCGATAAAGCATTGATTGCTGATGCATGCACTCAACTAACACTATTTATTTATTTATTTACTTACTTATTGTCAACACTATTACAAAAGTCCCCACTTCCCCCCTTTACTCTCCTCCACCAAGCCCCATTCCCATGTTCACTACATTGTTCCTTGTGTCCATGGGCTTTTGCATATATATTCATATGTATCCTTTGGCTAATATCTTCTATCCCTCCCTCATTCTATTCCCTCTGAGATCTGTCAGTCTGTTCCATGTTATCTATGCCTAAGTTTTATTTTATCAGTTTATTTTGTTCATTTGATTTCACATGTGAGTGAGATCATGTGGTATTTGTCTTTCTCTGATTGATCTACTCTATATTTTGGGCTCTATTTTTTTGATATAAGGTAAAGGGACTAAGCGAAAGAGATTAAAACAAGCCTGAGCCTGGCCAGGCGGCTCAGCTGGTTAGAGCATTTTTTGATACACTATGGTTGTAGTTTTGATCCTTAGTCAGGACACATCCAAGAATCAACCAATGAATATATAAATAAGTGGAACAACAAATTGGTGTTTCTTTCTCTTTCTCCCTCTCTGTCTCTCTTCCTCTCTCTCTCTCCTTTCCATTCTCTATCAATAGATTAAAAAAAGACTGTAAAATAGGCCAATCAGGTATTAAGCTATGGATATAAAGGTGTCAAAATGATTAACCCTATTCTTGTGGTGTACAAGTTTGAAAAAATTATTATTATACCTGTTTTCCTACCATTTACTTAGTTACTACTGTTTTTTACTCAGCTAATTGAATTTTCTGTGACAGTCTCTCCATACATTGTATAACATTTTCTGTAGACAAAATAGAAGTCAGTGCAAAAATAAGGAAAGGAACATTCTAGCACTTCTGAGAGTCAAACCATCCTTTTCTGGTTCCTCAGTTTTGAATACAGGAACTTTAAAAACCAAAAACAAAATAGATAGTAGCATTTGCTTTAGGGAGTTTGGAAGAAGAATATGTCATTCAGGAAATTTTAATAAATTCTTTACTTTAAACTTTTCTTCCTGTGAGTTATAAATAGTACCAGTTGGCTTCACAAGCCTCTACAGTCATACAGATACAGATACTTATGTACCTTTTCAAAATTCTCCAAGGTAGCTAGAAAAAAATTCTTGCAAGCTAAGCAAGCAAGTTGCTCTCACTGGGATGATGAAGATGAAGAAGATGATGATGATGGTGATGGTGATGATGGTGATGGTTCTTTTCTTCATCTAATTTCTTAAAACACTCTTTTAAATAAATCTTGAAATGTAAAGCAATCTTTTTGTTTTGTTTTTCTTCTGAGCAACCATGTACCTATCTCTCACTTTCATAACATTTTCTGTTCAAAATAGGTCCCTGAGTCATTTTATCATACCAAAAACATATATATCAGGGTTATAAAATATTGTCTAATTATCATCTCATTAAGGATGGATGAAAATATGGAGATTTTTATTATGTTTTGATAGTTACAGATTTAATTGTTCAGCAAAAAAATATACCGCATTAGTTATGTAACTATTACCCCAAGCCAATGGGTCATTCATAATCATAGTGTACTTGCCAACTATGACTGAAAGATGCTTATTGCTGTCCTAGATAAAGATTGTTGTGGGTGTTTTTTTGAAGGGTATCTTTTAAATGTGTCTTCAAATTTTCTGGAGGCTAAAATTTCAGGCTGAGCCAGCCCCTGTCCACTTAAGTAGTAGTGAATTTTATCTAAGAAGCATTGTTTTAATTAAAACTTTGCCCTGTTTTCTGCTTTATGCATATTTATGACAAAATGACATTATCCTTTACCTATTGAGCTTTTGTTGCCTGGGACTATCATTTAATCCCTCTTATCCATTTTAAGTTCATTTCCTTTGGTCTGTAATTGCATTTCTTTGCATGTTCCACTTTTCCCTCTTTTTTTGGTAACATAATATCCTAAATGATATTCAGCTCTGTAAGTGAAGTAATGAGCACTCATTTAAAAAAATGAAGTAGAGGAATTACAGTGTTTTAGACACTGATCATATGGGTTTTGTACAAAACTCATCATTGTGGAATAGAGAGCAAAATTACCCAAAACAAACATAACATATGTTAGTAAAGATTGAGCATATGGTCAATGTGGAGTGTGTGATGTAGGTGAAGTAATTGTACCATCAGCTTTTCACAGAAGCTCTTTCTCCCATTTCAATTCAGATAAACAAATTTTATTGTGTGTTTATTCTACGTAAGGCACTGTGTTAGAGATGCTTTTTCTGAAGAGAATTTGGGAGATGTTTTTTCTTAACAGAAGATGCAAATGTGAGGATGTGGGAATAGTTAAGAGCTGACTTGGGCAAAAAGGTAGATATCATTTAGTTTGCTTCCACATTCATTCAAATATATACTCAACAAACATGTATTGGGTAGTATTTATGTGTCAGGGTTTATACAAAGGCAAGAGTGGAATAGCAGCGAATGGTTGAGAGATACAGTCATTTCCTACTGCAGAGATAAACTAAGGAATATAACTTATTCCCAGTCACATTAGCACTTTTCTGCTGTTAGATGCACAAAGTATGAGTATATTTTCTTTAAAGAAGGCAATTCTATGACTTGAGATGTCACTAGGATAGAAGGTCGAAGAGAGAGGAGTTCATTTCTAAGCTTTCTGGGAAGAATCAATGTAAAAAGAAGAAAGAATCCTATAGTACTATACTCTACAACATCCAAAGACCTTACAACAAAAAGATGTGAACCCAATTTCCTTCATCACACTGAAAATTTCCTTGACTGCATATCCTGAACTACTGGATTGACAGGCTGATTTTTTTTGTAGTATTTTCAGATCTGTTCCTCACAGAAATAGATCTACTGCTTGGGTTCTCACTATTTTGCTAGTCTCTAAATCTATGAATTCTGTTTAGTGTTGTAGCTTTATGGTTTTACCTAGTTGTGAAATATTAGTGTTATTTGAAACATGTAGCATTTTATGAACCTAAGTCCCCTAGCAAACCTAAGAAAATATCCCATAATACATATGAAAATAACATAAATTAGATTAAATATCAAATTTTATATATCAAGTAATATTGGTATTGATATCTTGAGAATTACATTGGCTATTAAAATGAACAGCTATTTAATTATCAATAAAATATCAATTAGCAATAAGATTAATTACTAAGAATGGATTAAATATTTCTAAATTATATTTAATGTTATTTTCCAAGAACATATTTGAAAAATGTTTAATTTTTTTAACATTTCATTAATGAACTTGTTGAAAAATCAACCTCTGAAAAATTAGATACTAGGACCTTTTAATATATAGTTAATAGTTGCTGTGATAAAAATCAATTTATTTATTCAGCTCATATTATTTTTTTAAAAAATTCATGTGTTTTGCTACTTAAAAGTTATTAATGCATAGTTTTACATATAAAAATTGTTATTTTTATCTTCCCAAAATGAAAATAATGCATAAATTAAAAATGCATATGCTAAGGATAGAACAACATCTGAGATAAATATGGGGTAGACATTCAATATCTACACAGCGATCAGATTAAACTTGTATATGGTATGCATATATAAGTTAAGCTTCCTTTGCATGGAATAGATGATAAAATTCACATTTTTTATACTTTGAATTTTTTTCAAATTTATTGTAAAATGTGTTTGTATCCTAGTCCCAGCTCCACACCACTGGCTATGTGACCCTTAATAAGTTACTCCATCTAGTCCTTTCATCAACAGTATAATGTAACCAAACAAAACACCGATTTTCCACATTAAAAAAGTGTTTTGTTGAATTTTATTTTTGATCTTCAAAAGTCTATATATAAGCATTCCAGATTTTAGTCTGACCTGTAGAAACAACAGGAAAAAAGAGTCTGATTTTCTTACGCCAAACCACCGAATGCCAGATTGCCTGGCATTTGTTCTTCCTGAGCTTAAACCATAGGAATGTGAAGATTATATAATAACTCATTTTCTCAAGAGTTTCCTAAATACAATATGGTAATTTATAATCCTTATATTAATACTATTGTAATCACTCCAAAATGACTTTTTATACATCTTTAACATTGTCACCAATAAGAATCAATGCTTTTTTAAATTCTCACCTAGTTTCCCTTATGAGTGATATACTACGTTTGATTTTCTCACTTATGGATTTAATTGTTCATCAGCAAAAAAAATTGAATTAATTATACAACTATTACCCAGAGCCAATGGCTCATTCATAATCATAGTGCCTTTGCCAGACATGACTGGAAGATGCTGAGTTGGGAAATGCATGCAGACAGTCAAGTTATTGGTGGGTGGGGCGATATGGAACTAGTAACCCCTTTGGAGATCAAATAGGTGAAAACTTTCTAGAGTAGAGATTTCTAGTGCTCACCCATTTCTGATTTTTTTCCCTCCTCGCTTCACAGGAAAATGATACTTAGCCCCTTTGCTTTTAGGCAGAGACATATGACTAGTGTTGCTAATGACAAACATCACTTATGGTTGTAACTCTTAAAAGCCAGTGCTCTGTTTCTATGATGTTCTCTTTTCCCCTAAAATGGTTACCTTGGAAACCATATGTTAAGATGGCAATATCATAGAAAAGAGACAGCAGATGGCAAAGCACACTTTCTGAGAGTCATCAGACTTGGTGTCAGCAAGAAATAACTAAGCCACTGAGTTTCAGGATTTATCTGTTGCAGCACCTAGTAGTTATCTATCCTGGTTAACACATCTGTAACCATCTGTGAGAAATGTGGGAAAGAAGCCAGTCCTAACATTGAGCTATGCATCACTGCATTGACTCTGGAAAGGGAAACTATAAAGGTGATTCTTTCCATTTGTCAAAACCTGGCACATAACTACAACTCCCTACAAAAGGTGTTGAGGAGCTAAACAAGCCAAAAAGATGATCCAAGTAATGGCAGGAATAAGGAAAGTCTGAATGTTAGAATGTTTCCAACCAGAAGAGATAGGGTATATGTTCTTTCACAGCCATCCAATATGTCTACTGTCTTTAATTTTTAAAAAAGATAGAGCAATAATTTACTCATACATCTTCATTTTATAGTTTCCTCTATTCTTGGGACTGACAGAGGTCAAGGACCATGTATGATAATCACCACAATGCTTGCCTTTGAGAAACAGGGAGATAAAAGTTTTACATAGAAGGACTGTCTCCAAGACCATCAGCTTTTACCATACAGAATGCTGCATTAAATTAATATCAGAATTCCAGATGAGAGAAATAAGGAAATTTTAACCTTACTTCAAAGACATATAGAAGATAAAGATTATATAGCAGGCACAGTGACTGTAATTAAAAATATTTACAAATTAAAGAATCTAAGGGAGGCAATTTTGATGTTTTAGAGATGCCTGAGACACACATAATATCCCCTGATAATCTATAGAGAAAGAATAGATAGGATCTGCCTTCCATCTGGCAATGAGAGTATTCTAAGTAGAAGGCTGACACCTCTCCATTGTAAAATCATCATGTTATATTGATGCGGAAGAAAAAACAAAGCAGTTTAAGTAAGGAAGACTTATAATGCTAACCTTCAATGAAACACAAAATGTTTTCTTTTTTTTAATAGCAAAAGAAATGGAACATTTCAAAATCAGTTATTAGATTACGATTGTCCTATCTGTATATCCTCAAGTGTGTCTGAAATTTTGTGCTCTGGGGACTGTAGAGAAAAGAGAAGGACATACAGATTACAAACCTAAGGGGCAGCTCTACTCCTCAATTATTTGTTTCTATAGAGAAGCCTGGTGTTGTTTTTAATTGAGGGTCAAATCCATTTGAATATAAAAATGTGTTTTTTATATATTGATCTTGTATCATTGAACATTACTAAATCCACTTATAAGTTCTAGTTTGTTGTTGCTGCTGTTGTTGTTATTTGTAATTTCTTTTGTCAATTTCTACCCAGACTGGCATGTCTGAAATAGAGACATTTCTGGTTCTTTTTTTCCAGACTGCCTGTCTTTGATTTTGTTTTCTTGCCTTATAGTATGGCTGGGACCTCCAGTATAATGTTGAATTTGACTTGATGTTTAGAGAGAAGATACAGTTACCTTATTCCTGATCTCACAAAAAAAGCACTTAGTCTTTCGCCATTAGGAATCACATTAGCTACAAAAATTTTTGAAATGTCATTTATTATGTGGAGAAAGTTTGATTAAATTTTGCTTTCTAAGAGTTTTTTTTTATCACAGATATATGTTGACTTTTGTCCAATGTCTTTTCCACTTCTGTTTGGATGATTACATAATTTTTTATTCTTTAATCTTTTGATATGGTGAATTACACATTTGATTCTGAATATTGAGAGAACTTTACATTTCCAGTATCAACACTGACTGGATATGATGTATTATTATTTTTATATTGTTGATAATTTTAACATCTTTGTTTATGATGGACAACATCAAGTCCTTCAGAAAATGCAAAACAACTGAAATGAACATTTCTAGTAGGAATGTAAAATAATTTAGTTACTTTGAAAAACTGTTTGGCAGTTTCTTATGAATTTAGACATCTGCATTTTACCCCCAAAAAACCACTTCTTGATGTTTAACATGGAGAAAGGCAAGCTTCCATTAAAACAGGCAAGCTTCCATTAAAAGCTGCCCATGAAGACCTACAGTAATTTTATTCATAATCATCTTAAACTAGGAACAACCCAAATGTCTTTGGTGAATAAATAAACAAATTATACATACATATATATATATATATATGTGTGTGTGTGTGTGTGTGTGTGCGTGTGTGTGTGTGTATGTGTGTGTGTGAATAAATAAACAAATTATATATATAATATATATATGTGTGTGTGTGTGTATAATTTGTATATATTGTATATATATTATAATATGTACACAAATTATATACACACATATATATAATACACACACCAGGATACATAAAAAAATGAACCACTGATTCACACAACAACATAGATGAGGCTCAAATGTATTTTGGTGTGTGAAAGAGGTCAGACATACAAGGCTACACATTGTAAATCTACTTAAATATTATACCAGTAAGGTAAACTAATAAGCACAAAGAACAACAGATCAGCCTCAGGGACAGAAAATGAGGAGGGGGTTGGCTATACATTTTTTAAAAGATGAAAACTTTCTGGGAGTAATAAAAAATGTTTTGAGTCTTAACTTTTACTCTTACACAACGGTATGCATTTGTCAAAACTCAGAAACACTCTAAAATGTTGAGTCTTAATCTATATGCCTTAATAACTTGATTTAAAATGAAAATATTATTCTTCCTAGTGATATGAAGTATTATACTTGACTACATATTTAATAATGTTGCCCCAGCTGATGTGGCTCAGTGGATTGAATGCCAGCCTGTGAACCTAAGAGTCACTGGTTTGATTCCCAGTCAGGGTATATGCCAGGGCTGTGAGCCAAGTCCCCAGAAGGGGGTGCATGAAAGGCATCCATGCATTGATGTTTTTCTCCCTCTCTTTCTCCTTCCCTTCCCCTCTCTCTAAAAATAAGTAAATGGATCCTTTAAAAATAATAATATTACTGATTTGTAATAAAATATAGTAGTTTTTCTTATTAAATTTATTTTCCATATATCTGTCCCTACTTTGCAGTAAGTTTATTTAAAGCTACTATTCTAACCATTCCCCTGGTCACATTTTGATAAAATAACCTCAAATATGTATAAATGGATAGAATTCTCTCTAACTTAGAGGCGCCAAAGGCCTACTCTTTAGTTAGTTTTTCATTAATGGTGGGACGTGCCTGGTGTCTGAGAGAGAAATAACCTTTCCTCTTCTCTGCCAAATGCTCTTCAATATTGCACATTTACTGCTACAAGATTCATGTTTGAGGCTCACATTTATAACTTTCCAAAGAAAGACAAAAGTATTATTATTTTTTTGTTCATAACAAACCCAGGATTTGAGCTGTGTGCCATCCAAAATCATTTTACAGAAACTTGGAATGGCTAAGCACTAATCATCAGTTTTCCTAACACTGATAATTTCTAACCTGGGGAGGTGCTGTAAACTATTCTATTCTATTCCTGCTGGAGTTTCATGAACTGGATTTTTTTAAAAAGCAAGAATCACAGTAACGTCACTGTTTTCTTATAGTCACTATATGTATTAACAATTAAACATGATAATTAGAAACTTTGTAAAATTATAAAGTAATACCTGGAACTTAAAAGTCATTACAATGGCTCCTAATCACTTATTGTTCTTCAGAAAAATTAATATACAGTTTCTGGATAAAGATTGATAAAAGCAAAGTAGATATTTTACTGCGGGGGGGGGGCAGTTCTCTATTAAGACTCTCCTAATACCTCACAGCAGCAATTTTCAACTGGTGTGTCACAAGAAATTTTTTAAATTTAATCTTTATTGTATTTTTCCCCATTACTACTTATCTCTTCATACTCCTCTCCCATTAATCACCATACTGTTTTCCATGTCCATGGATCCTTTTTCCTTTATGGTGAATCCTCAAGGATTTTTAAATCATGTAGCACCTGACTATTTAGTTATATTTACTGACTACTTTTCTATTAGATTGTTTAAAAAATGACTACAGCCAATACAACAATATCTTCCCAGTGTGAATGAATAAAATTATACCTGTTTTTTGGTCAGATCAGCAAAACTTTATTTTCAGGTGTGCCACAGAATTTTAGGAATTAGTTTCTATGTGCCATGATTGAAAGATGTTAAAAATCACTGCCTCGTAGCACTTTTACAAAGGATAAAAGTATTCAGCAGTAAACTAATAATATCCTATCTTGCACATGGTGAGAACTCAAATTTTAGCTATTAAAATAATATTGTATTATTATAAAATGACAATAGCAGCCCAGAATGATTGCATACCCTTCCTCAAGAAGGACAAGGCGAGCAGCTTTGTGGTTGTTTTAATGACTGTATTATCAATCAAAACCTGGCAGTGACTGCAGGCCTAGGGTTTAAACTTAGAAGAAATGGAGATAAAGTGATAAAATCATGCCTTGGATCAATAAGAAATACACCAGCTTTACTGGATGTTTTCTTTGTGGTGGTTGCTGTAGAATAAAGCCGGCTTCTACGGGAATATGGGAGCGTTTTGGCTGAAGAGAGCTGCTTGCACTTGCCATTTTCACATGATAATAAAAGAAGAAAGGAATGAAGAACAGCTCATGGGGCAGTTCTGGTAAAGTGAGCAAGGCCAAGGGAATTTGTTCCAGTTTTGAGTCAGGTGGTCTAATCACATCTGAAACGATATTTTCAAGGCTGTGCAGCCTCCCTCACAGCTGCCTCAGATAGGAACATTCTGCTTGGAGGAGACTAAAAGGACTCCAAATGGCCTTCATTTTCCCTTTTATTGATGGCTTTACCAGCATTGATATGCTACATTATAGCTTCAAGTACGCCATAGTCCTTGAAGTCGATGGCTAAGATCCATAAAGAATTCAAATTAGGAATAAAGAAATAGTTTAGGCCTAGTAGTTTTCTACATTAACAATGTGCTTTTACTGCTTTTTCAGATTCATTTTTTAGGTGTTAATAGCATGGGCACACATAGTTTGAATAGTTACCTCATTGTTACTGATGCACAGTTTGTCTCTGGAGATAAACCCTGCATTTATCTTTATGTATACTTTATTATGAAGAATTACAAGTAAAAAACTAGTCGAGATTCAGTTATTTAATTAAAATAAATGTATTCTCTTAATGCATAAAATTTAACCTTTACACCTTCTTCCATTTTACTTATATCTATGTTTTTTTAAAGTTCCTCAAAGTTAAATACCTTACGTATAATGCTTCTGACCTCAGGTGCACTTCAGAGTAGTTATTTCAAGTTGTGTCCTACTGTGCCCTGGGGACTCTGGAAAGTCTCCAGCAGGGGTGACTGTGGACTGGCATGTGGGTAGATGGCAAGCAACCAGAGGCCCTCACGTCTACCCTGCCTGAGCAATGCTGAACAAGAGTCTATCTAATTTATATAATAGGAATCATCATTGAAAAGTAAAAAAATGTTTTTCATTTTCTTTTCAACTGAAAAGAAAACATTTTGGAAACAGCGTCTCCAGCAGTACCACATGACATCATCCTGAACTAATTGTTTTTTTAAAGATATTTATTTATTTTTAGGGAGAGGTGAACAAAAGGAAAAAGAGAGGGAAGGAAACACCAATGTGTGGTTGCCTCTCACACACCCTGTACTGGGGACCTGGCCTGCAACCCAGCTATGTGCCCTGACTGGGAATTGAACTGATGACCCTTTGGCTCACAGGCCTGTGCTCAACCCACTGAGCTACACCAGCAAGGGCCTAAATTAACTGTTTTAATAATAAAAATCTATTTTAGAAATATAACAACGCATTAGAAACAATGCATTCCTTAGAAATATGTTCCTTAGAAACAACACATTCAGTGATTTAATTCATTATACTTAAAAATGGATTAGAAAAATCCGAAGATACTAATTTTATAGACATTGTAACAAAATCCTAAGGATGAGTGAGTACAGAAATTAATGTGACAGGGAACTTGAAATGAAGGCCTACATTGTTTGATGGAGCTTAGCTATACTGTGCTTCACAGATGCTGCGTTTTCACAAATTGAAGGTTTGTGACATCTTTGCACGGAGCAAGTCTATCAATACCATTCTTCTAATAGTTTTTGCTCAGTTCATGTTTTTGTGTCACACATTGGTAATTCTTACAATACAGCTACGCACCGCATAATGACATTTCAGTCAACACAGGCCACCGGTGGGCAATGGTCCCAATAGATTATAATGGAGCTGAAAAAGTCCTATTGCCAAGCAACATTGTAGCTTAATTTGCTACATTGAATAATGCCCTAGCATAATTAATTATTCATGTGTTTGTGGTGGTACTGGTGTAAACAAACCTATTGTGATGGCAGTTGTATACAAAGTACAGCACATACAATTATGTTTAGTACATAATGCTGGATAATAATAACAAATGACTATGTTATTAGTTTTGTAGTTACTACGAGGTTTGCCTGAGAATAGTCCAACCATTGTTAATATAAGGAGAGTGGTTTGAGTGACATCAGTGTAACCTGGCAATCAAGGAGAATGTACATGTATAAACAAAGATGACTTTACTGCACTGGTCAGTAGGGGCAGTAGACACCATTGAATGAACATGGGTACTGTGTGGCCATTACATTCAAAATGACTGAACAAGTACAGCAACAAATCTACATCCAATTTTGCGTTAAGCTTGAATATTTCTCCCTGGAAACTGTTCAGATGATTCAGAAGGCCATAGCAATAGGCAACTAGTGATTGGCAGTTTCATCACAACAATTCACCTGCTTATGCATAATCTTGTACAGTTTTTTTCATAAAATATCAAGTCACCCAGGTGACCCAGTCCCTGCAACAGCCCAAATTTGGAACCCTGAAACTTCTGCTTTTCCCAAAACTAAAATCACCTTTGAAAGTGAAGAGATTTCAGACTATCAGTGAGATTCAGCAATATACGAAGGGACAGCTGATGGTGACTGGGAGAAGTGTAGGCACCCCAACGTGCCTACTTTGAAGCGGACTGAGGCATCGTTGTCCTATGTACAATGTTTTTTATATCTTGTATCTTCTTCAATAAATATCCCTATTTTCCATGGCTGGATACCTTCTGGACAGGAGTTGTGCACTGTACTTTTTATGATTATTTTAGAGCGTATTATTACTACTTATAAAAATTGCTGTACAATATGACATGTTATACAGGCAGCAGCCTCTTTTATCTCTTGTTTATCACATCTCTTGATTTAATCACTTTCTCTTGTGCTTGACTGAATCTCCTTGTGGTTTTGTACAGTAATATGCTGTATGGGTTTACAGCCTAGGAGCAACAGGGAATACCATGTAGCTAGGTGTGTGGTAGGCTAGACCATTTAGATTTCATGTAAGTTCACTCCATGATGTTTGCACAATGACAGAATCACTTAACAATATATTTCTAAATTGTATCTTTACTGTCAACTGATATATTACTGTATTTCAAACATGTTTATCATTATTATGTTTTATGGTGCTTTGTGATCAGTGATCTTTGATACTATTCTTGTAATTGTTTTGAAGAACCAGGAATTGTGTCCGTATAAAACAGCAAACTAAATTGATAAATGTGTGTGTTCTATTTCACCAAAAAGCTATTCCCCTGTCTCTTTCCCTCTCCTTAGGCACAATCATTCCCCCTCTCCTGTATTCCCCCTCTCCTCTCCCTCTTCCTATTCCCTGAGGCACAACCATATTGAAATTAGCCTAATTAGTAACCGTATTATAGTCTGTAAGTGTTCATGTCTCTCACTTTAAATCAAAAGCTGGAAATGATTAACTTTTGTGAGGATATCATGTTAAAAGCTGAGATTGGCCAAAAGCTAGGCCTCTTGTGCCAAAGTTAGTCAGGTTGTGAAAATGAAGAAAGGGCTTTTGAAGGATGTTAAAAATGCTACTCCAGTGAACATACAAATAGTAATAAAGTGAGACAGCCTGACTGCTAATATGGAGAAAGTTTTAGTGGTCTGGTTAGAAAATCAAAGCAGTCACAACATTCCCTTACACCAGAGCCTAATTCAGAGTCTTGTATTCAATTCTGTGAAGGCTAAGAGACGTGATGAAGAAAAGGTGGAAGCTAGCAGAGATTGGTTCACAGGGTTTAAGGAAAGAAGCCTTCTCCATGACATCAAGTGCAAGGTGAAGCAAAGAGTGCTGATGTAGAGGCTGCAGCATGTTATTCTTAAGATCTAGCTAAGGTAATGAATGAAGGTAGCTACACTAAACAGCGCATTTTCAATATAGATAAGACAGTCTTACCTGAGAAGAAAATGCCATCTAGGACTTTCATAGCTAGAGATGAGAAGTCAATGCCTGGCTTCAAAGTTTCAAAGGCAGGATAACTCTCTTGTTAGGGGCTAACACAGCTCGTGGCTTTAAGTTGAAGCCAATGTTCATTTACCATTCCAAATTTCCTAGGGGACTTAAAAATTATGCTAAGTCTACTCTGCCTGTGCTCCATAAACAGAACAATAAAGCCTAAATGACAGCACATCTGTTTAAAACATGGTTTAGTAAATATTTTAAACCCATTGCTGAGACACACTGCTTGGCCAGAAAAAAAAAGATTCCTTTCAAAATATTACTGCTTGCTGACAATGTAGCAGGTCACCCGAAGTGCTGATGGAAATGTACAAGATAAATGTCATTTTTATGCCAGTTAAGCCTAACATCCTTCCCCACTATATAGACCAAAGAGTAATTTCAAACTTCATGTCTTACTATTTAAGAAATGAATTTTGTAAGTCTATAGCTGCCATAGGGATTCCTCTGATGAATCTGGGCAAAGCAAATTGCAAATCTCCAGGGAAGGACTCCCCATTCTAGATGCCATTAGGAAAATTTGTGATTCCCAGGAAGAGGTCACACTCTAAACATTAAGGATTTTGGAAGAGGTTTATTCTAACCCTCATGGGTGACTCTAGGACTCGACTCGACTTCAGTGGACAAAATAACTTCAGAGATGGTGGAAAAAGCAAGAGAACCAGAATTAGAAGTGGAGTCTGAAGATGTGACTGAACTGCTGCAAACTCATGATAAAACTTTAAGGGATGATAAGTTACTTCTTATGGACAAGCAAGCAAAAGGGTTCTTGAGAAACAATCTGCCCCTGATGAAGATGCAGTGAGGATTATTGAAATGATACCAGAGAATTTAAAATATGAACTTAATTGATAAAAGAGTGGTGGGGTTTGAGATGATTGACTTCAACTTTGAAAGAAGTTCTGTGGGTAAAACGCTGCCAAACAGAATCACACTTTACACAGAGCTTGTTAATGAAAGAAATAGTCAATAGAGGCGGCAGACTGCATTCTTGTTGTATTTAAAAAATTGTATCGAGTCACCCAGACTTTTAGCAACCACCACCCTCACCAGTCAGCAGCTATCGACATTAAGGCAAAAACCTTCCACCAGCAAAAAAGATGGCAACTTGTTA
Organism: Sturnira hondurensis; assembly: GCF_014824575.4. Taxonomy (NCBI): domain Eukaryota; kingdom Metazoa; phylum Chordata; class Mammalia; order Chiroptera; family Phyllostomidae; genus Sturnira; species Sturnira hondurensis. The sequence continues at coordinate 760,118 of NW_028088106.1, read as the reverse complement.
AAAGCTCAGATGATGGTCAGCGTTTTTTAGCAATGAAGTCTTTTTGATTTAAGGTATGCATAATACATTGTTTTTCTAGACAACACGATTTCAGACTTAATTGACTATAGTATAGTGTAAACACAACTTTTATATGCACTGGGAAACCCAAAAAAAAAGTGTGACTTTCTGTATTTTGATATTTGCTTTACTGCGGTGGTGTAGGATGGAACCCTCAAGACATTCGAGGTCTGCATGTATTATATAATTTTTCAAGAACTACAGCCTTGACATTGATGTAAAATTTTAACAAGTAAAGTTCTGTTTTCAAAATAACTATTTTATTTATTTTTCTGAATCATCTCTATTAAGAATATAATATATGCTAAAGAGATTCCAAAGAGTTTTGGTAAAAAAAATTTCAAATATCTCAAGTGATGAAGTTTTGTCAAACAAAACAAAACATAACAACAATGACAAAAAACTTACAAGGAAGAAATACCAAGTGAGAGACTTATATCCCTAAAGATATTTTAAAAACTATGAAAATACACTAAAACATATATGTAGACAAGTACAGAATTTTCTGTCTTCCTTTTTAATGCTAACATGAAAACTAACCAAAATAAGCTTAATACTAAAAAATAATTTTCAAAATTTATCACAGTTCTATTTCTATTGATTGAATCTATATGACACATAAAACCTGGGAACCTATTTAAAGATAGTACCTAAATACTTTAAAACTTTTTATTAATTCTTTGCCCATGGTAAACATTATACAAAAGCAAACTTATAATCCATCATGTTTTTAATTTTTATGGTATTGAGGGATTGTCAACCAAATATCACAGATCCAAATTCAGTAATGCTTCACATTTGCAATTTGTCAGAAAAATAAATTGCAAATTAACACTGAGGTTGCAACATCTTTATTCACTCCATGGGTAACTTTCAGAATGATTAACAAGCAGTATGTCATGGGAAAAAAATGAGACTGCATGTACAAAACAGATGTGGGCTCTGAGCAACTGCAATGACCGTAGCATGCTCCGCTGCTGGGCAGAAAGCAGCAGCCCTGCCCTCTTCTGTTGAGTTTTCACATTTTAATGGCTTCTTAATGAATTGCGTGTTCTAGCAGTGTCGAATCTCTGACAAAAGAGATCATCCAGGTAACCAGTGAGTCATGGCTAAAGCACCACATTCCTGCTTTCTAGTCTTTTTCTGCATTTACATAAATCCCCCTAAGTCAAAATGACCATTTAATTCAGTAATTTAACATGTTTAGCTATTGCAGTCTGTGGAGGAAAATTTCCATGGTCATTAATTTAATGTCTCATTTTTAATGATGATATGCCTCTGTGATAGAAGTCCTTTGATAGTTATGAAAATTTTAAATATTTCAAAAATATTATAATTGACATTTTTTTTGTTTTAGACATCTATGAAGTGCCTTATTGAAAGGGCTACAGTTCATATGAGTTGTCTCCCCCGCTGATTGTTATACACTATTCTTTCCTCTCAGGGTTATTCTATACACCTTGTATTAACAGATTCTTTCTTCTCTGTTCATAATCAAGGGTTTGTTTGTTTTTTTGCTGAATACAATAGCTTCATGTTCCATGCTTTATAAAACCCTTAAGTACTTGTTTTAAAGTACTTGCTTTTTAAAAGAATGATATGCTCTTCTTCTGAAAAGACCATCTGCTTTCGAATTTCATCAGTTAGTCTAAGAACAAAAAGTTATTACACTTTAAATACATTTTTGCTAGAATAAAAGGTAACATTAAGCAATTATTTAAACATATTGAATAGGTTTTGTATAGTATCTAAAGGTCCAACTCTCATTACTGTAATGAGAGTTTCTATAAAAGATTTCTATTGTCCCAAGTTCAAAGGTTAAGTGGCAGAATCAAAACACAACAGAGAAAAAATGTGACCAAATAATATTCTAATTTAAAAATCATTCATAGTTATCAGACTTATTGTCATACAAAAATTAATGCTGCCAAATTTTAAAAGGTTTTTATTTCTTTTTTCATTATGAAGGATAGCAAATTAGCTCTTTATAACATATATATAGATAATTATTATTTATTATCACAAATGAATTGATAATTTGTTGAAACTTATACACATTTATTCTATTTTACTGTGTACTGTTAGAGATGTTTAGAGTAATTTGTTTTATAAAATTAAGTTATTCACTTATATTTGCTATATTTTCTCAATTATGATTATATTATAATTTGAGACAGCTCTCTAGAGTTTAGATTTACTTCTTTTCTTTATCCTTTGTATTTTTTAATCTATCATACATAGGGTTTTAATCCCCACTATTTCTTATTATTGTAATATTTATAAAAGATTTATAATATTTTTGAAATTGAACTACTTATTGATTAAGTAGCTGTGATTTCTTTGTTATAAATAATAGAATTGGTCAAGGGAGGTAAAGTTAAGGCAAAGGAACATGATAAATAAAATGCATTAGAAATAAGCATATAATGAAAGCTATTAGAATTAAGAGATTTCAGTAAGAGAGAAAAGAAACAGGATAGGGAGGGGAGAGAAACAAGGCCACAGGCAACAGAGATTTAATACTTTGGTAGTATAACAACACAAAGGAAAACGTATGACAAAAGTCAAGTTTAGCACAAAAGCCATCAGAATAAGTAAGATGTAAATTTTATGAATATAAGTAGTTAAGTAGACAAAATGAAAGAGTTGTAAAAATAGTGTATGAAACAAAAGCAAGCCAATGATGACACAGCAGACATTTAGTAAACAACAATACCAAATATACTCATTAAAAATAACTATAAAGCCATCTAGGTCTAATTTTAGATCTAATCATCACCCTTTATTTATTTCTACCCTTGGAATGAATATTTTAATCTGGAAGAAAGCAAGTATCTCACCACATGTTGAATGTTGGCAGAGCACCAATGGGCACATTGTTTAAAGATCTTATTTTTTTACTTAGAGGGAAGGTAAAGAAGGAAGAAAGAGAGGGAGAAAAACATCGATTGGTTGCTACTCAAAGGTGCCTCAGGGACCAGGCACTTGCCTGGTAGCTTTTTGCTTTGCCGTAAGACACCCAACCAACTGAGCCACATGGACCAGGATCTCATGGGTGTATTTTAACCTTGATTTGTGTAAATCTACAGGAGAGCTCATGTTCTAACACGCAAAAGTTACTAATAAAAACGTTTTCACTTTGCCTCTCTGTATCCCTGGAATAAGGAAAACAGGAGAGTATTGATTTCAATTAACAGTGGGAGAGGTTTATTATTTTATCAAGACAAATGCCCACATTCTGTAAAACCTACACTCCTATAAATCATCTGATTACAAATTTCAGATGACATGAAACACTAAGCAATTTTTTTTCTGTCAAGCCTGATAAAAATCCACTCATATTGGAAGGCAGTAATCCTTACCAAATCTACCCTAATTGTATTTTGAGTATGAATTTTTCTGAATAAACTACATCCTTTTAAAAAATAAAAATATCACTTTTTTACAATTGTGCATTAATCAGTTTGCTAACCTTTGGGGATTTACAGGATGTAATATAGAATATATTTATGTTACTAGAGTAAGAAGACACTTAATAAATAGTTTATATTACCAAGAAAAGTATAACACACTCTTTTATATACCTTTGGTACAACTCATATATAGTTTTAAATGTATATAATTTGTATCCTATGGTACCACACTACCAGCAAAATCAAGTCCCTTGACCAGTCAAAGAATAAAAAAGTAATTGAAGCAGTCCTCAGGGAATCATATGTCAAAAATTCAAAGTCAGGGTTTTTAATATGCAAGAAACATTCCTATTTGAGAAAGACCACATAACTTTACCAGGGAGAATTATTTCACCAGAATTTGGAAACGCTCTCTTCAAGGCCCCTCAGTGCTTATGCCGCAGACTTCCTCACTGGTGACAGTAGGAGACAAGTAAAAGAGCTGCTTTCAGCAAAACCTGACACTGGGGCCCTGGATGAAATATGATTAAGTATTCACAGATTTTTCAAAATATTTATGTGGCTACCTTTCAGGTTATTGAAAATTAAGAGGAAAGCTAATTGATCTACAATGTTTTATTGAATGTAAGTAAAAAAACAGCATGAATGAATATTTGACAAACAAAATGAGACCTAATTGTTTTTGACAAAGATATTCATCCTCTGTATTAGGATGCATTTCTGAAAATTAAGCAGGTAGAATGCCATTTGTACTTACTGTATATTATTTACCCCTACTAATCACATTCTCCCATTTCCAATGATAACACAGAAAGAAAAGCCACACATCTATCAAGTAAACAGATCACCTGTCTTTATCGAAATAGATTATGGTGTGTATGTGTGTGTGTATCGTACATGTGCATGGGCACACCAGCTCTTGAGGGTAGAAGCCATCGTCAAAGTGTGTAAATGCGCCTCTACTTTTTGTTTTAACTTTAGCAATTTAGCTAGGAATTGTATTTCTGATCTTTTTTGTTAATGTTTTGATAAATGCTGAGATTCAGTCAGTACAGAAGGAGTTTAGAACTATATCACTGGGAGGTACAAACAAAATGAAAAAAAAAAAAGAAGAAGCAAAACAGAGTGTAAGTTGAGGTGATATAAAGTCCAGTCACAGTTCTGAGATTCATTAGCTACATGTCTTTAAGCCTGTTGCTTTACCTCACGAAATTATAGGTTTCTTCTCTTTTATGCTTTTTTTTCATCTGGAGGTTATGTAAATTGAAACTATTTCAGTCCCTGGAATATACAAACACCCAATAAATCAATCTGTTACTATTAACAAACAGAGAGTGCAAGTTAGAAGCAAGAGTCCATATTGAAGAAAATTTTACCAAGAACCCGGCAGTAGAAATCCTCCTTACAAAGGGTATGACTCACAGCAGGTTTCCCATGTCCAGTTTATCCCTGGGTTAAATCTAAAGTGGAAGCCAATGTTGCCCATTTAAGAGTACCATCTAGATAGCCAATCAGATCACTGTAATTACTTGATCTTAGAATGAACTTCTAATTGATCTATTTAATCATTTTTATNCATTAGCTACATGTCTTTAAGCCCGTTGCTTTACCTCACGAAATTATAGGTTTCTTCTCTTTTATGCTTTTTTTTCATCTGGAGGTTATGTAAATTGAAACTATTTCAGTCCCTGGAATCTATAAACACCCAATAAATCAATCTGTTACTATTAACAAACAGAGAGTGCAAGTTAGAAGCAAGAGTCTATATTGAAGAAAATTTTACCAAGAACCCGGCAGTCGAAATCCTCCTTACAAAGGGTATGACTCACAGCAGGTTTCCCATGTCCAGTTTATCCCTGGGTTAAATCTAAAGTGGAAGCCAATGTTGCCCATTTAAGAGTACCATCTAGATAGCCAATCAGATCACTGTAATTACTTGATCTTAGAATGAACTTCTAATTGATCTATTTAATCATTTTTATATTTGAGGAATAACAACTTCCCTCACTCTGTCAAATATTAGTCAAACCTAAAAAGTTTAAAACAAACCAAACTTACTATACATGTCCATTCCTATTCATCAATGAAAAAAAAGCTTCAAGTTTATTTAAAAAGAAAAAAAAAAACTCGTAATGCAAACCCTATTATTCGCTTCTGCTTAGGGAGAAGCAATTTCATTTCCATATCTGCAAGAATCCACTTACCTCAAAGGTCAACTGATTCTAAGCACACACCCATAATTGTAGTTACAAATTATCATCAATATCTTGTTGAATCTACAAACTGCCTTCTGCTTTAGCACTGTCAGAATGTATCTGACCATCTTTGCCTCCTTAATTTGGATTCTGCTGTAGTCAGGCATTTATAACTAGAATTGGTGTGGATTTCTCTTTCTCTCTCTCTTTTTTAACTTCAATTTCACCCTGAACCTGAACATACCATTTATTTTATTTCATTTTATTTATTTATTTTTTACTTCTTATAACATTTGAAATGTTCCAGTGGGAATGCAGAATCATGACTACTCATTTAGGCTGAAATCCCGCTAACTTTCCCCTCTTGCAAACAATTTCTCCTATATTTGCAGCTGTAAAATAGATTTAGCTATTTTTCTCTCCCCCACACCAAAGACAAGTGACTTACATAATGACCAACCTTGGGAAGAATTTTTTCTGTTAGGTGATAACATCTCCTTTCCCTGTTGAAATGTTATATTCAATTGTTCTATTGGTGAACCAACTAAATGAATACATTAAAACTTGTTGAGAGTAGTAAAAGAAAGTTAGATTAAAAAAATCTAAATGATAGATCGTCCTTCCTCAAGAAGTTTTTTCCTTACTTATGTAAAGAAACCAGATTACAAAGCAGTTGTGTAAACTTCTGAAAGTATATTGGATGTAATTCTGTAACTCATGAATTCTATAAAGTACCTACTCAAATAAACTGCCAATTAAAAATTGAATTAAATGTAATCATATATTCATACATGTATATGTACATACACATATATATTATTTATAGAGTTCTTGTAAGTTGATGAGTCTGTCCTTTATTGTCCTTTATTATACCTTAACCTGCCTACTTGCATATTTATCTTCTAAATTTCTAACAGACAAAAAAATGTGTAGGTTTCTCACTGTGCAGAACAATGTATGAATATAAAGACTAGAAAAGATTCTTATCCTTAAATATTGTAATGAGGGGCTTGGATTATACGTTATGTAAATAGAAGTGACATAAAATCTATGGTTTATTTATACTTAGACATAGAGCAAGGCAAGAAATCAAAATTAGATTTTTTTGAGGGGAGATCGATACAACTCAAGAGATCACTTAGTTCAAACTTAAAAGCCTCACTTTTTGCTTGATTCCACTTTTCAAATAACAAGGATATGTCACGATTAAATCTTTTTTCCTAAGGAAATAGGTAAGATTCCATTAGGAACGGCTCTTTTTTCTTATATTTTTTAGGTATATGGTTGAAAGATTTACCTTATTTTCTGAAAAATATTTTGTTGTAACTCAGTTTTGGTAACCAAGTTATCAAGCTATCATCAAATTGGCTTATCTTCTGATGCAATGCAATGAGAAACGCATGTCATAACCTACACCATCTTCTTCGCAAAAATTTACTTTGAATCCAAACACCAGGGAACAAATAGAAAAGTTCAGATTGGGTGACATAGTAGAGGAAAAGGTCAGTGCCATGATAAACAAAAGAAAGTTGGGAAATATTCTAAATTAGAGAAGACAAAAAAAGCTGTGATAATTATATGCAATACATTATCCTTGGTTAGATCCTGCATTATATAAAAAATAACTTCAGAAGATATCTTGGGACAGTAGGAAAAATTTGGATACAAATTGACTATTATATTAAATCAAATTTCATGGTTGTGATGACAGTACTAAGGTTATGCAAAATTTCGCCTTGTTATTTGAATCATTTAGGAGTAACATTTCACTGTGCAATGTAAGCATTTCAGCACAAATCACATATGAACATAAATATGTACACACATGTAAGATTGCATATGTGTGCACATAATTCAGGAAAAGAGAAAAAGATGAAACCAGCGTCATGAGGTTAATGGGCAATAAATCCAGGGTATGCAGGTTTTTACTGTACCATTCTTTCAACTTGCTGATAGCTTGAAATTCTTCACAATAGAAAGCAGGAGGTCTTCTAATTCATTAAACAAATAACAATTTACATTTATTAGGCAAGCTAATGTCTAAAATATCTCAGAATATGAAAAAAAAAAAAGCAAAAGCATGCTGACTGCTATGGGCTGAATTGTTTCTTCCCCAGATGTGTATGTTGAAGTCTTCACTCTGAGTACCTCAGAATGGGAAACAGCATGTGTTTGGAGACAGGGGCAACTAAGGTAAAATTCAGTCACATGGGTATATGGGTGGACCCTCCTCCAAGGTAACTAGTGTCCTTAACAAGAAGAGATTAGGGCACAGACACCAACACTATGTAAAGGCAGTAGCAGGGGGACCATCTACAAGCTAAAGAATGAGGTCTCAGAATGAAACCAACTCTGCCAAGACCTTGATCTTAAACTTTCACCCTTCAGAACTGTGAGGAGATACATTTCTGTTGTTTTGGTCACCAGCCTGTTATTTTTTGTGGCTGCTCTAGTAAACTGATTCACTGTGTTGGACAGAGTTCTGAGAACAACGCCCAGCTGTTGGGAACCGCTCTGCCTGGTTTCAGGAGTTGTAACTGCCCCCCATGGCTAAGGCAGAGTGAGCAACCTTTGGACTGTGAGCCACTAAGGAGACAAAACTTGTCTCTGGCAGCAGCACTGGTTCTGCTTCATCCCCTGCCCCCAACACTTGGTCAGATAGTCAGAGAGGGGCATGACCCCTCAGAAGAGGGGCAACCTAAACCAGACATGATCACTTGGGAGGCCATCAAAGAACTCGAGGGGCTACAATAAAGAGATGTGGTGGACCCTCACCTTCTGGCTATTCTGACATAGCTTGAGTCCCCATTTCCATCTGGGAGAAGCACTTCCTGGCTCTAATCCACTTAAGCCTAAAAGCCTATGATGAGGAAGGCAGTGGAGTTCTTTGGTGGCTAGAGTGGGTTCCAGGTGATCCCGCCTGAGAAAGAATATGTAAAATCCTGTGAAACCTGCTTTGTTTAGAATGCTCTCATTTGAATGATAAGCGTCCGAGCAAGAAGTTTGCTCTTCAAAGTTTTATGGCTCTTTAGCTATCTGGTCCTGACTGAGAATAAGCTCTCATGGTTCTTTGAATGCTATATATTGTTTGATCCTTACCTGTATTCTTGTGCAAAACAAACCAAATAAAAGCCCATTAAGGAAAAGGCTCTTGGTCTTTCTCCTCGGAGATTGGCCACTTCTCCTCCCCAAGCAGATCAAGTCTTGGTAGTTTCACTTTCATCCATGGCAGATGGGGGAACTTTGTTGGCAAAGTTGCCCCCACACCCAACACTCAACCTTGCAGAGCTCCTGCTCTGGCCCATGTGGTTGGAACCGGTAAATATGAGATATCACTCCTGGGACTATGTTATATTATATGACAAAAGAGAAATTACCCAAATGCTCTTAATCTAATCACTTGATATCTTTAAAAATAAAGAACTGTTTTTTCACGTGGTAGCCCAGGAGAAAATTAGGGATTGGAAATATGAAGCATGAGGATGCTCTGACATAGGATTGTTGGCTTGGAAAACATAGGGGATCCTGTGTCAAGGAATGTTGAAGGCCTTTAGTTGTTATGAATGGCTGACACTACCAGCCATTAAAAATGTGTACCCCAATCTACAATCCCAAGAAACTGTAATCAGCCAGCAACCTAAATGAATTAGTAGATTCTTCCTTACCCTCCAGATAAAACTATAGCCTGAGGGAAAAACTTGATCTCTGCCTTGTGAAACAGGGAGCCCATTTAATCCTTCCAAGGCTTGTATCTACAGAGTGGTGAGATAGGAAATGGTGTTGTTTTAATGTACTAGATTTGTAGCAATTTGTTACACAGCAATAAAAACCTAATAAAAATCTCATCAGCTGCAGAGTTATTATCAACACTGTATTTTTAAGTTAGTGTATGTGTGTTGGTGTGCTCTCATTAGTGTGTGTACATGTGTGTGACCAAACAAGGTTAAGAAAAAACTGACTACATTTTCCAGATTCAATTTTTCATATGCACAGACATGAAGTTCATATACATGCATATGTAAATATTAACTCATATACCTTTTATAATCGTTAGTACAGTAACAGAAATTTAAAAACATATCCTCTCTGGTTGAAAAAATAATTAAAATCCTCTCTCCAATTGTTACTATTTCTGTCTTTCATCTTTAGCACATTGATCTTGCCAATCCCAACATCTCTCACAGAATCTGTTACACAGTAGCTTCTCACTTAAAATTGGATGTGTATAAATAGAATAGTTGAATGTACAGCGTCCAGCACAAATAGCACATCTTTTTATTACAAAATCATAAGCATGTAATTCTGTAACATAACAATAACACACTCAAGCATATCATATGACATTTTATGTAAAATGTTCAAATTAAAACTATAAATTATTACACCCATGTTATTACCCTATCATCCACACTCAGGTAGCTGTTACTTCTTCTGGACCCTGCACATATATTTGAATGGAGAATGTACAGGTGGTACGTGATATAATGGCAAGCATGCTGACTTGAATGTAATTTGAGATGGGCAAGGATATAATCTTGCTTTCACTAAGAGGGAGTCTTAGTGGAATTCAGTTTCTCTGAGCCTCCTTTGCTTGCTTTATCTAGACAGCTGTAGAGCATGGTACAGTATTCATCTGTCACTTAATGGCTTTAAGACCTATAGTAAATAACTTGCCTCCTGCTTTATTCTTATCATCAATAAAAGCAGACCATGGTTAGAACATAGGCAGAGATACCATTAGTTCATATAGTGCCTTTATGCAAATTTAAAAAAAAACTTGCCCCATTTTCAAAATAGTTAATTTCCACTTGTGGAAAAACACATATACCTGTGCTGCTGTGATATGTATGTCACCCTAGAGCCCTGTGCAATCTGAACAACTCTACCCAACATCCTACTCAAGGTTGTTGTGGCTAGCAGGGCCAATAAAATGGCATTGGTCCAGTCAAGATAGGACCAAGTATATAAGACAAAACAGCATCATTCATGTCAACCAAGATGGCTTCCAGTCAGTAGTGACACTTTGTTTCAAGGAGACTACCTAAGTCATGTTTGGCAGGGTGTTCAAGATATCTGCACCATGAACTGAACATAGGGGTGGATACCCCAGGGTAAAACCACCTGAAAATTCCCCATGCTCCAGCAGGGGTGCCAAGAAACTTATCAAGAGACCCAGAGGGGTGGAGTTCTTGACCCACAAGGGTATAACTGACAGGCCTCAGACCACTGCAGAGAAAGCTGAGCTTCACACGCTAAAGTGCTGCTCCATGCTGTGCTGATCTCCTGACTCCCGTGCTGCCCCTGGCTCTGCCCTGCTGGACTGAGAACTTTGTTTGCCTTGCAGCTGACCCTGCTCCAGAGATTCTGCCTTGCAAGACTCTGATGGCTTCCTTGCTTACTGTGCTGTCTCCTGGACCTGCAGACTGAGACCTTGGGACTCAGGTTCTCTATCCCACAATTTTCCTGTGTGATGTTATTACTGGTCATTTCTGAGTGATTAGCATTGTTATCAGGTTAGTATGGATTTCCACTGGAATAATAACTGCATTAATAACTGCCAAGTAAATTGCCTATTCTCCTGTGTTGGCTTTCTGTTATTTCTCAGTGCCCGTGTCGCCTGTAGGACTGGTGGTCATACAGGCAACTCAGCACTTTCCATTTTTTTTTAAGATTTTATTTATTTATCTTTAGAGGGGAAGGAAAGGAGAGGAGAGAAATATCAATGTATGGTTGCCTCTTGTGAGTCCCCTGCTGGGAACTGGCCTGCAACCCAGGCATGTGCCCTGCACTTTCCATTCTTAAGGTTGCGATCTGACTATCCGAACAGGGACTGAAGTTTAGCTCATAGGAAAGACTGTTTTGTTAAACACACGCTCATTACAATTGTTGTCAGGATCAAAGGAGGTAATCCATATAAGGATCATATTGCAACATCTGGATCATATTGATCATCTATTTTGTGTCAGTAATATCATCATCAACTTTACCATAAACATCATTTTCTTTAACATGGAAATAACCACATTTAACCAGGATAGAGGACTAAATTAGCAGAAGCTAAAGCCCTGGTATATGATGGGCCATGAGATAAAGGGTTAAAGATGAGTAACCAGTAAACACTGTGAACACAGCAGTTCCTCAGTAAATAGCTGCTGATTGGTTGATTACTAGTTTTCTTAAACAAAATCCATTCATATTCGGAGAAGTCTAGTGCAATGACAAAACTGTCTTCACTATTTAGGTAAAAATATTTAGCATGTCACTTATTTTAAAAACTGAATTGTCTGATATGTGCAAACTTAGAAGTAAAAGGTAACAAAATTTCCCAAAGATCTATGTAGAGAAGGAAATGTTTCTTTTTACTCTCAAATTACATCTACTTTATTGCCTCACCTAGCAATCAATTTAGAATTAAAAATTATAGCAATCTAATATAGATTATAGCCACCTAACAGAATATCATTAATATCCATATTATGACTAAAAACAATGATAAGTAATTCATCTTTTCAAGTGTGTGCTTTAATTTGTAAATAGTTTTAGTTATAAAGATGGCCACCAACTGTACTTCTAAATGAATGTCCTGGATCACCAGGGAGAAAGGTCAGGTAAATATACATCTTTTTTAAATTTGGGAGCAATCTATCATCTATAAGAATATTGAAAAAATATCTGTATTAATTATCTACTGACTTTTTATTTAATATATATTTAATTTTCATATAAACACCACTGTTTAAATTAGGTTTTCTTACAGGATTATAGAACTGATGTAAGGATGGATCTTCTACAGAAACTAATTGCCGATTACATCTCATATCTCTTTAACAGGATTATAATGCTTGCAATTTTGGCACTTTGATAATATATTTCTTAGAGAAAAAGGGGAAATTTTTAAATCACTAGATTATTTTTACACTGATATAAAATAATGGAATTTTGTTAGATATGTTATAGAATGCTATATTAGCCTGTGAGGGCTCTCATAACAAAATACCATAGATCAGATAGCTTAAACGATGATAACTGACTTCCTCACAGTTCTGGAAACTAGAAGTCCAAGATTAAGATGTTGGCAGGATGGGTTTCCCCCAAGGCCTCTCTCTGTCCTTAAACTGAGGATGGCTACACTCATACTGTCTCTTCTCACAGCCTCCCACCTGTGCATGCCTGGCTGTAGCATGACCTAGGATGTTAACACTTTCTGCTCTGAGAAGGACATCTTCAGGTTAGAGTAGAGCCCATTTCATGACCTCACTTTAAGTTAACTAGCTCTTTGAATGCCCTTTCTCCAAATACAGACACATTGTAAGGTACTAGGGATTTGGAGCTTCTATACATGAATTTTGAGGCATCAAAATTCAATACATAACAGGTTCTATGGTAAGAAGTGAGGATATAGAAGTTCTGGATTCCTACTCCAGATTTGTTACTATAAACTATGAGGCTCTTTACCAAACAACCTGTTTGCATCTCATTTCTTACTGTTTTTTAAAATATATTTTATTGATTATGCCATTACAGTTGTCTCATTCCCCCCTTCATTCCCCTCCACCCTGCATACCCCTCCCCAACCATTCCTCCCTTTTCATTCACGTCCATGTGTCACAATAGATTCTATATTTCCCCTACTATTCTTGCCCTTCCCCCTGTCTATTTTCTACCTACCATCTATGCTACTTTTCCCTTCTCCTCCTCCCACTCCCCTGTTGCTAACCCTCCATGTGATCTTCATTTCTATGGTTCCACTACTGATCTAGCTGTCCTTTTGGTTTGCTTTTGTTTTAGGTGTGGTTGTTATTAACTGTGTGTTTGTTGTCCTTTCACTGTTCATATTTTTTATCTTCTTTTTCTTAGATAAGTCCCTTTAACATTTCATATAATAAGGGCTTGGTGATGATGAACTCCTTCAACTTGACCTTATCTGAGAAGCACTTTATCTGTCCTTCCATTCTAAATGAAAGCTTTGCTGGATAAAGCAATCTTGGTTGTAGGTCTTTGGATTTCATGACTTGGAATATTTCTTTCCAGCCCCTTCTTGCCTGTAAGGTCTCTTTTGAGAAATCCACTGACAGTCTGATGGGAACTCCTTTGTTTTAATGGCCACAATACCTAGTATTTTTCAAAAACTAAGTTATAATGATCAAATTATATTTAATGATACTAATATGCATATTTTAAAGCATTATCACAGTACAAGCACATGTCATTTCTACAATTCTTATTTGTGAGAGATGAAAATTAGCCTTATGGCTGCATGCTGATTCTAGAAAAGCATTTTATATTCATAATTACTTTTCTTTTGGCAATTCAATCAGATATACTGAAAAGTAATTGTTTATTGGTTTGTTTTCTTCTTTGTGACTAAGTAACCAGAAACCCCTTCAGATCCAGTGAAGGGATTCTCCACTATTTTTAACTAATCTTCCAAGGTTGAGCCTTCCTTTCCAAGACATCTTCTGAAACAAAATAAGAGAAGAGAAGAGAAAAAAGAAAAGAAAAGAAAAAGGAAGGAAGGAGAAAGGGAGGAAAGGGAAGGGAAGAGAAGGGAGGAGTGGTAGAAAGAAAGAAGGAAGGGAAGAAGGGAGGAAGGGAGAAAAAAAGGCCTTGTAGGTTGAATTGGTTTATATAAGTCACATTAATGATTGGTGTTCTTCCACCTACATTCTATTTTTAGCTATCCTCTCATGAGTTCCTTCCTTCCTTCCTTCCTTCCTTCCTTCCTTCCTTCCTTCCTTCTCTCTTTTCTTTCTTTATCTTTCTTTGAGCAATTTCTCCCATCCTAAAAATCTGGAAAGCTAATATTATCAAATTTTAATTAAAAAATTCACCCTCCCCAAGCCAAGTGGCTCAGTTGGTTGGAATATCACCCTGTACATCAAAAAGTTGTAGGTTTGATCCCTGGTCAGGGCACAAACATAGGTTGTGAATTCAGTTTCCAATCTGGGTGCATATGGGAGGCAATCAATTAATCTTTTTGTCTTACATCAATGTCTTTCTCTTTCACTCTCCCTGCTCACTTTCTCCCTTTTCCCTCTCTCAAGCCAATGGACATATCACTGGGTGAGAATTAAAAAAAAAAAATTAACCCCAAGGCTGTTACACTGCCTGATTTGGAACACAGCCAAATCAGCAATTAGTAGAATGATGATACTCCTTGTCTTACTGTAGATTCTGTAGGTATGTTATAGTAGGTCTTATATCCTGCTTTCAGAGAAAGATAATGGAAAGATAATGGGCAGGGTAGAAAAAAAGACAAGAAATTGCCATTAAAGGACGTTCTCAGAACATAGCATTCTTTAGAACTTCATTTAGCAAAATATGTCATTTTAGAAATACTTCTGAGTGAAAGTCAAATGTAAATTTATATATACACTGACTGTAAAGAATAAAATGTCCTCTGGGAAGAAATGTGCTCACCCGTGAAAGGTAAGAAGGCTTCATCCCCACCCCCCAATGCTAGATTACTTGTAGATAAGGGATGGATTGGGTTGTTTCTGAGAAGACTTCTTGCTTGGCCTTCAGTTTGTCCCTACAGGGCTCTGCAGCAGCACTTGTGTACAGCACATCATCCCTTATGCCCAGGAGAATTTTACCAGAGTTTTCTCTATTCATTGATTTTATTTTATCCCTTTTCTTTCACATTATTTCAAACACTTTGTTTCCTGTAGTTTCCAGTATAGGATAAGGGACATGAGTCTCTTTTTAATCCTGTGACCTGTGATCTTGGATCAGAAAGCCAAAAGCAGTGAGTTTTGAGTAAAAAGCAAGGCCTTTTGGAATGCTGGTCTTGCTCCACCTATCTGAGCTGTAGTGCACTCAGTTTTGTCACCTATGCCTCCAGTCAACCTCTCTTAAAATCGCAGAAGCGGATTTTCAGAGATGTGTTAGCACACTGTGGGGCAGAATGAACAGAAATCTGACCCCCCCATCCTGATGCACTGTGCTAGGAAAATGAATCAATATTAGACAGGCCCTTATAATTCACAATTGTGCTTTCCTTCACCTTCATGTCAGCCCTTCATCTCAGCTCTTAAGTGGGAGTCTTTTTATTATTTAAGATGGGTCAGTGTTTTGGCCTCTATACTGCTAAAATGAAAAGCCTCACAGTAAAGTGAAGAGAAAAACAAAAAGAATTGAAAGAGACATAAACTGTCCTCATGGGACTCATAAGCTTTCCCTTTAATCTGTAAGATCATTTCAGCTTCTCCACCTAACAAAAAGCTCTGCTTTGTCGTTCTCATATATTAGCTCATTGCAAAGTGACCTCTAAATCACTATTACTTAGGAACAAGGGCCATACTTCCACTCATTTTATTGTTCCTATAGTGTACTTTGAGAGCCCTGTTTTACTTATGTATCTTTAAAGAGTGATATCTACTCACTAATAATCTCCCACCTGAATTTCGTTTTTATTTCTCTGACCTCTGTCAAAGAAAGAAAGTTTAGAAGCAAAGTATAAGAGGATGTCTACCTTATATCATAAAGGAAAGGTCATTGTATGGATATAAGAAGTTCATTAATATTCTCCATCTAAAGTTAAAATGCAAGAGAGAAATAATAAAGTCAATGGCCATTCATGCAGAGGCACATCTAACCCTAATAACTTACAGCCATTTTCATTTTTTATAAATGCTTCTATTCCCATTACACAGGAGACTTGTTATTTTTACTGCATTCTTGAATTAGAACTGTTCACTCCCAAAGCCAGTGTTATACAATTCTGTTGGGATAGACGTCCATGTTTTCAAATGACTCCATAGTTATCAGTTAAGGAGGTCCATGGGGTCCTCTTAGGCATTAGATCTTTCTTTACCTCAGTATTTTAAAAAAAGGACAAATCTGCTTTTACCAATAACAACCAACTTAGAGGAGTCCAGAAGGGCCATAAACTCAATTTTCTAAAATTATATAACATCTGCATTTCAAGGCTACAGTGTCAATTAAATTATCTTGTTCACTAACATATTTTTTAGCCATGCATCTTTACTTCAGTCAATTAGTTAACATAATGTTTTTGGAAGAGTTCCTAGAAAAAGCCACCTGTCCCAAAATAATCTCAATAGCAAACTTGTCTTAATTTTCAAATGTAATATATCTAATTATTAAAAACTGTTAACAATTTAACTTGAATTTGTGTATGTGGCAAATTAATCCTATTCTTAGTCAGATTCTTAGAAAATAAAACTGACTTAAGTAAGAAAGGAATAGGGGACAGTTAGGATGCTCTATAAGAAGACTCTTAGGGCACAGCGCTTGCTCAGAGCTCTGAGCATTTGGAATGCAGATGGGGTATGCAGTAGAGAGGGAATGTTACTATGGGACAGGCATTATCTACGCACTTCACTATGAGACTGGTACTACCATGTCCAGTGTACAAATGAAATAATGGAGTCCTGATGGGGTTTAGTTAGTTGCTCAGGACAAAAGATATTGGTGGAGGAGGAGATGGCCTTGAAGACACGGAGTTGGGATTCAGAAGCCCTGATCATACATGGTGCCTGCCACCTCCTGTATAGTGATGGAGAGAGGGAAGGAGAGTGAAGGGAGACAATGGCACAGACTCTATGGTGCCTCTGCCTACCCAGTATCTGTTCTTCCCTCTTTCTGTATTAATACAGTCAGTTTTATTTTGGAAGACAATAGGCCCTGTTGAAAATACTCACTGCCCTACACTCCATATGATCAGTTCCAGTGAAGGAGATCTAAGCATTTATGTACTGACTTTCCTTTCTGTAAAATGTATTCCTTTTCTGAAAAAAAAAAACAAAAACAAAAACAAAAAAAAAACAACAGAGAAAGTCAGCGGGCACTGGCCTCTTCCCTTTTCCCTTTTCTTCTTTTTTTCCAGAATGGAATTATCTACTGGCAGTGGCAGAACAGCATACTGTGCCTTTATTACTGGCAACTCCACACTAAGGATGGCAGGGCAGAAAGACAGAGAAAGCTTGGTGCCATTCTAGAACTGCCATATTAATTCTGAATTTTCTATATTCTCAACTTTATAGGTGAAGAAAATAAACCCCTATTTGGTTAAGCTACTGTTTCTGTTCCATATGGTCAAATGGAATCCTAACCAATAAGGAGGCATACCAAAATAGAAGAGTAAATCCAGCTTTTGTAGAAAACACCATATGGCCTGAGTCTTACACTGTATGGTGGCAGGTACATGCACCGCTCTATGCCACATGCTTCCGCTGTGAGGGAGGATTCTGTTCCCTGCACAGACCTACCCCTGTAATTTCATGGTGGGTATCATTCATCAATGAGTGACATTACAACAGGGTTGGCCAACGATAGCCTGCTGGCCAAATCTGGCCCGTGGCCTGTTTTTTACAGACTGTAAGCTGAGACTGTGTCTTACGTTTTAAATAATTAGAAAAAGAAGAACATTCAACAGAGATCATATGGGGTTATGAAATCTAAAATATTTATCATCTGGTTCTTTATATAAAAACTGTGCTGATCCCTGCAGAAGGACAGGGCAGAGTCCATGTGAAAATTATCACAACTCCCCAGGTTGTAAATGTTACCCTCTTACGAGTCTATTTTATCTTACTTTGTTGGCCAGTGAGAACATGATCTGTAATTAAAGTACGCTCTAAATGATTTTGTGACCAGGAGTAGTATAGGGCGATAGGGGAAAAAAGGAGAAATAATAGCAGCACTGATAGTGTTCTGACTTAAAAAGAATCAGTTTTAAGTATATTAAAGTCGGTTTCCCAGAAAATATCATACATCAGCTGGAGATGATTGCTGGAAAGGAAGTATCATTAAGCATTCAACAGAAAATCCTATAAGGAATTAAATTTTGAATACTTCAAATAAAAATGCCTTTCAAGAAGACTTTCCAGCCACAGGTGGTACCAAGCATTCATTTCACAAGTAAACGTCCATCCTTCATCTTCATTCTTGTCACACACAACTCTAGACCAACAACTGAATTGAAAGCCTTGAGTAGAAGGATGATGATTTCCCTGATTTCTCATTCTCATGGCCTTCTAGGGCCTAACGATGATTAACTAGTTATTTAGACACTTGAAATTACCTCAAATAATAGACTTTCAATTTTAATATAAGGCTAAAGAGTAATTTCTCATATTCAAAGGTATGGATATAATTTAATCCACTTTCACATGTTAGAAAATTCATTGTGGTGTTTCTATGTGCATCCTCATCTTCTAAAGCATTTCAGTCATTAGTATTTCTCAAGAAAAAGCCTTTCTTCTTCCTTGACAATATCCGTTTTTTCCTATAAGATTTTGTTATCATTGCAGAACTATTACACTGCTATAATAAATTCCATGCTGTACTGGTTTTCTTACCATTTTAAGGGCCAAGTGAATTTAGGAGGAAAAAAGCATATTGCTTCAGCTGTTTTTATCTAATGTTTTGTAGATACAACAGAGTTCGAACAAAAATCGATAACAGACATTTGTTATATAAATATATATATATATATATATATATATATATATATGATAGTATCAATGTTAGTGTTTCCTTTACAGATACTCAGCAATTTTGATATTTGAGGTTAAAATAAGAATGGCCAATATAAAGAAATATTTTAAAATCTAACACATCAAATGTTATTGGAGAAGGAAATAACTATATATTTTAAAAAACTGCCAAAAATGTTTTGAGTAGGTATGGATTTCATTTTAAAAATTAAGTAAGCAGGAAAAATATATTTTTATTTTTAAAAGATTTTTTTTATTTATCTTTAGAGGGGAAGGAAAGGAGAGAGGGAGAGAAAGATCAATGCATGGTTGCCTCCTGTGTGTCCCCTGCTGAGAACTGGCTTGCAACCCAGGCATGTGCCCTGACTGGGAATCGAACCACGACCCTCTGGTTCACAGGCCCATGCTCAATCCACTGAGTTATGCCAGCCAGAGCTATTTTTATTTTTAATTTCCCCACATATGATTTTTAATTTGAGGCCTTAGTGTTCTAACCCCCCTAATCTGTATGAATTGAAGAGCCCACCTTTTCTACAAATGCAAAGTTGTGTCTACTTTCTGGGTAGCATGGATATTCAAAATATTTAAGATCATTGTGGCAGAGACATTGACCATTCAGAACAGATGCCCTGTCAGCCAGGATAAAGGCGGGCTGGCAAACACATGTTCTACTGCCCTGAGGCAGCCCTGCTGGGGACCAGCTAGTTCTAAATGCAAGAATTCAGATATGGAGGGGTAATAGAATATTTGTCATCTACCCAATTTGACGTTTACTTTGAGGTTAACTCTCTCTGGGCTTTAGTTTTGACCATCCAGATCCTTGCTCCCACTCCATACCACAAATCCTCTCCTGTCTGATTCCTGCACTTGCTTTTAAGAACAAAGGGACACCATCATTCTTTATTCTTCACCAGCACAAAGAGAACTCCTGCCCAGGTAGGCTATCCAGTCATTGTTTTCTCAATTGCTGTTGCATTGCGGCAAGGACACAGTTCCACGCATTCTCCTTCAACCGTTTTCCTGGATATGGATACCACAAATATATCTCATGTCTCTGTGATATTTGTTTTTTCTTCCACCAGGAATATGTTGGGAGGATCAGGACATAAATGGAATACTCCAGTACGAAAACTCAAAAATGTAAGCTTTTATTCTGATTATGCTATAAGAATCCTTCTAGCTAATGATGAAATAACTCCTAGATGACACTTAAATAAGAGATGTTGAAGCTGAAAAAATCATTCATATATATATATATATGGCCCAATTTGCACATGTATATATATGTACAAATATGTACATGTATATATATGATTCTATATATATGAAATCATATTTTATATGATTATAGGCCAGAACATTTATTATTGTTGTCTTTTACCATTACTGTGCCATCTATCCCCATACTCATAATATTGAGATTTATTACCATTTGTAAACAATTTTGTTAAGATAAATTTCTCATACAATTCACCCCCTTTAGTATGTGAAATTCAATATTTCTAAATATATTAACAGAGTACTGCAACGATAACTCCAATCCCACTTTAGAATGTTTTGATTACACCCAAAAGAGACTCTGTACTCATTAGCAGTCACTCATTGCCTTCTACTACACCAATCTTTTACTTTCTATAGCTATATATTTGCCGATTTGGGGTCTTTCACATGAATAAAATCATACAATGCATGGTTTTCTATGTCTGGCTTCTTCTCCTTAGCATAATGTTTTCAAGGTTCATCCATGAAGCCTGTATGAGTACTTCATTCTTTTTTATTGTCAAATAATATTCTTTGTGTGGGTTTACCACATTGAATTTATATATTACCATTTTTCTTATTAATCTATTTTTTCCTCTTACTATTCTTAGGAATCCTTTTTATGCTATGCAGAACCTTGCAAAGTTTTTTTTTTTCAGAATTAAACTGGAAAAATTAGTAAAAATTATAAATGTAGTAAACAAGTAAGACCTCTTCCTGTGGAAAAAGTAACCTGTTCAAAGAGAAGCAATTAATGCAAATATACAAGTGCCTACATGTTGAGAAATTTAAAGAGCACTAGCAAACATAAGGCATATTAATAAGGATTGCCTCCACTACCTACTGGCAAGATGTACATTAAAATCTATATTGGTTCTTTCTGCAAGTTATATAAACAAGTATATAAAAATGAAAAACAGAACCAATAATTGTGTTTAATAATATGTTCTATCCTATGATATTAATACAAATAATAAGAAAGCTAAAGCTTGATTACCATTCCTTTTGTGTACTCCTCTGTCTCAAAATGCACAAGAGAAAATCTTGGAGAGGGTCTTATTCCTTTTTACTGCTATGTTTTAAAGACTTATATTCCTCTTCAAGTCATTTTATCTAGTAATAACACAATCACTTTGAAAAATTAACCTTGCATTTTCTTCCCTAAACAAGTCAATCCACACTATAAAACTGCCCTTTATGCTTTCAGTCACATAATAATTTTAAAGAAAACATAAATGAAAGGTTTCAACTTTCTTAGTCTAGGTGAACAAGAAAAAAAAGAATCAATTATATCAGTTATCCAAGAAAACAACTGACATTTAGTATCACATGTAAGGTAAATAGGAATGGCATGGAAACCTTTCTACTCACAGATATCTAAAGACTCGTCTGAATCGTCAGGGCAGTCAGGGTCTCCATCACACAGCCAACTCAGGGAGACACAAGTCACATGATCGTGGCAAAGAAATTCACCAGGATCACAGGACTGCTGATCTGAAAATGAAAATGTTTCAAAATAAAATATGAATGATCTGAACAGGAACAGAAGAGCAGTACAAAGATGAAATGTGAGAAAGCAATACATAAAATGTACACAGATGGCATCCATATTTTCTGGTCAGCAGCAAAGCTAAACCAAAATATTTCTCTTAATTTAAGTCACTTAGCTCAAGTACAGCATTTTGATAGAATTGACACTGATGTGGTCTCACACAATCTATTCTTGAAATAGCTAGAAATTATATTCATATTTATGACTAGAGACCTTGTTATATTGGATAAGGCATAGAGATATCTCAATAAGCAGATTTTATAGATGGTGATCCAAAACAGAAATTTTGAATACAGAAATTTTCATTCCTCCTTTGCTTCAAGAGAAGAAAAATCTGAAAGAATTAACTATTGCACTCAAACTGCATCTTTGAGTCTTCAGTTCTTAACATTCCATCCTAATACCAGAACTTCATGTCTCTACATTAGTTAGATATGTGGTCTCCTAATATTTCCTTCTTCTTTTTGCTATGACTGTCTGGGTGACAGCTTTCACTACTAATATAGCAAATATTAGAGTACACTTCCATAAAGCTTTGCTGTAACTTAGATTTCTACAGTTGGGTGTATCCCAAAAGTCCATTATTTTCCTTCTATTGTTTCAGAATATTTAAGATCCATCATCCTTCGTCAAGTCCTAATAAACTCATCAGATCTTGTTTCTTTTCAATATACTTACTTATACCCTTAAATTCACTCAATATCATATTTTGTTTTTTATATTGTAGCTGTAAAATAAATATTTCTTACAATTAATGGCATTTGAGTGTGAAGGAGTGCTGGGAACCACTTAGCCGTTTGATAGCACACTTTTGTTAAGTATACACAAAAATGATTCAAATATTTTAAAAACACCAGTAAATAGGCATTTCAATATATATATCAAATAAAAATTCTAAGTAATATGAAAGTATTAGACTATTGCTTAATTGGCACTTTTACCCTAGCAATTAAAATATGATGGTTTATCTCCCACACAATAGTTTGATAAAATATGGTATATCTTTCCTTTCTCTTCCTCAGTTTCTTTCCTCTCACCCCAACATAACTTCTGAAAAATATATGTTACAAACACACAACACATCTTTAATCTACAGGCATGGGTAGATAAATATTTTAATAAATGTACCATCAATACCATATTCATCACCACTGCTATCATAATTATTATTTTTGGCAATAAA
The DNA here is from genome assembly GCF_014824575.4 of Sturnira hondurensis. Taxonomy (NCBI): domain Eukaryota; kingdom Metazoa; phylum Chordata; class Mammalia; order Chiroptera; family Phyllostomidae; genus Sturnira; species Sturnira hondurensis. The sequence goes on along the minus strand of NW_028088106.1, from coordinate 736,992 downwards.
TAGTTGTGTTCTTGAGCATATTCTGTATTTGGTACTAGACGTGGTGCTATAGAATCTAAGTCGTAGTAGTCACATTCTTTGTCTTCAAGGACCCAGCAGATTACCATGCCAACAGACTAGCAGTACAAAAGTACTTCATATATAAAAAGTTGTGAAATAAATTATAAAAAATAGCTGCTAAAAGGAGAGATCACAGGTAGAGACAGATAGATACAACTACAAAACATAGTTTGAGGATGTAAGCATAACTTGAAAGATGGGTATGATATTAATAAGTAGAGAATAAGTACAGGGCAGTCCTGACAAGGGCAGTGTAAGCAAAACTGCTAAGGCAGAAGCTACTACAATGCGCTTGATACAAATAAAAGTTTTTTCTTTCTTTTTACTAAAATCAATATGACATTCATGTTATAAGACCTGAAAGTAACATCCATATGAATAAAAGGTGTTGTGCTCAGCAAAGTTGGAAACATTGGAGAGGACTGAGTAGCTGGGAAAAAGTGAACGGAAGAAGAAATGAAGTGAGGGATTGGGGAAATATGGGCTTGAGAGTGGCAGATGAAGGCTGTGAGTTTTGTTAAAAGTAGAGGGGGAAACCACTGGACAGTTCTAAGTAGAGAGACATTCCCTAAATTATTCTTTAAAGGCTTACTCTGGCTACTGTGTTGAGAATAGAGTACAAGTTGAGGTGAGGGCAGAAGCTAGGAGATCATTAGGGCTTACTGTAATAACAGGTGAGAGGAGATGGTTGTATGGGTATATGTGTTTGGTGAAAAGAAGTTTCACAGAAGTGTTTGATAAGAAAACTGAAGTCAAATACCTTGTTCCCCCCATTCCATTACATGTCAGAATCTTGAGTTCAAATCTCTGACCCCAAATACAAGATTTTTCAATGTTTTTTGGAATACGCATGAGTATGGGGCCCTTGGAAGACAATTAAGAATACATATGCATTATACAGTGATATATTTAAGACTGAAATTCAAAAGAATGATTAAAATTAGAAACACAAAACAGAACTGAAGCTGTAAATAAACAATTAAAGCATACAAATAGATATAGCTCAAATTAAAGTGAGGTGTGGGGGGGGGCGGGGGGGAGGAAAGGAAGAAGAGAGGGAGGGAGTGGGAAAAAGAGAGAGAGAGAGATACAGAGAATGAAGTAAGCATAGGTCAAGCATAGGAGGCAGAGAAGACAAAGATTAGCCAGAAATACAAGAGGAAAAGGGCAAGAGGAAAAGAAATTTATTAAATCCATGTGAAATTTCAATAATTTGATTAAGGAAGGGGATAACTAGTGACAAAATTTGGGTATGATGAGCTCTGAAAAGATGGCACAGACTTCCAAGTTGAGGGAAAGTTGTCACTGAAGAAGCAAAGAGACTGGAGGCCCAAGAAGGATGTGAAAGTGAAAGGCTTTACTATGAAAAACCCATGGGGCTGGGACAAGATCCTAAATAATACCGAAGTAAAAAAAAAAAAAAAAAGGACAGAAAAATGAAGTAGATAAATTATTAGCTGGTAGGGAAGAAAGTTAAGGTATTCTTACATGCTTGGGTTTTCTCAAAGAACTGAAATGCAAGACTTAAAATTTGAGGAAGTACAATCAGAAAGAATGGTAAAGATTTAGAGTAACTGCTGTGGGAAATTGAAAAGCAATCAACTAATAATTTCAGGAAATCACTTTTTCTAAAGGGGGAAAAAGGATCCAGCTAAGATTGAAAGGAATATATCCTACAGTTGAGTATCTTGTTCATTTTGTTTTGTATTAATGTCTACATTAGGCTATAAATACAGAATAATCCTCTGGGAAAATCCCTTTGGAAAATATGCACACCCCCATTCTCGATAGGTATTCATATGTATGTAGATGTAGATATTAACTCATCATAATTCAGAAATAACTTTTTTCCAGGAGTAAGATAACCTAATGGAACTTATCTAATGAGCCTATAATTTTGCAAAGCAACTCCAACTTTTAAAACAATTAGTACTGTTGCAATTTTGGGGAGTTTTATATTATTCCTCTAAGAAATAGCCATTAAGAATAGCCTCCTAAGCCCTGGCTGGTGTAGCTCAGTGGATTGAGCGTGGGCCTGCAAACCAGATGATCGCGGTTCGACTCCCAGTCAGGGCACATTCCTGGGTTGCAGGCCAGTTCCCAGCAGGGGATGCACAAGAAGCAAGCATACATTGTTGTTTCTCTTCCTCTCTCCTTCCCTTCCCCTCTAAAGATAAATAAATAAAATATTTAAAAATTGATTACAGGACTCAAGTAAGTGAATTTTCAGTATTTCAAGGAGATTATTTTAAAATATACTCACTGAACTGAGTTTCTTGATTCGGAAACTAAACATGTTGCTTGTATGTGTATTTTCCATTTATCCTGTTTTATGCTTCCTGCCATACTTCTGAAATAGCCAAACTAATTCTATTTTAAATTCCTTCCTATTGTGTGAAACATAGTGTTACACACTGTAATGAACAAGAAGCTTATGAGATAGGGCAGGCAGTTTCATTTACATCCCTAAGGAAGAAGATCAAAGCTAGTACAATGTCTACTTCTTTGTAATAAAAGACTTTTGCAATCAAAAGACATAAAAAGATTAGGACAACTCTAACTTACAGAGTTTACTGAATTTGAATTCATTCTGGCCTGAGTATGAAAAGCTTAGTATGAAAACCCTGCTGCATTTATAGGAAAACATCTAATTACTTATTTTAATAAATATATATATTATTTTAGAAGTAGGATACAGATAGACTTAGCTGGTAGAAAATATACATGAGTAGTCATGGACCAGCTAACTTACCTTTTCTCATTTTAATTTATGACAAACTGCAACTTTTGGATATTTTTTAAAAAATAGCTGTCAAAATCAAATACTAAAACTAGTATCTATCTATATAAGTCTATTGAATAATTATGCAGCCTCTAGCTCCTTGAGTATTGCGATATAATTTATAATAATGTTATGCCACCTCCCTTAGAAGTCAACTTCCTATTTAGATATTAGTGAGAATGTTAATCAACAAATTGTATGCCCATTAATATATAACAGGACACTACAGAGACCCTTGAAGTAAATATAAATAATGATCCCCAGTATCTAGTTACAAAATAAAGTTTAAGGAGGGGCAGTCTCATTTAACAGCTAAATTCCTGAGGAGTCTGATATCGATCCTAGTTAAATTAAGAATAGGTACAAGATTTTGCAGCAGCTAAGTATTAGGGAAATGTTATGACAGGTTTTCAGAACTTAGTAAACATTAATAATATTTAGTTATTAGATCTATGGCTCGTTGTTAAACATAGTATGGTTAATTATAATACACCATTTATAGCTGTTAAGAGAAAAATATGGTTATATTCCCTTTCTTCTCATATGACAGGCAATGAATGATTATCAGAACAGAATTCTTGTAGAGACCTACATAGTGTATTACCAATTCATCTTAAAATTTGATAAATCTCACATAAAATTTTAAAAAGTGATGCTAGTTATCAAGTATCAGGAAGTACCTTATTTTTTCCTTCATTCTCCTACCCCAGAAAAATGCAAATGTAGATGAAGAATAAATTCCTCAGAATTTCGTTTAAGTTGTTTTTCATAATCTGGTTACAGATATTCTGCTCCAATGCTTTCTTTTGCTATTCTTTCACCATTAGAACTTTGAGTTNTTAAGGAGGGGCAGTCTCATTTAACAGCTAAATTCCTGAGGAGTCTGATATCGATCCTAGTTAAATTAAGAATAGGCACAAGCTTTTGCAGCAGCTAAGTATTAGGGAAATGTTATGACAGGTTTTCAGAACTTAGTAAACAATAATATTTAATTATTAGATCTATGGCTCATTGTTAAACATAGTATGGTTAATTATAATACACCATTTATAGCTGTTAAGAGAAAAATATGGTTATATTTCCTTTCTTCTCATATGACAGGCAATGAATGATTATCAGAACAGAATTCTTGTAGAGACCTACATAGTGTATTACCAATTCATCTTAAAATTTGATAAATCTCACATAAAATTTTAAAAAGTGATGCTAGTTATCAAGTATCAGGAAGTACCTTATTTTTTCCTTCATTCTCCTACCCCAGAAAAATGCAAATGTAGATGAAGAATAAATTCCTCAGAATTTCGTTTAAGTTGTTTTTCATAATCTGGTTACAGATATTCTGCTCCAATGCTTTCTTTTGCTATTCTTTCACCATTAGAACTTTGAGTTCTCCATACCATTCTATTCACTTTCCCTAAAAATATCATCTCTCTCTGTCTTTAGTATTTATTTCTTTGTTTGGAATGTCCTTTCCCATACAAAATTGTAGTCCTTTTCTAAATTCCAATGGCATTAATCTCCTTTAAATTAACCTTCCCCCACTAACTTTTTTCTTTCTCCATCACTGGTTTCATCACCCTCTACTCAAACCACCGATGAACTCCTACTGCATTTTATTCTGTGCATTTTAGCTACTAGACAAAAAGTTCCTACAGGGCACAGTGTTCTGTCCTGCATCTCATATTTGCTGTTAACCAGCTGATTTCAATGAAAACAAAGAAGTAAATAATGTTTTGCATTTTACTATCAGAATAATGAATTGCTTTATTTAATTAATCAATAAAGTAAAACTAAGCTTTCCCATGGTTAAAATAAAATATCCTGAGTAGTAAAGATTAGACCACATAAAATTAAAGCATCCACGAACACTAAAAATCATACTTGAGAGAGATTCAACGTTATTCCCTGGAGTCTCTTAAAGACTATATTGAAATCACACTTTTACAATAGCTGGTTATACAATGGTAACTTTGCCCTTTGCCAAATATGTTAATGACAGTAATTTTTTAAAAGATAATCCCTTTAGGAATATATTCATTGTAAGTGTAAGATTAAATTAAGCTCATAATTTAAGTCCATATTTTAGAGGAATGCAAAATATTTTTGGATTATACACATTTTGGGAGACTGGTCTGGGATAAGGTAGGTGAAATATGCTCAGAACTAGTGGTTACATTTTACCAAGGAATATGAGGTCTGTCCAGAAAAAGTCCAACCACTGTTAATATAATAGGAATGGTTTGCACAACACTCGCAGCCAAAGAGAGTGGACTGGACAACGCCTGTGTGAGCAATGACAACTTCACTTGACTAGTCAGTGGGGGCAGTACAGGTCACTGAGTGAGCATGTGCACTGTGTGGCTATCACATTTAAAATGACTGAGTAAAGAAATGAATCTCCACCACATTTTGCATTGAACATTACTCCATGGAAACTATTTGAACAATTCCTGAACAATTCCAAAGGCTGAAGCTATGGGAAATGGTGATTGGCAGCCTTCATCACAAGGATGTGCCCGCTCATGCAGAGTCTTTTGGCAAAACATCAAATCACGCAGGTGACTCAGCCCCACTACAGCCCAGATTTGGGCCCCTGTGACTTCTAGCTTTTCCTAAAACTAAAATCACCATTGAAGGAAAGACATTTCAGACTGTCAATGAGATTCAGAAAAATATGACTGGGCAGCTGATGGCGACTGAGAGAACTGCCTGAGGTACCAAAGCACCTACTTTGAAAGGGACTAAGGTGTCATTGTCCTATGTGTACTGTTTCTTGTATCTTTTATCTTCCTCAATAAATGTCTCTATTTTTCATATTATCTGATTGTATACTTACTGGACAGATCTTGTCTATCTCCATAAATTTATGATTTATTGAAAATAAATCTTATTAAATATAATAGATTATAATTTGTGATATAGTTTATCTATGTTAAATTAATCCTTATTAAAAACTTTCCCAGGCTTAAATTAGAGGGGTATTAGTAATGAAGAGTATTTGTATTTCAATGGTAATACAATTTTTAATTAATAATCCCTACTGTTAGACTGAATCATTAGTGACAATTAAGAAAGCTAATTACTCAAACAACAGACATATGTGCTCCCATACTCACATATCATATACACGTGATTAAGAGAGAATATTGAAATGTTTCAATAAGAGCCCTGTGCTGGACTGGATAGCAGCAACCACAAAAAGTCCACTCCCTGATTCCCAGAGCATGAGAATATAGACATAGTAAAAGGGATTGGGAAGATTTGATGAAATTAAGAATCTTGAGAATGGGACACTAGCCTAGATTATTCAGGTGAGCTCAAAACAATTACAAGGATCCTTGTAAGATGAAAGTGAGACAGGAGAGAATAAAACATGAACACAGAAGCAAAACATGGTGTGTTCTGAGGATGGTGCCAGGAACCAAGGAATCTGGGCAGCATCTCAGAGCTGGAAAAGGCAAAAAAATGAATTCTCACTTAGAACCTCCAGAACTCAAGTCTCCAAGAACTCAATCGTGTGGGCATTAGGCTTCTGACCTCTAGAGTGGCAAGGTAAAAAAGCATATGTTGCTTTAAGCCACTAGGTTTCTGACCATTTGTTGCAACACAATACTAAACTAATACCAGATCCCATTGCACAACCCAGACACCATTCCGTAAACCTGATTAAATGAGGAGGAAACAAGCAAGCTGCTAGAAATTTTACCACTAATTTAAAAGTTTTTTTTCCTCCTAAATTGTTTTCTGTGAGTTTCAACACTATTTACTTAAATAAAATGTCTTTTTATTTCTCCTTGATGTCTAATGACAGTCAAAATACATCTGCATAGTGATAACAGTAACAGCTAGCAGCACATGACAGCATTTTATTTTAAAAATAAAGTGTCATAAGTGCTCAAATAAGTGACATCCTTGAGTGGGAAATATATGAATTGATACATAAGTGTGTGTGTGTGTGTGTGTGTATTTGTGTGTGTGTGTGTATGTGTGTGTGTGTGTGTGTGTTCTCATAAGACGAGAAAGTGCAAAGATGTGATATTTTTCTATTATGAGAAAATTGTAATTAATTGTATATTTTATTCTTCCTATTGGTTATCAGATTTATAATTGTTCCATTTCGTATTAGCCATCCAAGTTTTTAGTCCTGCAAATGACAATTTGTACTTCCAAAACACCTTATATAACACCAATACAATATTGAAAATTTAAAGAACTACATTTTCCCCAATAAGAAGCTTTGCTCATTTATTATTTCTATAATAATGAACAAATGAAAAGTATCTCTGTAAACATCTCAAACCTAATTTGACATTTAATTTTCAAGAAGAAAGTCAGTTTTTCTCCTTGATCATTTACATATTAACAGGTTCTCATTTTATTCAGGCAGTGATATGGAAAACTATAAAGCACTCAGCACAGACCTGTTTGAAACTGCTTCTTTACCAAGGAGAAAACTTAAATTACCGGGATAAAAACCTGTTCTTTATTTAGCAAGAGACAATAGATATATTTTTAGTAGAATAAAACTGGTATATTCAATATTGTGGACTAGAGTTTTTATTATCATTGGACTAATTCTTTGCAGTTTTGTGTTCTTTTCTAAAATTTCAATAGAAATGTTATATTTCCTTTCTTACCTGCCCTTTCTCAAAGCCTCACTGAAATGAATCTTCAGAGTTATTCCATATACCATATTATAAAGAGAGAAAAAAATTGACAGTTCTCCTTAAATTTAAAAGAAAAAGCCTAAATTATTGACATTTCTTTGCTAGTTCCAGTCTCTAAATTCTATATGATCTTCATCCAGTCTTGTAGGAGTTAGCAAAATTCATATCTGTTTTCGCACCTTTAAGCTTAGTGAGATATAAAGCAGATGGTTGGACTTTGGCTCTTTCAGGGATAATACAAGTTCTATTCTTCATGCTGTGTTTTAACCATTAATTGCTTTTCAAAGATTACAATTTTATTTATCTCAAGTCCCTACTTTACAGTCATGTGAGGCATGTGCTACTATAGGTGTATCTGGTAATGGAGCAGCTCGTGCTGTGCACAGCATAATGGGAATAGGGCATGCAGGAAATATTTTCAGTCACCTACGCAGCAGCTATTTTTACCTCTTTTGGAAATATCCCACTTCCCTCTATAGAAGTGGGGATAGCCAGATCCTTGCTTTCCCTGTCTGTCTTGTAGCTAGGGCATGAACCCTAATATTGACTAAGGATAACTGAAGTATAGAGCCTGCTAGGAATTTCCTAGGAAATTTATTCTTTCCACCCCCACACACACAGACTTGAGAGGAGAAGCTCTTTTGCATCACTATAGGTTGGGCAGTTGAAGTCTGGAACAGCCATGGACATGTTAAGAGCATGAGGATAAATAAGGCTGAGGATAAGGGTCAACACAGTGAGGATGGCAAAGTGGAAAGATACCCAGTACCTGGATTTTGTATGAGATTGTGGGTTACTCTGAGGTGCCTCTGAACCACATCCCACTAATCTCTGGACATTGTGTTACTTTACGCAATAAATATCCTTATCACTTGGCCATGGTATGTTGGGTAATATCACTGCTAATCAGAAGTAACTCATACAAGTATCAGTTCCCCAGAAAAGGTGCTTTTAAAAATTATTTTAATAAAAGAATACAAGATTGCCAAGCTGACCAGGTGAGGGATAGCACTCTAAACAAAAGGAAGCTCGTGTAGGGAAAACATGGCGTATTAACAGCATACCAAGTTATTCATCTAAAGGTTAGCTAGAAAATAGATTGAATATTTACATTGTTTGGCTTGAATATAATCAATATTTTAATATGAGCTTCATAATCATTCATTAAGGGTTCCTGCTTTTCATTATTTTAAGTTACTAAATTTTGTGAATACATTTTTGTGGGACATAATAAAATAATACTATAAATGGTAGTAAATATTGAATTTTCTCTATGTGCTACATGCTAAATTAAAAGGCAAAAGATTTGTGTGTGAAGAGAAACCAGAATATACTTGTTAAATTAAATTAAATAATTTGTGCATTCCATTTAATACTCATAAAAATCTATTATTTACATCTTACAAATCAGATAATAAACTCTTTATTAAGTTAAATGACTTCCTTAATAGCATCCAACTATAAAGTGGCAAGATTAGGACAAAAGTACTCATCTGACTGAAACAAAGCCTGCCCAAAACCACTAACTAAAATTTTTCACAAATGGAGGACTGCTGGCATTTTGAGCACAATAATTTTTGCATTGAGAATATATTTAGCAATATTGACCACTAGGCATTAAATACCAGCTGCACCTTCAAGTCATTATAACCCAAAATATCCCACAATATATGTGCACTACAGACATAGTACTAACGAAACCTCCTTGGAAACCACATAAACGGTATTCACCCTACTTTAAACTGCTGATATTCTGCATGGACCTCATTCTTCCAAACTAGGTCTCAAATGTTGCTTCTTCTCAAATCTGTCCCATCTGCTGGATGATACCTAAATTCTATATTTGATTCTCAGAGCTATAAAAGAGCATCTTTGCTAGTTAACATCACAGAGGACCAAGGTCATAGCTAGATGGGCTTATGGATTTGATAAATTATGAAATATGAGTACAAGTTCAAAGGTTTACCTAAACATAAATGTAAGTAACACAAGTTATTAAGTACTTCTCTACAGTAGACACATGTCATGAGAATTTAAATTAATCTTCATAGAAGTAATTACTACTCGATCAAAGAAAAGCTCTAATGTAATACTTTAATGTTAATAGGAAATTAGAAAAGGTAGCTATGGAGACCTAAAGAAATATAAATTAAGCCTCATAACATTTTTAGAAAGACATATAAATGCACATATTTTTCACAGCACACCAATGCTTGTTCTTCTTTCCCCCATAATTAAGAAATTATTGAGAAACAGAACTTCCAGCCAAGATGGAGGCATAGGTAGAAACACTGTGCCTCCTCCCACAACCAAAATTAAGGACAATAAAGATTTAGGAACAAAAACACAACCAGAACAGACAGAAAATTGAACTGTATGGAAGTCCCACAACCATGCAACCAGACCTGTAGGAGGGGCGGAGTTGGTGGCCTAGGAAGAAGAGTTGTGGCAGGAAAAGGTGGTGGCTGCCAGACCCAGGAGCACTGGCAGCACGGGGGTAGGAAATGAGAGGGGCACGCAAGGTGGTTGACTGACCTCTGTCACACATTTGTGCACAGATAAATTAGGCAAAACTGGGCAGTGAGACAGACCACGCAACCCAGGGCCCCAGCAACAGGAAATAAAGCCTAAAAAACCACTTGAAAAGGTTCTGGGAGAGACTTCTAGCCTCATAGGAGAGTTCATCTGAGAGACTCACAGGGTCCTAGAATGTACACAAGCCCACTCACCCAGGAACCAGCACCAGAATGGCCCAATTTGCTTGTGGGAAGCAGCAGAAATGATTGAAATCCAAGAGAGAGCAGAACAAGTGCCATTGCTCCCTCCATGACCCCACCCCCACATACAGCTTCACAACCCAGCCACATGGGTTGCCCCACTCTGGTGAACACCTAAGGCCCCACCACTCACATCACAGGTGGGACCTGACCAAAAATGGCTCAAACAAAACAACAAATCAAAGCCCCAGAGCCAATAATTTTAAGCAATTAAGAGATAGCCAACCTATCAGATGCACAGTTCAAAGCACTGGTGATCAGTATGCTCAGAGAACTGGTTGATTTTGGTTGCAAATTAGATGAAAAAATGAAGGCTACACTAAGTGAAATGAAGGGAAATGCACAGGAAACTAGTAGTGATGGAAAGAAAACTGGGATTCAAATCAATGGAGAGGACCAGAAGAAAGAAAGAAACAACCAAACAGAAAAGAATGAAGGAAAAAGAATTCAAAAAATGAGGAGAGGTTTAGGAATCTCCAGGATGTCTTTAACCATTCCAACATCCAAGTTATAGGGGTACCAGGGGGGGAGAGGAAGAGCAACAAGTGGAAAAGTTATTTGAACAAATAACAAAGGAGAACTTCTCCAATCTGAAAGGAAATAGACTTCCAGGAAATCCAGGAAGCTCAGAGAGTCCCAAAGAAGGTGAAACCAAGAAGGAACACACCAAAGCACATCATAATTACATTACCCAAGACTAAAATAAAGGAGCGAATTCTAGAAGCAGCAAAAGATAAGGAGACAGTCACCTACAAAGGAGTTCCCATCAGACTGTCAGCTTATTTCTCAAAAGAGACCTTGCATGAAAGAAGAGGCTGGAAAGAAGTATTCAAAGTCATGAAAGGCAAGGACCTACATCCAAGCTTGCTCTATCCAGCAAAGCTATCATTTAGAATGGAAGGACAGATAAAGCACTTCTCAGATAAGGTCAAGTTCAAGGAGTTCATCATCACCAAGCCTTTATTAGATGAAATGTTACAGGAACTTATATAAGAAAAAGAAGATAAAAAATGTGAACAGTGAAAGGACAGCAAACTCACAGTTATTAACAACCACACCTAAAACAAAAGCAAACTATGTGGACACCTAAAACAGGAGTGGAGCCACAGAAATGGAGATCACATGGAGGGTTAGCAACAGGGGAGTGGGAGGAGGAGGGGCATAAGGAAGGTACAGAGAATAAGGAGCATAGATGGTAGGGAGAAAATAGAGAGGGGAAGGGCAAGAGTAGTGTGGGAAATCTAGAGACTAAAGAACTTATGACACAGGGACATGAACTAAAGCCGGGGGGGACTGAAGGGAGGGAGAGGCTGTGCAGTGTGGAGGGGAATGAAGGGAATGAATGGGACAACTGTAATGGCATAATCAATAAAATATATTAAAAAGAAATTATTGAGAAATGGTATAATTTAACCCAACAAATCATGTTACTGTAATATGTATTAGAGTATAATTATTTTCTGTATTTCAAGATTTGATGATATTTTAACTGCATATTTTACTTTTTTAATTAAATTATAAGAAATAGATAGTAATCAAAAAGTTTTTTTTAATTTATTTTAATTGTTGTTCAAGTATAGTTTTCTGTCTTTTATTCCCATTCCAGCCCACCCACCCAGCCCTCCCTACTCCCATTTCCACCTCCCTTAGTTTTTGTCCATGTGTCCTTTATACTTGTTCCTGTAAACCCTTCTCTTTTTCCCCTGAAATTCCCTCTCCTCTCCCCTCTGGTCCCTGTCAGCCTCTTCTCTATTTCAGTGTCTTTGGTTATATTTTGCTTGCTTGTTTGTTTTGTTGTTTAGGTTCCTGTTAAAGGTGAGATCATATGGTATTTGTTTTTCTCCGCCTGGTTTATTTCACTCAGCATAATGCTTTCCAGTTCCATCCTTGCTGTTGCAAAGGGTAGGAGCACCTTCTTTCTTTCTGCTGCATAGAATTCTATTGTGTAAATGTACCATAGTTTTTTGATTCATTAATTCACCCCACTGTCAAAAATGGACAGATCTTCCAAACAAAATATCAATAAAAATATTGTGGCATTGAACAATGCCGTAGATGAAATGTACTTAATTGATATATATATATATATAGAGCCCTTCATCCCAAAGAAGCTAAATACACATTCTTTTCAAATGCACATGGAACACTTTCAAAGACAGACCACATGATAGGACACAAAACAAGCCTCAACAAATTCAAGAAAATTGCAATCATTCCAAGCATCTTCTCCAACCACAAGGGACTGAAACTAGAAACCGACCCCAAGGGAAAAAAAAAAAAACACTCAAAATCGTGGAGATTGAATAGCATGCTATCAAACAATGAATGGGTGAAGAATGAAATTAGGGAAGAAATCAAAAAGTTTCTGGAAACAAATGAAAATGAACTTACAACAACCCAAAACTTATGGGACGAAAAGTTTTTTAAAAAGCATATCTTTTGAAGTTCACCACTTATATACAATAATTAGTGCATTTTTAAACATTCTTATAGGTTTTTTATGTAGAAAAAAGCACATATAAACTTTTTAAAAGTATTCAATGTAATGCTCTGTACGTTGTCTTCATTTTTTTACTCAAAAATATTTTCTGCTTCACCTTTCTATTGGTAAGTCTAATTACATAAAATAAATTTAACAAGAACATGGTAGAACATTATATACAATTTCCACATATTTTAAAGTTTTAAAAAAGGGTAAGTATCTTGTCCTGGTTGGTGTGGCTAAGGTGACTGAATGCTGACCTGGGAACCAAAGGTCGTCAGTTCAATTTCCAGTCAGGTGACATGCTTGGGTTGTGGACCAGGTGCCAAATAGGGGTCACATGAGAGGCAACCACATATTGATGTTTTTCTTTCCCTTTCTCTCTTTCTTCCCCTCTCTCTAAAAATAAAATAAAATCTTTTAAAAAGGGGAAGTGTCTTAATGTTAAAAATAAGTAGTTGAAATAGTTTCAAATAGTTTAGTTGAAAGTGGCAATAAACAACTCTGTAGATAATCTTTGGTCATTTGTCTTATTATTTTAAAAATACTTAATGAGTAAAAGTGAGATTTCACAAACAACTTGGTTTTTATTTTTAAAATGTTTAATTCTTTATTTTTATTGATTTATACTATTACATATGTCCTTATTCCCTTCCCCCTGCTTTTTCCACCTTTCCTAACCCCTTTTCTCTCTGACATATTGTTTTTTAGAACTTTAGATGAACTTAGAAAAATTGGCCTCCAAACAGTGTCAAAATTTATACCTCAATCTTACTTTTATCCCACACCCTAACCACAAGGCCTGAAATTTCCATGGCTGCCATATAAATGATCACCACAGAGATAATAATCCTATGTGTAATGTGCACAGAAACGTGGGTGCACATTATACACAGAAGAGCATTACACACAGCAAAACCCAATAATTCCTGGTTTGTGGTTAGGATCTCTGAACAGAGTAAAAGTCAGAATTTTATGAACCTCCTCAGGTTATTTATAAGGATGTTGAAGTTTGAGAAATGCTAGCCCAGAATATTTGTTCTTCCTTATTAATATTGAACCATATAGTTTTGTAAGTCAAACTATAATTTAAAGAGTTTGACCTTTTCAGTATCTTCTAAGCATCTCACCAGATGTATAGCCAAGTATTATGAGCTCTAGTTTATCACTGTTTAGTAGACATTCTTTAAAGAAAATCACATAAAATTACAAATGCAAAATTAGGTATAAAAATGGAAATTTATTTAAAATGTGAAAGAAATAAACACACAACTTTTAAAAAGCTGAGAAATACATGAACTATCAATTAATTCAAAAAATAATGCAATCCAAGATAAAAGCAGAGTACATAGAAGCTACACTAACCCCTCTCAGGACCAAATTGAAATTATAACTAAATTATAGGAAAATAATCCTGAATAACTAACTGAACATCAGCTGGAAAGAAGCCACATGACCAAGGGCTTATGAAAGAAATATCACAACCACATCAACATTGGTAGGAAGTGCAGAGTTGCAAGGGCTAACTGGGCCTCAATGGGTGTCTGAGGTTCCAGGGGGACATTTCAGTGGCCAGGGGAGTTATCCCTAGGGTCTGAATCCCAAGCTAAGCTCCCTAGCTTAGAGCACTAGAACCAGGAAAGGAACCCAAATAATATCTGTCTGTGAAAAGCAGTGGGGTTTCTGACCACCAGGGAAGATGACTAGAGGCACAGACAGCCTCTTAAGGGCCAACACACAAAATTCCACTTTCAGCCACTTACCCTGGGCTCAGGCAAAGAGAGGGTGGAATGAACTAGAGACACACAAAGAAAGTCTAAGGTTGGTGGCTCTGGGAAGAGAGCCAAAAGTCAGCCACCATGATCCACATGCTCAGTCATTCCCAATACTAGAGAAGTCATCTGTTTGGGCAGAGCACTACCCTCCATGCAGTATCAGTCTTGGGGGAAGCAATAACCCTACCCATAGGAATCCCTCCAACCCTGTCCTGTGGTATTTAAGCCCTATTGCTGAGGAGCACAGCTGGCACCTGTGTCAGAAACAAAGCCTCTAACAGAAAGCCTGCAGGCCAAGGCAGATCTCTGGGAGCTCTGAGACTTTATCCAGCACTCCCCAGGACCTGGTGCTGATAAAGTCTCCCTGGGAGCTCAGCTTAGCTCTTTTGGCACACACCCAGGCCCAGGACAGGGAGCCACAGTTTTCCCAGGGCCAGTCACAGGCAGCATCTAACGTAGGCCTCACCAGAGTCTTGAGGACCTACCTAATACATAGAAACAAACACAAAGCCAAAATTTAGTATAGCCAAAATTAGAACACAAAGAAACAGGCCCTAAATGAAAGAACAAGATAATTCTCCAGAAGAGCTAAGTGAAATGGAGGCAAGCAAGTTATCAAATATAGTGTTCAAAGTAATGATTACAAGGATGCTAAATAGCATAAAAATACATGGAAATCATAAAAAGGAACACTCAGAAATAAATAATGTAATATTTGAACTAAATAATACCTGGAAGGAATAAACAGTAAGTTAAATGGAAAGGATCAAATCAGCATTTGAAAGACAAAGTAGAATAAAATACCCAATTAGAAGAGCAAAAACAAAGAAAAAAAATTTAAGTGAGGATAGTTTTGGGGAGCTATGTGACAACATGAAACATGACATCATCCACATCACGGAAAAACCAGAATGAAAAGAGAGAGAGCAAGGGATCAAGACCTTATTTGAAGAAATAATGACCACAAACTTCCCTAACCTGGTGAAGGAAAAGGCAAACAAATCTAGGAAGCACAATGAGTCCCACACAAGATAGACTCAGAGGCCCATGCCAAGACACATCATAATTAAAATGGCAAAGGTTAAATACAACAGAGAATCTTAAAAACCACAACAGAAAATCAGTTAGTTATTCATAAGGAATCTCCCATATTACTGTCAACTGATTTATCAACAGAACATTTCAGGCCAGAAGGGATTGGAATGAAATATTTATGTTCAACAGCAAGGACATACAATTAAGGTTATTTTACCTAGAAAGTCTATCATTTAAAATTGAAGGAAAAATAAAGAACTCCCTAACAAGAAAAAGCTAAAGGAGTTTGGAGTAGAAAGGACTATGGAGTAGAAAGGGGGGTGCTCTTTCCTGTTTTCAAGGTTAGAGAAAGGCAGAATGGAATAAGAAAAAGCTCAAAAGAGAAAGTCTTCAAGCTGGATTTAAAGAATAGCTATGGATTTAGAAGAGGTAAAATTTACCACATGGAAAGCATTAGGAAAGAAATGGAATTTCAGGAAGAAGAAGTAATTTTTTAAAAAGGCATATAAAATTGTACAATCTCTCCAGTGCACAGTCCAGAGCTACTTAATAATAGGTACCTAGTAAGGAGTTTTAAAATATGGCAGGAAAGCGATGGTACAATTATGCTTTTTTTAAAAAAATATTGATTTGAGAGAGAAACACCAATCTGTTGCTCCACTGATTTATACATTCACTGGTTGATTCTCACATGTGCCCTGCAGAGACTGAGCCTACCACCTTGGCATGTCAGATGACCCCGTTATCCCCAGGGCTACCAGGCCCAGGTTGCAATTATGTCTTAAAGAACTGTATTAATGTTCTCAAATGTTTTGACCTTTATTTAATCAGTCAGAGAAAAACACTGAATATTTTTAAAGGTTTTAAACAATGTTTTATAGAAGAAACATTATGTCACAGAAGGAGAAGTCAGCAGCTTGAAGAACGACTCAGAGACACAAAATCTTGAAAAAATGTGCAAAGTAATTAAGAAGGTGTTACAATACATTATCAGCTACATAGCCAAGAAGGCCTAAACTCAAACACTGAAAAGAAAAAAAGAGAAGGAAACAAAGCGGCCATTTCAGAGGTAAACAGATGGCACCGATGGATCAGTATAGAAACACTGCAGAAAACAGCGGTGTATTTGGTGGAGTGCTTTACAGGGTGGATGCATCATTAAACACAGTAGAACAGGGAAAGAAAAATTCAGTGGGAAAGAAACTAAATTTTGAACATATGGGGCCGAGAGGAAGTAACGGGAGTTTGGGGGAAAATGCAATTCTGATGCAGATGGAGGACAGGACAATCATGGTAGTTCATAGTGTCCAACTGCACAGCCAGATCAAGGAAAACTAAAACTGGGGAAGCTACACACTTGGAAAGGGAGTAAAGGGAAATTTTGAAATGACTGCCACAGAGAAAAAAGAAAAATCTTACCCTGAGGAGGTTAAGATGATAAAGCAACTGCAGAGTAATATTTCCACAGTAAAGTAAAGACCAAAGGGCAAATGAGAGAGTTGATATTGGAAGGGGATGTATTATATTTATTTACTTGTTGTTTATTGTTTTTCAAAGAAGACAAACATGCAAAAATAGCATAGATTGATCAAATAAAAACAAGGATGTGTAAAGATTCATAAATATTTTATAGGGGAAGATTATGATAAAGCTAAAAGACACAATCCAGGAAAAAACACTTAAAAGGTAAGCTTTAAGAGGTCCTTTTATCAAAGACAGAAGGAAATCTGGATAGAATGTTAGAGTACATATTGTCAGAATGATGGTAGAAGAGAAGCAAAATTAATAATTTTGTTTTTGATTAATTTTTTTCTCTGTAGACTGAGGATAAAGTGAGGGCGCCAGAGTTTGAAAAGAGCAACAAAAGCACAAAATATCTCATGTTCAAAATATTTCTAGGAAGTGCCAGCCATAAAGTAGCATTAGAATACTTGCTTTCTGATTCAGTGATAGCATTTGTTCAGAGAGTTGGATTACTGTTTCTCAGATACAGTTCAGTATACTCTAACAGCTCTGAGCTCCGGTTTGTATTATGTTATTTCCCTGATGGGCTTACTTCTACCAAAATATGTATTTCTTCCTTATTATTTATTGCTTTAACATGGTTTCGGTAATCATTAAGTGCTGTCTATCATAAGAATTATTCTAATAGTAAAGATATTATTACTCATATCATCCCTGCTGATATGTTGATATCATGGGTTGACTTTGCTTAGCATAGACTATATGGAGTCCTGGGGTCTGTGTTTAGATTTGGTTCATACACTTCTTCTGTATCTTTAGGTTACTTTAAATTTTATTGGCATAAAATATTATGACTATTCAGTGTTTATTGATGCTTCACCTTCTCCACCACCATCTATTCACAGTTGTCTATCTGCCATGTTCTGTTTCTGTCTTTTTGCTCATCATTGAAACAACTGCATGTACACAATTGAAGAAACCATGAAGAGCAATACTGATTTACCTTAGGAAAGCTACTATATGAAGGAGAGAATAGATTCAGAAGAGAATGGATTCTCTTCATTTATTCACATGAAAAACAAAAAAGTAGTAACAGAAAGAATGCGGACGAGAAAAAGGAGTTTTGAATAACTGTCATTTTGTGGAAATTGTTGGTGAAAAAGATAGGATATTTAGTACCATTTGCTCTGTTTTGCATAACAAATTCTCTCCAACTCCTTTAAGGACCATCATAGAGACTAGAATTCTTTTTCAATGCTTTTTTAAATTACTCTAGCTATTTCTTTTAATGAAACACTATGGCACTGTGTTCTCATACTATTGCTTTAACTAGGTTATGATTCTAAGGAAGTCTATACATTAAATGGGGGCAAGTAAACATTATGAACTTCAGAGAAACATTTATAAGTAAATGAAAGAGGTGGGACACAGTTACTTAATTTCCTAAGTTAGCTGGTTTCCACTGATCTAAATCAATCATCTTTTCATAAGTATTTGATGGAAATATGTATGTGAAAGAGTCAGCCATGGAGGAAACACAGCCATCCTATCACTGGGGAATCATACAGTCTGAATCAGTTCCACTACTTGTTTCCAAAGTTAAATCCAGAAAAAATATTATCAAGTATCCATCCACAAAATTTCTATGGATTCTCATAGAAATTCTTCACCCAAGTGGAAGACATTTCACCGAATAAAATGGGAAGGAAGGTCGCATTTAACATCAAATTGAAAAAAAAAATGCCTATAAACAAGAAAAGATAAAAGTAAGTAAAGTACTTGAATAACTGGAGCAGTATCACAGGATTCTGATGATTTATATGTGATAAATAAAGTTGTATTAAAAATTCATTTCTTCTGACTGTTCTATCTTTTATCTCCTTTCTTTCAAAGACCTCATGGAGTTTGATTTTTTGAAATTCTTCCTCTAAGCAGGAAGAATCAAGCAGCTGCTAGAGATAAAATGAGCATTGCCTGAAGATATTAAAACTATCACCTGATGGAAGCTGGGGATCACCATTAGGCCTTCAAGCAATAACCTGCAATATAATTGTGTAACTCATGTATCAATTAATTTTATATTACTGTCACACCTGACATTAACAGCTAACAATATTTCTTCATGCTGCTATCTTAATTGCAATGTGCTTGTGCCAAACATGAATATCTCAAGGTCAAAATATGTTTTATAAGAAAAATATCTAATCTGCTAGTTGAGATTTATTAGAAATCTATAAATATAATGGTAGGTTTTTCTTTTATTTTAAAGTAATCATCGGCATTAATGCAGAATTTATATCTATATTAATTAAGGTAATTTTGTATCATTTGGATACTTAAGAATATATTTGTGCTTAGTGATTTTGTATAAATCACTAAGGAGTACAAAATAAAATAATTACACATGTAAATTAAAAACAAAAAAGGAACTATATAGAGTTGGACAAAGTAGGCTTACAGTTGATCATATGGAAAACAGCACGGTAGTAAATAAATAAATGATACAAGATTCAACAACATTATTTTAAGACAGTTGGGGTGGTGGGGGATCCAGAGAAATGGGATTTTGACTGAGGTTAACATTATTCAGACCAGTAGTTATCCAGGACTAGTCATTGGAATGACTAGAGGATTTGTAGAACGCCATAAGGAAATAAAGTGCCAGGGAAAGACAGTATAGGTGGTGTTTGTTGTAAGAGTAATGAGAATTAGGAAGAGAATCTTTAAAGGTGAATTGATAAATGTTGTCATTAAAGAAAAAGACATTAAAATTAATGATGGTGGACTGTAAAAATTATTTTTTTCTGATTGTCCTTTTTATTTTAAAAATATGTTTTAGACCAAGTTAAAGCATTTTTCTTAATCCTTAACCTATGGGTAGACTTCTGTTTCTCTGGAAACCCTCTGAAACAATTATACATATTAATATGTGTGTAATATTCAATAATATATGAGAAAATATTTAACTTTCATCAAAATCTTATAGTCACTCCTGTCCTTAATAATCCTAGAGGCACTGATTATCTTTACATTTCAACCTCATATACTATAATAATATAGCTTTTGCAAGCATAGACCAAACAAGCCTGATGGACTGAAAGTTCTTAAGAAGAAGGAACATTTTTCTTCTTTGTATGTTTATCTGCCCAAGTATATAGTATCATGGTTTTTAAATAGCTAATGGAAGTCAATGAATGCTATTTGAATGAATAAATGAATGATGAATAAGAACAAAGGACCAGATGGACTAATCAAGAAGAGTTGTGCTTTTTTTGTAGTATTAGAACATTAAACCTCGCCAATAAACACACTAAACCTGAATGTTCTTTAATCAAGATCAACTAAGAAATCAACTTCATTACATCAAACTCCTTGAGAACTGTCTACAATGTTCATGTGATTGATATGATTAAAAATATATGATGTGTACAAAACAAACAAGCAAGCCAAATATAACCAAAGACACTGAAATAGAGAACAGGGAGACAGTGACCAGAGGGGAGAGGGGAGGGAATTACAGGGGGAAAAGGAAAAGGATTTACAGGAACTAGTATAAAGGACTCATGGACAACAACTAAGGGGGGTGGAAATGGGAGAGAAGTGGGGAGCACTGGGGGGTGGGCTGGGATGGGAGTAAAAGACAGAAAACTGCACTTGAACAATAATTAAATAAAAAAATTTCTTGGATTGGTAAACCGAAAACAAGTCATTTACACTGAAAATAAATGAAAAAAATTAAAGACTATAAAAAATATATATGACATGCAGTTGCAAATATATCTAGGGAAAACTGAAGCAGAGAACACAAACTAGGAGAATAGTTAATAGTAAATGTGGACCTAAGTAGGTTCCCATGGGTTCAGGAAAACAAAGAACCTGGCTGGTTAACTCAAAACTCCCATCTCATGCTGTATTTTATTCATCAAACACATTTATTGAGCACCTATTATATAGCAGATCCTAGGTTATAAGTGGGGCATACAAAAATGCAAAGTGTTAATAATCTACAACCTAAGCTATCACATAGTCTGGTGGATCGTAAATAGATATGACAACCAAGTCAAATAATTACCTGTGGAGGTATGAACAAATGAATCGTCAACAGAGGAGTACAAAATAACAACGAAGGGCTCCTGATTTATGGAGCCACTGCACTTAATTTGGAAAATTGATATAAGGTTTTATTGATTTATTTCAAAAACTTTCTTGTTCTGCTTTTTTCCATCTTTCAGCTATTAATTTAGTGATTCTTTGATTCCTCCCTCCCATTACTTTATTAAACTCTAATAAGCCTGGATTTGTTTTGGCATTTGGAAAGACAAAATTAGGAAGTAAGTGCTAAGAACATAATTAAATATACATCTCTGTTACAGTCAATATATTTGGGCATTTGACTTCTTATGTACATAATCGTGGGGAGAACATATCACTTTATGTTGGTGGAATACTTCAACATGCCTACATGACTTGATAATTGAGCACTAAGACACAAATTGTAATCTTTCACGATGAGTTATATTTATTGGCTCTCTCATTGGAGAAAGTATTTTTAAGAGGAGCTGAATTTATTCAGGATAAAAATCCATTCACTTTGTGGGACACAACATGTTTCATGTTTGAGCTGAATTGCAAACTCTTTTCTAAAGCAGTCATTTTCAACCATTGTGCTGCATGGGTTTTTAGAACATGAAATATCTGACTATTTATTCCGGGACACTGACCTCTTTTCTTTTGCATTGTCATATAAAAAAAGGCAACAGCCAACACAACAATAGCCATCTGGTATCAAGGAATCAAAATTATACCTATTTTGGGGGTCAAATGAGAAAAGTATATAATATATTTTTGGTGTGCCACAGAATTTTAGTAAGTACTTTATGTATGCCGTAGATGAAAAAGGTTGAAAATCACTGCTCTAAAGAATATAGGACAGAGCTTTCAATTGAAGTGAATAGAAAATTGATTGTGAAACTCGAAATTCAGATTAGTGGTTATACTTTCCATTCTCTGTTAAGAATATTATGATGCAGCCTGGCTGGTGTAGCTCAGTGGATTGAGTGTGGGCTGTGAACCAAAGGGTCACTGGTTCAATTCCCAGTCATGGCACATGCTTGGGTTGTAGGCCAGGTCCCCAGTATGTGGCCCATAAGAGGCAACCACACATTGATATTTCTCTTCTTTTCTTTCTCCTTCTTTTCCACCCTCTCTAAAAATGAATAAATAAAATCTTAAACTCTTTTAAAAAAGAATATTATGATGCAGCTTCAAAAATGCACAAGCTGTGTAATTGGACTAGCAATCTGCTTTCTGAAAAACTATTGTGCCAGAAGAGCTGAGATAGCTGAGTTTGGACAAAGAATTTGGACAAAGAAACAACATTGATTTTTTTCTTTTTAAGATGCATATATTGTTAAATACAGCATGAGTTATATTGAAATGAAGATGTTTTAAGTCTTGAAGAGGCCTTCATGCTGTCCTTAGTGGATTTAAGAGAGGGTGTAGGAGAAACAAATGGTGCTATTCACATACTTTTTTATAATGGAAATATCATTTCAAGTAGGAGAATTATATTATTACTTACATCAAGCCAGAATTACAAGTTCTCCAATATATGTAGCTTAATTTATATATATATATATATAAATAATATGCACACACATTTACCACTGAGCGTACTTAAATACTGTAAATGCAGCCCCAATGTTCAGACAAGAATTTACAATAGGGGTCTTTCTTCTGTTGTAAAAAAAAGTCATTTATATCATTAATTTTTTTTTCTCTGGCTGGTGTAACTCAGTGGATTGAGTGCAAGCTGCAAACCGAAGGGTCACCAGTTTGATTCCTAGTCAGGGCGCATGCCTGAATTGGCTAGGTCCCCAGTAGGGGGTGACAGGCAACCACACATTGCTGTTTCTCTCTTCTTTCTCCTTCCCTCCCCTTCTCTAAAAGTAAATAAATAAAACCTTTAAGAAATTTAGATTCTCATGGGAATAATTTTTTATGCCTGGCCACCATAAGCAGGTAAGCAAGAATGAACATCTGTCCACTCTTGTCAGTCTGCAACAGCCCTATGCCGTGCTTCCTATTCTTGACTATTTTTAAAAGCTTGAGGTAGTAAAGCTTATATTTCAAAATCAATAAGACCTATGAAAGCAAAGGAAATCTATCTTACATTCTGTTGAAAGGAAATTGAACCTTAATGAGACCCAATATACATTAACTAATGAGAAATAGTTACATTGTTTAATCTGTTTAGAAATTAGCCTAATTTGTTGGAAAAAACACTTATCATATATGTACTCTAATATAAAGCACAGATCAACTATTTACTCATCTAGTAAAATATATCTAAATAAAAGATATTAATAAATTAGTATTGCAGTAATCCTCACACACATATATCACATTGGTTATAAAAACCCAAAATTATAGCACCTGAATGAGATTTTATTCCTTCTAGGAAAAAATAAAATAAAAACATTCATAGATTATTCCCATGCTTTAGTTTCATCATCTCAGATATAGAGATGTTTTGGTGAGATATTTTAAATGAATGGATAAATTTTCTATCAATTAATCATGTGAAAATATGAATTGACTATTAAAATGAATTTTAAAGTGGAATCCATTGTATACTGATACCTGTAATTGGGACTATTATTGGGATTATATTATAATAGGAATTGACCACAAATATTTGGGGTCATCTTTATTAGAAAAATTTTATCTTCCAAGTATTATGGTGCATCTGCTTCAAGTTCATTCTGCTTAAGAAACTTAAAAAATGATGAAAAAGCCAAGAGATCCCTGGTTTCATAAAATTAACATAGTAAGTAAAGTCAGTATGTTAGAAAGTGGCACCTTGGAGTTGCCAGATAAAATACAGGATTTCCAAATTTACAAAAATAAATTTTAATTTCAGATAAGTGAGAAATATTTCTTAGTAATGGAATTTCTGAAAATGATGATAATATCTATTCACTGCTACAATCCCCATGTGGTCTGTCCCTATAGAACCGTGTTTCATGATGGCAAGTACCTTCAACTACTTATTTTTAAAGAAAAGTTGATCCCAATGCTATTAGGGAGGAAAGGTGATTTTCTTTTCTGTTTCAGATATAAATTGGTCTTTCAACTACAGGAAAAGCATTTCCACCAGTTATGCAGTCTATGGCCTTAGAGTTAATACGTCCTCAGAACAAAATGGTTTAGTCATTTCTCAACAGAATCCAAGATAGTGTAGTTTTCTTTCAAATAAGCACTTTTGTTTTAAAGATGCCATAAAACTAGTGCTAGTTGGAATAAGAATAAATAATGATGAGATTACACGCTTTAATAAAAATTGGAGAGGTTATATTGAATAATACTCTTCTGAATATATGCAAATTAATCTGCTTCAATTATAAAATTATATATATTTATATAACTCATAGATGTGAAAACTGACTGCCTTATTTAAAAAAGACAAATTTAGCCCTGGCTGGTGTAGCTCAGTGGATTGAGCACGGGCCTGCGAACCACACAATCGCGGTTAGATTCCCAGTCAGGGCACATGCCTGGGTTGCAGGCCAGTTCCCGTCAGGGGACTCACAAGAGGCAACCACACATTGATCTTTCTCTCTCCTTCCTTTCCCCTCTAAAAATAAATAAATAAAATCTTAAAAAATATATTTAAAAAAGACAAATTTATAAATGACATATAAATTACTCAGAGTTCTGAGGTTCTCATTTATTACATAATAGAAGTTTGTATCTAAATTTTAAGTTGAACAAAACCAAATATTTTTAACTTCAAAATGTATGCATATTAGAGTTGTTCCGTTGCCCGAGTCTGCGGGATAAATGTTCCTCCCTAGTCCTTTCTCTTTTGCGTGTTATCACAGTTTTATTGCTATTAATTCCTTTCCAAATAATTCTATTTGTTTTTTTTTTGCTCAGAAATAGGAATGATAAACATTTTATATGGCAGAGTGAACTTCATAGCTAAACAAAAACCAAGACATCACCAGCCATAAATGAAAAAGCCAAGAAGTTATTCCCAAAGCCATTCAGTTAGCGGGTGATGCCTAGAAGTAAGCCTGCCCTTGCAGACACAATGATTAATGGCAGATGTTTCCTCATGCATAACAGCAAGAGTATTACATGCTGGAAATACTGTATCATATAATAACTAAAATGCATTAAGCTATGAAGCCACCAAGATAAATAAATACATAAATACATACATAAATAAATAAATATGTGTGTGAGATAACCAACCTAGATACAATTAATTGTGAGTTTGAATCATGAATATTCATTTTTGACAAAAAAAATAGAGCAAGTACCAAAATAAAAGCCATGGTAAAAAACCTAAAACTATGTAATTATTTCCCTTAAGATATCTGCAACTTGTGCCCTGGCCTGGTATAGCTCAATGGATTGAGTGCAGGCCTGGGAACCACAGGATCTTGGTTTGATTCCCAGTCAAGGGCACATGCCTGGGTTGCAGGCCGGTTCCCGGTTCCTGGCAGGGGACGCACGAGAGGCAACCATACATTGATATTTCTCTCTCTCTCTCCTTCCCTTCCCCTCTAAAGATAAATAAATAAAATCTTTTAAGAAAAGATATCTGCAACTTGTGATTAGTCTATTAGCATCTGTTTTTAATTTTTTAATTGATTTTAGTGGACATGAAAGGAAAAGAGAGAAAATATTGATCTGTTGTTTCACTTATTTATGCATTCATTAGTTAATTCTTATATGTGCCCTGACCAGAGATCTGAAGCCACAGCCTTGGTGTATCAGGACGATGTTCTAACCAACAGAGCTACCTGGCCAGGGAGGGCCCTATTAGTTTCTTTTTACAATTGTAAGAGTTGACAAATTGAATGACTCTCATATTTAGTGGAAGAAAATGCCTACTATTTGAGATCATACTCTCTGTTAGGCACCACTTACTGCTTTCTTACATGGCTCAAACTCTAGAACTTACTTATAATAAACTTTATTACAGTGATCTATAATAATCTACTTACATGTTTGTATTTCTTCATTAATTTAAAAGTTCATGGTCTAATTTAGATAAAATTTCATGGATTTATCTTCAATGAAGAAAGATGAGTTTAATAATTAAAAAGATCTTTACCTAGAGTTTTGCTAGAAATGAATCCTTTTCAAGTAGGTGAACATGGAAAGTCATTTCATGTATCTTTCTCTTGGTTCCTCACCTGTAATGGGTTTTATAACCCATATCTGCCTTATGTGGTAGCTTTTGGATTGGGTGCTTCATTGCACATAAAATGCTTTTATGCATTCCTGTCACAAAATAAATATTCAATAAATGCTAGTTATTATTATTACCTGTTTTACCTCATAATATGATGTAAGTCACAAAATAGTTAATTAATATCTTGGAATTAATGCCTAAATAACTGGCTAAATACACATATGCATGAAAACAATCTGAAAAAGCAGTACTTATTAAAGTTCAGATGTTTAACCAAGATATGATGCCCATATAGTTTAATACATACCTTATTTTAAAGATCTACTAAACACACTTAGGAAAGTCTTTGTGCACAACTAATTCTGATCAATTATATTAATTACATTTTGCTAGAGGGTTACAATAAATACTTCAAGTAAAATCCCAGAAATAATTCATACCAAATGCAAGTCATTTGAAAACTAACACTGTGGCTTAATAGCTATAGTTATTAAAATTATAGTATAGTAAAAACTATTTAATATTTTTAATCATTATTAAAATCAGAGAAATAATTGGACCCAGAGATCTCTTCTAACATTTTTGGTCTATTTGAATCTGTAGCTAGAAATCTCATTTAAAAAAAAAAAAAAAAACCTTAGCTCCTTAATCAGTAGATTTCTTCTGTTACATCTTTGGTCGGGGGCAGTTAATGAATATTAGTTCATGACATTTGACAATATTTAGAAATATCCTTGTGGGGTAAGTGGAGTCAGTCCAGCTACCTTACCCAGGTGTCTGGGTAATGAAGAGAAGCATTGTTTTCATGGCCTTGGAAGGGCCTGATAAGTAGTGTTCTCATAGCCTTGAGACCAGGTTCAATAAACTGTTCCCATAACATAAAGTAGGCCTGCATGTGCAGAACTATGCTATGTTATGTAATGTTCTGGCATTTTTCTGGCTTTGTTCCCCTCTAATACTTAAACAAGTAGGGGCTTCTTACTACCTAGAGACGTGCAAGGGAACAGATGCCACCATGGGTGCCATGTTGGGGAGCAAGGGCCACAATGTGCGACCTGCGGAGACTCCCAGATAGACATGCAGCTTGCAGTGTACGTGGCTCACCCACCCATGAAAAAAAGCATGCCAGACTTCCCAAAGGCCCCATGAGTATTATTCCATCTGTGCGAATACCATGGAGCTGCCTGGCCTTGAATGGTTGCAACACAATGCTCGAAATATCTTTGATACTGGCCTTTGTGGCAAAGCTTTAGCCCTATTCAGGGAGTACAATGCTCCAAAATGAAGCAAGCATTTAACACATTATAAAACAGAACTCGGTTGTATACAATCTATTATTATTATAGAATGGTGCTGTCCTGAATTTCATTCATTTAAGGAGGTCACTTTGTAATTTCAATGGAGCATTTAGACATTGTTTAACCAGATTGTACACAAAATTATGCCAAAGCTAATGTTTGTATTTTAATTAAATGCACAATCACAAATGAAGTTGTGCCGAGTGAGAATATAGTATACCATCATAAGAGCACAGCTTATTTATGTCCTACTTAATTGCAAAACTTTTGTTCAAATGACTAAAAATAACCTGTGCAGATCTCAATAATACAATAGGAAAAATTTTTCTCTATAGATGACTACTCTTTTTATAGTCAGTAAATTAGGATAGATTTCAGAGACAGCCTGAGACCAAATATTATTCCCCAATAGAACAGTTTAACAAGAAGACAAGCTATATCCCATCATACTGCACGTTACTGCAGTGAGCCTTCTCAGGGTTGGGAGCAGCAAATCTCCATGTCCTTTTAATCACTGGCCTCTATGTTGAGGCAACCAGGATAGGTGGAGAAGCCACAGGCAATGGTGTATGCTCTTCACCTCATTTACTCAGCAAATGCTTTATCTGAGGAACAATAACATTAGCCAACAGGGATGACAATTTAAAGCTACCAATACAAATGGGGATCCTAAGGCTTTCATTCACTCCTTCATTATATATTGCCTTAGATCCTATTTAATCATATCCTCTCTCTCCACTCACTTCTGAGCAATGAAAACCTAGAACTAGGAAGAAAGGTTAATAGTCTTTATTAGATTTTGACTTTACTCTCAGACTCAGTAAGGGGTATAGGTAAGGAGAGGCAGGAGATTAAAATTTCCGCTACTCCCTACCCTAACTCTTGGCTACCTTCAACACATCTTTAGGTCCAGATTAATATTTTCTCTTTCACAAAAGAATTCACTGTTCACCTAGTTCATTAATTCCTCCCCATCCCCACTCATATATATATGAATATATATCTCAGGAATATATATATTCTTGAAAATATTTTCATTGATGATTTATTTATTTTTTAAAGATGTTATTTAATTTTCAGGTAGAAGGAAAGAGGGGGACCAAGAGAAGAAGAGAAATAGTGATGTGTGGTTGTTTCTCATGCCTCCAACCAAGGACCTGGCCCACAACTGAGGCATATACCCCGACTGAGAATCGAACCTTTGGCTCATAGGCCGGCACTCAATCCGTTGAGCCACACCAGCCAGGGTACTTTTATGGAACTCTTAGACTTTCCAATTTTGCTACTATCAAAACTGAAATTAAATTTGCTTTAATTAATTAAAGCTGTAATTAATTTTGGAATGACTGTCTCTCACCAACCTACAAACCTCATGAAAGCAGTGAGAGTTCCTGTCTTTCCACTGAAAACACAGCAGTTACAACTGTGTTTGAGGTCTGTATGGTTAGGTGTGCAATGAACATTTTTCAGATAAGGGAATGAGCAAACACATCTATATCCAATTTAAAAAGTACTCTTTTTACCTGCTAGTTGTAATGGATATGGCGAAAACATACACTAATGCCTCTGCCTTGGAACAATTTTTGTCCAACTTTATCAGATCAGATGTCCTTGGAGAAAATTCTCATTGTGTTGAACTTCTATAAAGTACTGTAATTAAAATATAACAATGTAAATTGGAAATTCCTTTACTTTTAAGGTGCTAAATGATGATCAGAATTCAATTATTTGCTTGTAGAAAACTTTCCTTATACACCAAAGATACCATGTTCTAAACATTTAGATTCCATAATAATGATTCAGAGGAATAGATTCTTATTCCAATTAAGTTTAAATTTCCAGAATCGTTTAATGTTTTCCCTACTTTCCTAACACCTTGAATTTTTCTCTTACCTAGAACTTAACCTTTCTTACACCATTCACATAATTTTTCTTTCATCAGCTTTAAAATTAAGTAATCTTAATTAATTCATGGTAAAAAAATCCTGTAAATAATTTAGTACTGTTACGATAATCATTTCCAGGAAAAGTGATAAAAACCATTAATGGGTGTTTTAGTTATCTGTCACCTTTGAGGTTGTGTTTTTAAAGATTTTATATATTTATTTTTAGTAAGAGGGGAAGGGAGGGAGAAAGAGAGGGAGAGAAACATCAATGTGTGGTTGCCTCTCATGCACCCCCTAGTGGCAACCTGGCTCACAACCCAGGCATATGCCCTGGCTGGAAATAGAACCTGCAAGTTTGGTTCACAGGCTGGCACTTAATCCACTGAGCCACACCAGCCAGGGTAGAGTTATTTTTTATATTGAAAGACATGACTGAATTTATCTATGTAATATTGACTTCTCTCTTTCCTTATAATATCTCTTCAGTAATTTATGATAAGCCAATTTATATTAGCTTAAAAATGGGAAACAAATAAAATTGGGGTTAAATAAAAATGGAAAACTCCATAGAGTTAAGATTGAGAAATTTATAGGATAAAAACAATATATGGTTTTTGGAAGTGTCAAAGTAGTTTTCAATTTACATAAGTGCATTAAGTTGCATATTTTTTCTATGAAATGACAGTTATTCTTGTCGTCAGGTGAATTAATATTTATAAAAAATACTACTATAGCCCTGGACAGGTGGTTCAGTTGGTTGGAGCATCATCCTGTACACCAGAAGGTTATGGGTTTGATTTCAATCAGGGCACATGCCTAGGTTGCAGGTTCTCTCTCTGGTGGGGGCAATTATAGCAGGCAAATGGTTGATGGTTCTCACTCACTTTGATGTTACTCTTTCTCTCTCTCTCTCTCTCCCTTCCTCTGTCTCTCTAAAATCAATGAACATATAAATCAGGAGAGAATAAAAAAAAATAAAAATACTAGTGTAAAACTGTAGAGCCAATTGAGAAGCTGATCGAGATTGTAATACTTGAGTCATTCCTCCTTTAGGCCAGCTATTTTGTCCTTAAAGTCATGTGGAGAAAATAAAAGTCATAAAAGGCCATTCTATATTAAATATAGAAAGAAAGATGTAAAACACAGGAGATGAGGAAATAGCTGTAAATTTTGTAAACATTTTATTTCATGAAATAATAAAACAAATCATTCATTGTTAAATTTTGAAACCCAGCTAAAACAGATAAATTTATAGGAAACTATAATGTGATAAATTATAAAAGAAATAAGTAATTGAAACAAACCATTAATCATAAATTATTTGAAATGACAGATTCCTCATAAAATCTCCAGATGCTATATATTCATTTTACAATACTTTTTGGAACAGGTTATTCCTAAGTTAAATACGTATATTTTTTAAAGGAGAAGAAGCTATCTCCTTGTATCAAATTATATGGAGACAGTATAAAAAATTAAATTATGAGTATAGTTTCTTTATGAACAGAGTTATAAAAATTCTAGATGTAAAAATAATTAAATTAATCCAATAGTGTTTTAAAATAATATGATATTAAGTAGAATTTACTTTGAGTTATTTAATTCCAGAAACTCAACAAATGCAATTATCTATATTAATGAACTAAAGTAAACACAAACATATTATCACCTGGAGTGAAATGAAACATTGTTGATTGTGTACAATGCCTTCAAATAACAAAAATAGAATTCCCTAGTGTCAAAACATAGCATTTTCACTAACTAGAAAATGTTGAAGTTCTATAGTAAATTCTATACCTAAGGAATACATTTTTTAATTTATTTTTGAAGGCTGGGAATAAGATGAAGACATCTCTTATTACTATCAATGTTCATGGGCTACTTAAGTTTCTAGCCAACTCTACAGACAAGAAAAAGAAGAGACATAAGCATGAGAAAGGTATTTTGGTTTTGTTTTGTTTCCTTTTGCAAATCATATGATCTCTTACATAGAAAGCCTAAGCGAACACATTTTAAAAACTATTAAAATTAATATCAGAACTCTGCAATTTTGTGTGATTATAAAAATAAAATAAAAACCAAATCCAATTACAACAGCTAATAAAAAAAGGATTCCATTTATCATAAAAATAAACATATGTTATGTGAATTAATCTAACAATGAAAGCACATGGCCTTTGTAAGTAAACTTTTAAGCAGTATTGGATAGGTCAAAAGATATACTTGTTCATGAGTGATGTGACGGGATAATATAAAAATATAAATATCATCAAAGCAATTAGTAAATCCATCAGCTTCATTCAAAATCCCAGCAGTGGATTTTTTTCTTTGGAACTTAAGAATTGATTTAACAAAAAAAATTATGAAGCAAATAAGTCTACAGATGGTTGAAACCCCTATTTAAAATGATAAATATTCATAATTTTCTCTACCAGTATTATATCACTAAGTCATTGTATTTAAAATCTGTAGGACAGAAAACAGACTGACCTCTGTCAGACAGGTGGGAGGCTAGGTGAAAATGTGAGAGGATAAAGCAAACAAACAAATAAATAAAAAGCAAAAAACTCATAGACTCAGAAAACAGTATGGTGATTACTGGAGGTGTAGAGTGATAGGGAAAGGTAGCAGAAGGTAAAGAAGAAATAAATGGTGATGGAAGGAGACTTGACTCTGCATGGTGAACAAACAATACAATAAACAGATGAATTATTATAGAACTGTACACCTGAACCCTATGTGGTTTTATTAACCA
Organism: Sturnira hondurensis; assembly: GCF_014824575.4. Taxonomy (NCBI): domain Eukaryota; kingdom Metazoa; phylum Chordata; class Mammalia; order Chiroptera; family Phyllostomidae; genus Sturnira; species Sturnira hondurensis. Next base: position 704,803 of record NW_028088106.1, on the reverse strand, counting down.
TTGTCACCACAATAAATTCAATAAAAATAAAATCAAATGTAGGAAATGGAGTAGCCAAAGAATGTATATGCATGGACCATGGTAATGAACTAGGTGGGGGACTGCGTCAAGGAATGGGGGATCACAGGTAGAGGGGGGCAAAGGGAGAAAATCAGGACAACTGTAGTAGCATAATCAATAAAATATATTACAAGTAAAATAAAATAAAAGACTGAAGGACAGATGTAGAAAACTATGTAGTATATTAGATTAAAACAGAAGCCCTGAAACAGGCTTGTATAGTTAAGGAAATTTAATATACAGGTTATTAAATTCATAAAATATGTTGAGTAAAAGATGATTCACTACACGAAGAAAATTTTCTATAAACACCATGTATACTAGGAAGCTCCAACTCCTCCACTAAGTGTAAAAGTACTAGGAGGTTCCCAGACCAGAAAAGTCTAAAAGAGTTCATCACCACCAAATCAGTATTACACAAAACATTATAGGGTCTTTAAGAAGCACAAAAATAAAAATATATAAATAAAATGGCAAAAAATAAGTATCTACCAATAATTTAATCTAAACAATAAAATAAATGAACAAGCAGAACAGAAGCAGACTCAGAGAAAACATTTTGACAGTTTCCAGATAGAAATGGTCTTGGAGGAGATGTGTGAAAGAGGTGAAGGAAATAAGAAGTACAAATTGAAATCACAGAATAGTCATGAGTATGTAAGGCACAGCACAGGGAACATAGTCAACAATACTGTAATAACTATGCATGGTGTCAGACGGGTGCAAGATTTATCAGAATGACCATTCAGTAATTTATAGAATGACTAATCACTGGGTTGTACACCTGAAACTAATATAATATTGTATATCAACTGTAACTGAAACATTTAGAAAATTTATTTAAAAATAAAAAAAGTGAAGGCCCTAAAGCTTAAAATGTGAGAATGCCCTAGTGACAATAAGGGAAGTATCTGATATGAGTACAACTAACAATTTTAATGTGGCGACACCAGGTAAAAATACTGGGAAAAACACCTTCTGTGACATTTTAAATCTAACAAGTGATAGTTTATATATTTAAAATTAAAGGAACCCTTCAAATTAACAAAACCAACATTTATGTCATTATGGATTTAGTAAAATATATAAATACCAATTCATAAAAGGAGAAGCTAAAATGGGTAAGAAGAATATAGAAATGATCTGCCTACCTAGAAATAAAATTGTAAATTATAATGACAATGAAATATATCTGACAATCAAAAAGTCAATGACAAATAACAATTCTTCATAGGACTGGGTAAACCGAAACACAATATATTCTGGATGGAATATAAACTATAAAATTATTCTGCGAAAGAATATTTATCTCATATATCCCATATCAAGTGATTTCAGCATTGAACATACAACCCAGAGAACTGTCTTGGAGAGATAGAATGGATGAGAAAAGAGGGGGAAAATTAGTATGCTGGGACAGTCATACAACAGATGTATCTTAGACAAACCAAAGAGACCATCTGTGCATGCCATACAGAGAAAGTTGTTCATGATACCAATATGTATGTTAAAATAGTTAGATTTGACGTAGGTGTCCCTCACTAGGAGTTACAATAAATGATATGTGGAATACACATACAATAGAATATTACCCCAGGGAAATCCAGCCAAAAGTGTAGATTTTAAAAATAAAATCCAGAATAAAGAAAATTTAAGGAATGACATGAACTTCATAATAATACAACTTGGGTAGATGAAAAATGCATCCACATAAACACTATGCATAGTTTTAAGAATATACATACTGATATATAATACTTGGTGGTATATAAATGTATACTTACATATAAATATATGACATATTTATATATAAATAAGGTATATGTAGTATATTATATAATACATGTAAATATAGAATATATAAATTTATATTTAAACATATATAGTATTATATAATAAATGTGTAATATAATATGTAATATATTATAATATGCTATGCATATATTATATATTATAAATACATATAATATATACAATATAAATACAACACATATTTATATATTATTAATTAGAATGAACAGACTGGATATCCATTCAGGAAGACTCATGTGATTGCAATCGGAAAACAAGAGAAAACAATAGAACAAAATTAAAAATCAAAACAGAGAAAGGCCTTGCATGAGCAGATGGCATAATCTATAGAGACTTTTTTTCCTAATGATTTTTATTTATGTCATCTGGATTTCTAGGGGAGTACCTGGCACATAATAGGTGCTTAATAAATGTTACTAAATGAGGATTATAATAAAATAAGTTTTTGTGCGGCAAAGATCCTACAAAGAAATAATTAAAAACATATTTTTTGGTTCTCATTTTACTTGTATTAATATTTAAAGCATGGTAATAAAAAATTAACATGCCAAAATATGGCTTGGGAGGGGCTAGTCTACTGATATGACTGTCCATTTTTGTGTTAGTATCAATCGTTTTAATTAATTCAGGGCCACAAAATCTATAGCTAATGCTTAACTACATTTTCTTATTTATTCTCACAGTTTTTCAGTGTGTTCTCTTGGGTTTTCTTGATGTATATTCACTTTGTCTACAAATGAAACTTTTATCTTAATCATTTCATGTCTCTTTGTCAGACTATTAATTGCAATAGTAGGAGTTTTTGTCTGTTGGCTTGGTTGGCTGGTTGGTGGGTTGGTAGTCCACAACCAAATTGTAACTATTTTTTTAATGACTTACTTATGATGTTAGTTTTGATATTAAACATGACAAAGAAGTATACTGTTACCACATCTGAAAGAATTTTTTAGAATTAGAAACTAGTTCCATTTTATTTTGCTTTTTAAAAATATTTTTATTGGTCTTTTTAAAATTTTATTTCTACTGCCCCATCTTATCTTTCTAAGAAAACACATGTTGACAATTTAAAACATCTCACACTAACCAATATGTGAAACATATTACAAAATGACAAAAAAAATAGTATACATAAAAAATAAAGTCAGTCCAAACTTGTTAGCTTGTGATAAATATGGCCATTTAGCAGTTAAAATGAAAAATAAAAGGTTCAATATATAAATATAGTTAACAGATAGTCAACTGCAATGTTCCTACTTTTATTTGAAAGTCAATTTAATAATTTCAGAGCCATATCAAATCATTACAGTCATATCTTAATATTTCAAATTCTATCCTGGAAACACACATCAGTTATAGGATTTCTCTTGATACCTTTAAGTCTAAGAAATCATAGTCAAATGACGGCCAAGAAACTAGCTGTTGATAGTGTAAATTTAATATAAGAGAAGGTTGTACATGCTTTTTAGAAGAAAACAAAACCTTTGCTAACAACATTCCCCAAATTTGTTTGGTACAATGTACACTTTCAATAGCAAAAACCATCAACAGATCAAGTACTTACTACATGTTTAGTTCATGAGTTTACTTAATGTCAAAACTGGATGATCCCTTCAATTTAGTTAAAAGGTCTAATGATTTTAACTATTTTTTTCTATTAAATTAGTTGCTCTTTATCTAAACTAGTTGCAAGGATTATCAACCCACTGTCCCTCTGGTAATACAGGCCATTTTCTTTTCATGGCTCTGAGTTTTAAAAATGAAAAAGGAATGGTACTTTACAAAGCAAAATAAATATATCCTAGCTGATTTATAGCCTGTCACAGAGTAAAGACCATATTCCAAGATTTTTTTGTGGTCTTGTGCCTTGTAACATGGATAGGATTCCGAAGTGTTTTATTTTCAATAAAATAATTATTAAAACATCTATTATCCATAATCTTAAACATTTGGGATTTGCTTTGATTTATTTTTAATTGAAACTTCCTTTTCACTTTTAATACATGATCAATTTTCAGATAATATAATATCCTATACTGTAACATATATATTAATATATATAATATGTACATATGAATATTGTATGTGTTTTGCTCTGGCATAAACTATGTGTATGTATGTATGTTAAACTAGTCCTCAAAATTCTCACTCCGGGAACACTTTAATAGGGAAAAATAGATTAACCAGCAACTCACTAAGAGACATCTATTGCATATTTATCCCTCTAGTCCCCAAATATTCACCCAGAGTAATGAGAATTTCCTGAAGTGCGCACAGTTATTCTATTCGATGAGTTTGGAATTCTTTTGTTCTCTTTAATAAATCAAAGGAATCCTACAATGCTGACATTAAATATACTGATGGGAATTACGACCATATGTCAGAAAAATATATGCTCTTTGAGCTCTGTAAGAAGCTGACAGCATTCCCATAAAATATTAAGTGCTCACAACAAAAATCCCTTCACAAGGAGTCTGAAGTTAGTAGAGCGTATCTGGAAGCCCTTGACAGTGAATTCTGATTAACAGACTGACTTGAATTCCCTTGTTCTAGCTGGACAAAGAAGTATGTAAGTCACTAGCATATATCATTTGGCCAATGTTTAAAATATAAAAAAAATGTGAAAGTCCTTATCCCAAAGGAATATGTGAATAACAAATTGGAACTATCTACTTACCTCCCAATCCACAGCCCCCCAAAGTCAAGAGGTTGGTCACCCTGATGATCACCACTCCCTTAGGTATGTACAACACATCCCCAACTGCTCTCAAGTACAGCCTGTGGACCTTTCACAAATGCTACTTTCTATAGGCTGCGCACTTAAACTAGGTGTACTCAGGAATACTCATATTAGGCTGTATTCTACAGTTGTCCTTCTACATAATAAATGTAGATAACTGTGTGAAAATTTGCCAGTTTGAGAAATCAAAAAACAGCTTGAAATGTAACACATTAGCAATGTGCAAACAAAATGAGCTCTCCCCAAAAATATGTATACCAAATTAAGCAGTGAAAATGTCAGATGGGCATCAGAATACCTTACTTAGATATTTTGAAAGGCAGTAAATCAGTTCCAGTTGGACAGGATTTATTAGTTTTACTTTTAGTTTTCCAATGAAGGTCCAAAGAGTAGCAATAAGGAGTTTGTACCAATACCTAGGTACATTTTACCAGGATTACACCAGTCATTGACAGATAGACATACCTACATAAAAAGCCACATGTCCCTATAAATAAACTCTAAAATGTGGTCGTTTTCCTGATTAACACTTCCTCTCAGGAGAGTGGGAATGAGTGTATTGGATAGATTTTTCTGAATTTGACCTCATGTGACATTTGCTTTTAAAGCCACATTCTTAAACCTCATTTTTTATCCCACCCTAACACACTTGATGAATTAGCCACAATTCTGTCAAGCAGAAATGGCCCAAACTTCTCATTTTCACTTCTCCAATCAAACAAAAAATGAATAATTAACCTTTTAAAACTGGGTACTAGAAAAGGTAGTTATGATTAAGAAAGTGGTCAACAGTGTGACAAGATATATTAATTTTCACTGAATTCAACTTCAAAATCAAATCAAACTGAGCAATTTTTATTAGGTGGCTTCTTATCACAAAAAGCTGATCTTTTGTTAACTTTAAAATACATTATCTTTACATCCTGAAACATGGGAAGTTATTGATTTGGCATGTCTTGAAATAAATATTCTTCAGATGTTTATGCAACATTTATTGAAAAGCTAGGGGGATTGCTTTAATTTTTAAATTATTTTTTAAAGATTTTATTTATATATTTTAGAGAGGGAAGGGAGGGAGAAAGAGAAGGAGTGAAACATCAATGTGTGGTTGCCTCTCATGTGCCTTTTGTTGGGGACTGGGCCTGCAACCCAGGAATGTGCCCTGACTGGGAATCGAACCAGTGACACTGGTTCTCAGGCTGGTACTCAATCCAGTGAGCCACACCAGACAGGGCTAATTTTAATTTATTTTTGTGGGATGTGAGTAAAAGACAGGAAACTGTACTTGAATAAGAATTAAAATAAATTTTAAAAAGAAAATAAATAAATAATTTTTATTTAGTTGAAAAGTCCATTCATAAAACTTTTATTCCACTTACATGAACTTAATACACATGTTCTTAACAATTATGCTTAGATTGTTCATGAAAATTTCATAAGACATTAACAAAGCTAGCCATCATCTCAAGTTATTTCCCTGTTAACTATTTTTATAGCACATGCATGTTAGACAAGTATCAAAAAAACAAAAAACAAAACAAAACAAAAAAACCAAACACCCCCCAAAAAACCAAAACCCCCCAAAAGAACAAAACAAAAAACAAACCCCTAAAAAAAGTTAAATATATGGGTTTTTGTTTGTTTTACTGCTATGCTTGATATACATACAGTAATGAATACCAAGCAATTAATTTTACTGCATCTTTACTTGTACATAAATAAATAAATTATTTTTGATAGTAAAAATTATACATGTATATACAATGTTTAAAATTATGTATTGACATTAGTCAGGAAAACAGGTAGAATAGTTGAGATACTTTTGCAATAAAAATAGTTTGCAGTACCTAAAACTATAAAGTTTTAAAATATAACATATAATAATCATCACATAATATTAAATTATAATAGGTCATTTTTGTTCTAAAGAAAGAAACAAATAGTTTAATAAATCAGAAAAGAAGTGAGACAAGTTCAAATGCATATATATGAAAATTAACATATAATAAAGGGGAAATTATAGGTCATTTGGAAAAATATTGATTATTCCATACAGAGTATTGGTTTCACTAGTCAGCTAGTCATTAATTTAAAAACATAAATAAACCTGAACCACACAAAAATAAATTACAAATGAGGTACATATTTTAATAAAACATAAAAATTGAAACATTAAAAGAAGCTAAAACATACTATTTTTAAAAATTTGCAGGAGAAAAGGGCATTTTATGTATTATTAAAAAACAGACAGCTAATGATAAATACATCATTGCTATATAGGAAGACTCAATATATATTTGTTTAATAACTAGATTGACTTATTATTTTAATTCCAAACTAATCAGTATAGAACTATTCTATTAAAACTAGTATAAATAGTAAAACAAAACAAAAATAAAAGGAATATTTGTAGGCTAATTGCATAAAAACAACATGCATCAAAAGTATGCTTTTAATTATATCAATATTAATATTTTTGCTACTGGTTAGCACTTATCCGAAGAACAAATTAAAAAAAAAAAAACTCATAGATTTAAAATGCATAGATTCTTCCCTGGCTGGTATGGCTCAGTGGATTGAGCACCAGCCTGGAAATGAAAGGGTTGCTGGTTTGATTCCCAGTCAGTGCACATGTTTGGGTTGCAGGCCAGCTCCCCAGTTGGGGGCTTACAAGAGAAAACCAAACATTGATGTTACCCTCCCTCTCTTTCTGCTTCCTTTCACCTCTCTCTAAAAATAATAAATAAAATCTTTAAAAAAACTAAAAGTATAAAATACATTGATTCTATATAGATTTCCATTCAAATCCTATTAGTAAGGTCTATAAATGTTGAGAGAGAACTGTACCTTACAATACCTGGGATGCTCAGAATGTATGTACCTTGCAAATAGTGTTTTTGAAAACCTAACTTTTGTCACCACTTCCAAATATAATAGTTATCGAGGACCATGGAATATAAAAGAAAAATGAAATAAATACACCTTAACTATTAATACTGAATTTCAATTTTGCCTGTTCAGTTTAGGTTAGTGTTATTTAATTGATGTAATTTATTGCATCAATTTCTATAGATGCATGTTTATAGTATATTCTCAAATACTCTACAAATAAAATAATTGTTTTCCCTGCCATCTGTTAAACATCTAAAGTATGTATACATGTTTCAAAGTCTCAGTATAGTTACGAAAGCCAAGAAAAAAAATTCTCATGAAATTATACATCAATACGAACTGTATGAATCCATCATAGTTGAGTGTCAATGGGTTTCTTATTTAGACTGAAGTGTTTTGCCATTTTTGAAAAATCAATGAGGAGTTATGCCCTTATCAAATGAACTGATAAAAATTAATAAGGATGCTAGTAGAAAATGACATCTCTTGTCAGGTATATATACAAGTTTTATAGTGAACACATATAGAAGAGAACATTATCTAACAGGTTTAAAATACAAAAATATTTTGAATATATATGTGTGTGTAGAAATATATATATGTACATATATACATCCATATATATGTATATCTGTATTATCTATCTACCTATCTATCTTTCTGTCTATCTAACTATCATTTATCTTCATAATATTGTATGGCTTGAATATTCCAGTTCTCAAAGTCACGGAGCAGCACGTGTTTGCAAGGATTAAGACAGTTGCTACGATTACTGTAATTTAAAAATGGCCAGGATTTTTATAGGATATTATAAGAAAATGAAATTCATTATCCTGCAAAGTATGCAACAAACCATTAAACACAGCAATAAAATCAATTGACACAAAAAATGCAATTATGTTACATTCATGTAAACCTTTCAATGAACTAATTTATTTTTTTAAATATATTTTATTGATTATACCATTACAGTTGTTCTATTCCCTCCTTCATTCCCCTCCACCCTGCACATCCCCTCCCCCACATTTCCCCTCCGCTTTAGTTTATGTCCACGTGTCTCAAGTTCTTTAGATTCTATATTTCCCCCACTATTCTTGCCCTCCCCCATCTATATTTTACCTACCGTCTATGCTACTTATTTTCTGTACATTCTCCCCCCTTCTCCTCCTCCCACTCCCCTGTTGCTAACCCTCCATGTGTTCTTCATTTCTATGGCTCTGCTCCTGATCTAGCTGTCCTCTTGGTTTGCTTTTGTTTTAGGTGTGGTTGTTAATAACTGTGTGTTTGCTGTCCTTTCACGGTTCATATTTTTCATCTTCTTTTTCTTATATAAGTCCCTTTAACATTTCATATAATAAGGGCTTGGTGATGATGCACTCCTTGAATTTGATCTTATCTGAAAAGCACTTTATCTGCCCTTCCATTCTAAATTAAAGCTTTGCTAGACAGAGCAATCTTGGATGTAGGTCTTTGGATTTCGTGACTTGGAACACTTCCTTCCAGCTCCTTCTTGCCTGCAATGAACTAATTTCTAAATATCAATCATGACTGCTCCTCATCACATAAACATCAGAGAAGCACTTATATTTTTTTAAATGTATCAAGTTCCCACTATCTCACAAAGAAGAAAATATTAAATCAGGACATTGTCAAATTGTGGCTAGTAATCTCTAATTATCTGAATCTCAACTCATTTTTGTATAACAAAAGTAAAGAAAATAAGCAATTGCCATTTCATCAGAAAAGGGTATTATGTCATCTTATTAAAATATGATGGTTTATTTCTAATTAACACATGATTGGTTGCATTTCAAAATTTTTCTAACACCACACATAACTAACTTGTAAGTAATCAATGCATTAGATGAAATTTCAAAGCAGGCATATCATCAAGTGTTGATGATCTACATCTGCATTACACATCTATTGAAGTTCAATTTGCAGAAAAGATAAACTAAATCCATTGTTTATAACTTTAGAATATTAACTAAAATATTATCTTTACTATAAGTCCTTGACAATAAAGATCCCACAATATTATAAGTAGGTAAATTGAAAAAGGAAAACTTAAAAGTGAACAAAAATATGAAAAAACTAGATATATATTACTTGTAAACAAAATTAATTGTAAATGTTGTCTGATATATTTGCTGCACCAAAACTTTGCCCATGTAGACATAAATCCAAAACAAACAATGGCCTTCACACCACACCAGAGCGCAACCTGAAGTACCACACAAGGGGCATATTCAATAGAGGATTCCACAAGAACTAGACCTTGCTCAAAGCAACTTTGCCTTGAGAGGCAGTCCATGCACAGCAACTCATACACAGTGATCAAAGTCTATCTTCATAGTCTTCCAGCCTGAAGATTAACTCTGCCCACGAGTGGCCACCAGCATTCAAGGGTCAATTACAATAGAATGGCACACATAACCAACACAAGAAACATTCCTGAAGTGCCTAGCTCAGGTGACCTGGAAGATTGCGCCACCGAACCCCACAAGACATCTACATTATAAAGCCATCATAACAAGTTTAGGAGTTATAGTAGATCTACCTAAAACATGATACAAACACAAAAACACAGACAAATGAAAAGACAAAGAAATATGTCCCCAGATAAAAGAACAAGACAAATCCCCATAAAAGGAATTAAATGAAATAGAAGGAACCATGTTATCAGATTCAGACTTTAAAGCAATGGTTATCAGAATGTTCAAGCACCTTAGGGGAAGAATGAGTGATCTCAGTGAGAACGTAAACAAAGAGACAGTAAGCATTAAAAAAGACACAGGAATCATAAAATAAAGAACCAGTCAGAAATGAAGAATACAATATCAGAGATGAAGAATAAAGTAGAAGACATCAGCAGGTTATATGAAGAAGAGGATTAAGTCAGCGATTTACAAGACAAGATACAGGAAAAACCCAAGCATAGCAACAAAAAGAAAAATTAAAATGAGGAAAGTGAAGGAGCCTCTGAGACAACATAAAGCATAACAGCATGCACATCATAGGGGTACCAGAAGAAGAGAGTGAATAAGGGATTGAGAATTTGTTTGAAAAAGATAATGGCTGAAAACTTCATTAACCTGGTGAAGGAAAGAGACACATAACAGTCCCAAACAAAACAAAGCCAAAGAGGCCCACCTCAAGACACATCATAATTAAAATGACAAAGGTTTAAAATAAGGAGAGAATAAATTAGTTTCCTACAGGAGAATTCCCATAAGGCTACAAACTGATTTCTCAACTGAAAAACGTCAGGCTAGAAGGAATTGGCATGAAATATTCAAAGTGATGAAACCAAAGAACCTACCAGCAAGTAGACTCTACCAGCAAGGGTATCTTTTAAAATTGAAGGTGAAATCAAAGCTATAAAAATAAAAATAAAATAAAAACAAAAAAGCTAAAGGAGACCATTACCCCCCAAACTATATTACAAGAAACATTGAAAGACCTGCTTTAAGAAGAAGAAAAGAAAGAAATATAGAGAGACAGAAATATAGGTATGAGGAATAAAATGACAATAAAAAAGAATCTATCAATAATATAGATTGTTTATAATCTTTAAATAGATTATAAACAACTGAAAGATATAGTGTAGCTGAATGGATAAGAAAACATGACCCCCATTTATGATGTCAGCAAGAGACCCAATTGGGAACAAAAGTTACATACAGACTAAAAGTGAAGGGATAGAAAAAGATATCCATGAAAACAAACAAATAATAAACAAACAAACAAAAACCTGGGGTAGCAATACTTATATCAGACAAATAATATTTCAAAACAAAGGCTATAACTACAGACAAAGAAAGACATTATACATACTAAAGACATCTATCCAAAAATAGGAAATAACTCCTATGAACATATATGCACCAAATATAGGAGCACATATATGTTCAAAGATAACCTTGGTGGACATAAAGAAAGAAAGAAACAGTAATACAGTCATGGTAGAGGATTATAATCCACATTGACATCAATAAATAGATCTTAGAAATAGAATATCAAAAACAACAGTTACCTTAAATCACATACTGTACCAGATAGATTTAACTGATATTTATAGAACATTTTGTTCCACAGCACCAGAATATGCATTATTTTCAAGTGCACATGGAACATTCAATAAGATAGAACACACATTAGGGCACAAAACATGTCTTAATTAATTCAAAAAGACAGAAATTATATCAAGCATCTCCTCTGACCACAACGGTATGAAACTAGAAATCAATTACAATAAAAAAACTAAAAAACACACAACACATGGAGGCTAAATGACATGTTATTAAACAATAAATAAGTCAACAAGGAAATCAAAAAGGAAATCAAAACATACCTTGAAGCAAATAAAAATGAACGAACAACGTCCCCAAATTTTGGGACTCAGGAAAAGACTTCCTCAGAGGGAAATTCATAGCATTATAGGCCTACCTCAAGAAACAAGAATACTCTCAAATAAAGAATCCAGTCCTACATCCAACAGAACTAGAAAAGAACGACAAGAAAAGTCAAGAGTAAGTAGAAGGAAGAAAATAATAAAGATTGGAGTGGAAAAAATGACAAAGAGACTAAAAAACATTACATAAAATCAATGAAACCAAGAGCTGGTTACTTGAAAAGATAAACCTTCATCAAGAAAAAAAGGGAGAGGGCGACACTATCACACTTGGACAAAAACAAAGCCATCATTTCACATGGTCTTTCCCAGTCTTGTGAACCATATTCCTCCGACATCTATTCTGACTGCCAGAGATTTAAGCAGTACTCTACACATGTCTTCACCCAAACACTAAATCTTAAATATCCTATTTCCTTTTATATCCATTTTATGACCAGAGAAAGAAGTTTTGGTAACTATAAAGTAAGAGTTGCTAAAAAATATCTGATCATTAAATAATCGAATCTCTAGCATTACCCTAGTTCATGCTATAGAGAGCTGACCAGGTGAGAAGCTGTCTAATCGCCAGTCTCACATTTGTAATTTCAACCACCTGCATTGTAACTTTTATTTGAATTTCAAATTTGAAGCTGCTATTTGTTTTCTGTATTCAAAGCATCCAAACTCATACTACATATCTCTCCAAAATGAGTATTCATGTGGGCCTCTTGTTGTACTTCATTTCCAGCTATTCCAAATTTTGTGAAATCCACCCTGTCATTTTTTTCACAATGCCATAACAGACAACAGAAACTGAATGTTTTATTCACAACATTAGGGAGTGAAGAAGAGGCTGTTGGATATTGTTGATAAAGACTAATGTGGGAAAAAATTACTGACTTTATCTGTTTCTGTTATTGAAAGCCTTTGGAAATATGATTTTTGACAAACTAAAATCAGATTTGTCAAGTCAAAAAAACCCTAAGAATTTATACCATTTACTTTTTTTCATATCTTAGAACAATTGGTAAGAATTATGATAATATTTAAGTGCTAAATGTCTACAAATTAATGGAATTGGCAACCACCTTTTAGATGTATATAAGCAAAAAGGTCAATATAGATAATGTTTTTTACTGACCGATAATTTTAGACCCATTTTGAAAGTAATCACTGATGAGGAGAAATCTTTTACTTAGAGATGATAGAAATTTCCTAAAAACTATAAATCAGAAGACTAAATATTAAACATACAATCACATCTTAATTAACAGGAGCCAACTGAATTTTGTAATACTCTTCCTTGAAGAATACAAAAAATTAGAAATTAATTTTGCCTTGAGAGTTAATAAACTATTGATGACACAAATATTATTTAGTGGGTGGACCATGATTGGTATTTATCCAATTTCCTATAACAGTGATGTTCACTGGAACTTTCTACAATGGTGGGGAAGGTGTGTGTCTGCAGGTATCTACAGCAGGCATTAGAAGATATCAAGCAGCTGACATGAGGCTATTCACCTGAGAAGCTGAATTTTTCCCAGCTTTTTTGTGGAGATATAATTGACAAATAAACTGGTAATACATTTATAGTATGTGATGTTATGATTTGTGACCCAGAAAAGGTGTGGATAAAGGGAAAGGACGATACAGAAATATTACATGTCCTGACAAAATAGAAACATCTCCATTCTAAATGAGATGGGAAAGAAAAAAATGTTAGAATGAACTCACTGATTGTTGCTGTGAAGTTTCTTCTGCAGGCTTGTTTTTGGTAGCAGCATAGGTGGGGTAATTCTAAAACTCTAGTGTGTGTGTTATAGATAAGTGAGAGGAGAGAATTATCTTGGTATCACTTGCTATCAGAATTCTCCTTGTGAGAAAGAGAAATATAAATGAGATGTAAAGGTGAGAAAAACCTTGTGGGTGAATTTGAATTGGGGGTAACAGCATGATCTCATAATTAGAAGAAAAATCCCAGAACAGTGTGTGTGTGTGTGAGTTCTTTTCTAGCCATTGAAAGAGTCTAAAAGTAATGACTCTCCAACAGCAATTATCACACCTACTGTTCAGATTTTGGCTTATAAAAAGAATGAGTGCTCTAGAGAAATGCTGACTTCAGGCCTGGGGATTAAAAGTACAAACTGAAAATGAGATATGTTTTAGGACAGAAAAAAATCAAATCAGTATAATTATTAGTGTAGATATGTCAGGAAATCAAAGGAGCTAGCTTTGTTCAACTAAACAACTTTGGGTCAATATTTTTTTTAATTTTTGATGTATAATATACAATCAGAAAAGTATTATTAGTAAGAGCATTACTTGGGAAATTTTCGTTACCAGAACAGATGCCTTTAACTAGATCTTAATCGAGAAACAGAGCATTATAAGAACACTAGGAGCCACATGCCTATACCATCAAGAGTAACCACTCTCTTGACTTCTGAGAGCATAGATAATTTTGTCTGTTTTGTAATGTCATGAAATATAATCACACATAATACACTCTTTTGCATCAGTCTCATTTTAATTGATATTATTTTGGGGAGCTTCATCCATATTTGGGGTGTTGGAGATCATTCCATCAAACTGTTGTATAATTTTCTATTGTAGGCACATACCACAATTTAAATTTGAGATGATTTAAGTATACAAATACAATAGGATGTTGGATATTTTAAATTCTTAAGTACATGGTGACATACTAAAAAGGTGCAGATGGGAGGAAGAGTTCTTGTTTACATAACTATGAGCACACATGAGTCTAAAAAGAATGGGAAATAACCATATTGTAATCGCCATTGTAATTATTTGTTCAAACAAGGATCATCAGTGCATCATCTGGGAAGTAGGTTATTTACATAGTTTCAGAGTGTTAGTCCACGTATCACTTAATAATAAAAGTAGCAACATCAAAATGGGGAAATCTTGTAATCATCAATCTCAAAATTATCAATATTATGTCTCACAGTTGAATAAAATATCATGTGTAAAGTAGTCACACCAAAAAGTTGTTTAGCTTGAATCTAAATATGATGAAGCAATAAGAATTATCCAAATTGGGGGTCATTATATAAAACAACTGGTCTAGAAACTTAAAAATTATCAATGCCATAAAAAGTATCTTTAAGTAAGTTTGTAGCAATTATTGTTGATGTATTTTTATTTTGTTACATATATTGGGATGACATTTGTAATAAAATTACATGGTTTTCAAGTGTACAATTCTGCAATACAGCACTTGAATATTGCATTACACATTTATCACCCAAAGTCAAATCTACTTTTGTCACCAGATATTTGACCCCTTTTACCCTTCACTGTCTCTTTCCCAACACTCTTTTACTCTGGCAATGTTTGTGTGACATATAAGTAACAGCTTTGTACATTTGCTTTACATACACATTTGCCATTATGGGAGAGTAACTGAAATGCCTGTATCTGAAGACATTACTTCAAAATTCAATTAAAATCATAGTTCTTTACCAAAGTCCAGTTCTACCTCAGACATTAGCACTGAATCAAACTAAAACTGCCCTTTATCCTCTAGAAAGTAATTTTTTTCTCGTTAAAAAGTTATAAACAGCCATGGTTGGTGTAGCTCAATGGATAGAGTGCTGACCTACAAACCAAAGGGTCACTGGTTTGATTACCATTCAGGGCACATGCCTGGGTTGCAGGCCAGGTCCCTAGTAGGGGTGTGTGAGAGGTAACTAGACATTGATGTTTCTCTCCCTCTTTTTCTCCCTTCTCCTTCATCTCTCTCTCTCTCTAAAAAGTAAGTAAATAAATAATAAAAACAAATAATAAAATCAATAATAAAATAAAGGTAAGTTAAAATAAGAAGAAAATATTTTAAAATGTCAATGGAATCTTTAAAATAATTTTAAAACTTGTTAGTATAATTCAGTGTTCACCGGCATTAAAATTTCCTATCAACCTAAAGAATGCTCACTATCTACTATAAAGTCAAAGCTGGTTCCATTTTGCTCATGTGTTTTTTTTGTTGATTACGTTCCACTTACAGGTGAGATCATCTGGTATATTTGTGTTTCACCACCTGACTTATTTCACTTAGCATAATGCTCTCTAGTTTCATCCATGTTGTCGCAAAGAGTACATGCTCCTCTTTTCTTTCTGCTGCATAGTATTCCATTGTGTAAATGTACCACAGGTTCTTTTTTTTTATCCATTCATTTACTGATGGACACTTAGGCTGTTTCTAGCACTTAGCTATTATTGTAAATAATGCTGCTATGAACATTGGGGTTCATAGGTTCTTTGAATTTGTGATTCAGGCTTCTTAGGATATAATCCCAGCAATGGGATTGCTCGATAGAAAGGCAGATACATCTTTAGTTGTTTGAGGAAATTCCATACTGTTTTCCACAGTGGCTGTGCCAGTCTGCATTCCCACTAACAATGTGGATTCCCTTTTCTCCATAACCCTGCCAGCACTTGTTATTTGTTGATTTATTAATGATGGCCATTTTGACCACTTTGAAGTGGTATCTCATTGTGGTTTTAATTCTTGTGCTTTTAAATATAACACATACTTACTTGATCAACTGTTTTCATTGTTTACATGTATTATTAGAAAGTGTGTCCATCCTTTTTGGATATTTATAAATTATAACAGCATTTGATTGCATTGTAAATTTACCTATCATTAGCTTGAACTAAGTCAAGTTTATAAACTTTTCCTTTGAAGAGAAAAATTGTGATCTTGGATTAATTTGTTCCTATTTTGTATCTATAGGCTTGGTATAGTTTCTGGTACATAACAGCTATTCAAGAAATATTTATTGAATTTATTGAAAGGAATTGAATGGTGTGTGTTTCAACTTAGATTTTTTCTATGATCTTAGTTATAAATAAGAATAGAATTAATTAAAAATTAAACAATAAAATCTAAGCTGAAAAAATAACACAAAGCTTTCTTCAATATGTTATTCACTGTCAAACACTTTTTTTTTTCTCTAGGAAACATTTTGCAAATTTTGGTGAGAAAGAGAAAAAGTTTATTTTCATTGTGGGGCAGCCAAGACAACTGTCTACTAACTGTCTTTGTTCCCTCTCATCAGGTAAAATTGAGGCTGGGAAGGGGTGGTCCAGAAAGGGCTCCACATCCAAACTGTGCCTGTGTCTATGTAGAATCATGTGACTAGTCTTTGCAATAAGAGCATGAGTGAAAGTGATATGTGTTACTCACTTATACTTCAGATTCATTGGGAAGATAATATGCTTTCTCCATTGTTCTCTCGTATTTAGGCTAGATGCCAGAAGCTTTGAGTGCCCATAGGATTCTAAATTGTAAGAATGAAGTGCATGGATCATTGAATCGCTATGTGGAATATAGTAATCAACTGGCCAGGAAAACCACATTTTACTGTCACAAACCCTTAGTTTGTGAATCCCATGAATATGAGCATTTGTTACAATAGTTGATAATATCCAAACCAACATAAATGATGTTCAGCAGGGTGGAGGGCATGGGATGTTGAATGTGAAGATTTGGGAGTAGTCAGTGTTCCACTGAAAAGTGCATTTGGAACTCTCCACAGTGCAGGATGAGAAAATAGAAATAGAGAAGATACTATTGACCAGTTAAATTTATATTTAAAAAAGCAGTCATGTACCTGGGCTTGCAAAAAGAATCGACTTAGAGATATTTTTAACTAAGAAAAAAAAGAAAGAAGCAGCCCATACTCTCTGGTATATATCAAAATTTATTTTGTCCTTTCTTCAGATGTTTTCAGTCTTAAAAGTAAACTTTCCAACAAACAACTCAGTTTTAGAGCATTGATCAAACAGTCAGAATATAAGGTAAAATAAATTTCCCTTTTAAACATCTTCTCAAAAAATCAAATAGAGGGAGAAAATTTTTCTTCACCCATTTAGGTGTGCTCCATTAGGCCAGAGCTGCGGAGCACAGCGTGACTGCCAGCCAGACTCCTCGCCACAGCCAGAGAGTGGGTTTTGAAGGCCCCAGAGAGCTGAGATGTATGGGAACTCAAACAGGCTATTTCTTGGTAAACATAACTGTAAAGGGCTCCTTTGCTCTCCAATAGTGAAGAGATTCTAAAATATTGACAAAGAAACCAGAGGACTATTAATAAAACCTGTGAAAAAAAGGAAAAGTAAATAGGGATAACTTTTCATTAGACCAAAGTAAAATAGGTAGAAATATATATTGATGGGGTCAGTAGATAGGTACCTAGATGGATGGAAGGATGGATGGCTGGATGGATAAAAAGAAATAAAAGGAAGAATGGGAGAAATAGAGGAATGAAAGAAAGAAAAAATACTTTATCTGTTTGACACATTTCAAAAGAAAGATAGCAATATTCCTCTTTTGAGGTTTTGATAAAGCTATAGATTCAGAGGAAATGTATTATTTTGGAGCTTTTTAAAATTTTTAAAATTTAATTCTTGTTCAAGTAGAGTTTTCTGTCTTATATTCCCAGCCCTGCCCCTCCTCAGTGCTCCCCACCTCCCTCCCATTTCCACCCCCCACCTTAGTTATTGTCCATGTGTCCTTTATACTTGTTCATATGAGTCCATACCCTTTTCCCCTGTGATTCTCTCCCATCTCCACTCTGGTCCCTGTCAGCCTTTTCTGTATTTCAATGCCTTTGGTCATATTTTGCTTGCTTGTTTGTTTTGTTGTTTAGCTTCCTCTTAATGGTGATATCATATGGTACTTGTCTTTCACTGCCTGAGCTTTTTAAACTTTCATATCTTATTTATTAATAAATAATTTAAATAAAATATGACAAATGTATATATGTCCTAAATTTTATGTAATGGGCAGTAAAATTACTTTCAAACATATGAATATGACTGTCTTAAAATAGTTTTGGAACTCATTCATATTTATGGGTCCGAACAAGAGCTGTCACACGCCTTAAAGGCTTAATTCTGCCTTCTGCTGATCCATGCCACACCTGGTCATCCTAATTTGTCCCAGGGGATACAAAATAAATGTAATCCTCCAAGTCCACCACCAGCAGCAGCACCCCCTTTTTAAACCTTAATTTGGAGGGAAGGGAATATTTATATTGATGTATATGACTAAGACATTTCCTTGTTTCTAAATTACCTCTAAGGTAAACTATAGAGATTCTAAAAATTTTAGCTCTTTCACTATTATCATAATGGACCAAAGGCTTATATTTATTTATTTACATTTCTTATGTAAGAATATTTCTCTTTAGCAGGAAATATCATTAATATGTAAATATTGTCACATTAATTTACAAAGAGCCAGATGCACTATTACAAAAACAATTTTAATCAAACATTGATATTTTAAAAGTTTTGTCCCTAACAAGTATGTAATTGTGATATCTGAAAATCTACATATGTAAGCAACCAAGTTCTCCACTGTCATAAAAAGGATAAACTAGTGCATGAAAAAGAGGCATTTGATGGTACAAATGTATAAAGTGAAGGCACTAGCAAAGTGTAAACTGCATGCAGGCAAAAATACATCAAATTTTTATAATGTTAAAAAAGTTTAACAAAATCATTTTAAAAGTTTAGAATAAAATGCACATCTTTATCTGAAACTCTGAATAAAGAATTTAAAGCTTAATTTCTTCCTTCTTGCTAAGGTCTTCTTCATAGAATGTTTCACTAGATGTCACCACTAATTGGGAAGGAAAAAGCATTATTGTCTTTAATTCTTACTTACAGGAGTTCTATGAGTACCACATATAGTAATTTAGTCTTTTTCCCAACCGTTTTCAAAAAAATAATAACCTGGAATAAAACTAAAATTCATTACCTTCCAATTATCTTGGTGCATAAACCAAGATCTTCATAATTATAATAAAGATTTGTAGTGATAAAAGTAAAGATTTTGTAGTGATAAAAGAAAGCCACTTAAAATGAATGTTTTTAAAAATCACTTTATATATAAATACTTATCTGATAACTCTAGTAGCATAATATAGCTCAAACTGTCTAAATCAAAATTTAATAAAAATTATTAAGGTTTCTTTTTCTTTTTTATTATAAAGGCAATATGTGAATACTGGTTAATATATATATATATATATTTATATATATATATTACTTTACATATTTTAAGTAAAAATTATAGGTTTAAAAATGCTACCTTTGTAATGCTCATAAACTTTATTGTACACCCTACTACAATACTCTATGATTTACAGTATATGTCTAAATATAGTGTATATTTAGACATATACTATAAATCATAGAGTATAGTGTATATTTAGACATATACTCTAAATATTCAATTAATTAACAAGTTAATTGGGAATATTAAAAATTCAAAATACCTAGAAATCAGCCTCTCATTAATTTGAAAAGTCAATATCAAACAAGGCTAATTCAATGAAGAATATACTATATATGAGGAACTCTAGGAAGATGCTAGATATTTATTTTAAATGTTTTTTTAAATTACTCAAGTTGCATAATAAAAATCAAACAACATAAGCCTCAGATGTTCTGGCTACATAATTTTCAGCACCAAGGCAAAATAAATGATGTGGGAACCCGATATGGGGCGGGGAAGTCCATTCCCCCTTCATGAGATCTCTACTCCATCCCATGCAGACAAGTGACTCTGAAGGAACAGTGATCTCTATGCTAAAATGTGCTTTGTACAAAGGGATGGCAAGTCCTCATGAAGTCACCCATCACCTGTACCATGTTGCTGCCAGCATGGCATAGGGATGTCTGCCACCTTGCCCTGTCCCCAAACTCTGTAGGATGGGTGGTCTAATCCTCTCTGTAACCTCACCTGGGCCTGCTCCCATATCATTGGGGATGAAGTGTGATAGCAGAATGCAGATCTCTCCACAAACACATCACTGGATAGAGGTAGGGAAAGAAAGGCCAGGCAGACTGGAGCACCGGAAAGTGGAGAGAGCAGGCTCCTAGGAGCTCAGTGAAAGTGTTATTGTATAAGAACATACTGGGCTTCACTTAAAAGCATACATTTATAGATATTAACAATTTCCAGATTTTGACACAAGAGAATGAAACCCCACGGATGTGTTCCATCTGAACACAGGGTCGGTCGGCCCTTTGTGGTCACACTGCTCAGAAGCCCATGAAGCCTGCTTTGGTCATAGATTGTTTGCAGGCCTAAGATGTCAACACATGTGCCAAAATGATATAGTTTTTCTAGTGTTCGAGAACTAGATTTGCAGAACTAAGATCATATTCGCAGGAAGAGATAGTAATCCGAGTTCTATAATATCAGCAAGATTTATGGTTGTCACAAATATATGATAGGCATCCAATCCCTTTGGCTGACAGAGAATGAGTTGATTGAGCAAAATGCTTGTGAGCATAGGCCCTAAATTTGCTAGTAAGTACTTTCAGTTTATAAGTAATATCTCAGATTAGTTTTTGATAAAGTATAGAAACTAAAAGTATAATACTCGATTTCCTTGTTTTAATGCAAGAGTCAGTGAGTTAATGAGTGAAATGAGCTTTAAAAATTATGAGTAAAAAAGTGGCAAAAGCTCACTTTGGCAATTTTAAGGTAGTGTGCCCAGAGGCTTTGTACAGCTAAAGTACAAAGGTATGAAAGCTCATCTTGCTTATGGTTAAATTAGTCAACAAAAGGTAATATACCTCCAAACTAGGGAATGGCCTGTATTCCCAAATTAACAGTGATTTTTTTATATATGAAGAGTTACGATGCTTGCAAAGTATAATAGTGCCAATAAGTATTAAATGACCACCACAGCCAGTCCCAAACTAAACAGATCAAAAGAGAGGAGTATTTTTTCTAAGGTTTTCAGAAAGATGTTTGTAAGTCAACCTCATGTGATTATTTGTTCCAATGCTCTCTGTGTTTCCTGTAGCACTATAAGGAAACAAAGAGCTGAAAGGAAGGGTAAGAATAATGTTTCTTGATGTTGTTGAATTAAGTGGAGAGAAAATGGAAACTTTTAAAGTAAAAGATGCAATTTCATTAGTTTGGTACAGCTAAAGAAACTATTAAGTAATGATTCAAAATTCTGTCAAGCTTTTTAAAAGGAAATGTTTAACCCTGCCTTCCAGAGACTGTATTTGAACAATTCTAGGGGGTTAAATATTAAAAATAATGGCAATAAAATTTATGAAGAAGTTGTTATTAATGTAAAAAAATTTCTAGCCCTGGGTGGTGTGGCTCAGTGGATTGAGTGCCAGCCTGCAAACCAAATGGTCATTGGTTCGATTCCCAGTCAGGGAACGTGCTTGGGTTGCTGGCCAGGGCCCCATTAAGGGGCACATATGAAGCAGCCGCACATTGATGTTTCTCCCCTTCTCTTTCTCCCTCCTTTCCCTTTCTCTAAAGATAAATAAATAAAATATTTTTCTAAAAAAAAACTTCTAAGTTCTCATTTTAAAAAATTTCTGAGCCCATAATTTCTCCCAGTTGATTTTAAAAACACACACAAAATATGAGCACCTAAAGAAGGTATTTTCTTACTAAATCTAAGTCGACATTTAATTCATATATGGGGACATGTAATTCTGCTTGACAGGAAGAAAAGTGACCACGTGACATTTTAACATAATAACTTGAATATTTGAAAATTGTTTTTTACTTTCAAATTTTAGGTTTAAATGTTTTTTATTTATCATTTGCAATAACAGAATTACTATTTAAACCTTAAATTTTTAAACCCTTTTGCACAGTTGGTGGGAATACAGATTGTACAGCCACTGTGAAAAGCAGTATGGGATTAGTTTAAAACATTAAAAATAGACCTGCCTGATGATTCAGTAATTCTACTACAGGGAATTTATCCAAAGAAACCTGAAATTCTAATATGAAAGGATATATGCACCCTATGTTCATTGCACCATTATTTACAATAGCCAAAATTTGGAAATAGTCCAAATGTCGATCAGTAGATGAGTGGGCGGAATAGCTGTGGTATATTTACATAATGGAATATTACTTGGCCATAAAAAAGTTGAAAAGATTACCCTTTGCAATAGCAAGGATGGACCTGGAGAACATTATGCTAAGTGAAATAAGCCAATCAGAAAAAGACAATTACTATATGATTTTACTCATATGTAGAGTCTAATAAACAAAATGAACTATCAAGCAAAATACAGACTACATAAACTATTTTAATTTTCAAGAGCATAAATAATTTCTGATGTCACACCAATTTAGTGGATACAAAATCCATTGCAAATTATTTTATCTGAATATGTAATTTACCTGAAAAACATATGGATTGACTGATTGGCTCAAAGGAGGGAGTTGATAAAATTATAAGTTTAATGTGTTATGCAACAATAGGTAACTCATTATCTACTCAGGTAAATATAAAGTTTCATATTAAATATTTAGATCATTCTATGCTTATAAATTGATATTAAGGTTTTATATTAAATATTCAAATTGCTATGAATTTGAACCATACTTTTATGAAGTATATCAGAATATTGTTTTTAAATTGACAATAATAGCAGTCTGGTTCATTTTGTTATTGGTGAAGTTTCTTATACAGTCTAAAGAGAAAAGAGATAATTAAAAATTACAAAACAGAATCATAAAGTGTAATGATAGGCTTTTTCTCTTGTAAGAGATAGGGCACCATGTTGGAATTTCTATTGGCATTGGAACATGACTAATAATGTGAAGCTGAAATCAAGAATATTTTAGATGTGGAGAGGAATATGTGCTTGACAGAAAGATTGTGAAGACAGAAATAATTTGCAAAAGTTCCTCGCTTTTACTCTGTAAGCTATTGATGGTAGCTTCTTTTAAAGGAAATGCTATAAGTAAACCAAAGTTGGGGATATTTTGTTGTCTCAACCCCTTACTGCACTCATTAAATTATTATTAAATTTATTATTTTAAAAAGTGTACCTTTAATTTCCCAAATATACACGTGTATGAGGAAATTAAATCCAAGGCAAGCCTCTGGTTAAAAGAACGGTCTGGAAGTACTAAAAGGCATACTTGCATTTGATTGTGAAATCACTCTGAGGTTCTTCTAAATGACATACTCTTACACAAATGAAAGTTCAATTGTGGTTGAAGGCTTTCACTGAAAATTATTGTCTAATGATATGCCTCATCACCTATTATCACAAAGCCATATTCATAACTATTTACACTTGCCCTAGAAATCCGTTGAAGCTACCAAAAGCCTGAATTGTGTCTTTCTCATTCTTTTATGTGGACACTGACTTCTCAAATCAAACACACTATGAAAGAATTTTGGTTTGATTTTCAGCCACAGCTAAGAACTCTGGTATAATACCTGTTAAAAACTGAAAACATTTTTCTTCTCAATCTCCTTTGTCTATGTAATGTAATTTTAAAGATTTTGATAATATTAAAATTTAAAATTTAATTTGCTCTGAAATGCATTTATTTTAACCCAAAATGTTTCCTTTTCTTGAGTGTTAGGTAACCAACCATTACCAGAAAATATATAGACTGTAGAGTGGTCAAATTTTACTTGATTTATTCTCCTGAGGTCCACAAGTACAGAGTTTTTTCAGTAAGGGACATACGGCTTACATTATGTTTAAAAAATAACAATACTGTTATTTCCAAATTACATACCAAACACTTCTCTATATATTCCCTCCAAACTTCATGCCAGCTTGTGATTCAATGTGGTGACCTGAGAAACCAAAATCTCTTACTTAATTCCTGAACAAAGGTTCAAGAGGTGGGCATAAGTTGGTACAAAATATTAAGGTTCTACTGTCCAGAGAAGCCTGGCCCAATTAAGCAGTGTATCAGAACAGAGGGTGCAGTGATTTTTAGTCCATCTGCCTAGATGAGGTAGAAATAATCAATTTCTTTTTTTCACTACTGCTAAATCCACTCCCTGTGGTTCTGTTTCTGAGAGTATCTGATTTTTAAATGAGAGCTGAAAAAAATGTATACACATTCTAAAATGGAGGAATGAAAGTGAAAGACCTTCACCACACAAGAAAATTTTACAAAATTCTGGAATCCATGAAGATAATTGAAGAATATGGAGATGAAGCCAAGTTGAGCTGAAATACAAGTCTGTGCAGAGGACATGAGAGCAGAGGAGAAAGCTTGCTGCCCACCCCCTAAAAGATAATAATTTTGAGTTAAGAAACAAGAAGTATGATGAAAAACAGGAGTGAAACTGAGGCTAAAAGTAGGGTAATGAATGTTGAATTTTTTGTCCCCAATTCCACTCCATACACACACATACACACACACAGAGCTGCTGACTGCCAGAGAGCCAGAAATATTTTCATGAAGAGGAAAGTAAAACCATACAACCAGCCAACCAAAAAAACCTTAAATTACGAGAATTGTAGTAATTGAATAAACTGAAAGGGACTGGAAAAACCAGTGGGTTTTGAATTCTGCAGATCAGAACCTCCATCAGTGTGGCATTTCCAGAATGCTACATAGTGCTCAATGAACTGTCAAAGCTTTCCAATCTATACACTGTGCTCATAAGCATCATAACTCCCATGCAATTTGCTTTCCACTATTTGTAAAACTGCCTAAGCAAGAATTACATGACTGGAAGAAAGCCTATAGAATAAAAGAGAAAGAACTAGATCAATAGTAAAAATCATATCAGAGTTAATAAAGTTATTTCCAGAAACATGTAATAAACACTGTATTAATCTCTGCATTAATAAGAATATTATCTTCAAATATGTGGTTTTGAAATTATAGAAATGGATGTAAAGTTATTTGACAGTTGCTCATGTTTCTCCTTTTGACTTTGCGTTTTTCTAAAGAACACTCATCAAAGAATGGCAAGGTTTTGAAGAAGAAAATATAAGACTCAGGAGTCAGAACTGGGGCATAGCTCTTCTAATTAGGTATACCCACAACAGCATGTTTGGAAATGCTTGTGAGCATTAAAGAACAGGGCTCTTTAGACCTCTGTATATTATGTGCATAACAAGTTACTGTAGACTACACACCTGTCTAATATATTTATATCTCCAAGGTTTAGCACAGTGACTATCATACTTCATATAGTCACTATTATTCCCATAAAGATTATTTGCCATTATAGTATAAAGAAGAAAAGACAGATTTAAAATATACTAGCCTAATAATCAAAATGTAAATAATCCCTAAATAATACTACATTGAAGCAGACACTGTACTTTTCCCTGTGAAAGTATATACATTAGAACTCAAAACAGATATTTTCTTTAGTAAGAAATTTGCTCATTTCTGCAGCAAACTTTGACTCGCTCATCTCATTAGCCTGAGATGCAGTCTTTAGTTAGTGACACATCTCTATCACCAAATAAGACAGCATATGCCACTTCAGTGTAATGTGAAAATGCCATTATCTCTTCTTCCTACTGATATTTGCACAAGCTGCTTCTGTTGGGCACATTACCTTTTCCAGTCCTTCATTCTTCACCCATCTGTCCCCAGCCACTCTCTATCCCTTTAGCCTGGCTAACTACCAGTTACCATTTATATTTAATCTTAGATGTGAACTTCCTTAGAAAACTTCCTATGGTCTAGGTGATCATACAAAACTCATAGCACTTACACCATTTCAGTAGCTTTATTTCTGATAAAATTACTACACTGCTCTAAAGGCTCCCGTGAGTCAGTGGCATGACTATATCACTGATGATGCATTTTGAGTATCTAGCACAATAGTTGCCATAAAGTAGGAGCTTAATAAATATATGCTTAATTGAAATGGATGTTTTCATTATATTTCACATACTAACAAAAAATTTCCTACCATTTAATTGCATGTTAGCAAGTGTATATATTATTGTCAATAGGAATTGGAAAGTGAACAGATGAGATGGTTTTTACTGAGTAGTGTTTTGCATGGGCACAGAATTGGCAACTTGACTGTGACTCTTCTTCGTGAATATACACAAAGTAATGCCAATGCACAGATGATCAATTATTTCTGTGGTTCTGACTATCAGTACAGATTGCTGATGCTAAACCCATAATGCAGCATAATGCACTGATAAATAAGACAGACATTCTATTGACCACACTAATATCTAATTCTACCAGACATTAACATGTTGCCTGCATTTACAGGATATTTATTAAGTTTTTGAGAATTTATTTATGAAATATTGCTGTAAGTTTTTTATAAGCCATCCCCTTTTAATTTATTAAGCAATGAAAACCAGTGTTTACACAACTTTACAGAATGATAGCTATGAGATTTCCACTACATACAGCCATACAAACTTGTACCTGTTTTTTGAATCACCTACTTTATATCAGACTAAAAAGCCAGACAGAGTCTGGACAGCTATTTAAAGGGATTAATGACCCACTTTTTATTTGGAGATCTCAAGACAAAGATTACGTATCTTGAGATTTAACTTTCTGCACTAAGGCCACTGCATGAAATATTCACAGAACCTCTTTTTCTTACCGGTGAAAACAAAAAAACAAAAAACAAAAAACAAAGAAAAACATAATCTCACCCAAGGAGTTTTGGGTGGAACTAAATCGGAAAAAGCAGAGAGAGCACACAAAATAATTCAAAGATAAATTAACTCCCCAAGGTCAACTATTTCATTGCAAACATCTTAGGCAGTTGGTTGTGTAAGAAAAATGAGCTTAACTGATAGGTCCATGTGAGGAAAAGATGGTTTTTATCTAACGATTTACAGATGCAGAGGTCAATAGCACTGAGTGCAAACCAAATTATTATTCATCACTCAAGCATCATTTTCTCTTCTCATACACACCTACATCTTTACCTGTGTCCTCGAGCAAAGGTAACACCCACATCCCCCCAAAACCAGTCAAATCCACAAAACCAGCTAAGATTTTGTTTACTTCTCCTAGAACCTAAGACAATTGAAAATAATATAAAATGCTTTATCTGTACTCATCCAACAATCCTACAAAGGTTATTTGTAGGAGACCAGTTTGTTTTGGTCTGACAAATATAAATCAACTCTGTATAGAAAATCTACAGAAGCAAAGTGGTGGGCAGACTTTCAAGCCGAGTTTTCCCGTGGGAATCGGGCCTAGAAAATGGATATAGACTGTCATGGCTTGCTCTTGCTAAAACTCCATCACTCTGGTCTAAAACAACAAATGTGTATTGTCTGTCTTCAAGGTAATTTCCAAAACCTGTATAAACTTTCCCAAAGACAGAGCTAATCAGCTCATTTGCCATTCCCCTCTGCATGTTATTTTCATTTCCTTGATTGTACCTAAAATGTAGTTAATAAATCTTTCTCTGATGTAAGACCAGAGGAAAACAATAAAAGCCTGTCTATGCAAGGGTCAGCACGCTCTCCTCTTGAGAGAGTGGCCATGCCGTTCCCTTTTTCTCCACAGGATTGTTGTCACCTGTGCATTCATTCTCATCATCAGCCACAACAGGCGACTCTGCTGGCTGGATTCTGCCACAGTTATTCATTTTACAATTTTTTATTATAAAGTGTGATAGATAAAGTGATGTAAATGTTAATGTTACTTAGTGGAAAACCCAAATCTTTCTATGATTCTAAAACATTTTCCCTGAAAGATTTCTTATTGAGTTTTCAGTTACAGAAATATATGTATTATTCCCTTATGTATTTCAAAAAACATTAATTTAAAAGCCTTGTATAAGTCTGACAGAAATTTTCAGATTCTTACTACTTTTTACTTCATAACACTTTTTTGATATTTTGCTTGTGATGTTCTATAGGCACATCATGAGCTGATTAGCACGTTCAGCAGTTCCTGTTTCTCTGTAGTTAAAAAGCTTAATAACACTGAGCATTTTATAGTTATGTAAAAATTTTGAAAATTTATACACATGGAGATTTACATTTAAGTAAAAAATTACCATTTGCTTTGACATGACAATCTGAGCCTCCTTGTCATCTGATAAACTGTCTGGCTCATTAGCTATAATAACTGAAATACAAATTTTAATCCTAGTCCATATTGTTATCATACTCATTGTCAGTAATTCCTGACAATGAAAATTTGAAAGAAAATTTGAAACTACTTACAAAATTTAAGTCAAAACACTTTTCTCTATTGGATTTCCACATAAGAGGATATCAATTCATACAGGGAACTTTGACATGTTTACATATCATTTTCTAATGTATAAACAAATGTTTATAAACATTTTACACTTCTGAGAAATTTTAAAAATCCTACGTTAAGAATCTGCTCTTAGTAGTTATTGCAAAGTAGATGAAATGATAAAGGCCAGGAAACAGTTTAACCACAGAGCATTCACTTTGTCTAGTTCCCACTGGACAAAATCCTTTTGAGGTGGTTGGCTCTATAGCCACTTTGTTTACTATGTTTGTAATTTGAAAATAAATGTAACCATTTAAAGTCTCTTTGGTATTCTTTGTTTACTTGGACAAACCAAGAAGTAGCAACAAAAATAAATAACGACTTATATGCCCAAAGCCAAAAATAGCTTGGTCATTTGTAGAATTAATAAAGGGAAAAGTTGCTTTTCATTTCCACTTTTTTGGTTTTTATAGAATCCTCTTTACCTCAAGAAGTAAAGCTCAGTGAGTGGATGATTGGGTTCTGCCTTCCCTTCAACTGTTTTAATTAGGCCTTTATGAAAACCATTGCATTATATCTGAATAAATTGTATTATTATTTTTATGAATTACATTGGAAGTAACTCAGACAAAATGCACCATGAGTATAAAGCACATATAACTTAACAAAAATGCCACAATCATATAAGCAATTTAATAATAGATCTTAGGATTTGTGTTGTTCTCATATAATCATATTGAGAAAAAAACTTTTAAAAATATTTTCCAGCCTTAAAATACTCCCCAAAATATTAAAAATTGTGTTTATTTATTTTCTTCCTTTCTTCTTGGGAAGTAAATTAGCATTTTTTTCAGAAAGCTGTTACTGGGATACATAACTAGCTAGTAACCGGGAAATAACTGCAATTAACACCTACTCTATCACAGACACCAAGTGTGGTCATCACTATCATCACTCCTCTGCCACCCCTTGGACCACTCAGTCAACTCCCAACTGTATGGTCCATTAGATACTCACATCTCTCTGTGTAAGGGCTTGTTTTCTGGAACCATAGAGGTATTCTGCCCACCCAGGAAATTGGGAGTTGTCAGGAAATTAACACCTTCCCTAACAGCCCTCAGTTAATGACTAACAGAATTCTGTGTACAGAGAACCTCAGTCCCCTGCACCTGGGGGTGGGCTAATGCTGAAGCATGCGTTAGAGTTGTGCCTGAGAGGAAACTCAGTCACCCACCGGGGATAGCGAGCTTCATGATGTGTGCTCTATCAATGCCTTTAATATCTCAATATTTCTATTGGGCTAGCCCTATTTTCTGGGATTAACTCTCAAATAAACTGCTTACATCTGAATCCATATGTGAGCGTGTGCTTCTAGGAGACCCCACGCTAAGACACCTTGCCAGTGTTTTTCCAATAAATGTTGGATTATTTAACCATCACAAACCAGCCTGAATGAGATTTTACAAAGACCACCTCATAGTAGTGTACTTATAGTTGAATCAAAATAACACTTAGGAAACAGTAAAATCATGAATATGACTTCTGTTAGTAATCATGAGGAGAATGCAAATAAACAGGAGCATATTCTCAATGGAGCTGATTATATCTAATCTGGATGGTCAAGGATGGTAATGATCAATAAGTTTATACCACCTAGGTACTCACAGAAAAAGTTTAACAAGTACATAATATTTTGATTTATTTAATTTGAGAAAATCCATATTGACAGGACTCAAAAACAAACAAAGAAAAGTGAATGGAACTTTAACTTTTCAAAAAAAAACTTTTGTGCATTTCTTGGTAACAAAACCACTGGCTGAGTAGCAGTTGGGGTGAGTGTGAGGTGTGAGCCAAGCCTGAACCCACGATGCAGCTGGCTCCCACTTCCTACTAGCCAGTCAGCACATACCCTATTGGTGGCCATGAGATTATAACCATGAACATGAAAACCTGGCCATCTCAGAAAACGTATGATCAACTTGGGAGAGAAAGAGAACAAGCCTTCACATAAATATATTTGTCCTTATCACCCTTTTGTTTAGTTTCTTTTTTAGTTTCTTATTAATATTTGGAGAATACTTCTTATTCAACTTGGCAGTGAGGTCCTAAAATGCAGACCAATATTAATGAGGATTAGAGGAAAGAAAATAAATTGTATCTAAATGAGAGACTTGCTAGGGCAAACAGTTCTTCTATTATACTCCAATAAAGTATCATTTGTTACCATACTAAGCAATATGACTTAGTTTATATATCTTGTTTTACTTAGTGGGTCTCACTGGGACAGATGCTTCTTTTCTAATTTTTAATTTTTTTAAGTATTTCAAATTGGGTAAAATCAAACATAGAAATACCCAAGTTTTCATTAGATTCAATGCAAAAGTTTTAATATTGTTTTTCTATAGAAATAGTGTTCCCAGAGGTAGAGCATCAGTGTAGCCTGCAAATGCCTATTTATCTCATATATTTAAAGTATGTTACTCTATGAACATCACCTATAATAGTTTTCTCAGACTTGAGTAATATATAAAAAGATTTAAGGAAAATTCCTTCACACTCCCAGGACTGCTCTAAAATAGGTTTTATTTTTAAATATTTTATTTATTTTTAGATAAAGTGGAAGGGAGAAAAACAGAGGAGATAAATATCTATCAGCTGTCTCTTGCATGCCCCCAACTGGGGACATGGTCTGCAACAAAGACATGTGTCCTGACTGGGAATTGAACCAGAGACCTTTCTGTTTTCAGGCCAGCACTTGATCCACTGAGCCACACCAGCCAGGGCTAAAATTATTATTGAAAAAGAGTGAAAGAATGTATTTTAGTCCATTATTGAACTCCTAATTTCTAGGCCAGTTTTTAAAACCTTGTGCTAAAACATTGTTTATGTGGGGAAATGCATTCTAAATCTAAAGCCCAATTACTGGAATTGATTTGTCCTACATCAATGACTCAGGTTCGACCTGGGAAAAGTCACAACACTGGAATTTGTCCCCCAGTGAATTGCTGTATCTGCAGAATCCAAGAGTTCTCTTAGTCATCTTTTCCTAGTCAATGCCACTCCAAGTTAGGGAACAGGCACCAGAGATAAGGTACTTCGAGGATGATTTCCTATGGAGTAGGACCATAAATTGTGCATAATTGTACATTTGTAGGTTATGTACTTCCTATTCTGGAATCAAATAACCATGAAGATTTAGGGAGAGGATGGGTCTTAAATTATAATCTTAGTCTCTGATTTTAGGTCAATAAAAGTCCAAGCCATTCAGTGTAAGTACATATCTATTCTCATCAAAAAAAGATAAGCTCCCAGAGAGATGAGGGGAGGGAATTTCAGGGGAAACAGGGGAGGGATTTAGAGGAACATATATAAAGGATACATGGACAACAACTGAGAAGGGTGGAAATGGGAGGGAGCGGGGAACACAGAGGGTGAGATGGGATGGGAGTAATAGACAGAAAACTGTACTTGAAAAATAATTACATAAATTTTAAAAAAAGATAAGCTCTAAACGCCATGGTCTCCAAAAACATGAGAAAAAGCAAAGGAAC
Source organism: Sturnira hondurensis (assembly GCF_014824575.4). Classification (NCBI taxonomy): domain Eukaryota; kingdom Metazoa; phylum Chordata; class Mammalia; order Chiroptera; family Phyllostomidae; genus Sturnira; species Sturnira hondurensis. The sequence continues at coordinate 672,362 of NW_028088106.1, read as the reverse complement.
TGTTTTTAAAAGTTTTAAGGGAGGATGAGACAAAATAAAATAAAAGGAACAGGTAACTAATGCTAGCACTCAATTGCGAAAACAAGCATGTGGGTTACTTGGGGCTGATACTGTCTCATCAAGTAGGACAGAGTCAGCAACATCTAATTTTTGCACCAAGTGAATCAGAATAATACGTGAGCTGAATTTTTCTTAGGATCTGAAAATGAGTCTAAACAGAAATATGTAACAAGTTCAACTCAATCTTCTACTTCCAGCCCCATATTAACACACAAAGAATTATCTCTCTCCTTCTTTTTGTCTTTCTATCATTCCACCTCTCTTCCTCCACCCCTCCATCCCTCTATCTCTTTATGGCATGTTTTCTCTCTTTATATACATATTTTTTCACACACACATACTATATATATATATATATATATATATATATATATATATATATAATTATATATATAGTGTGTATATATATATATAAATTGCATATATATACAATTTAATTTATTTTGTGCCACATAAGAAATAGTGAATATAGGTAACTGTTCCATGTGGTATGGGGAATGTAGCCCAGCCCCCACTCAGAAAGGTCAGTGGGGAGTGAGGTCTGGCATATAGGACCCATGCCCAGGAATAGGTTCTTCCATGGGGAATCAGGCCTGCATTGTAATTAGGCTGTTGTGAGAATTGCTTTTGCTAATACTCTCTCACTGTGGATTGAGGCAGAAATGTTTACTGCATATCTTTAAAGTAACTTCCTAAAGTCTGTGCTAAACCTCCCAAGTATGGAGTGTAACCAGTTCAATCACTTTTCCCCTTGATCTGTAACATCCTTCTTTTTGAAGTAATTAGCAACATTCTTCCCTTTGTTATTTGTAAAAGGTAATCACCTACAATGAACCTGTGCATTGTAAATGAGGACCATCCTCACTGAGAGAGTGGTCATGCCATCCCTTTTTCTCCACAGAACTTCTGTAATCTGTGTGAATTTGTCCATAGCAGCCATAATGCACAGACCCTGTGGGCTGGGGTCTGAATCTAATGCACATACATCTTAAAGTACCATCAGAGAGTCTGACTGGTACTTTCTGAAATAGAAAACTGTTCATTGTAAAGAAAGAAACCATTTGTTAAAAATACCCAGACTTACTCCATAAATATTATAATTTAGCTTAGATTGTCCAACATTCACCTAGATATTAAAACAAACCTGCATATATTTCAAAAACTATACCCAAACAAGGCTTTCATTTGTTTATTAGCTGTATGTGCAAAAGGATCACACACACACACACACACAAGCATATTCATGTACATGAAATGACAGTCTGACAGTAATCATGGTAAAAAGTTGGGATATCAGAGATGACATCTGATTCAAATGATCATCTTATCAGGGCCAAATATCCCATGTTCTATACAGTTTCAAATAAACTCAATAAAAAACACACAGTCAATACAGGCATTTAGGGTTAAACCATTAGCTTTATTGCTTGATTTTTCCCTTTTGTTTCCACATGACACAAGTCAAATTCCTTCTGTTTTGGGATTTTCTGCTCAAACTCTGGCTTTTACCTCATTCAAACAAAACCTCAATATGCTGTCTGGCACTCCATTGTCTCTTGAATTTCTCCATGCCTCCCTTAATGGTTGCTGGGAAGCAATGGAGCTGGTTATAGGCATGGACTCCTCCTTTGGAAGGATGCCAAGAGCTACAAGGGGCTCCAGACAGGTAGTGAAACAGAGTGCAGCATCACCCCAGTACCATATAAGCACATCAGAAGTCTTTGAGAATGGCTGAAGCTCATCCCAGTCATGTCATTGACTCATGGGCTAGAACATCAGATTTAATATGGTTTTAAGGTGGTAAATTCTCCTGATTAAAAGCCAGTGATCAATCTGACACATTGTTAATTGAAAAAGATTAATTATACCAGGAATCAGAAAATGAGAATGAAACCAATCCAAGTTCACATGGGATCGATAATGTATGTATTCTTCACATGGAAAGTGCTTCAGGGGCTGCGTTATCTCTGTCTGCCTGTCAAACCACATACGAAAGCCTCCTACATCTAAGGGCAATGAGCAAAACAGCAGGCAACAACACATAAAAAGCACCAGCAGGAAGTATATTTGTTGTTGCAGAAAGTGTAACATCCATATTACCAGGAGATATTACCTGAATGTCATCACTATAAAGCCCTTTCCATTTGACATAATTTGTTACAAAATTAATGGGATTGTGATAACAATAACCAGGTGAGGCACAGTGTGGAAGATGTGCAACCCTGTCACTCCAAAATGAAAATAATTTATTGCCTTGGTGCAGGCTGTTCAAATAATGGTTGAAGTCCACTGTCTGACTGCATTATTATCAGGCCACAGCCATCCACACAGAAATGCATTAGCCAAATTGTTCTCCATCACTAAAATGTGTGTTCATGATTTATGAGAGCTGAATAAATTACTCAGAAAGAATCACCTTCTCAAAAATGTTTAATGTTAATATATGTAGGGGTGATAGTAGAGAGATACTATTTCTCTGAAATCTAAAGAGACAAGCTAATAAAAAGCTTTCATCTGGCTTTGAGACTGCTTGTACATTGATGAAAATGGCTAGTTAAATCACAGTTTTAATGAAGATTTAGTTCCCAAAGTCTGTCTTTTCACAAAACATAACAATTTCTAAGACATCAAAAGTGCCTTGTCATATGACATATGCTGTTTGAAATACTTTTTTATTACACTCAGCAGAAAAGTAAATAGACTATTTAAATAAACTTCATGCAATTGGAATCACACACCTGCCTCTTTGCTTACTTTTCTATTAGAAGCAATGGCTAAATTTATAAATGAGAGCTGAGCATCAAGCACTCTACAAACACTATGTGCCTCTGGGAGTCAGGGAGAGCCGGCTTTTGAAATATTTTCCATTACAACACTCCTTTACTATTTTACATTGGACTTGTCTTCCCACTTCTGGAAAATAACAGGCAAATAATCTACTTTGTAGATTTAGGCTTCCTTAAATTTACTTTTTTTTCCTTTTCTTATTTGTACATTTTTTTGTTTTTGTTTTTGGAAAACCGCAGGTAAACATAACAGAAAAGTTCTTTCTTTATAATAAAAATAGAGAATATTATCAAATATGACACTGGACTTTGGAAATGGATTTTATTTCTAAGAATACCTCAGTTTTGCCCTGATGCACTGTCACTATCTGGCCACCCCCTGATTTTTCATTGACAACTCCCTGCACTTTAAGAGAAATCTCTACCCGCTGACTGTGCAGTCAAATGTCTCACTGGGCTGAGAGGTATAAAATACATACAAGCTGAGATGCTTCTGTGACAATATTTGAGCAAATGAACATGCTCCCTGGAACTACAGGGGGTGATTATTTTTTTTATTCTCATGACATACAGTTTGCAGTCTCAAGTTTCATAATACTAGTGACTGATGATTTAGAAAACCTCAAATTAGCTAGGAGAATTATATGCATTAAAAAAATGGTCCTTCAAATTCAACAAAAAAAGTAGCCTGTATGCTGCATGGACTGTCTGCAAATCAAATAAGTAGAATTAATTTGGAAGAAAGGCTATAATTATTCAGACAAAAATATAAAAATGATCATTGAAAGAGAGTTATATAGTCAAACATAATCTAATTTCTAAAAATGTTCATGACTCATTTTTAGGTAAAAATTAGCCATTTTGTGATCCTTCTAGTTATGAAATGTATGTGTCTCAAAAGTTGTGTGTGAACCATCATTTTTCTAAATAAAACCTTGCCTTTAAAATAACAGAAATAATATACTAAGTTACTATTTCATCTTGCATAAAATAATTGTAGGCCTAAAGCAATTTTATACAAAGATTACCTCAATTACTCATCATGCGAAACCTGCAACCTTCAGAATGATCATTTCTATTTCTTCAGCCATAGAACTATTTCTATTCACTAAACCAATTGCTGAAATACAATTTATTTTGTAAATTAAAGATTCTTTTTAAAAATATTTTATTTATTTATCTTTAGAGAGGAAGGGAAGGAGAGAAGGAGAGAAATATCAATGTATGGTTGCCTCTCCTGAGTCCCCTGCTGGGAACTGGCCTGCAACCCAGGCATGTGCCCTGACTGGGAATCGAACCATGATCCTTTGCTTCACAGGCCCGCGCTCAATCCACTGAGCTATACCAGCCAGGGCTAAACTTTTACATTTTTAAATAACATTTTTCATTAATCCTTTCCATAATAATCTTTTCAAACTAAGTGAATTTGAGTGTTCCCTCTGTTTCTTTTTGGGAATCACCCAGGCCCAGAACAAAAAAGCTAGGATATTTCAAACTGACTTTAAAAGTAGAAAGGTTTAGCTGTGTCTTACTGCATAACTGGGAGTTCTCCATATTAAATTTTATATAGATTAAAATATTTAGTAAAGTATAAGGCATAAAATATGCTATTTTGAAGTTGAAATTTGTATTATTAAAACATTGTAGTAACTTCAGCAATAATTTAGGACATAGATCAAGACAAAATTTTTCACGGCATAAAACTCTATCATGGACATTGTTTAGAATTGCTAGCACAAATGGATAACACAAATGCTTTTATCTAGTCACATTACTTTTAAAGTTTCCTACAGATTAGCCTTTCTTTATTGCATGCCATTGGAGCTGACTGCTCTCACTGTCTATCCTTGTAAACCAATAGAGTTTTTATTCTTCAATAGTGACAGTATAAACAAAAACAAAAGTTCCTAGTTAGAGCAATCTATAAATCATTCTTATTACTTTAATGACACATTTAAGGTAAAATCAGAGAATCTTATACATACTCTTTAGTTAATCCTCAAATGACCCTTTTGTATTTTAGAAAGATCTGTGATAGCAGTATTATTGGGGGTCAAGAGAGAATCTAGGGAGATGAGCTAGAAGTTTATTTAGGTAGTCCAGACAATGCACAATGGTAGTTTGGTCTATGATTGTAGAAGTGAAGATATTGAAAAGTGGTCAGATCAGAAATGTATTATAGAGATACAGCAAGAAGCCCCTTTTTTTTTCTTTTAATTTTTATTTATTTATTTATTTATTTGTTTATTTATTTTTATACAGAGGGGAAGGGAGAGAAGAAGAGAGGGAGAGAAACATCAATGTGCGGTTGCCTCTTGAGCTCCCCACACTGGGGAACCTGCAACCCAGGCATGTGCCCTGACTGGGAATTGAACCAGTGACCCTCTGCTTCGCAGTCTGGTGCTCAATCCATACCACCCAGGGCAAGAAGTCCCCTCTGATAGCAAGAATGTAGGTCAGAAGAGGAAGGAAGAATCAGGAATGCACATTGGACGTTATCCTGCAGAGCTGGACATTGGATCTCTACTTTCTAAAATGAGAAGGACTTGTGAAAAAAGTAATATTTGGGGCTTAGGTATCTAAATTTGGGGGGGATATGTTAGTTTTGGAAGTCTGTTTCTTAGAGAAGTGGAGACCTCGGCAGAACAGAGGGTATTGAGTCTGACTCTAAGAAATAAGGTCCAGACTCCATATATGAATTTGAGAATCATCAATGTCTGAGATATAGAACTGTATACTAAAGTTATTACCATGGAGAGAATAAAATAAAAGAAAGCATTATTGAAGTTTGGGGATGCCCAGCTTACTTGAACATATAGAAATGTTGTGTGTGTTGAAGCAACCCAGATAAGATTAAAGAACTAAAAACAGAATTTCCAATTAGATAGATGATAGAGTATATACAGATTGATGGTAGACGATGATAGATAGATAGATAGATAGATAGATAGATAGATAGATAGTGATAGATAATAGATGACAGAAAAGCAGGTCAGTTTCATGCCATGGAAGTTTAGAAAACAAAAAGTTTCAAGAAAGAGGATGTCATCAATTTTAATTGTTGCTAATAAGATATCCAAGAAGATGGGCCCTGCATGTGTAGCTCAGTTGGTTATAGAATCATCCTGACACACTAAAGTTGCAGGTTTGATCCCAGTCAGGGCACATATAAGTAACCAATGGGTGCAAAAATAAGTGATTGATTCCTCTCTCTTTCTCAAAAGGAGAAATTGAGAATAAATTGATCAATTTATTGATCAATCATAAATTGATTCCTCTCTCTCAAAAAATAAAAAGGTACCCAAGAAGACAAGGATAGAGACCTGACCACCAACTTGGAAAAACTGTGGGTTATTTTCTATGATACTTTTTAGTGAATTTGTTGATCTGGAGCCCAATTAGAGTAAGTTAAGGAGATAGTGGGAAGTGAAGAAAAAATCCATAGAGTATAGACAATGCATGTATGTATAAGTAGAAGTGAAGAAAAATGGGAGTCATGAAGAAAAGAATAAATTATTTTCTTTTAAGATAGATAATTATGGTTGCTTTGCCAAAATAAAGAATGCCACAGTGAGTTAAGAACTGAAGAATTGATGCTTAGAACATAAAGACAATACTTGCCTGAGTGAAACCCTTTAGAGTAGGGAGAATATAAGATGCAGGATATCCAGGCTGCCCACAAGGGCAACTTCTTTAACTATAATGGTTGAAAAGGCCCAGCATGTGAGTGTAAAAACTGCAGGAAGGTAGGAAGACATGAGAGAGTTAACCTAAAAAATGCAAAGGTGATTTTACTGAAACAATATGGTAGGAATACCTAGCACATTGATGGTTCATTTGGGATCTGTTGCTATAAATATGTAGTCAGCCCAGTCAGCAAGCTTATACACATTTTTTAAAGTAGCTGTCAGTGGCTTGGTACAGGCAAAATATAAGACAATTGTCAGGTGAAGTTTCTAACAGATGGGGAGATAGGAGAGAAAATTAAAGCTCTGGGAAGTGAACGTGGATAGTGATCAACAAAGGAATCTAAGGCTGGATAAGTAGAAAAGTCTGATGTGAGGGGGAAAGCAAGGTAGCATGAGAGAATATAGGAGGCTTCCATGTGTCACTCAAGGTGCATTTATTTATTTTATTCCTATAATCATCCTAAAGGTGGAACAAATAAATATTTGGGTGTAATATGAGTATATGAATCTGTGTATGGATACATCATTAAGAGGACCAGATAAGAAGGGAAGAAAAGAAAGTGAGGGAAGCAGGGAAAGAGGTTAAAAGAGAAGTGGATTTATTTGAAGGAGACAACTCGCCAGTAACCAAAATAAAAGAGCAATAATTAGACATTCCAAGCTTTTTACTCAACTACTACTTAATGCAAATTCTCGGGTAAAAGATAAATAGCACAAAATTATATTTCTATATTTAAAAATATATGCATTCAATAAAATATAATAGTAATACTCACCAAATAATCAAATGAGCTCTGTTTAAATAATAAAGTTATATTCAATTTTCTAATCTATCATAAAATGTTTCCTAAATATTATTTTTCTAATAAAGTTTTAGATATGTTAGAAATGCTAATACCATAAATTTTGCAGCTATATAAAATTGAAGAGTATAGTTCTCATAATTTATTTGTAAATGAATTTTCAAAGAACTTTTATTGCATACATTTATATTTAATATGACAATATTATACAAACAATAGAGTGGCTTTGAGTTTTAAAGTTTGGGAAATTGCAGCACTTCAAAAACATTTTGTTTTCCACCAAATTATGTATGAATGTGGGAGGCTGCACTGATGATTCTTGTGTCTCATTGTACAAACATATAATTAGGGCATATTTCTTTCTCCAGATCAGGCAAACCTGGCTTTAAATTTCCACTCCCTTGACATTCTATTTGTGCCAATATCTTAAAGTCTCATTTTCCTCATTATGGTAGTAGCAGTACACTATTCCTGTGCTCATTAGGTTGTGGGAGAACTAAATGAGATGTCGATCATAAAGCTTTTATCCCAACCACTAGAGCATCCTGAAACATCAATTAGTGGCAGGTACTCCAACCTCAGAAATGTGGCTTTGAAGGAAACCATAGCTGTTATTCTTTTCTTAACTATGAAAGGAATACATCAAAAACAATAAGAATAGGATATACAGCTCTAGAACATTTTGAAAAGAAATGGAAGTTTAAATAAAATAATCACATAAGATGGATGATATTATGGTAGTTTTGCTGAAACAAAGAGTGCTACAGAGAGTTAGTAATTCACTTAGAAGATAAAGAGAATAATTCATTGGTGGAATTATTGCCAAATGTCATTGTGCTATAAGACCTTCCTGTCAAAAGAGAGACAAAACTTTTTCTTTTTTCCTTCTCTCATTTTAGCAAATGTTAAGCATTTTTTAGAACTACTAAATAGCAAGGAAATGAATGATTACTTAATAACTAGTGCTGGGCCACTTGTTTACCTAACACAGAAAACAAACAAGAAACATTTAATTAACTGTTAAATGCTGGAAGCAACCTAAGTGCTCATCAGTAAATGAATGGATCAAAAAACTGTGGCATTCTTACATAATGGAATACTATGAAGCAGAAAGAAAGAACTTCTACCCTTCATGATAGCATGGATGGACTGGAGAGCATTATGCTAAGTGAAATAAGCCAGGTCGTGAAAGACAAACACCATATGATCTCATCTATAAGTGGACTTTAATCAACAAAATAAATGAGCAAGCAAAATATAACCAGAGACGTTGAAATAAATAACAAACTGACAGTAAACAGTGGGGTGGGGAGAGGGATAACGGGGGAAAGAACAGAAAAGTTCATCAAGGAACAAGCATAAGGACCCATGGATAAAACCAAAGGTAGGACTGAGGGTAGGAGATAGGGGTGAGTAGGGCAGAAGAGGGTGGTGAGAGGAAAGTGGAAACAACTATACTTGAACAACAATTTTAAAAAGTATATAAAAATACACTTTATTTTATTTATTTTTTATTTTTAAATACATTTTAAAATGATAGAGTCTCCATAACAGATGTGTATTCTTGGAAATGTTTAAAGAAATTGCTTCTTATAATATATGATTATATTCATTTAATATTCAAAACCAGACAGAACTTGTCTGGGCTATTGTAGAAGGGTAACAATTATCTCTTCTTGGGGAGTAGTGTTTGGAAAGGGACTTAACGGGGCTACTGAGGTGTTAATAGTATCTTGTGTTTTTCATTTTTAATCTCAAATATTTTTTCAATTAAAGGTGACACAATATCATATTAGTTCCAGGTGTCTAATCCAGTGATTAGACATTTATGTAACTTAGGAAGTGATCACCCCAATAAATCTAGTACCAATCCAATACCATACATAGCTATTACAATAGCATTAACTACATTCCCTGTGCTGTACTTTACATCCACATGACTACTGTGTAACTGCTAATGTGTACTTGTTAATCCCTTGACCTTTTTTCCCCACCCCTCCAAACCATCCCTTTTGGCAACCATCAAATTGCCCTCTGTATCTGAGTCTGTTTCTGTTCTGCTTATTTGTTTATTTTATTTTAGATTCCATATATAAGTGAAAACATATGGCATTTGTCTTCCTCTGTCTGACTTATTTCAGTCAGTGCCATACCCTCTAGGTTCATCACGTCATTGCAATAAGATTTCACTTTTTCATGGCCGTGTTATATTCCATTTTACATATACAACACTCCATCTTTATCCGTTCTTCCACTGATGGACACTTAGCTTGCTTCTCTATCTTGGCTGTTGTAAATAATGCTACAATGAACACAGGGATACATACAGTCTTTCAAATTAGTGTTTTGGGTTTTTGAATACCCAGAAGTTGAATTTCTGAGTACTTCTTTGTGTCTAGTTATATAGCCTTTGTTTTAAAGTCTATTTTTTTTCATTTAAGTATTACTACCCCACCTTTTTTTTTCATTTTAATTTTTATGAAATATCTTTTACCATCTCTTTCAGTCTCTGTGTGTCCTTCAATCAGAAGTGAGTCTCTTACAGACAGCATATGAAAAGGTTTTGTTTTATTATTCGTTAATCCTCCATATGTCTTATAATTTTAGGGTTTAATCCATTTGCATTTAAAGTATTTGTTGATAAATATGCATTCATTGCCATTTATTATTAATATGTTTTATCTTTTTTCTTCTTCTTAAAGAACACCCTTTAAAATTTCCTGTAATACTGGTTGAGTGCTGATGAAAAATCTCTGTAGTTTTTTGGTTTTTTTTTGTTTTGTTTGCCTGGGAGACTCATCAATTTTAAATGATAGCCTTGCAGGGTAATGTAGTATTGGGAGTAGCTCCTTTCCATAGTTCTGAATACTTCATGCCAATCTCTTCTGGTTTGAAATGTTTCTGCTGAGAAATCGGCTGACAGTACTATGGGAGCCCTCTTATAAGTAACTGCATTTCCCTTGCTGTTTTTAAGATTCTTTGTCTATAACCTTTGGCATTTTAACTATGATTTATCTTGGTGTGGATCTCTTTGGTTCATCTTGATTGCGGGTCTCTGCCTTTGTTGGACTTGTATGTCTATTCCTTTCAGTAGATTAGGAAACTTTTTGGTTGTTATTTTTCACAAAGGTCTTCAATTCCTTGTTTTCCCTCTTCTCCTTCTGGTATTCTCATGATGCGTATGTTGGTATGCTTGACATTGTCCCAGAGACTCCTAATATGATTCTCATTTACTTGGATTCTGTTTTCTTGGGTGTTTTCTGCTTCCTCATCTTCTAAATTTTTTATTTAATCTATTCCTTCATTTACTCCACTGTTGATTCTCTAAAGTGTATTCTTCATTTCAGTTAGTGTATTCTTTTCTTATAACTGGTTCTTTTCTATGTTTTCTAGTTTCATTTTTAGGTTCCCCATCTCTTTGTAGAAATTCTCCCTTGGATAACCCTCTCTTAAGTTCATTGAGCATCCTCATAACCAGTATTTTGAACTTTGTACCTGGTTGATATCAGGATTTGTTTAGGCATGGCTCTGGTGCCTGCTGAGTCTTCTCCTTGAGTGTGGAGGAGATTAGGTAGTGCTTTCATGTGAGCTGAAGTTGTGTACCAGGTGTGCTGGCTCTAGGACCTCCTGGGAGGTAGAGGATAAAATCAGCCACCACCTGTGCCCTTCCTGGGGCCTCCTGAAATGAGCTACAAAGCAACCTGCACATGACTGCTACTTGCGCTGGGCTTGGAGGTACCCAAAAGAGGTCAAACTGTAAATCAAGGCCAGCTATCTCTAGTGCCAGTCCTGCAGCCACTTAGTAAGAAGTATGGGTCACACTGAGGCCAGAGACTGATTGTTTGAGAGATTTTAAGACAATCTAAAGCATGAGCCAAAACAGGTCAATTGTATGGAAAAGTCACTGGAAACAGCTTAGGTTGGTGTGACAATTTGGATAGGGTAGGATCTCAGGAAATCACTAGGGTGGTGCAAAAAATGTTATCCAGTTTGATGGAGACTCAGATATAGCACTTACCTGCCTGCTCTGTGGAGGTAGGGCTTAGAACAAGAACAATGGATTCTGTCAGCACTTGTGTCTAGGAAAAGGCTGCCCCTCCAGCTTTTGCCCTGATGCCAGACAACTTAGTTCCTCCCAGTGTGTCCCTGGTTCCTTTCAAGCTGCTTCCCCAAGGCTAGAAATCAGAGTGAGTGACGATGAGTATGTTTGAGCTCTAGTCCTTTGAGAGGAATGCCTGGGACTCAAATTGAACTCTGTCTGAGCCACAATCTGAGCTGTTTTTTACAGCCAGACATTATAGGGACTTCTGTTTTTCCTGGTTCTGAGACCCTTGACTGGGGGAGGGGGGGCGGTGTCTGGTGTGGGACTGGAATAAGGGGTTCCTTGGTGGGAACATATGCATCTGTGATATCCCTCTTGATTTTTATTTGCCACATGTGGGTGTGGGACTAGCCCATTCTGCTTCTCTGACCCTCCTACCAGTCTCAGTGTTGCTTCTTCTGTTATTTCCTAGTCATAGGACCTGTTCATCCAGATTTTAGGTGGTTCAGCATGACAGTGGTGCTGTAGTTTTGTTGTAATTTGGATGTGGTTGTGGGAGAATTTGAGTCCCACATATACTTACACTGCCATCTTGACAAGAACCAGCATCATGGATCTTTATTGGGGTGACGTTCTATAGAATCACTTTGTTTTCAATGATGCATTCAAAGAATAACACCTCATGTTCTTATGGTAAAACAAAATTCAAAGGTAATGTATATAATATAGACACTGAATAACAGCAAATTCATAATAAAATCAAGTTCTTACTTCCTCTTTATATGTGCAACTAATTATATTCTATTATTTATACAAGAAAACAAATAATGTTCTCATATAAATTTGGTTCCAATGTTGACAGATATTTTTTCAAGAAAGTTTTGATTATCCAGTATGTGAGTATAGAAATCTGATTTAGCATGCAGTCAGGAAAAAAAGTTTCTTTTTACCTCAATTTTTATAAATTTCTATATCTGCAAATTTTAATATCACTGAATAAGAAAATAAAGATGTGAGAAGATACTGGTATGAATTTTATTTTACCCATCTTCCTGTTAACAGCATATTGTTGCCATTCATATATATATATATATATAGTGCTGTTTTATAATAATTTTCTCCTTATACTTTGTTCATTAAGCAGTTGATGTAAAACTTCTTTTTGTGTGGTTTTGCACGTGTGTGTACATGTCTGTGAGTGTGTGTATTTTAAATGTTTGCCTTTATGACTCCAAAGCAGATAAAGATTCAGAATACTTGTAATCATATAAAAACTCTATACTGCATTTTAAATGTTATTGTCAGTACATGCCCAGTGGCAGATGGTAGCATGCCATTTTAGAGCCACCTAGAGGCACAAAAATCGTCCCATGTTTTTCATTTTGGCAGATGAACATGCCCCTTTGGCCTACTTTAGAAAATAACTAAAAGACTTAACACCTTCAAAACAGATTGTATTTATAGAGGATGTGTGTAATTCAACCAGGGTGGTGCTGTAGAAAAATTTCAGAATCGGTATAATCAAATGTGTAAACTTTGATGTAAAACTTTGGACATGAAAGTAGCTTGTCTGCTTTACTGTGTATCTGCTCCACTTACAGAATTTTAATGAATCCTAAGTAATTATTTTTAAAGCAATATTCAAATAAATTTTAACAAATTTGTGCACTCCAAACATTTTATTTTAAATGTGAAATTTCATGCAGAATTAATTTCTTAGTGTTGGCACTACTTGTTAAGCTTTCATGTTTTAATTTGGTATATTGATAATTAGAGATTCTAATAACAATTACCATTCAGTTTTTAATCTGTGAATATAATTTTTAAAAGTAAGTAGAGTCATCAGATTTTCATATAACTTTCTAAATGTATATGTCTCCTTTATACATTTCAAAAGCAGTGTCTCCATATAGCTTATTGGATCTTTTTTTCCATGTATTTTATATTAACTGGAGTCAGAAACTATAAATATCTATCTAAAGGCAAACCTGCCAGACTTTTGGACCTGGGATGATCTTTATAGTCATCTAAGGAATGGGGGGAAGGGATGCTATATTTTGTTTAAAATATTATCTAATATGTTTTTTAAAATACAAAATGCCTAGACAATGGGAGCACAAACTTTTTCTGTAAAGGGTCAGACAGCAAATATTTTAGGGTTTGGGGGCCACATAGTCTCTGTGGCAACTGCTCAGCTCTGCCACCACTGCAATACAAAAATAGCCAGAGATAATACAAAAAGATTGGGTGCCCCTGTGGCCTAATAAAACTTTATTTATAAAAACATAAGGAGAGCACACTTTTGCATGCTGGCTATAATTTGCAGATATGTGGCCTAGATTCTCTGAAAAGATGATGGTTTAAGGGATGTACTGAAAAGGTTAAACATTTTAAATGTGTTAGTTTGTGAACTGTGAGCCAGAGAAGAATGTTTTTGGAGAAAGGAGTGTTATAGTAAGAAAGCAAATAGTCCGAGAAGCAGATTTTCAAAGTGATACGATCTAAATTCAGATAATGGGGAGGTGCATGTGTGGGGGATGCTGTCTGTAACAACTGTCCCATGCAAACTGACCTGCTTACTGAATACTAATCAATGGCATTCAGGATCCTCAGGAAATGAATGATAACTGTAAAGCATTGGCAGGGAGGTGTAAAAATTTATATGTTCAAAGAGGCCTAGCATCCCAAAATTCATGCACTAGCTTTGTCTTTTCCTCTCCCTCCTTGTGCCGCTGCTCCATTTAGAATACAGAATACACATACCGATTATTTTACTCATTAACCCGACATGTGATTTCTTCCGTTTTACTTTTCCCTCCCAACCAGACCCTGAGCATTTAGGGTGGGACCTCTCTTCTTTATCATGGTATCACTAGGGTTTATCTCTAATATGACAGTGTTTTGCCCAGAGTCAGTGGCCATTAAATAATGAAATTACACAACTGAATTATTTTGCATTATATATTGTCATGAGTTCAAATGACAGCCCTGAGGGCAGGGAGGGATATATATTGATACACATTAGTTTTATTCACATCCTATTTTCATTTAAACTACAGGAAAGCCAGTAATTTCTCATTTCCTCCTTGCTTCTTTGATCTGTAGGTGGCTTGGCCTCACCCAGCCATGACCCAAGCATGGCTTTCTCAGGTAAGCACTAGATTTTCCTGAACTCTGACTAAAACTCACTGCTCCTTCGATCCCTTTTTTTGAAGCATTTTAGGTGCCTATTTGGCTAAAATGGTGAGTTTGTATAAGGGAGGAGTAGAAGGAAAATGTAAAAATTGTGATTGTAATCACTTTCTTTCTATTATAAAAGGAATAACATGTACTGCCACAAATAGGAAATTATAAAAACATGTTAATGGGAAAATCAAAGTCTTCCAGAGTAACTATTATTAATATTTACAAAATAGTTACAAAATAAAATCTTAAAGGTGATACCACAGCATATGCCATTTATATCTACTTTGTCACTGCTTGGCCTTCTCATTTTGTTAGTCATTTACAACATCATTAAATGTCTATATATGCGTGCCTCTATTAAATAATAGTATTTATTGACTACTAAGGGGCAATCTCTGTTCTGGGAATTGAGGATATAGCAAGATATAAGATAAGAGTCTTTTTCTCACAGATCTTATGTTGTAATTGGGGAGATAGCAAAGAGAAAATCACATAAATAAGATAAACTCAGCTTATAAAATTGCTATGCCCATTGTAAAATTAGCTAATGTGATTGTGACTAAAAACATGTAAAAGTATGCATTATTTTGCCTTTCATCTCTTCTGATTAAAAAGGTATTTATATAAAGTACAACAAATATATATATATATATATAAACAAATATATTGATATATAAACAAATATATTTATATATATATATAAATATATATATATATATCCTGCAAGTAATTATATCTAATTATATCCTGCAAGTAAATTCCTATAATGGAATGATGGAATGACTGTTTCAAAGCTTATACATATTTTCAAAGACAATGTATATTTCAAATACCAACTAACACTTTTAACATTATTTAGATTCCTATCAACAGATTACAAGACTGTCATGGTCATTGCCTGCCATTGTGCTTTCAAATATGGTATGAAGGAAATTTCAACAATACATTGAGGTTGGTATTATTATTTCCATTTCATCAATGAAGAACATGAGGTCAGAGAGGTTGAATCACAGTTCAAAACAATGTGGCTTTTATAGACGCCCCAAAGTGCCACAGTCTGAGTGCACACTCTTAATGTGCTGTGTGTTCAAATTCCTAGAAAATATCAGATGAGAATGGAGCCTTCACTAAACCAAAAGGAGTGATAAAGGAATCACTATAGTTTGGGGCTGCTATAGCAATAAAGAAATACTCTGTTTCTATGTTGCTCAAAGTTGAGCCTAAACAACTAGATATGCAAGTAAGAAACATCTTCAAAATGAGTAACTCTTATTAAGACGATGAGCCACAGAAAGATAGACTAAAATATGATAAAAAACATATTTAATTTTGGATAAGGATCAATGGTTAAATTCTTCATCTTAGTGTGTTTTGTTCCATCAGGTATGGTCTCTAACTGACCTAAAACCAGCACGATAAGATAAATCTACTCCTTGCATAGAGTAAAAAGTTTGTAATCACATTGAGGTCTGGGACTTGTGTTCCAGCTCTGGACAAGCAACACCTTCTCTCTGAGTTGAAATGTGGTCCCTAGAGTTGGTGGCAGTCATGTGCGGCCTCCAGTAGCACCATGCTTACGACAGCACTAAACCACTACAGTAGTGAATAAGAAAAAAAATTACAGTAACAACTGAATCTTTTAAATCATCTGTTAGCTTCCAGAGCACAGCAACCCTCAATTTAGGCTTTTCTGACAAATGCCACCTAAGGAAACCTAACTGGTAGATCTGTGTGTGCAGCAATGTCACATATACTTTAGCCACTGGAATTGTTTATAAAATTTTAATTAATTCTTCTTAAAATCAATGAGTGACTGAGTGCTATTTCAGAAGCCTTTCTCTGATATGCGATTTTGAATTTTAACTAGACCTTTCCCAGCTAGAGGTTAGTATATTTCTCCCACTAATTCTATATATGTAGAAATCAAGAAATAAAGATAAGGTACTTCTGTTTTTAAGAACATTTCTTCTTTACTAAGACTGGATTTATATATTCTTTATTCTCCTTGAAACCATATTTTGCTTCAGTTGTCTTCTAACACACGTTATCCGATTTTCTTCTTCAGATAGCTATAGCTGCTGTGAAGCGAAAGAAGGCACCAGCCTCCGCCAATGCACTGCCAGGCTGAGAGCCTTCCAGATCATTCATCCTGCTTCACAACGCTTACATCAAATCCATGGGCGAGACTCCGGGTGTCTCTTACAACCAAGGTGAAAACTCTGAAGAGATGGAGTTTATCACTACTAGTAATCTCAGGGAATTTTTTGGTACAATGTGCACACTGAAACACTCATTTTCCATTATTACTGAAATTTGACAAACTTTGGTAATATCAGATACTGCTTGATGCTCATTATACTGCTAAGAACACACACACATGCGATGAATCCTCATTGCAATATGCACAAGAAGTGATATGACTGAAAATATAATTGTACTTTATTGCATGTCCATGCACTTAAGCATTTTATGTGGGGTCACTCAAAAATATAACACTCTGGGTTTTCTGTTAATTTTAATCATAAAAATACCGAGAGTACATAATCTAATGGATCTAAATGTTATTTTTATGTTGTTAAAAAAAGCTAAACAAATTTCAGGGTAATTTATGTCAGAATTCATAACTTTAACACACAAACTATTGAAAATCACTAATAAATAATTATTATGTGTTGAGAAATTATGTTTTAGATTTTATCAAACACAGGTAAAATAAGTACTTTAAAAATGTCCCCAAATTTGGTCAAAATAGTTAAATATTTTGATAAATTTTACTACTACACACACGTAAAACTAGGAATTGCTAAATTACTGACTCGAAAGATTGAGGGGATCCTTTTGTGGTTAAAAAAAGGTTTTAGTGATGAAATTTTATTTATATGTTATGTTTACTATTCATTAGGAAAGCTTGGTTAGTTTAGAAACCTTTGTTATGATATGTTTTAAAAATCACCACAAGGGTGACCTGAAGAGGATTTTATATATTTAATCTAATCTCTAGTTACTTCTCCTATATTATTTTCCAAGCAAGTCATTGCATTTTAGGGAAACTCTACTTCCAATTCTGCAATGAAACTGTCTTTCTTGAGATTAAATAAACTCATATAAATAAAATGCAGTCTTGAGCGCTGTTGCCAAAGCAGCCAAATGTAGCCCTTCTATATCAGCTTCTAGATTGTTTATGTCTTTACAGGAGGCTGACTTGCTAGCTCAAAATCTCATGGGTGCCAACTCATTTTTTTTTAAAGAATCAATTGTTTTACAGTCCAGACAAGCAGATTTTTAGACATTTAGATTGTGACTGCTTTGCGTAACCTGTGAAATGACACCCAACACCTGTGAGCCATAGATAAAATAAGCCAGAAGCTACAAAGACTCTTAGCTGTTGCTGTCCTTTGGAGTTCTGTGACCTAGAGACTCTTCACCTTGTTGTTGAGAAAGCTCTCCCAGACACACTAGCACCCTCTCTTATTCTAATCCCTCTCTCCCTGGAAATTCACTCTTTCTCCTCCTAAGTGGAAGGTAAGCCTCAAGCCTTGCACCTCTGGCCAGTCTCTTGCTGGAATGTGCTTGCCTGCCTTGCACACCTGTCAAAGCTCCTATGAGCTACTGCCACCTCATGGTCTTTTTTGTTTTTGTTGTTCATCCCCAAAGCTCCTGAAACCCCCACAAGCATGCACTGTGCATGTAAACTCATTTAACAAATATGTTTTTATTTTAATGGCTATTCCCATTACTCTGATTGTATCGGGAAGTGTTTTTCATTCTTATGTGATGGATCTTCATATATTTCATAACATGACTCTTATTTCCTCTGAGTATTATTTCAACAACAAACATAATTACTTCAATTCTGATAGCAGGACCTCAAATAACATAGTTTCATTATAACACTGATGAGAAAAAAAATATGCCAGGAACAGTTCACTGTCAGTGTAGAGTTTGTAGGTTCTCACTATATGCGTGGGTTTTCTCTGTGACTCAGGTTTCCTCCCACACCCCAAAGATGTGTCCATGAGGAGAGTCAGAGCATCTCCACTATCCTGGTCCAAATCAGTGTGGGTGTGTGTGAGTGTGCCTTGCAATGCAGGGGTGTCCTGTTACGGATGGCTTCCTGTCTCTCACCCTGAGCTGCTGAGACTTGCTCTGGTCACCCGTGAAAAACTGAACTGGAATAAATGTGTTGTAAACCTATTATCTTACTTGTTTTAATTCATTTTTCTTAAGTGTGTATATATAAGGTCACAGTTTTTTCCATGTTTACTATAAGAAATGCTTGGCATCTTTTTAAAAGTTTGGTGATTTTGTGACCAGAAATATGTCATAGGACTTTAAATCTTGTTTATATCAACTAGTCTATGGTAAAATTAATTTCATTGTACCTGGTTTCACTTAAAATCAGTTTCCAAGAACCCATCCACAGTGTTAAATGAGGGCTTACTGTACATATACGTTAGAGCTTTATGCATTGTATCATTTCTAATTGCCATCTCAGCATCATACATTTTCCCTTATCAAGATCCCTTTCAGAGTAATACCAAACACTGAATATTTATCAGGGAGGGAAATGCTGGGGCTTTTTAGGTATACAGTTGGCCCTTGAACAACTTTCAGATTAGCACTGACCACTGGACAGTGAAAAATCCTTGTATAAATTAAGTTGGCTCTCTGCATCTGTATATTTCCAGTGAAGGAATTCCATCCATGTTTGGTTGAATCTGCAGATGCCAAATCCAGGACCTAAAACCTCCAAATGGGAAACTCCAAACACATGAAGAGCCAACTGTATGTGGCTGAAGAAAATCCAAGCATAAGTGGACCCACACAGGTCAAACGTGTTGCTCAAGGGTCAGTTGTAATTACACAAACCATTATAGATTATGCCAACACTAAACTAGATTCTAATATTATGAAATTAACTTCACCTTGCAAATATGCCATTTTGTACATTTGGGTGAGTATCATCTGTTAGTGTTTAGAAAATTTAGAGTTAAATTTCTCAGTAAAGACCAATGCCATCATCATGAAAGGGGAGATTTCCAGACAAAATGGCAACTGAGGCTGTGGATTAACCACCTGCTAAACCACAGGCTTGATAAGGAAGATAATGGGTCTGAGAAACTTCTATAAAAACTGTGAGAAATTCCCAGAAGCTTACCAAACCTGGCTGAATTGTGGGAAGAGAATGAATTACAGTTAAATACAGAAAAAAACCATGTGTATAGGAAAGGCATGGAATACCAGAAATGAATGTACATGTTTCCTTCCCTCAGTCTAAAAAATTTGTGGTTGGATCCTTGCAGGTCTCATGTCACTGTATGGCTATAAAGCAGTTGGAATAGATTAGGACTTTCACATGACTAAAATTATGGGGATTTCCAAATACTCTCTGATAGAGAACAGATAACATTTGTTTCAGAAACTGGCTGCTGGTGCTTCTTCCTACCTCACCCCAGCAGAAGCCAAACTTGTGTTAAGTAGAACCAAAGACGACCCCATTTGAGAAAAGAACAGGCAGAGATTGAGGTAAAGAAAGTTTCCAGTAGGGATATAGTTACCCATGAGAACACAGAGTTACCAGTAATTGGTCGAATAGCAAATAACCTCTCCTTCCTAAACTTATCAATAAGTAAACAAGACTTGGCTCTTTTCCATTGTCCTGCTTGCACATTAAATTCTCAGGAATACTTCATCATAAAGTACTATTTGAGCAGGGTGGTGTTTACAAAAGAAAGGTGTTTATTCCCAGATATTTTATTTTTGTTTTTGCTATATCAAATTGGGATTTTTTTCTTGATTTCTGCTTCTGCTGCTTCACTGTTGGTATAGAAAAATGCCTTAGATTTCTGGATATTGACTTTGTATCCCGCTGTTTTGCCAAATTCATTTATTAGTTCGAGCAGTTTTGGGGTAGAGGCTATAGGATTTTCCATGTACACTATCATGTCATCTGCAAACAATGCGAGATTTGTTTCCTCCTTTCCGATTTGGATGCCTTTTATTTCCTTTTCTTGTCTGATCGCTATGACTAGAACTTCTAATACTATATTGAATAGAAGTGGTGAAAGTGGGCAACCTTGTCTTGTTCCTGATCTTAGTGGAAAAGATTTTAGTTTTTGTCCATTGAGTATGATGTTGGCTGTAGGTCTTTCATATATGGCATTTATTATGTTGAGGAATGCTCCCTCTATTCCCATTTTTCTGAGTACCTTTATCATAAATGGGTGTTGTACCTTATCAAAAGCTTTTTCGCATCTATTGATGTGATTGTGTGGTTTTTGTCTTTGCTTTTGTTTATGTGATGTACTACTGAAACACCAATCTAAAAGAAGCTATGCACCCCGATGTTCATAGCAATACAATTTAAGATAGCCAAGAGCTGGAAGCAACCTAGATGCCCATCAGTAAATGACTGGATCAAAGAGCTATGGTACATTTACACAATGGAATTCTATGCTGCAGAAAGAAAGAAGGAGCTCTTACCCTTTGCAACATCACGGATGGAACTGGAAAGCATTATGCTGAGTGAAATAAGCCAGGCGGTGAAAGACAAATACCATATGATATCACTATTATTCACAGTGATATAAGGTTTTCTTTTTGTTGTTTAGAAGTCTAAACAACAAAACAAACAAGCAAGCAAAATATGACCAATGACACTCAAATACAGAACAGGCTGACAGGGTCCAGAGGGGAGAGGGGAATCATAGGGGAAAAGGGGATGGACTCACATGAACAAGTATAAAGGACACATGGATAGTAACTAAGGTGGGGGCCGGAAATGGGAGGGAGGTGGGGAGCATTGCAGGGGGGCAGGGCTGGGAATATAAGACAGAAAACTGTACTTGAGCAAGAATTAAGTAAAAATTAAAATTAAAAAAAAGAAAGGTGTAAAAAAACAACACTTACCACATGCAAATCTACATTAAAGGATCAAAAGTAAAAGAATAACAAATAAGCATAATATATACCTTCAAAAAGATAAAGGTATTAGCAACATAAAGTTGTGTTATAAAGAAAAAATTTAGTTAGAAAGAAAAACCCATTAGCAATAATGAATATGAAAACTTTACTAGCTAAAAAAATTAAATGTGTTACATGAATAAACTAATATCATAGATTCAGCTAAAGAATTAGTTGTAGAAATGTCAGATTAAAAAACATCAGGAAAGAATAAAGATGTGAAAAATATATATCGTTATATGAATAAAGATGAATCTCTAAATAAATAATTTTATATTTCTAATATACATATATTTATTACAAATAATAGTTTGCATATTATACTAAAATATAATGTAACAATGTAAAACTTATGCCTAACTTGATGATGAAGAGAGAGAAATGAAACTGAGGAATGGGGCTGAAAGAGAAAAATTAAATGTAATTTAAAGAAAGCTTGAATAAACTATGAGAAAAATATGCAGTGATCTGAAGAGCTTGATTAGCTCAAGCTCTTTGCAGCAGGTTAAAAATAGTGTAAAAGTGATGAAATTCAGCTGTTGGTGTAAAAGTGATGAAATTCAGCTGTTGGAGACCATAAAACATTATTTTTTCTAAATCAAAGAAATATTATTGAAAAGTAGGAAATTTCCTCAAGTATGGATGTAGTATATTTTCAGCAAAATACAAGTGTCCTTTTCCTTTGCTTTATCGATGTGCACACTCACAGCTGTTGTAAAGAAAATTCATATTCTTAAGTAAATGTGGACATTAGTTTTTCTGAAACATCATTCCAAAATGTTTCAAGAAATGGTACAAAATGAAGCATAATACCTACCCTTTTTAGATGCTAAGTGTTACTCCTAGTTAAAACTGTCTGTTCTACAGGATTTCTCTCCTAGTCATGGGCACATGGACAGTAAATTAATCAGAAACCTGATTTAACAAGGATGCTGGGGTCTGTTAGCACTACATTAACCACTACCTACCTGTGAGCTTTAAGAGTTGGAAATGTTTCTGGTCACTCACATTCTCTAGTGTCACATTACAAAATTCATTTGCTAAGTGAATCTTTTTTTACAGGGTTCAGATAAAATTTAGCACAGCTAGTATATTAAATCCCAGAACACAATTTAGTGCACTCAAAAGTTTGTGTCTTTAGTAGAGGAATGATTCAGCCTTGTTTGAAGTAGCAAGAAAGCAAGAAACAACCAGCACGTCCATCAATAGGCAAATAGTGAAATAAATTAATAATTCTACCTAAGTATCAGAAATAATGAACATTATATATTGTGCGTGAATTAATGTGATGCCCATGCTGTTTTATTAATGAAAGAAGAAAAGGAAATCATACAAAGTATGATTCTATTTTTACTTTCTTTAAATATATTTGATTGATTATGCTATTACAGTTGTCCCATTTCCCCCCTTTCATTCCCCTCCACCCTGCACACCCTCTCCCACTCACATTCCCACCCTTTAGTTCATATCCATGGGTCATAAGTTCTTTAGCTTCTACATTTCCCATACTATTCTTGGCTTCCCCCTGCCTATTTTCTACCTGCCATCTGTGCTACTTATTCTCTGTATGTTTTACCCCTTTCTCCTCCTTCCACTCCTCTGTTGCTAACCCTCCATGTGATCTGCATTTCTGTGGTTCTGTTCCTGTTCTAGTTGTCTGCTTAGTCTGTTTTTGTTTTAGTTTTAGGTGTGGTTGTTAATAATTGAGAGTTTGCTGTCATTTTACTATACATGTTTTTATCTTCTTTTTCTTAGATAAGTCCCTTTAACATTTTATATAATAAGGGCTTAGTGATGGGCCTTTAACTTGACCTTATCTGAGAAGCACTTTATCTGCCCTTTCATTTTAAATTAAAGCTTTGCTGGATACAGCAATCTTGGATATAGGTCATTGCCTTTCATGACTTGGAATACTTCTTTCAAGCCCCTTTTTGTCTGCAAGGTTTCTTTTGAGAAATCAGCTGACAGTCTGATGGGAACTCCTTTGTAGGTGACGGTCTCCTTATCTTTTGCTGCCTCTAGGATTCTCTTTTTCATTTTTATCTTGGGTAATGTAATTATGATACGCCTTGGTGTTTTCCTCCTTGGGTCCAACTTCTTTGGGACTCTCTGAGCTTCTTGGACTTCCTGGAAGTCTATTTCTTTTGCCAGATTGGGGAAGTTCTTTATTATTTGTTCAAATAACTTTTCCACTTGTTGGTCTTCCTCTTCCCTTTCTGGTGCCCCTATAATCTGGATGTTGGAATGTTTAAAGATGACCTGGAAGTTCCTAGACCTCTACTCATTTTTTTAAATTCTTTTTTAAATTATTCAAAAAAAATGAGTAGAGGTCTAGGAACTTCCAGGTCTTCTTTATTTATTTATCTTTAGATGGTAAGGGAAGGAGAAAGGGAGAGAAATATCAATGTATGGTTGCCTCTTGTGTATCCCCAGCTGGGACCTGGCCTGCAACCAAGGCCTGTGCCATGACTGGGAATCAAACCATGACCCTCTGGTTCACAGGCTCACGTTCAATCCACTAAGCTACACCAGCCTGGGTGAATTCTTATTTCTTCCTTCTTTTCTGTTTGGTTGTTTCTTTCTTCCTTCTGGTCCACTCCATTGATTTGAGTCCCAGTTTTCTTTCCTTCACTATTAGTTCCCTGTACACTTTCCTTCATTTCGCTTAGCATAGCATTTATTTTTTCATCTAATTTGCAACCAAATTCAACCAATTCTGTGAGCATCCTGATCACCAATGCTTTCAACTGTGCATCTTATAGGCTGGCTATCTCTTTGTGGCTTAGTTGTATTTGCTGTGGAGCTTTGATCTGTTCTATTTGGGCCATTTTTTTGTCTTGTTATGCCTGTTATGTATGAGGGGTGGAGCTTTAGGTGTTCACCAGGGTGGAGCAACCCATGTCACTGGATTGTGATGCTGTATGTGGGGGTGGGGTTCGAGGGGGGACAATGGAGCTAGCTCTGCTCTCTGTCATATTTCAGTCCCTTCCAGGCTTCACCAAGCAAACTGGGCCTTTCTGGTGCTGATTCCCAGGTGGGTGGGTTTGTGTATGTTCTAGGGCCCTCTGGGTCTCTCCAATAAACTCTCCTGTGAGTCTGGGAGTCTCTCCCTGCACCTCAACTCCCACAGGTGTTTCCAATCAGTTTTGAGGCTTTATTTTCCAGTGCTGGCACCCGGGTTTGTGCAGTCTGCCTGGCTCACCAGTTTTGCCTGGTTTACCTACTTGCAAATGTGGGACCCCACAGTCAACCAGCCGTCTTGCGCGCAGCACACAGCTTCACAATCTCTGCCTCATTGGGTCTGCCCATTCCCACCCCATGCTCAGGGTCCACCAGCCTCTGCCTGTGTGCCCAGGGTTCACCCACTGCTGACTTGTGCACCCAATGCCACCAATTTTTTTCCAGGACCCTTCACCATTCAGCTGCCCGACTCTGTCCCTCCTACCGGTCTAGATGAATGAGTCTATTTTAACTCCTTGTTTCCATACAGTTCAATTTTCTGTCAGTTCTGATTGTTATTTTGTTTCTAATTTGTTGTTGTCCTTGTTTTGGTTATGCAAGGAGGCACAGTGTGTCTACCTATGCCTCCATCTTGGCCAGAAGTCCCATTTTTACTCTTTAAAACAATTAAAAAAAAAAGAAAACCCTATATCACTATGCATAATAGTTAAGACCAAAGTAAAGGATATAGTAGAATACAAACTTAAATATTACTGGAAACTTCAGGGAGGAATAACAAATTATAATTATTTTCTTATACACCTCTGCACTACTTGATATGTTTGTTACAAGGAATATGTGATTCTAAAAACATGACTTTATGACGAAATGTGTGCATAGTTTAATGGTATCTAAAAATACTATTTAAATAAATAACAAATATTGGCGCTGTTGAGAAAAGAAAAGCTATTTTCATCCTAATCTTTTTTGTACACACATTCTGTATTGACTAATTTTTGGTTGTTTTAAAAGGCAGGGGGAGAGAAAAGAGAGAGAAAAAACTAGATAACCTTCACATACTTGGAAGCTGCTATGAAGGCATATTCTTCGAAAAATTCACTCTATGAAATTTAATAGCATCCATTTCACAAACCACAGAATTTTCCTACCTCACAAATCAATTTTATTCTATTATATTGGTGAATTAGTTTCTTTTTGTGAATCGGTTGTTCCACTTTAACTGTTGGCCTTTTAATAGAAGGGAAAATCATGTATTAGGAGTATAGAAAATACTCCACATAATAGCCCTGTAATACTTCTTACTTATCATCTAACCTCTTCTTTTCATATTTTCCCATGCCTCAATGACCACAAGCTGTCACTATTGAATTAGCCATGACGTCTATCCACCACCCCTGCTCTTTCAAGGAGTAGGTTGCTGACGATATAATAAAAAACAGTTCTAACAAGATTGTCACCCATTTGCCTGCAATTTTATTAAGAGACTGAAATCTAAATCAGGTAGCATGTCTCTTATTACTTTTAAGTCATAGGGCAATTGGTTTTGATGAGCCATTTAAAAATTGTTCCCTTTTTTAAAAATGATGATCATCAAGCTTTAAAAAGATAAGTAAAAATTTAAATATATGCCTTCTATGAATATTGTGTGCTTATAGAAGGAAAATAGAACACAATTCTTCACTGCTATATTGCAGTAGTACATGTATTAGTGTGTGCACATATGGAGTTGGGCTTTTTTAAGAGTTAAGTGAGGTCATACACTCCTTGAGCTTCTCTGATTTATTTTTCACTTAGCAAAACACCCTCATGGTCAACTCATGTTCCCTTAATGACAGAATGTCCTTTTTCATGGCTGAATAATACTACATCCATCCTTCAGTGGCCACATTGGTTGTTTCTATGTCTTGGCTATTGTGAATAATACTTCATTGAAAATTAGAGTTCAGATATCTCTTCAAGATAGTGATTTCATTTCTTGTGGATATGAAGTGGGACTGATTGATCATATGATCTATTTTTTATTTCTTGAGGAACCTCCATACTGTTTTGCCAATTTACATTTCCACCAGTAGTGTGCAAGGGTATCTTTTTCTCCATATACTCACCAATGCTTATCTTTTATCTTGAGAGAGAGAGAGAGAGAGAGAGAAGGGAAGGGAAGGGAAGGGA
Organism: Sturnira hondurensis; assembly: GCF_014824575.4. Taxonomy (NCBI): domain Eukaryota; kingdom Metazoa; phylum Chordata; class Mammalia; order Chiroptera; family Phyllostomidae; genus Sturnira; species Sturnira hondurensis. The sequence continues at coordinate 645,703 of NW_028088106.1, read as the reverse complement.
AGGGGAGGGGAGGGGAGGGGAGGGGAGGGGAGGGGAGGGGAGGGAAGGGAAGGGAAGGGAAGGGAAGGGAAGGGAAGGGAAGGGAGAGAAAAGAGCTATTCTAGAAAGTGTGAGGAGATATTTCACTGTGTTTTTGATTTTTACTTCCCTGATGGTTAATGATAATAGAACATAATTTCATATGTGTTAGTTATTTGTATGTTTTTTTGGAAATATGTTTGTTACGTTCCTTTGCCCATTTTAAAATCAGATTATTTGTGTGTTTGTGTTTTTTGTTATTGGGTTATATGAGTTTTTATGGAATTTGGATATTAGCCCCTTAATCTGATACATGGTTTGCAACATTTTTTCCCACTCCATAGGTTATCTCTTCATTCTGTTGTTTATTTTGCTGTACAGAGTTTTTTGTTTGTTTATATTAGTTTGATTTAGTACCATTATCTTTTGTTGTTGTTGTTATTTAGGCTTTTCATTTATGTGCAAAAAATAAATTCCCAAGAGCAATGTCAAGGAGCTTTTCCCCTATGTTTTCTTCTAGGACTTTTACTATTTCAGGACTTACACTTAAGTCTTTCATTCATCTTGAGTTGATTTTTATTAGTAATATAAGATGGGGATCCAAATCTACTCTATTGCAATTGAATATCCAGTTTTCTCAACACCATTGATTAAAAAGACTATCTTTTCCATGTTTGGTCTTTGGCTCCTTTGTGAAATATTAGTTGACTGCACATATGCGGGCTTATTTATGGACTCTCAATTATATTCCATTTTCCTATATGTCATTTCTATGTTAATATCATGCTGTTTTATTGCTATAGCTTTGCAGAATAGCTGGGAATCTGAAAGTGTGAAGCCACCAGCTTTTTCTTCTTTATCATGAGTGCTATGGCTATTCAGGATCCTTTGTAGATTCATACAAATTTTAGAATCATTTTTTTTCTATTTCTGTGAAAAATGCCATGGAGATTTTGGTAGAGATTGCATTGATCTATAGATGGTTTGGTAATATAAACATTTTAACACTATTACTTCTTCCAGTTCACAACTGGGGCTATATTTTCATGTATTTGTAGCTTCAATTTCCTTCATAAAGCCCTATGGTTTACAGCACCCAGATCTTTTACCTCCCTGGTTAAATTTACTCCTAAGTATATTACTGTTTTTGAAAGCATTGTAAATCAAGTGTTAATTTCTTCTTCAGGTATTTCATTACCAGTGTATAGAAAAATAACTGATATTTTATTTTTATATTGCACCCTTTATATTTACAGAATTTGTTCTCTAGTTCTGACACATTTTTCAACTTTTTTTATTATTGTCTCCATTTCTCCCCCACTACTCCTCTGCCAACTATCCTCACTTCCTACCTTTGATCTTACCCGGTCTCGTTGGTTTTGTCCATGTGTTCTTTAAACATGTTCCTGAGAACCATGGAGTCTTTGCAGTTTTCTCTATAAAAGATCATGTCACCTGCCAAGAGACAGTTTTGCTTTTGCTTTTTCAGTCAGGATGTCTTTCATTTCCTTTCTTGCATGACTTTTGTGTTAGGATTTTTAGTACTGGGATTGTTGAATAGGATTGGCGAGAGTGGGCAACCTTGCCTTGTTCCTCCTGATTTAGAAGGAAAAGCTTTCAGCATTTCACCATTGAGTATGATGTTGGCTATGAGTCTCTTATACACAGTCTTTATCATGTTGAAGTATATTTTACCTGTACTCAACCTAAGAGTTTTTATCATGAAAAGATGTTGAATTTTTTCAAATGCTTTTTCTGCAACTATTTAGAGTATCAATTATTTTATCCTCTTATTCTATTAATGTTTTATTCTAATAATTATACTTATTGATTTTATGTTGAACCATTCTTGTATCTCAGAGATAAATCTCACTTAATAAACCTGTGTGATCAATTTCATATTCTAGTTATTTTAGTTTACTAGAATTTTGTTGAGAATTTTTGCATCTATAATCCAGAGATATTGACCTGCAGTTTTTTTATTCTTATAATGTTCTTATCTGGCTTTGGTGTCAGTTTAATAAGTAAAATTTTTAAGTGAATTTGGCAGTGTTTCTTCTTCAAATTTTTTTGGAAACAGTTTAAGAAGGAGTGGTATATATTTGTGTTTAAGTATTGGTATAATTCCCTAGTGAATTAAACCCTCTGGTCCTGAGCAAATCTTCATTAAGAGGGTTTTGATTATGGCTTCAATATTCTTAGTCATTATTAGTCTGTTCAGGTTTTTCACTTCTTTAGTGTTGTCATGATAGATTGTATATTTCTAGGAACTTATCCATTTCTTCTAAGTTATCCGATTTGTTGAAATATCATTATTCATAATATCCTCTTATGATGTTTTATATTTCTGTGACATTTGTTATAATGCCTCCTTTTTCATTGATTTTTGATTTTAATTATTTGAATCCTCTCCTTTTCTTGATTGGTGTAGCTAAAATTTTGTCAATTTTCTTTATCTTTTTAAAACAACTCAGTTTCACTGATTTTATGTTTATTCCTAGTCTCTGTTTCACTTATTTCAGCTCTAGTCTTTATTACTTCTCTCTGATAACTTTGGATTTAGTTTTTATTCTTTTTCTACTTTTTTTACTTTGAGGTATAAAATTAGGTGGTTTATACAAGCCTTTCTTTTTCCTTAATATTGACATTCATTACTGTAGACTTCCCTCTTAGAACTGCTTTTACTGCATCCTATAAGTTTTGTGTTGTGTTTTCAGCTTTAAGTAACTAACATTTGAGCTCTGGCTGAGTGCTCAGTTGGTTAAAGTGTCATCCTGACATGCCAGGGTTGTGGATTTGAACTCCAGTCAGGATGCATACAAAAATCTATCAATGAAAGTATAAATAAGTGGAACAAGGTAAGGATTTTTCTGTCTCCCTTTTTTTCTCTAATATTGATAAATATAAAAATATTAAATAACATTTGAATACCATTTGACAGTTTATAAATATGCTTTGAATTTCAACTAATTTGTTAGTATATGAAAATACCCAGTGATTTATTTATTCTATGTGAATTTTAATAATGAAACAAATCACAGACATCTTAAATAACTATTTCATACAAGAGAGGTTTGACAGAGAAATAAAAAGAGAGTCCTGGAATTCTTGTTTTTATCTTCTTCTTTTCCAATCTTTGTATTATTCTTTAACTAATTAATTAATCAGCTTGTGTTTAGAAACAAGTTCTCTAAGGGACTTAAACAAACTTCCCCCCTGGAAAATACACCCTTGTTAAAAAGTTTAGATTCTACTTAATGGCAACTTATTCTCTGGCCAGCACTTTAAATGGTTTCTTAGCATAAAGACTACAAACATGCTTCAAAACATCATTATTTTTTTCTATTGCTCCTCCCCATTCTATTATTTTTTTAAATCAAAACCATCTGCACTGTGTAGAATTTTGGTCAAACATTGCCATGATTGTGATATCTGGTTCAAGTTCTTTTTTCTCTCTCTCTGTCTCTACCTCCCCCTCTCCCATTTTTGAGCCCTCTTATTTCAAACTTCAATAACAGTTATTGTTAATGTTGACCATTTGGCCATTTAATCATGTATAACTTCATGGAATGGAAACAATCAAGGAAGTTAGAGTCAGTGGATAATTTCCAAACATTGTTAGTGGCAAGGAAAATAGGAAATAAGTGATGATAATGAAAACTAGTGATGTAGACTTGTCAAACTTGGAAGTAAATTTACTGTGCAAGGAGGAAAAAAATGAGGGAAAGTTTATATCACTGGCATTTGGTTAATCTAAGAAGATCAAAATGAGTTAACAAGTGTAAAGTTTTACATGTGACACAATTTCTATAGCCTTTTAAATTATAGTCTCTCTCCCCCCATGTTTGTGTATATATATTTTGTAGTCTTAGAGCCTTAAAAGGTTATATGCACATCACAGATATTCCATAATTTTTATTTGCAATAATTTACAAATTCCAAAAAAAGAACAGAGAGATCAATTATTAACACTTTGTCAGTCTTACAACTAAAATAGTATAGATTCATGTTCTCTAATGCATACATTTATAACAGTAATAAAAATTTCCACTTGCCTTTTAAGCAGTTTGATTAGTTCTATCCTTTCTAACAACACAACTTTACTTCTGATGTTATCATTATCAAGTTTTATAAATTGGGAACATAGGTGAGAACTCATCTATGTTGACAGAATCGTGATTCTGTCTTTCATTCAATCCCTAAAAGTGAACCAAATATTCAAACTTCAACATCTAGTATGTAATTGTATAAAACATTATTCCAGAAAGCTATATTATTTCAAGAGAAAATCACTTCCCTTAGAGGCTGAAAAATCATATCCAGATTAAGTATACATTTATAATTTCTTATTCTTATAAAGTACTCTAACTTTATATACTGCAATGAAAAGAACTGTATTTTAATGGCATGCTTTATGGATACATATTATTGTTTTTAGTAATTCACACTTCCGTTGAATCCTTGAAAAAATAGTGAAGTTCTTTGCTTAAAGGATAAATATTTTGAATCTATAAATTGCTTTGGGTAGTATGGACATTTTGATGATGGTAACTCTTCCAATCCATGAACAGGTTATATGCTTCCATTTATTTGTATCTTCTTTAATTTTTTTCTTCAGTGTTCTGTAGTTTTCTGAGTACATATCTTTTACCTCCTTGGTTAGGTTTATTCCTAGGTATTTTATTTTTCTTGTTGCAATAGCAAATGGGATTTCTTTCCTAACTTCTGTTTCAGATGTTTCATTGTTAGTGTACAAAATTGCCTTCGATTCCTGAATATTGACTTCCTATCCAACTGTTTTGCTAAATTCAGTAATTAGGTTTAGTAGTTTTTTGGTGGAGTATATAGAATTTTCTGTGTACATTATCATGTTATCTGCAAACAATGACTGTTTTACTTCCTTCTTTACAATTTGGATGTCTTTTATTTTTTTCTTTTATGATCACTATGGTTAGAACTTCCAATATTATGTTGAATAGTAGTGGTGAAAGCAGACATCCTTGTTTTACTCTTGACTTTAGTGGGAGAGATTTTAGGCTTTTCCCATTGAATATGATGTTGGCTATAGGTTTCTTATATGTGGCTTTTATGCCATTTGGCCTGGCAATTCCACTGCTTGCATTATATCCTAAGAATCCTGAAACACCAATTCAAAAGAACCTATGCATCCCACTATTCATAACAGTGTTATTTATGATAGCCAAGTGCTGGAAACAGTCTAAGTGTCCATCAGTAAATGAGTGGATCAAAAAACTATGGTAAATTTACACAATGGGATACTACACAGGATAAAGAAAAAGGAACACTTACCCTTCCAGATAGCATGGATAGAACTAAAGAGTGTACTACGCTACATGAAATAACTCAGTCGGTAAAAGACAAATACCATATGATCTCACCTATAAGTAGAACCTAATCAACAAAACAAACAAGCAAGCAAAATAGAACTGGAGACATGGAGATAAAGAACAAAGGGGCAGTAACCAGAAGAGAGGTAGGGAGGGGATAATAGAGTAAAGAAGGGGAAGGGTCAAGTCAAACAACATAGGTAAAGGACCAATGGACAAAGACAACAGGAGGAATGATTGAAAGTGGGAGGTAGAGGGTAGGTAGGGCAGGGGAGAGTATAGGGGACAAATGGGGACAATTTTACTTAAATAACAATGAAAACATAATTAAAAAACAGCTTTCTGATAGAAAAATTATATATGTAGAATATTATCTAAAATCTTTAACTCAAAGTTTCTTCTTTTTATTGTTCAATTACAGGCATTTACACAATGGTATACTACTTGGCTGTAAAAAAGAAGAAAGTTTTACCCTTTGCCACAATATGGATGGACCTGGAAAAAATTATGCTAAGGGAAATTAAGTAGTCAGAGGAAGACAAATACTATATGACTTCATTCATATGTGAAATGTAATGAACAAACTGAATTAACAAGGAAAATAGGGACAGATTCATCAGATGGGGAGCAGGAGGACAGGTCATGTGGGGGAGGTGAGGGAGTGGAGAGGTGGAGAAAAAAGGGATAAGGACTCAGGGACATGGACGCCAGTGTGATGAATGCTGGGGGCAGGAGTATAAGAGGACTGAATGGTAATGGAAAAAATTACAATAAAGATTAAATAAAAAGTAAAATAAAAAAGAATCAATCTTATCTCCATAAAACACTGACTAAGTTACAGGAAATGAAGTCATAAACTCATTTGTACCTTATACACAGGTATATGTGTAAGGTATACGTACCTTATAAGATATAAGGTGTATAAGATATATGTACCTTATATATCAAGGAAGATTGTTATATATGCTTCTGATACTCAAGGTTTAGGCTAGACAATGTCCTGGAAATGACCCCTGTTGAAACCAGCAGGAGACAATTAATTTTCTTCCCTTTTACATTTCAGTCTGGGCTCAGGAAGATCTGAGCTCCTCAATATTTCTTTTAATGGCACAGATATCACATAGGGATTGACTTCGCACAGCTGATAGAGACATGCCCCTGGAAGCAATTTCTGGCTCTGATGGACAAGGCAACCTATTGGGTCATTTGCAGTCTCTGCAAAACCAAGTGCAAAGAGTATAGACTTTGGACTTCTTGAATATAAATGTTGGCCCTCTATTTATATGTAATGTAACCTTGGCAAACTACTTAACATATTTAAGTCTCAATTGCAGAAAAATAGCTTCTATCTGAAAGTAAAATGGAAAGGATTTATGAAAAAATGAGAAAAGCTTTAGAGGGTTTCATATATAGTAGGCATTAAGTGGAAATTATTAACAAGTACAATATTTTGCTCATTCTTTTTTAATGACTGATGTCATCTTGATATACAAAAGTCAACATCTGAATAATTTTTCTTCTTTGTCACATTAAATGTTACCCCTAAAAGCATTTAAAAATAAATACATGAAATGTTAAAGTGTAAATTGCTTTAAAATTATTTTTAAAAATGATAAGAACAGATACTACACTTGACCTTAGACAAAAGGCTGAGAAGTGATTGGGTCACAAAGTAATCTGTATAAAGTACCCGTGGACAAAGCTGAAGGGGAAGAAGGATAGAGAGTGAGAGGTGGGAGTGGGTGAGGTGGGGAAAAGTGGTGGTGGAAAAATGGAGACAACTTTCTTTGAACAATAAAAAATAAAAAAAGAGCCAGTAAGAAAAAAAAAAAGTTTTTTAATGCTACTGATCCTTGTGGTCAGAAACTAGGTAGCTATAGGTGCCCAGCAATAGAAGTAAGTGAAGTTACTGTTTTTTTAACAAATGTCTCCACAGCTTTGGGTTTTGTGACTTGCCGAATGTATGCATATTCTTTTTCCTGAGGTTGAAGGTTTAACTCTTTTTCTATTGTATCCCTGAGCAGAATTATAACAGCTACATAGTCAATTGTAACTATTTATAAGATTTCAGACCTGCAAACTCTAAAAAATAAACAATGCAAATAATCAAAATCCAAAACCAGCTTCATCTCTTAACTTTCAGCAATTCCCACCTATTACACAGTCCACACAACCAACATTCTACATAGTTCATATAATCCTTAAGCAAATGCCTTAAGGGTTGATTTAATAACCCACATTGGAATCCTACTTTGAATCCACATTTACATACTATTCTTTATTTTGTAAATAATTTAAGTATATATAAGTTGTGAGACTCATAATATGTATTCTTTTGATAATAAAATTTCATCTTCTGCTAAATCTTTTCTGTGCAGTGAATTACATATTTACCTTGTTCTATAAAAAGAATTTAAGTCCATATAATGATGCTCCTAACAACATGAACTTTTTCTCAAAATCCTGTACTATAGCAGTAATAAAATACATGTATTCATTATGCAATGTTGGTTCAAAATAGGGCTCACATTTTTCAAGACTCCATTTAGAGAGTTGATTAGTTTGTTATTTACTAATTTGGGATAGTATCTTTTGCCTCTTTGACTAACTCATATGCCCCTTAGAGGTAGTGTTTCTACATAGTACTTTAAATATGCTATATATTCAATAAATAGCAATTGAGTGATTGCTAAAAACATTTAGAATATAATACATTTACAAGAAAAGTTAGAACTCATTTATATAATCTGTCAAATCATATACCAGTTTGACAGCAAAATTACTGTAAACGGTCATCATCACATGATCCATGGGAAAATACCCTGAATTTTGAGAAGTCTCCACTAAAACAACAATTTTCAGAAACATTCTCTCTATCTCTTATTCTACACTAACAAAAGTTTTGAATTTTTAAAAAGGAAGGCATATTTTATAAAATTTTGTCTCTGCATATTTCTCTCCATCTTTTAAATGAGTCTTTGATTCTTTAGAGAAAAAACTGTCCAGATAATGGACAGCAGATATTTTGGTCAGCAGATAATACATACTTTATTGTATGGTAGACATTTAATGATTTTGCTACTCTTGAGTGGTATGTGTCCAGTAGTGGTATCCTAACCAGTGATGTGTTCCTCTTAGTTTTTTTTTAAATTTGCTTTTCCCACCTCCAGTTAATTTCTGTGCTATCCTTCCAATAAATTCCTTCTCTTCTTTAGTTAACTAGAATAATTTTCTGTTGTTGCAACCAAGAGCTCTGAAAATATATATATAGTGGTCTGTTCATGCTATTGTTAGCATGAGTCTTTTCTATACTTGCCTGAAAGGACTGACATGAAATCGCAAATCTTTCTTGAGTTCTGCTTGCTACCAATATTTGTGGCACCTACTTCCCCTCATCCTTCTTCCCAAGATATGATCTCGATGATAGTCAGATCTTGTCTTGAACAGTACTAGTGAAACTGAATCTTAAGCTTAGCTCTATAAAAAGACGCTTTTACATTCTAAAGTTGTTGATTTGCTGCAGTGTGTCTTTTAGGTAATTTTCCCTCCCCTTCCTGTTCACACCTGCCTAAATTCAGCTGGCTTCAAAGGACCCATGCTATCCTCCATTCTCCTCAAAGGTGGTAGTGGGGAAATCTGTATTACAGGAAGAAGTAAGTGACTTCCAATTCAGGAGGCCAGATGTACTCTGTGACCTGCCACTAGATGATATTTTCTCCATCACAAAATTCAGGAAAAGAATGACATTTGAATCAATTTTAGACACTACTATTTTCAAAGTCTTTAATATACACTCCCTTTCTCCTCATGTAGAAATGAGGTTGTTATAAAGTACTTTATTTATTTTAGTCATATAATCTTGGTATTATAAGTTGCGTGAAAAGAGGGTATATGCAAGTATTTTAAAATAATATTACATCATTGAAACACATAAGAAAGAACCTTTAGAACACTATTTGGGCTTGTGGGTATTAACAATAATCAAATCTTTGAAGCAACAAATGTTATTGCCTAAACATGTATATTTTACAGTTTTTACATGCTTATATTATCCTTTAATAAATTAATTTGAAAATAATTTACAAGTATCATGTACAGCTTTCATGTTGTTCATATCTAAAAGCAGACTTTCTGAATAACCACAGTGATATCTGATGGCAGAATTATATGACCCAGAGCTTGTATCTGTTTCTATCTTTCGCTTTACAGGACAGCACCCAACCACTGAGCCATACCTGTCAGGGCTTCATACCTATTTCTAGATATGGCTATAAGACAATGTCTCCAAACTTCCATAATAAAAACAGAAAATCTTGCAGTGTCATATGACTGAATTTACACTTTGAAGTTGAATCAAAATTAAGATATAAAAATTAAAGGAAAGAGGAAGGGAGATATCACTGTGATAAGTAAGTCCACTATCTTGGGCCTCAGAGATTTTTGATCCAGAACCAAAAGTTATGTCAGGTTTGACTGTGCTTTAACTTGGTTATAGGCCTATATTTGCTTGGGCTGGCATAGGCCTGAAATGTCCCTGATACCACATTGTTAACCTGCCAAGGGTATCTTACTAAGAGAGAATAAGAGAGCATTTTCAGTGGGCTGTTTTAAATAGAAAGTTGTTTTAGAGTGTGTGTAGTTTGCTTTATTTTTGCCTAATCTAGATTTCTGTTAAGCCACATGTCAAAATTCTCCAAAATTGTCCAGCATTTGAAAATATATATTCAAGAAGAGGCTTAGAAGACTTATTCTTTACCAAATATTTACTCACGTATCAACAAATAGTGTCAAGATTAAGACTAAATAAAGGTCATTTTCAAAAAATGCCAAACACTAGACACATCTCCACTTTGATGTACTATGACTCTTGAGAAAATAACTTCAATAATATATACACAATGCATGCAAACAAAATCTCACCAATGTTACTCAGAAGCAGTCTACCTTTCAAGGTTTTCATCAAGTTTTATTTGATGTCACAATGCAAAAATCAATGACATACATAATATTCACATAAAGCTATATTTAAAACTGCTTGATTTTTAAATATAGAATTCATATTTGAGGTATTGATTTTCTTAATTGCCCTTACATATATGATTCACATAGATTTTCTGTTTTACAGGAAAATATTTTCTTCAATTCCCAGGCTCATAAAATCAGGCCAGGGTGGCCCAGAGCTGAAAACAAAAATAACTGTTGTTACAATATAAACAACCCAGGTTAGCTTTCAAAATACTGTGAGGACCCACTACTCACAGACGTAGTGACTGTGGAAAGTGCAGGCTTAACTTTTTCATTTACTCACAGCCTAAAAGAGCTATGCAAAGTGCCCACATCATTTTCAGGAACATGTGGTACATTCTGGCACACTTAAGCCACCACATTTTAGATTTTAAAATCTCTAAGAATGTAAAACACTGAAACTCTGGCCTATGTTAATGTCTTGGGACGTTTAACTATTAATCTATGTAATGTTAGAACCAGTTCATCTATAAAAGATATTAATGATTTTAAGTACTAGAGCTGCATCATTATAATGACCATATTCCCCTTAGTTTAATTTTAACATTTGTAAAAACAAAACTTGACATTTTAAGTCAGCAGGAGAGACTTATTACAGAACAGAATACATCTATCTGTCCTAAATGCCATAATTATTGGATAAGAGTCTGCCAAGTAAGTTACTCCGTGGGGACTTTGGAGGTACTCAATTTTCAAGACATGCAGGAACTATTAGTGAACTGCTTGATTGATCCATGCAGTGGAAAGCTCAGTGGTAATAGTCCAAATATCAGTCATTTGTGAAAATTGATCCTTCAAAATGCACACCAATCAGTGCAGTGGATGAGCAGACAAGATGCATGGTTATTCTGGTCTTCGATTAACTCATACTGTTGGTATGGGATTTGGACCAATTTAGCTATACATAAGGAGAGGTATTCCTTATGTAATGAATTTAAACTCATGGCATTTTAAAAGCAAATTTGTAGAATTTTTAAAGCCAAATCCTCATTTTATAGATACAGAAACTGACTTACCAAATGTTATCACACTTATTAAGGCATAGTCTCTATTCACTTTTCCTCCTTATATTTTGATATTTTGGATTTTTTATATACTTTACATTAAATGTAACTGCCTATTATTAAAAGGAAAACTATTACTTTCAGCTTTATAGAGGCCACAAGCTCTTCCACACCTATGAGATGTTAAACATGCTGTTATTTTTCTCCCCAGAGCTTATGTAACCAATACACAGAAACACACCCCAACACATATGTGCTATTGCATGACAATGGAAAAAATACATATACACTGTAGGATTTTTTCAAAGTCTAGAGAACTCTAATAATTGCTATGGTAAATTTAAAGTATATTTTCTTACATACTAATCAGAAAATATTATTATAGACTCTGCACAATGGGAGCTTGGGCTGATATTAAGACAACTGAGAAGATACACATCTCAGGATATATAAGTCTACAATCTAATAGTGTGCGTGTGGTGAGGGGTGGAGGAACTAGACAATCCCATGAATGATCATACCACAAAGAGCTAGGAAAAAAGGAAGTGCTTTTGTATTTCAAAAAGGGGTGGTAGAGAAATCAGTTCAAATGGCAGGAGGTTGGAAAGAAGAAAAGATTTTCTTTTGGTGTCTGAGGTAAATCCCAAAGAGTAGGTGGAATTTTACTCAGGAAAGGGAGAGAGAACTCTGTTTAGATTCCCACCATCAGTTCAGTTTGGCACTAAAGGAAAGTTAACTAAGTAATCATGTAAAGGTTTCTCTTTTGATTCTTGAATTCACTTCAAAATTACAATGACTAAAATGTTTCTATACTGATACTTTATAAAAAGAAAGGCTTTAAAAAAACTTTCATTCATTAAGTGCACACCATGGACATATTTATGTGGCTGAATTCTTGATTAAAAAGTTGAAATTTGAATTTAACTTTAAAAATACCTATTTTTTTAAAAGAGGAACTTTGTGAAAAAAAACACCCTGACTTCAAAATGAATGGGGTTTTGAAAAATATCTTTGAAAAGATTAGTAGGGCAACAGTACATGATGCCTAGTGATGGACAGCGATGTAAACAAAGTAAAAAAGATATGGAGATATAGGTTGAATCATTTATCAATCTACAACATTTCTTTTTTTTTTTCCTGGAAGCAATAGAGATTTAACAGGTATTTGAGAAGTAAAGTGATGGTATCAGCTTTGGCCTTGGGAAGATAACTGGCAGCAAATAGGACTGGATAGAAAACAATTTAGCCAGCAGCAGAAAGAAAAATCACATTCATACAATTTCTTTGAATCTAAAAGTGATCAAAAAGACAGCCTCAATTTACACTTTAAGTGAATTTTAAAATTAAAACTAAGATTTAGGCATGTATCTAGTACTTTGTAAGTCATGAGTTTATCACATCTTCCTAATTTTTTGTAAGAAAGCCATAGCTGGTTTTTAAACATTAAAGGCATTAAATAGAATATTTTAGTTTGAAAAATAGGGCATTTTAAGAAATGACAGAGAATTATTTGCAACTGTAAAGCACTATAATGCAAGCAAAGAATATTATTTTATCATCATGAGAAGCAAAGTGATAACTTAAGGGCCCCTGAATATTTGCATCTTCTTCCTTAATCCATGGAAGCCTGCAATTTTACATTTTTCATCAGACTTTAAAACATACTCAGACTTTTTCATAATACATTTCTTAGAAGAGTCACATTATGCTTGTATAAGTATATTTTTTAAGAGGAAAACAAATTTCAAATTATATTATAAGTATTGGTTATTGTAAAATATTAACTACAAAACTCAAAAGTAATATAACTTCAGATAAACCTTGATATAAATTTTTAACTCATGATCATCTTAGAATATTTTTATGGCTCAAGTAACTTTCACAAATTTTTATCTACCTTTGGTTAGTTTCTTAAAATAAATTTATTTTAAAAATATGCCAATTTCCCTAAAACAAATATATGAATTAATATCTGTTAGGAAGCAAATCTATACAAAATGATAGCTTTTTTTACATTTTTAAATCACTATGGCCATAAATTATTTATGAATAATGCATTGTCTCTATTTTGACTTATAATGTATGGCTAGCAAACTTGACCTTTCATTTTCTATTTATTTAACACCTAATTCACTATTATTTTTCTATTCATCAATAGTAGGTAGAATTATAGAATGACTCTGGGTATCATAAAATCCTATCAGAATATTTAATATGAATATACTTTATTACAGTATTTTTTCAAAATCAAAGTAATTTGCTATCTATGTCACATATATTACTTATAATACCTTTATTTAGGAATTCCTAGGTAATGATTTTATTATCTTATTAACTAGATCCAAATACTTATATATAACTTTTAAGGAAAATTTTAAAAAAGAGAAATTAGAGTTCTCAATATACTTAAAATGCCTAAATTTAAAATACCCTAATTGTTAAGTATAATTATCTTTGGAAAATTAAACTTCCTACCACAATTGGGTATAACACATTTAGCACTGCATCTTTTTAAAAAATCGAAGACAAAGATGGTGTCCATAGAAGTTGGAATCCACTAAGGAGTGTGTATCAACTCACCTGCCAAATCAATTACCCCTGAAAATGGATGACACTGGAGTCCCTACAGAAATACAAAGGAGTGTAAGAAATTAGAACAAAGAACTATATACCAAGAAATTTGAAAACCTAGGTGAAATGGACAATTTCTAGAAAAATATAATATTCCAAAACTCAATGAAGAAGAAGCAGAAAGCCTGGACAGAATAATAACAGCTGACAAAATTGAAGCAGTAATCAAAAAGCGTCGGAAACACAAAAGCCCTGAACCAGACGGTTTCACAGAATTTACAAAGCATTTTAGGAAGAGCTAACCCCCATCCTTAACAGATTATTCCAAAAAAATCAAGAAAATGGAAGACTCCCAAACTCTTTTTTATGAATTCAGCATCATCCTAAACCCAAAACCAGATAAAGACATAACAAAGAAAGAAAACTTTAGGTCCATATCACTGATGAGACTAGATGCTAAATTCCTCAACAAAATATTGGCAAATCGCATCCAACAATACATTAAATAGATCATACACCAAGAACAAGTGGGATTCATTCCAGGGATTCAGGGATTATACAGTATTCACAAATCAATAAACATAATATATCACATAAACAAAACAAAAGACAAAATTACATGATCATATCAATAGACACAGAAAAAGCATTTGATAAGGTACAGCATCCATTTATGATAAAAACACTTAACAAAGTGGGAATAGAGGGAGAATTCCTCGACATAATAAGGGCCATATATGAGAGATCTACAGCCAACATCATACTCAACGGGCAGAAACTTAGAGCTTTCCCATTAAGATCAAAAACAAGACAAGGATGCTCACTTTCACCACTCCTGTTCAACATGGTATTGGAAGTCCTAGCTACAGCAATCAGACAAGAAAAAGAAATAAAAGGCATCCAAATTGGAAAGGAGGAAGTAAAACTGTCATTGTTCACAGATGACATGATAGTGTACACAGAAAATCCTATAGACTCCGCTCAAAAACCACTCAACCTAATAAATGAATTTGGTGAAACAGCAGGATACAAAGTCAATATGCAGAAATCAAAGGCATTTTTGTACACCAACAATGAAATATCAGAAACAGAAATCAGGAAAAATATCCCATTGGTATAGCAACAAGAAAAATAAAGCACCTAGGAATAATAGCCAAGGAGGGAAAAGATCTGTACTTAGAAAACTAACAACAATAAAAATAAATTAAGGAAGACACAAACAAATGGGAGCATGTACCATGCTCATGGATTAAAAGAATTAACATCATCAAAATGTCCACATTACCCAAAGCAATTTATAGATTAAATGCAATCCTTATTAAAGTACCAATGACATATTTCACAGATATAGAATGAACATTACAAAAATTTATATGGAACCATTAACAACCCCAAATGGGAACAGCAATTTTGAGAAAGAAGAACAAAGTAGAGGGGATCACAATTTTTTATATTGAACTGTATTATAAGGCCACCTTAATCTAAACAACTTGATACTGGCATAAGAACAGACACATAGACCAACGGAACAGAACAGAGAGCCCAGAAATAAACCCAAATCTTTATCATCAATTAATATTTGACAAAGGGGACAACAACATAAAATGGAGTAAAGATAGCCTCTTCAACAAATGGTGTTTGGGAGATATGGACAGCTACATGTAAATAAATGAAACTCGAGCACCAACTTAAACCATACACAAAAATAAACTCAAGGTGGATAAAAGACTTAAATATAAGTAATTATACCATAAAAGTCCTAGAGAAAAACATTAGCAGGAAAATCTCAGACATTCCATACAGCAACATGTTCACTGATATATTCCCTCAAGCAAGGAACATAAAGGAAAGAATAAACAAATGGGACCTCATCAAATTAAAAAGCTTCTGCATGGCTAAAGAAAACAGCATTAAAATGAAAATAGAATCAACTATATGGGAAAACATATTTGTCAATGATACCTCAGACAAGGGTTTGACCTCCAAAATATATAAAGAACTCACACGACTCCACTCCAGGAAGACAAAAAAAAAATGGGCAAAAGATTTGAACAGACACTTCTCCAAGAAGGACATATAGAGAGCCCAGAGACCTATGAAAGATGCTCAACATCACTAGCTATCAGAGAGATGCAAATTAAAACCACAATAAGATACCACTTCACACCAGTCAGAATGGCCATCATGAACAAATCAACAAACAAGTGTTGAAGAGGATGTGGTGAAAGGGAACCCTAGTGCACTTTTGGTGGGAATGCAGACTGGTGCAGCCACTATGAAAAACAGTATGTAATTTCCTCAGAAAACTAAAAATGGAACTGCTTTTTGACCCAGCTATTCCACTGCTGGATTTTGTCCTAAGAGCCTTGATACACCAATTCAAAAGAACCTATGCATCCCAATGTTCATAGCAGCACAAATTATAATAGCCGAGTTCTAGAAGCAACCTAAATGTTCATCAGTAAATGAGTGGATAAAAAAAAACCCATGGTACATTTACACAATGGAATACTACACAGCAGAGAGGAAGAAGGAGCTCCTACCCTTTGAGACAGCATAGATGGAACTGAAGAGCATTATGCTAAGTAAAATAAGTCAGGTGGTGAGGGACAAATATCATATGATCTCACCTTTAACTGGAACATAATCAACAAAAGAAAAAAACAAAGAAAATATAACCAGAGACATTAAAATTAAGAACAATTTAACAATAGCCAGAGTGCAGGGGAAAGGGGACAATGAGGAGAATGGTTTTCAAGAACTACTATAAAGGACACATGGACAAAACCAAGGGAGAGGGTGGAAGAAAGGGAAGGTGGTGGGTTTGGCTGGAGTGGGGTGAAATGGTGGGAGGAAAATGCAGACAACTATAGTTGAAAAACAATAAAATAATTTTAAAAAGTCAAAGAGAACCTAAACTTTAAAAAATGACTATATTGAAAATATTAAAAATTAGAACTGATTATGATAGTAAGGAATAGTTTGAGGCCAAAGACTAAGGAATGCAGAATATTACAGAATTAAAGGGAACATTACATCACAGATACACTTTATGACTATTTGCTAAATATAAGGTGAAGCTGACTTTGATTTTAAAGGTTTCCTGGAAATAGAGGTCAAAAGCCAAAACCAGAGTCCTATAAAAAGAGACAATTTTATTCCCCTGATATAATGACACACAAAGCCTACATAATGAGTATGAAGCATGAACTAAAAATAGATTCCAACTGCAAGGACACTGAGAACAGAATAGCTGGTGAAAATTCATAAACACTATCTTACCCTGACATGGTTTTGTAGCCTGTATATCCTAACAGGGTCTTAAAAAATAAAATAAAGTAAAACAAAACAAACAACAACAGAAAAAAAAACAAGCCAAGAATTTGAAGTAGTTCTAACTTGTAATTGCCTTGGTGGAAGGTTCTGAAAATCCTGTCTGGACTAATCTCGTCAACCCAGACCTCAAAGAACTCCCATAGATAAATTTATTAGTAAAATGATCTCATATGCAAAAGCATCAATCAATCACTGAACTCATATAAAATAAGTCACCAGCTGTCAGCAGAAAAAAAAATAGGAGAATCAGAGCTATAAAGGTAGGCTTGAGATTAATATTGTCTGGTGAAAATAAAATAAAATAAAAATGATATAAAATGAGTAGAAAGCAATTAACTATAAAATAACAGCATATTTGAAAAATATATAGAATTTTTAGAAATGAAAAATTGTGGTGTTGCTATATTATGGTAGATTTATGTTGATAAGAAAATTAGTAAACTAGAAAATAAACCTATAGGAATTATATCAAATACAGACAGAAAAGAGAAAGAAGTGGAAAATATGAAAAACTCTTAAGAGCAATGGTTAGAGTAATGATGGGAAAGCTAACTGAATTACTAGAAGAAGAAACAGAGAATGGGGTGGAGTAATATTAGAAAAGATAATGACTGAAATATTTTCACAACTCATAAAATACACAAATCCACAGAATCAGGAAGTTCAAGAACAGGGAGAGGGAGAGGATAAATATAAAAACATTCACTCTTAGGCACATTATACACATTATATTGAAACTGCAGGACCAACCACATAAAAAGATATTACCTAAAAAATTCTTTAAAGAATTTAAGAAAAATCAGATTAAGTGGAAAGAGCACAGAATTTATTGTTCAAACAAGCAATTTTCAGAATAAAAGAGTGCCAATTATTACTTCATGGCAATTGAAATAGACTGGAATTATCCTAGGAAAACTAGTAACTATGATAATTCCACCTATAAGGAAATGACAAGACATAATTTCTGTACATTGTAAATGAAAGAGTAAAGTAGTATCTTCATTGTAAATATTATCATCAACCTAAATATTTCATGAACAAAGGGAAAATAAAGACATTTTAAGACAAGAAAAATAAGGAAAATGCTCACTAAGTACAACTGACATCTAATTAGTATTGAATATAATTTTACAAACAAATAATAACATATTATAAGATTATAAAAAATAAAACTAAAATATTTGTCCAAACACTTATCTTGTAAAAGATAAAAGAGTTGAAGTAGTTAGTATTTTAAGTTCTTTATAAGTAATAGAGAACTTAAAATGTTACTTATAAAGGACTTAAAATACACACATTAAATTTTGATATTGGCAAGTTAAGGATTTAAAATTTTGAAGATGACTATTAAAGTTACAGAAATTGATTGAATAATTTTTATCCAAATAGAAATAAATGCATTGTGAAAATATATAGTAGGGTATAAAATATAGTATATAAAAGGTTCAAATCCAATAGGCACACAATAAGATGGAAGAATAAATCTAGATTTCTCAGTACAATAAATACAAGTTGAAAGTTAATTCAATTGGTGACAAAGATGATCCAAATAGATTTTATAAAAGCAGACTATGCTGTTAACAGGAGATGTGTTGAAATTATCAGAATGAAAAAGAAAATGTTGAGAGGAAAATGATGAAAAAATACATAATCAGACAGATAATAAGCATGCAAGTATTTCTACATAAGTCTAGACAAAATGGACAATGAACCCCCAAACAAGCATTATTATTACTACAAAATGCTGAAAGTTCACCAGGAATGTCAAAATTTTCATGCATCTACATTATAGTCCTTATATGTAAAATAAAATTGCAAAATATGGAAAAATGTAGAAATCTACCATTTTATTGGTATACATTAACATAACTCTTTAAATAATTAATAGATAAAGCTAACAAAATCATAGTAAGGATATAGATTATTTGAATAGCACAATATTAAATTTGATATCATGTGAATCTATTAAGTATTCCACTGAACAACTATAGAATACACACTATTTTGAAGGAAAAGTGTTACAGAACAAGGTTACTCATGTACTCATAATGATGTACAAATCCTAAATAAAATATACCCCAACCAATTAATTAATGCATAAAATTAGGGCCATGTTGGTTTACCCAAGGAATACAAGGATTGCTTAACATTAAAATAAATTAATATATTTTACTACATTAATGCATCAAAAGAGGGTAGCTATGATCATTTAAAAAGAGAAAAAACAATGGCTACAATTCTATATCTATCTTTGATTTTAATAAAAGCAAAGGAGAAATAGGATGGCATTTCTATACACTGATGTAACTAATGTAAAGTTACTGTAGTAATCATATTTGATGAAGAATCTTTGAAAAGTATTCTCTATAAAGGCATAAACAAAATAGGGTCTCTCCTTTTACCAAAAGCACTTAAGTTTTATTCAAAATTCCTTATCCATCATAGTAAGGTGAAAAAACTGTTTAACAATATATGAGCAGAAAGAAAGAAACAAGTCTGTGATTATTTGACAATGATGTTATTAGGCAGGAAATCTGAAAGAAACTATAGTTGAATAAATATTTAATAAGAGTTTATCAATACTAATAGGTTTAAAATATGCATACAAAAGTGTATACATCATATACCTACAGAAAAATAGTAAATATATCCTTAGTATTAGAAATAATTTCTCAAACAAGCTACCAAAAAACACTAACCATAATGCAAAATCTTTAGTAAATTTAATCGCACTGCAGTTAAGAATTGTTCACGAATAGCACTATGGCAGTAAAAAGATAAGTCACATGGTGAGAAGTCATACTCACAAAAATCTGTGTGAACAAAACGTAAGACAGAAGATAGAATTCAGAAAAGCCACAAAGCTGTCTTATTTTCCAAAATATTTTGAATACCTAGAATTCAACTACAGAGTAGAATCTGCCATTGTGCAAAGGTATGATTGTTTAAGAGTTTAAAAACATTTTCATGGGTCTATTTTGCGATGTCACTAATAAATAAAGGTACTTAAACCCCAAGGCCTCATAAACATCTACTGATGAGGGGTGTCCAATGTGCTGAAATGTTGAGAACCATGCATGTGACTATGATGCATGCACTTTTCACATATTACAGAGAAATTGCTACTGCTTGTTAATGAAATCCTACTAGATTTTAAAATCTGAAACCACACAACAGGATCTATGGGTAAATGCTAAGTACCCAAATAAAAGGATCCTGATGTCTTTCATAATGCAAGTAAATTTGTTTCCCTTGGGAGAGTTTCAAAGAAGAAAAAAAAATTTCCCTAAATATAGTTACTCTAGTGTAATGAAGTACAAGTGTGTATGCAGATTCATTTCATCATTGGGAATTGAAAATCTCTCCTTTGCAAAGAAAGTAGGATATGAAATGGCAGCAGTTTTCAGAGTTAAAATTCCTTGGAGAGAAACAAAGAGAAACAAAATTTAAACAACTGAAAAAGAACCCCGGCTTGTGTGGCTCAGTGGACGGAGTACGGGCTGTGCACCAAAGGGTCAGTGGTTTATTTCCCAATCAGGGCACATGTTTGGGTTTTGGGCCAGGTCCCCAGGTGTTGACATGAGAGGGGCAACCACATATTGATGCTTCTCTCCCTCTCTTCTCTTCCCTTCTCTCTAAAAATAAATAAGTATTTTTTTAAAAAAGAACTGAAAAACATCTTTGGGATGATTTTTTCCAATTCCTCATGTTATAGTTGCAGAAATCTCATCTGCAGATGAAGTTATTTACCCAAGGTCACCCAGCTAGGTAGTGACAAAGTCATAGGTTTTTATATGAATCAACGTATTTTGGTTTTAGAATTACAAAGAAATAACTTGAATTCACATTGCTATCTGATTTCCTGATGCATTTTTACACAATTTCTGTAAACATGTTTCCAAATGATAATATTATAGTTCCAGTTAAAAATGGATAGCAGTACCTGACAGAGTATAGCTTCTATTCCAGTTAAACCAAATAAAAGGATCCACCATTTTAGGACTATGGGATGCATTATAACCAAAATTAAATTTATTCTGTTATAAAACACAGCACGTCTGATGAATTTCACCATAAAATAGAAATAAAAATTTGTAAAAAGTATATGCAAACCCTGGTAGTAACTACAATATGTTTATATGTGCCTGTGGGGCACTCTTGCCTACTGGTACATTTGCCAATTCAAATGCAGACCTAGCCTCAGGCCTCAGCAGGCTGTGGGACAACAGTTAATCAGCTATACTAACATTCCTAGAGCAGAGGCCCTTGTGGCTGGGAAAGCTTGAGCTGAAGGTCTTTGCCCTATTCCCTGACTTCCTAGGGAAAGGTGATAAAGTGAGTTCTAAATAAAATAATGCACGAGCTGCGTTGGGTGCAATAGGAGGAAAGCATCACAGGCTCATGTATCGGGTTGGTGGCCGTGACTGGTGCTCATAGACCCTGGGAGGACAGGAAATAATATGAAGCTCGCACAAAAGGGTAGGTGAGGAACCATGAGAAGTCTTTTGAGAATTTTGGTTTTTATCTTAAAAGCAAGAGGAAGCCATTTCTGTGTTTTAAACAGTGAGATTCTATGTTAAATATACATTTAAAAATAACCTCTCAAAGTCTCTGCAGACTTAAATAAGTTACTTGTGTCTATTTCCTTATCAGTAAACGGTGACTGTAAGTTGAATCCATGGTATAAAATATTACATAATGCTTACTTATTTAGTGTTAGCCTGGCTGGTGTAGCTCAAAGGACTGAGCGCGGGCCTGTGAACCAAAGAATCACGGTTAAATTCCCAGTCAGGGCGTATGCCTGGGTTGCAGGCCAGTTCCTGGCAGGGGATGCACAAGAGCAACTAAATATTGATATTCCTCTCCCTCTCTCCTTCCCTTCGCCTATAAAGATAAATAAATAAAATTTATTTTTAAGATAAAATTAAAAATTATTTTTAAAGATAAATATTAATAAAAATTTTTAAAAAGTTTTAATACCTTTCTGGATTATTCTGCACTTTTCATTTCTGAACACAAATCATAATGAAAATTAAAGCATACTATTTAATTCCCTGCTCATTCCTACATGTCCACCTGGCCCCAGCACCTCCCATAGTAACCTGTTCCAGATAAATACATCAAAGATGTTGCTAATTGACTATTAGACAAAACAACCCGCTTATTTCAATTAAAATTCTTCAGTCAAAATACACAGACAGGAGTGTTTCTGATGTGCTGCATTACCCTCTCACTCATCTTTTTTATTTTTTCTTAGAGAAGATTGACAGGTTCTTTAAGTAGTGTTCCATTCAATGAAGTAAATAATTACATGGGCAATTCTTTGAAATGCGTGGGAAGGACAGCAGCAGCTTACAGCCAACCTTTCCATTGGTAAATTGTGTGTTTACTAAATCTTTCTAAAACTGAGTGGTTTCTGGTTGGCAAAAATTTTACTTCCTTTGTAGTACTTTGGTACAGGCTCAATTTACCTGAACACACTGCCATTCAAATCAGAGAAAGTAATTTTAAAACTGGTGTATGAGTCTTTTCCTCAGCTGCCTTGTGAAAGACTTGATACTAAATTCGATTACCTCTGATTCCTCGAGAATATATTTATCAATAACTCCTCATTATTTCAAATATCAATACCTTTCTAAACGATTTGTGCAGAAATTGCTAACACAACAACCCTGCTTATGGTATTTATTATGCACCGGCACTTTAGGAGGTTTAAACTTTGACTGTGGACAACATTGGCTTTACTGGAGACAGGGAGCGGCGAACACACTAGCAGGCTGTATCTTATTACAGGACACTGCCTGGATTGTGCCGGCTGCAGAGAAGAGGCTCAACTTTCAAGAGCCTGTATGCAAGGATTTGGGAGGCTTGGAACAGTTCTACTAAAGGGTATTTTAGAATTGCTTTCTTAATCAAAAATATATTTCTTTTGTTCGAGTGTATCTAATTTTTCCCTGGAATATATTAGAATTAGACCCAGAAACTAATGACATAGAATCAACCTAGATTTGGTGCAATTTTGCTTAAGCATTAGGTTTTAAAAGTAGAAAGTTTTGTAGATTTGTAATAAGAATAAGTAGCTAAGAGAGTTCAGAAGATTAAATGTTACATTAAATTTTAATCCAATCTTTTATCTTTACTTGTTTTGGAGGCAATTGTTTTAAAAATAGACTTTTTAAAAACATGTGTGACCTCTAATTAACCCATATTTATATTATCTGGATTCCTAGTACTTAGGGTCTCAAAATCTGTATATACTAAAGTGTTATAACAATTGGTCGTGGGCTTCAATTTCATAAAATGGTTGTAATTTGCATCTCACTTTCAAAAAGCTTTTCAGTGTTACATTTCTCCTTTCAACCCCCCTGCTAAGTAAAATAAACGGATACACATTAGGGTTCTGACCTGTTTAAGAGTTAGCTTTCTGAAGTACTATTCTTTGCATAGGTGATAGTAGTGTTAAATTTAAATTTCCAAATAGTAACGATGATTTACCATTAAGCAGGTGACACTCTGAGTTTGTTAAACACTCCAACCTGCACTAACTCCTTCAATTGTTGGTCAATTATGGGTCAATCCCCATAATATTGAAAATCACTAGGGGGAAACCATCTATCATAAAGTTTTCTGATCTATTTTTTTATTTACTGTAACTGCAGGCACCATTCTGTAACACTGGAGGACTAACAATGTCCTCTTATTAGGCTAGAAAAGCAGTGTATGAGGCACTCTCTCTCCCTGCCTCAGCATCATAATGGCATTGTGTTCCACTTCAGTTTAAGTCCACCAAATGTGACAATGACAGACCAAGGAGGTCAGGGGTTGGGAGAGGCCTCCTCTGGCAGGAAGGAGTATTTATCGTTGGTCTTGCTTAGAATTTTCATAAATGGTGATGATAAAAAACAGCAACTTTTCATGGGGTTTTATTATTATAATTTTATACTCTGGAAAAATGCTCCTGCTTGGCATGCTTACTGAAAAGGGATAAGATTGGCTTGTTAAACTCTGACACGTTAGTGTCTCAGATGTTGATGGGACTACATACACTACCTTTCCTCCTTTCGAGAGAGACGTTGCTTACTGAAGTGGATATCTATTGTACTTCATGTGTGGGCCCTATACAGGAATGTTTTGCCTTCTTCTAGGAGCACCCACAAATAGCTAAGGGATGCCCTGAATCGCCGGCTGTATTTAGACAGGCACAGTGACTTACATTTGACCTAACCTTGGCCAATCAGTACTCCCCTCTCAATCTTTGAAACTGGTCTAGAGAAGCAGTCAATCAGAGAAAGTAAACACTTCAAAGCTGTGTCATTGCCACCTTCCACCCACATTGTGAACAGATGGTAAAGCACAGTGACCTGGACTGCAAGTGAGAACATAATAAAAGAGATGTTTGGAAAGAAGTTGAAGTGATAAGCAAAGAATTAGTGATGCCTTTTTGTTCTTGAATTCTGAGAGATCTACCATATCCTTTTTCCTGCCTCTAATACACGCACATACTGATAAATGTGTGCTTGTACCATGCATCATTATTTAAATTCTCCCTATTTGCCCTACCTGGTTCCTGTCATTTGCCAAACAGTAAGTATAAATCTTTTTTTTTTAATTTTATTTATTTCTTTTTAAAGGGAGAGGAAGGGGGAAAGAAAAAAACATCAATGTGTGGTTACCTCTTATGCACCCTCTACTGGAGACCCTTTGGTTTATAGCCCGGTGCTTAATCACTGAGCCACAAAAGCCAGGGCAGTTGTTATTAATCCTTTTTTTAAGTTTATTTTTAGAGAGAAGGGAAGAGAAAGAGAAAGAGAGGGAGAGAAACATCAATGTATGGTTGCCTCTTGTGCACTTCCTACTGAGGAACTGCCCTGTAACCCAGGCATGTGCCCTGACTGGGAATCGAACTGGTGATCCTTTGGTTTGCAGGACAGCACTAAATCCACTGAGCCACACCAGCCAAGGCTAATTCTTAATGGCATGCAATTAACTTCTGTTGGATTTTCTGAGGCAGATTTTTTGTATCCAGACTTTGCTTTTCATTTATTCTGTGTAATCCTTATAATTGTGCTGTCCTTAATTCCAAATTTTGCTTATCATTAGTTTGAAACACATCTCCTTTTGAGTAGCCAACAATTTTTCTGTATCTTAGTCCCTTATTATTTTCCTTCCTGGTTAGTCTGTTTTTATGCTTTATTTTATGTCTTAAACTAACATGTTTATTTTCATAATTCTCCATCACTTTCCACTGCATTTTAATGATCAAGATATTAGTGTCTTCATACGTAATGCTCTAGTGGTTTATTTGAGAGTATCCTAGAGGTTTCAGGATATGCCATTTCCCTGCAAACACATTTAATAATAAAAATGCTTTATTAACCATGAAAATGTTAGAGGTAACCTTTAAAAGTGACAATCTAACTTCAGCTTTCCTAGGATAAATGATTACATCTACATATTTTAATTTAATTATTATTTATAGACAATTATCATTATCATTGAAGCTGACATTCTGCAGCTCAGTTTATAGTATTTATCCATAATTGGCCTAAATAATTGAAATTTATTAAAATAAAACATGTAAAATCCAATTTAAAATATTTCTTCTATAGTTCATTTTAAATATTCTTAATAATAATGGCTACCAAATTATACTCATTACTCAGAAATATCATTTTAAACCCAATTATTAGGTTTTTTGCCATTCCATGACTTCTCTATCCCTTAGTTATACAAAATGAAAGCACTTCATTGGTGCCATAAGTCTTATTAATAGTACAGCAGTAGATCAAAAGTCTTAGTCAGTTGAGCCATTAAACCATATTTTAGAGGAGAATAAATTCCAAAATGTTGTTTCAGTCACGTTTCTTCTAATTTCAGCCAATTTGAATCACTTGATTCACTTTGATTCAGCCAAATTGAATCCAATTTCAGCCAATTTCAGTCAAATTTTCACAAAATAATTTTCAAGAGGCATTGTACATAGGACCCACCCCAGTCTTCAAGCAATGGAGGAGATACTTCCCCAGGCAGCTTCCACTCAACAAGTGTGAATACAGGCTGCCTACTCGCTGGCCCACTGGCCTGTCTGAGACATCCTTAGCATGCAGTGCAGTCCAATGTTCTTCCTATCCAAGCCTCCCTACTCATCCACCCCTGATATTAGATCTGCTCAGTAATGTGGAGGCTCTACCTGTCTGTTTCTGTTCTCTTGCCTTCATTCTTCCAGGGGTCTTCCCCACCACAGCTCTTTTACAACTCTAATCACCTCTCCGCTGTTACCTCAGGACCTAACTGACCCATTAAAGAAATACATTTAAATGCAACAACTTAGAGAAAACTTAAATTATAAAAGATGTGCTACATTCAAAATGATAATGCTCTTGTGTTCTGGAGTTATCAAAGAACATTTCAAAAGATGATGGGTCTTTGGGTAAAGTATTTAAAAGAATGACATTTGGTAGATGGGAATAGAAGAAAGATGGAACAAGAAAGAAAGTAGCAGAAAGTAAAAGAAGAAATTCTAGGTAGTAGCAGCAACAGGAAAAAAAGTAGAAAATAGTAAGAAAAACAATTAGGATATTTCTGGTGCCAAACATACTATCAGAGAAAAACGTGAAGTCAGACAGACAAGGTGTGCAGAATAAGGCTCCTAAATAGAGAAATGTGAACTTTACATATGTGGCACAGTTGATAATTGTAGAGCTTATAATTCGAATGAATTTTAAAGGTAAAAATTTAGCTATGATTTATAATTTAGATAATAAATGAGATATTGTGTTTTATCTTATTGTCTTATATAACAATGTATATATTTCTTTTTCATAGATGCTATAGGATTTATATCATAATAGAGTTTAGAAAAGTTAATCACCTAGAGGAAAAATGTCAGTAGTACTATAAAAATGATATAAGTGGGAGACACATTAATTAATATTGGGAAACATCTCAAAAAACAACAAGGGAAAAATTGTTATTTACCCTAATAAGTGACATAGCAAAGTTGAAATTTAAGGCCAAGAATTTTTGTCCCAGATTTGTAAAGTAGATTTGTGGTGTGAATGATGCAAGATAAGAGAAATTTGAAGGTCTAGACAAAGATAGTGGGATTACTAAAAAATAGATGAGAAAATCAATATAAAAACAAGTTATTTAAAAATGGTAAAGGAGAATGAGCTGTGCCAAAACCATGCACTTACATCCAGCAGGCACAGCAGTAGTACCACAGAGAGAATGGCGTGCTAGAGATGAAGACACCATTTGGGAGGGAGAAAGGGAGCTCAGTTAACATATTTGTGTTCACAATGTATTGAATCCAACAAACATACTCAGTTAGTGACTTAAACTAACTAGAGTCCTTTCCAAGCCAGGAAAAAACTCAATAAACATAAAGCAATGTGTATAAATAACCTATAAAATGTTTATTCATTATAAATATTTCAATAATTATTATTTTTAAAATACTACAAATATCTAGGTGAAAAAAAGTCAGCTAAAGAGAAAGAGCATTAAAAGGATGATTTCATTATTCTCTGCTCAGAGATGGTGAAACACATCTACTGAGCTGTAAATTGATTCACTTATGTTTGGGTGGTCCTTGTCAAGACATCTGATGCCTCTGTCTGTCAGTTTTCTCATCTATATAAAATAGTAATAATAATAATCCTCCCATCCTGTAGGATTGCTGATAGAGAATACAGATAATGAGTAGGAATGACTAGCATAATTTATGGCACATATCTGATAGTTATTGTTATGTAGAGAATTTTAACCCCAAAACATTATGCAGACCAGATGCTTTTTATATCAGTGAAGAATGTTCTGAGTTTCAAGAGCTTGCAAAGCATGCCATTCATTTTCATTCCTTGAAAAACAGTTTATGAAGAAATAGCCCATTTAGCTGAGAATAATTAAATTTAAGAGTACAGAAGTGGAAGCTTGTGTACTAGAAGAACTGGCTATGAGCACTGCAGCCAGTTAATCATAGTGCTAAGTATAAACTACTGGTTGTAAATGTGACTGTCAAGTGAAATTTATTAGGTTAAAATTATTCCTAAAAGAGAAGGCACAATATAAAAATAGTAACAAAGCAGGATCTAAAAATGCAGATTGTATTTACAGATATCAGTAAAAGATGGAGAGGNTGAGTAGGAATGACTAGCATAATTTATGGCACATATCTGATAGTTATTGTTATGTATAGAATTTTAACCCCAAAACATTATGCAGACCAGATGCTTTTTATATCAGTGAAGAATGTTCTGAGTTTCAAGAGCTTGCAAAGCATGCCATTTATTTTCATTCCTTGAAAAACAGTTTATGAAGAAATAGCCCATTTAGCTGAGAATAATTAAATTTAAGAGTACAGAAATGGAAGCTTGTGTACTAGAAGAACTGGCTATGAGCACTGCAGCCAGTTAATCATAGTGCTAAGTATAAACTACTGGTTGTAAATGTGACTGTCAAGTGAAATTTATTAGGTTAAAATTATTCCTAAAAGAGAAGGCACAATATAAAAATAGTAACAAAGCAGGATCTAAAAATGCAGATTGTATTTACAGATATCAGTAAAAGATGGAGAGGATAAACATTAACATGCTGTTTTCATATAATAAGGAGAAAACAAAAGATTCAATTTAAGCTTTGATATTGATAACTGGAGAAGTAAAAGTAAAAATTAAATGCGGGGGAACATACATATACACACACAATTAATTACCTAAAAGGTAATCAAACACTCAAAATGCAAGACAGTTTCATGAAAAATTATAGATATTCTGAAGGAAAATAATTTTGTTCTCACCACACCTGCTCATAGTATACTATTTTTTAAAAGATTTGTTGCCCATTGCAAGCAAGACCTACAAAAAAATTCCCCTTAAACAAATAGGAGTTAGTGTCTTAAGTACCTGCTGTGATACTGAGGAGAGTTATAGACAAGTTTGTGAGGACATAAGGTAAGGCCCTTCTAGCTCTGCCTTCTGCATACCCCCTTACCTGCAAATCCCTGATGGAAGTTGTTATTCAAAAACGTACAAAAATGTAAATACAAAATCATTGTCCAGGCATGGGTTTAAATCTTACTTAGAATATCAGCTATTATTAATAAAATGTATTGCTATTAAAAAACTCTTCCTCTATCTGACCAAAATGAATTTGCTAAAAGAATGGCATATCCAATAATTCTACATCACTGAAAAGCTAATTGGGCCAGGATTTATGATGGGAGAGTAAAAAATAGAGGAGTGGATCTTTCCATATTCCACATTTTTCTCTGTGCTTTTTTTCATAATCCATAATAAGGATATGCCTTTAACTTCATTTTAGTGGAGAATGAGAGATTTATTTTTAAACCCCATAAAAAAGAGATAATGTAATTTTTCTTCCTATGAATCAATCACTATATTCAATAAGAATGGAACTCAGCAAATTTAAGGTCTTTAAGCAAAATAAAGAAACTTGATGATTACAAGAAGTACTAATACAATTTACCAAGGAACTCTGTGATTATAATGCATACTTGCATGTTTAAATCTACACATTAATTTTAGCTGTAATTTGAATAATGACCATCTATTGTTATAATCTTTAAATTTGTTTATTTAAAAACGCATTTTGCAATATTTACTTATAATTCATTTTGACTGACATATTTTCTAGGTGGGCTTTAATGTTAAATAATTTATCTTATTTTCCAAATAAAACAACTGAAAATATCTTTTAAAAATATATTTTATTGATTATACCATTACAGTTGTTCTATTCCCCTCCTTCATTCCCCTCCACCTGCACGCTCCCTCCCCCACCATTCTCCCCCCCCTTAGTTTATAACCATGTGTCTCAAGTTCTTTGGATTCTATATTTCCCCCACTATTCTCGCCCTCCCCCCCCTATCTATTTTCTACCTACCATCTATGCTATTTTCTGTGCCTTCTCCCCCCTTCTTCCCCTCCCACCCCCCTGTTTCTAACCCTCCATGTGTTCTTCATTTCTATGGTTCCACTCCTGATCTAGCTGTCCTCTTGGTTTGCTTTTGTTTTAGGTGTGGTTGTTAATAACTGTGTGTTTGCTGTCCTTTCACTGTTCATATTTTTCATCTTCTTTTTCTTATATAAGTCCCTTTAGCATTCCATATAATAAGGGCTTGGTGATGATGAACTCCTTGAACTTGACCTTGATCTGAGAAGCACTTTATCTGTCCTTCCATTCTAAATGAAAGTTTTGCTGGATAAAGCAATCTTGGCTGTAGGTCTTTGGATTTCATGACTTGGAATACTTCTTTCCAGCCCCTTCTTGCCTGTAAGGTCTCTTTTGAGAAATCCGCTGACAGTCTGATGGGTACTCCTTTGTAGGTGACTGTCCCCTTATCCCTTGCTGCTTCTAGGATTCTCTCCTTCATTTTGGTCTTGGCTAATGTAATTATGATGTGCCTTGGTGTGTTCCTTCTTGGGTCCAACTTCTTTGGCACTCTCTGAGCTTCCTGGATTTCCTGGAAGTCTATTTCCTTTGCCAGACTGGGGAAGTTCTCCTTTATTATTTGTTCAAATACGTTTTCCACTCGTGGCTGTTTCTTTCCCCCTTCTGGTACCCCTATAATCCGGATGTTGGAACGTTTAAAGATGTCCTGGAGGTTCCTAAGCCTCTCCTCATTTTTTTGAATTCTCATTTCTTCATTCCTTTCTGGTGGGATGTTTTGTTCTTCCTTCTGGTCCATTCCATTGATTTGAGTCCCAGTTTCCTTTCCATCACTATTGGTTTCCTGTGCATCTCCCTTCATTTCAATTAGTTTAGCCTTCATATGTTCCTCTAATTTGTGACTATGTTCCTCTAATTTGTGACTATAATCTACCAGTTCTGTGAGCATCCTGATAAATAGTGTCTTGAATTGTGCTTCTGAGAGGCTGGCAATTTCTCGGTCGCTTAGAGTTATTGGCTCTGGGACTTTGAGTTCTTCTTGCGCCATCTTTTGGGCTGTTCGTGCCTGTTAAGTAGCAGGAACGGAGTCCTAGGTTTTCACCAGAGCAGGGCAACTAAGTCGCTGGGTTGTGACGTTGTATGTGGGAGCGGGGTCAAGGAGGGACAACGGCTTCCCCTCTGCTGCCTGCTACTGTGGCGCCGCAGCCACCACTGTCACCAGGCCCACGTGTTTCGTTCCACTGCACACGGGTGTACCACCGCTGTCAGCCCTCCACCACTGGGTTCGCCCCCTGGGGCCTGTGTGGTCCGTCTCACTGTGTGCGAATGTACGACCGCGGTCAGTCTGCCCCCCACCCCGACTGGTTCCGGGCTGCCTGCATGCCTAGGTCGGGGGACCTGTCCTGCCCGACCCAGCTCCACTGCTGGCTCCGCCTCTCTTACCATCCCCGTTGAACGGTTCTTAGTTGTAGGACTTCCGTATAATTCTGTTTTCTGGTCTTTGGGTGTGTCCTAGTTCTCCAAACCTTTGCTGTGTTCAAACGTGGTTGTGGGAGAAGGCACAGTGTTTCTACCTATGCCTCCATCTTGGCGGAAGTCCCCGAAAATATTTTAAAATATCACTCCAGCCCTCACTGGTGTGGCTTAGTGGATTGAGCACCCACCTGCAATGCAAAGGGTCACCAATTCCATTCTCAGTCAGGGCACATGCCTGGATTGTGGGCCAGGTCCCCAGGAGGTGCAAAAGAGGCAACCACACATTGATGTTTCTCTCTATTTCTTTTTCTTTCCCTTCCCCTCCAAGAAAAAGTTTTTAATATTTAAAAAATAAAAATAAATAAAATCTTTAAAAATAAAATGAAATATTACTCCAGTTCTATATGCTGATTTTTTAATCTAATTTTAAGCTGATATATTTTTTTAATTTTTAAAAATATTTTAGCCCTGGCTGGTGTAGCTCAGTGGATTGAGCATGGGCCTGCAAACTAGATGATCATGGTTCAGTTCCCAGTCAGGGCACGTGTCTGGGCTGCAGGCCAGTTCCCGGCAGGGGACTCACGAGAAGCAACCATACATTGATATTTCTCTCCCTCTCTCCTTCCCTTCCCCTAATATCTTAGAAATATCAATGTACAGTTGATACATTGACATTGATAAATTGATACATGGATACACCAATGTAAGGTGAAGAGGAATAATAGAATAGATATTCCTGAAAATATATGCTGGAAATCGTCAAACTCAGACTTCCTTCTCTCAGTAATTGCTTGTGCCAAGGGTTAGAGAGGTGACCACTGGAAGTTTTTGAACAGTGGATTGGGTAGATCTATGCTTTAAGATTAGTAATAACAAAGTAATATAAATTTCAGCTGACGAGTTATTACCACATATTTGGGTCAGTGCTCTTTAATTCATTATTCCCTCAATTTATTGTTGTCCTGCCTCAACACTTACAAGAGAATTTTACATATGATATACTCAATATTACATGTGACAAGTGATCAATAATTGTGTCTTGCATGAATAGGTGAATGAATGAATGGTCTATATAACCCATGCCAATGATTATGTCACTATGTTATTTCAGAGTATTGGTATTGCCTAAACTAAACATGTCCTCAGTTAACTGGGTTTAGGGTCCAGTAGGACTGGCTTCACATAAAATTATTCTATTTTGTAGTCAATGGCTATTGCACAAGTTACTTTGCTTCATCTTATGAAGTTGAAGGGTACCTAACTCATAAGATTGTTGAAAGAATCAAATAAAGAAACTCATAAAGCAGAAAAATAAGAATGGCTGGCACAGGGCAGATACACTGCACACCTTACTACCAGATGCAGTATTTATTATGGTCAAGTGCTAAGTTACAAGTGTGTACTGAACCATCACAAATGAGATTCAAACTGCCTCTGCCACTTACTAGCTATGTGGCTATGTGGCATAAATTACCAAATATCTTTAAAGCTAATTTTTAAAGTGGGAAAAGTACGGTACTTACTTCAAAGGGTTTTTCGGAGTATTAAATTACAGTGAAACCTCAGTTCTCAATCTTATTTTGTTTCAGAAGGCTGTTTGAGAAGTGTTTTGTTGGAAAACTGATTTTTTTTCCTATTAGATCTAGAGTATCCACATGAGAGAGTGATAGGGTTTAAAACCAAGTTTGTCCTGTAACTAAGACCATTTTTGTGTAAAACAACTTGGTTTAGAACTGATTTGCTCAAGATAGGAGACATTTAAGAACTGAGGTTTAACTGCACATGAAACATACAAAAAAGCTACATTGTTGTTTGGCATATAACTCAAGAAATGTTATTAAAATAACATATATAGTGTATATTATTTTTATCATCATTATTAATATTATTATTGTTGTTTTCATTAACCTCTTGTGCATCCATGTCTCCATGCCTTTTTTATGCAGTTTCTTTGCAAAGAATATACTAACCTGCTTTTTCTTATTCATAGATCAACACTTTGAGCCTCTGTAAGCCCCTCCACTGGATATGAATGATCTCTTCTAGCCCTGTCAAGCACTTTATCCAGAGGACCTTTCTCATGAAGTGTTTCAGTTCTTACCCTGGTGCACAGATATTTTAATATTACTTACAGGATATTTCATACATACAAAGAAAGCTATGAAAAATAGCAAAATGAATATCTGTGTTTTCATGGCCCCAAAAAGTATAACTTTTGCTCATCAAGAGACTTTAACAATAGAAAACATTGGAAAAGACTGGAAGGAGATATTTGCAACTTATATTGTCATCTGAAACTGCTCTATAGCCATTCCCAATCAAGGTTGCCATATAAAGTATAGGATATACAGTTAAATTTAAAAATCAGATAAACAACTCAATTTTTTTAGTGCAAGTATGTGCGTCTCTCTCCCTTCCTGAGAGGTAACCTCTCTCATAAATAAGTCATTCATAGGTTCCCTGAATTTCTCTATATTTTTATTATGTCTACTTTAACTACCACATAATATTTTTACATGTTTAGATCATAAGTGATCATTTATTGTGTGTATATTTTCTGTGCCTTGCTTTATTTTTCCTCAAAACTTTTTGTGAGAGGGTTGCAGGTTTATGAACATGTGGGCGCTTCTATTTTTTTTTGTCATTATAAGCATAGGTGATACGGACATTTTGTGAACGTGTATGTTAGTGAAAATATCCCTGTGGATTGTACTGAATTCCCCCAGTGGGCCCCTCCAGGTCTCCACCCTGCTTTGCACCCTGGCAGTCTGACACATACTCATCACCAACAGACTCCCTTACTCTGGCTTTGGAAGGTTAGCGTATCAGGGGCAATAGGATAATGAGAGTGAATTATTCATTCCCTGGGCTCACACCCTCCTGGGTCACTACCTCTNTCTATTTTTTTTTGTCATTATAAGCATAGGTGATACGGACATTTCGTGAACGTGTATGTTAGTGAGAATATCCCTGTGGATTGTACTGAATTCCCCCAGTGGCCCCTCCAGGTCTCCACCCTGCTTTGCACCCTGGCAGTCTGACACATACTCATCACCAACAGACTCCCTTACTCTGGCTTTGGAAGGTTAGCGTATCAGGGGCAATAGGATAATGAGAGTGAATTATTCATTCCCTGGGCTCACACCCTCCTGGGTCACTACCTCTCACTGTGACCCCTCACTGAGAACCACAGCTCCTATTGAGCAACCTTCTCTTTCAGCTACCATGCTTTCTTCTGGTTCCAGGAAGCATTACTCTGCACCTCCCAGTCTACAGGTAGTAGTGACACCCTGCTAACACTAGTCCTGAGATACCACAATACTTTGTTGATTTTCCTTAAGTTTCCAAAACTTTGTAAAATTTTAAAAATAAAATTCTCCCTAATTATCTGATTTCAGTGTGTTACTTATTTCTAGGTAGAATA
This sequence comes from Sturnira hondurensis, assembly GCF_014824575.4. NCBI lineage: Eukaryota > Metazoa > Chordata > Mammalia > Chiroptera > Phyllostomidae > Sturnira > Sturnira hondurensis. The sequence goes on along the minus strand of NW_028088106.1, from coordinate 610,589 downwards.
CTCACTAATACAAGCATAAGCCTAGGAATATTTTTTTTGAGTGTGCATACCATGAACAAGATTGTGTTAAACTTTTCTTCATAAAGGTTGCCCCGATGCACAATTCCACCAAAAGTATGTATAAATTCTCATAACTTTACATTCTAATACTAGTATTGCCATACTTAAATTTTTTGCAAAATTTATGTTTGGTGTATATTTTGGTTTTAATTTATATTTCTTCTGATGATTATTGAGCTACAGTAACTTTTCATGTTTAATAGGAATTCAATTTCCATTCATTACCTCATTACATTTTTCCTTGTTCTCTAATGTCTGACTTTTTATACATTTTTACAGTTATTTACATATTCTGGGTTTTATTTTTATGTCAGTTTTATCCATGAAAATATTTCCTCACATTCTCAAACTTATATTTCCACTGTAATAAAATGGTACTTTTTGATGCCCAGAAATTTTAAGTATAAATATTATCAAATTGGATAACCTTTTCTTTCATGGTTTATATTTTTCATTGTAGTACAGATATTTGTGTTTATGGCTTATCTCCCTAAAAGACTATAAATTTTGTGTGGGCAGAATAAATATCTACTCAATCTTTATGTGCCTCAAAGCATTTGGCACTGTGCTTTGTTCATAGAAGATATAGAGTACAGATAAATATTATCCAAAGACAGAGGGCAAATAGTTCACCCCTCTACCACATATCCTTAACTCTTGGTAAAAAATTAAATCAGAATTCTATTTATAATGGTGTGATCTCCCAAAAAACATAAAGTTCTTTAGTATCCTAAAATATTCAAAAGATGAAATGGAAACAAGGATGACTATATTAATGGAGAAAATATATCTCCCTTTAGTCTAATCTATTTTTTATGGGAAGGGACATGATCACTGGAAGACAATTCTGAAGATGTTCTTGGATTTGAAATAAATATTTATATATAATACTCCTTAGTGTACCTAAAAGGAGGATTAATTTGTATATAAATTAATGTACATGCAATGTTTTTACAATACATTTATTTTTTTATACTTTACTGTACAAAGTAATTTTCATCCTACAGGGACAAGAAACCTGAGTTTGGCTTGAATGATGAAACAGCTCGTGTTTCTTTGTAGGTTAACAACAATTATATGAGATTTCTCCAATCTGGCTGTATAACAGTATCATTCAAATAATTTTATAAATGAGATCCTAAACCCAGAATTTACAAGATCAACAAATAGGATGGTTCCAGGATGTGTGTGTAAAGTTCCCCAGCTTATTCACATGTAATGTCGTGTCCAGAAACAGCTTTCCTAGGGTTCAGATACTTACCTAGTCAAGAGATCTCAGTCATAGCTAAACAATAATAAACGGACTGATAAGAATAAAATACCCTCAGCTTATAACAGGGTATAGCCACGGCCCCCTCAAAGAGGGATTTGTAATGGGATCCAGAACTCTGGGTGTCCAGGAAATACCAAAAATATATAGGATGCCCTCATCCCCACAAGTTTGATCTGGGGGGTGAGACCCATGGAGCAGAGCCATAATTCTGCAAATGACCTCAAGAATGTTGAGGTCATTTAACATATCTATAACTTTTGACTGGTTTCAGAGATATGTTTAAGTAGCTGTGGCCATACCTTGAGCCAGGGAGATGAGATTGACTTCCACCCAGGATATAACTGAGAGGCATCTCCCCCTGGTTACAGTGCCTGTGTGAGAGCTTGGAGATGATTTGCTTCACATAATGGGGCCATGCCTGTCCAGACTTATTACGGAAGCCCAGAAAAGCTAAAAAAAAAAAAAATACAGGAATGTTGGCAGGGGTAGTCAATTGTGGGAGGAGTTGGAAATGGACATGCAGAGGAAGACTGGCGCAGGGATTTAAACCCAAGTGCAGCAGCCATACAGGTTGGAACCAGGCAACTTTGGGGCTCCCTTTGCAATGCAGCTTTGGAAGCAGGAAAGCAAGATGTAGCAGCAATGCAGAGCTCTATCCAGGCAGTTTGGAAGAATGCGGGAGAGATGTTGCGGGAAAGAAAGGGGTGAAAGGATTCTTGCTAGTGCACCATGAACACGTGCCACACAGGTTTGGATCAAGAACTGATAACACAGCTGGTGGTCCTGGAAACCAGGAGGCTTGCCAGCTGAGCACAGATTACTGGGAAGAGCAGGGGGCTACCTGAGCCACAGGTTTCTATTTCTTTTCCTGAGACACAGTATCCCTGACTGGGCAAAGGGGGGAAGGAAGTACTGTGTGTTTGTGGGTATTTTAAGGGACTTTAGGATTTTAATGAAAACATTAAGCCATTAGTCTGTATAACTTTTGAATAAATAGTTCCTTTCCTTTTCATCAAACTCTAGCATTGAGAGCTATCATTCCCTGGCAGTGGGAAAAGCAAACCTAGTACAGAACAACCCAACCCTGGGGAAAAGGTAATGGTATCTTGTCCCCTGCACGGGACCGTCCATTTGGTAACAAATGGTAAACTGGATTTAAACCCAGCTTGTCTTTCTCCAGATTGACACATTCTATCTTCTCTTCCTACAACTCCAATGCTAAGCCTGTCTGAAGACAACAAGAATGAAAGCCTCCAGGTCTTGCTCTTTACAGATGATCCAGCTGGCTCTCAATTTTAACTTTGGAATCAATCAATGATACGGTATTGATTCATAGGAGGGGGGCATACCAGTGAGAGTACTTTGAAGACAGCACTTGTGAAATTGTAGTATGATAAAAAAGATAACCTATTAGGAGTTCATCAACACAGACAATCTTTCATACATAACCACAAAATAACCATGATTATAACTTTCATTTTAACAAGTTTTTCTTGAAGCAAAACATTTTTTAAAGATTAATTACAGTAGCCTAATGACAATAGCCTGTGACCTCTGCCATCTAGCAGAAGGAGCATTCTCTGTCCACAAATATTTCAATTTCAGCTCTGACTCACTGAACAGCTTGAAATTTTTTTCACTCATGAAGTGCAGGGTTATGGCTCCTTCAGAGGGGCAAGTCATTTATTTGTCGCTTCAGGAGTGAATTAGCAATTGAATTAAGTAGCCCTTTAATTGTGGGCAGAATTTCTTCTTTTGGCGTTACCCTGGTCAACAAAATCTTCTGCATGGAGTCTAACGCTGGCGTGCTCACTTTGTTCAGAAGGCAGTCCTGGTGTATTAGAGGAGGCAGCTGGGTGGCACAGCAAATGTGTCATTTGCTATTTAACATCTCTGTGACCTGGATTTAAATTTGCCATGGCACAAAATGCAACCTCAGTTCTCTCAGAAGGCAATTGAGTCATTTGCAGTAAGCCTTGTGGAGAATCTAAAACACTAAAGGTTTCTTTGCTTCCCAACCCCCACTCCTATTTGCAAAAGATAGTGAAGTAGTTTATTTTACTTAAAGGGATTGTATTAAAGGGGAAAGAATGGATTTGACTAACAAACGGATATATATGAATACAACTTGTTGTTTATATTTTTAAAAATCTACTACTGTGTTTCAGCCAGAATCAGAGAGAAAATGTAACTGTTCTCGAGGGTGAGTTTTAATCAAGATATTGTTCGGAAATATTATGGGTTTTTTGTTTGTAGTGTAAAACCAGAATAGAGAGAAAAGCTTTAAAATAGGTGTATTTCCTTCTCTAAAAACTTCATTAACTACATTCTCAGATCTGAATGTCAGAATGAATTGAAGCTCTAAGTTTATAAATTTAGAGTAGTATACAACTTATTTTTCATTAAATTAATTCAGAATATATTTTGTTTAAATATTCCATTTTATGACTCCCTGCCTACCTGGAAAATAATGCATTCTTCATTTTTCTTGATTAAAAATTTTATGTATCCTTTATCTATCTTTATCCCCTGCATTTTCAACAATCCATTCAAATTCATTCACTTTACACCAACAATGAATCAGTGTGTGAATTAAACAGGCCTACCACCTAACTTTAACAGCCAAGTCCTCAAGCACAATTTTTTCTTGAGTTCTACCTTCCTCTGCCTGTTTTTTTCCTAGGTTACCAGCCTCTCATTTGAAACTGGAAAGAAACATCATTCACTTAAAAGAAATTCCCTGTTTACTATCACAAACAAGGTGCTAATTGTTTCTAATGACCTCAAATAGTCTCTGTCATCATTAAGTATGCCTCTCAGAAAGGCGGCAACCTTTTCTTTTTCGCTTACTAATATGTAAAATTAGAATCGCCAAATTCAAGGACTCCCATTCATGGTTAGAATTTACCCACATGATAATACACTAACAAGATGATGAGCAATGCTACTGCCACCATCACTTGCTGGCTCTCTACCTTGTGTTCATAAAGTGCCACCCTGGTCATTTTCAAATGCTTTTCTATACATTGGATTCACCCGAGGGCCCTGTTAAAAATATGGATTGTTGTACAGTATTCTACTAAATCAATAATCTCTAAACTGGTGCTGTCCAAAAGAAATACAATGTGAAACACACAGGAGATTTTTTAAAAAATTTAAAAGGGTTTGAGAAAAAAGAAAAAAAGGGCTCATGGATTTTGACAGCAGCACAGTGATTGTGGAGGAGGAGGAAGCATAACAGGACTAAGTGGTAATGACATGAAATGAAAAAATACAATAAAAATTTTAAATTTTAAATAAATAAATACAATGGGACAACTGCAATGGCATAATCAATAAAACATATTTAAAAAGAAATTAAAAGCAAATAAAATTATTTTAAAAAATATTTTATTTAACATATTCAAAATATCACTGCAACATGCAATCAATGTAAATATCATTAATGAAATATTATAGAGTTTTTGTAGTAAATCTTTGAATCTGGTGTTCATTTTATAAGTATAGAATATGTCTGTTAGTACTAGGCATATATCAAGAGCTCAGTAAATACACATGGCTGGTAACTATTGCATTGCACAGTATAGCACTAGAAAGCTCATCTCTGGAAACTGCATTTTTTTTTGCTATCTTGGAACCTGCATTTTAAGTAAGTAACCAAGGTGCTTTTAAAGCAGATATACATCAGCTATTCTCAGGAAATCATGCTTCATATTTTACAGATAATAAAGGTATGTAGATATTGAACTTCCTCTCAAGAAATTCATTTTCCAGTAGTCATATGTATACAGACACTTGCTTAAGTAAGACAGGTTGATTGCCACAAAAAAAATAGTGGGCACAGAAACCTGTTTTTTAAAATTTCTTAGGAGAGAGAAAAATTTATGCTGTGAGAATGAAAAAGACATGCTTGGTGGAGTAGACAGCATGTAATTTGGATATGATCAAGACATTGAGATTTTAAAATGGTAAGCGATATTTCTAAAGTCCTGTAGCTAATTGGTAGCAAATTTAAAAGTCTATCCCATTTCTGAAGCTTCGTGCCCCCATCCACCAATCTAAAGATCTTAGCATAATACATGCAGAAAAAGCATTTGATAAAATCCAACATCTATTTATGATAAAAGAAATCAGCAAAGTGGGAAGAGAGGGAGCACACCTAAACATAATAAAAAGTCATATACAAAAAAATCTACTGCCAACATCATAACCAAAGAGCAAAAAGGGAGTGGGATGGGATGAGAGGGGAAAAAAAAAGCTTTCCCATTAAGATCAGGAACAAAGCAATAGTGTCCACTTTCACCACTCTTATTCAACATAGTACTGGAAGATCCAGCCACAGCAATCAGAGAAGTAGAAGAAATAAAAGGCACCCAAATTGGAAAGGAGAGGGTAACTCTGTTGTTACTGTCAGACTACATGATAATGTACATAGAAAATCTTATAGGCTTTAAAAAAAAGCTACTCAACCTAGTAAGTCAACTTGGCAACATAGTGAAATACAAAGTCAATACTCTGAAATCAATGGCATTTTTTACATCAATGATTAACTATCAGAAAGAGAAACTAAGGAAAAAATCTCATTTGCTATAGCACAAGAAAAATAAAGTGCCTAGGAATAAATTTAACCAAAGAAGTAAAAGACCTGTACTTGGAAAACTACAGAATATCAAAGAAAGAATTTAAGGAAGAAAGAAATAAATGGCAGCATATACCATATTCATGGATTGAAAGAATTAACATAATTAAAATGGCCATACTACCCAAAGCAATCTATAGATTCAATGCAATCCCTATTAGAACACCAATAAATGGTATTGGGAGAACTGGACTGGTACATGCAGAAGAAAGAAAAGAAAAGAACAGGAGAGGAGAGAAGAGAGGGGAGGAGAGGGGGGGAGGAGAGAAGAGGAGAGGAGAGAGAGAGAGGAAGCAAGAAAGAAAGAAAGAAAAGAAAGAGAGAGGGAGAAAGGAAGGAGACTAGACCACCATTTTACATTGTATACCAGAATAAACTCAAAATGGATAAAATGCTTAAATATAACTTGTGATACCATAAAAATTTTAGTAGAAAACATTGGCAGTAAAATTTCAGATATTTCACTTGGCAATATTTTTGCCAATACATCTCCTAGGGAAGGGAAATAATGAAAAAAATATAAACAAATGGGACTACACCAAATTAAAAATCTTCTGCATGGCTAAATGGAATCAATTATATGGGAGAACATATAATGTAGTCAAATTAAATTTAAATGGATTTCCTAAACTTGTAATCATTTTTCCAATGAGTCATTAGAACAAAAGATTTCTTTGAAAACATGTACTTTTGGCTCATTGTGTTGGATTCTACCCTTTGAAACTTTATGGTTTTGAAGTAGAGAAAATAGTCCACATGTCTTCAATTTTCTTTTACTTTTTTTTTCATTTTGACAGTTGCAAGACAGGAAACAGGTCAAAGGTCTTCTAGAGGGTTCAAAACCTGAATATACATAACAGTGTTTTTCTTTCTACTGCTTGCCAGTGTGGCTCAGTTGGTTAGAACACCCTCCTATAAACTGAAAGGTCACAGGTTCAGTTCCCAGTCAGGGCACATACCTGGGTTGCTGATTTGATCTCTGGTCAGGGAGCCTGCTAAGGGCATCCACGATGTTTCACTCTCACACACGTAGTTGTTTCTCTCCCTCCTTCTCTCCCTCCCTTCCACACTCTCTAAAATCAAAAGCATGATCTTGTGTGAAGTTTATATATATACATATAATGTGTATAGTATATACTCTCATACATATATGTGTGTACATGCATGTACATATACACATATGTACACATACATATATGTATATATTTATATATGTATACATACATGCACATATATGTAATGCACATAGTATATAATCTCAGATGTGTGTGTGTGTGTACACACATGTTAGATTTTTTTGGTTAATTTGGTTGCTTGTTTTTAAGCAATCTTATCTTTAGTACATCACAGGGCTCACAGGTTTTCAATGTCTTTAACTGATATGGGTCAATACCTCAACAGAATATATTTAAAACTAAAATACATAATTGTCTCTTACAACAAAAACAAAGTGAAATGCACAATATAATGTTTTTCTTGACTTTAGAGTGGCATCCTCTATCCATTGTATGACGGTAGTGAAAAGTACAAAGACAAGAGAGTGGAAGTAATTAGAAATTTTCTAGCTCTTGTTAGCTCATGTTTAATATTGAGGTCTGAAACGGTGTGATTTCCAAGAATATTTAAAGTACCAATGTCTTTGGGTAACTGTAATATTTATTCTTCAGAGATCAGATGAGATCAGGCATGTTTAAGGTAGTATGGCAGTAGATTATAATGTTTATTCTTTAAAAATCCCAGTATCTGATGCTTTGCCTTATCTGCCTTTATGTGTACGTGTGTGTGTACACACATATATATCTCTCTTGTCATTGAACAGGTTAAGTCATCAATGATCCCCTGTAAATTAATTAATTTGGCCAAGGTCATCATATTTTACATATTTTAGATGAATGAAAAGTAAATAATGAACTTATATTTCTAGGCTCAGCTTTATTATTATGTTTAGAAATGGAAAAATTAAAGTTAATATGTGTTATATTTCAAGATGTCTTAAATTACATTTCCCAACAAAGATTATTTATAACGATTTCAATATTTTGAAAATCTTTAGTGAAGGTGACTTACTTCCTTAGAAGCAGGTTGAAAGTAATTTCACTGAACCATAAGAAATTGCTGATACATAACAACTTTTAACCTACAAAAAAGGATAAGTTTATACGGGTCAGAGATGTAGTTTTCAGTGTAAAAAAGCAGACCTCATTCATTGAGTATAATTCATATTTCATTCTAAAGTAATAAGGATGTCCATCTTCCTTCTACATTCATCAATTTTTCTCATAGATGATAGCATTGTCTAATAGTCATAGGGACAAAATATTTTTGAGAAAGCACATGTGGTGGGTGGAATACATCAATGTTTTATTTCAACACAAGAATCTCTCATTTTGAATATGAAAGATATTAACACATTTCTTCTTGATGGTAATAAAGAGTTCTGTTTTTGTTAATTCACTGTTTATAATTAGCTAAATAATACTTGATATTGTCCAGACAGACATGTTCACATTGCATTAAAAATGTTTCAGGATTTGGCTATACAAATATTCATCCTTAGCAAAGAATGGTGACTAACTCCACAGCAGAGTTGCTAAGAGTGAGTATCAGTGCTTACATTGCATTTTATCTGAGACCAAATAAAGAAAAAAGTTCTCAAAGTGTAACTGAAAAATCTAATATATGTATTCTCTATAAAAACTGTATTTCAAGAATTACACCAAAGAAAAAGTTGAGTAAAGATTATTTATTAAAAAAAGATTATCTATAAATGTATCTAATCATTAAGCAATCTATAATATTAAACTATGAACTAAAATAGATCATGATAATATTTTCATAAGATATTTGGGCATGAGAATGGCATAGTCTTATATATTCCCATTATCTATCCCACCCTCCTCTTGTGCAATGGTGGTGGAAGAGAATGTGATGTTTCACCTCACAGTTTTTAGGGGTCATATCTATTCCTTTTTTATACTCCCCCCAGAATCTAAAATAACATCCTGTAAGTAAAACCTATATAATTTTATTAAATAATAATATCCCAATAAAGTCAATAAAATATAAAAAATAAATATAAGATTGATATTTTTTAATCTAAAATATGGTTTTACAATTACTAGAAATTATGTCAAACTACGATGATCTTTGCTATCATAGGAATTTTGTTTTTTATTAAAAATGAATTATAAACTAAAAAACCCTGGAAAGTATGTATTCATATATTTATCAAAGGATTAATTGTTGAATATTTTCAAGCATTAGGCATGTGGGATATAATTGTGAATAGAATACTTTTTTCTCCATTTGGTCTATATATCTTATCAGGAATGATAGTGATACAGGCAATATATTTTCTGGTTTCTACTTCTTTAAGTAAGTGTGATATAACCTAAGTATATCAATTTCAATTGCATGTTTTCTGTTTCTTTTTTTTTTTTAGATTTTATTTATTTATTTTTAGGGCGAGGGGAAGAGAGGGAAAGAAAGATCAATGTAGGGTTGCCTCTTGCATGCTCCCTACTGGGGACTTGGCCTGAAACCCAGGCTGTGCCCTGAATAGGAATCAAACCAGTGATCTTTTGGTTCTCAGACCAGTGCTTAATCTATTAAGCCACACCAGCCAGGGCTCAATTGTATGTTTTCATATTGCCTGAGAATAATCAATTGATACACTATTGATACTATTTTGATCTACCTAGAGTAATACAAGATGTTGGAGTAAGAAAATTGTATTTGATTTTATTTTTAGAAAACATAAAGCTTTGGCCACCCTACAAAGGATATTTTTCAAATTACTAAGAAAACTGTTATATTATAAACTACTTTGAAGGATATTATGGGGCTAAAACTGTTGATAAAAGAGAATTGAATATATTGCCTAATTACTTTGGCTAATTCCACCAAATATCATCTTTTTCACCAAAAGCTGATTTGAAATCAACAAAAATACTCTTAACCACTGAGTTACTATTTTTGAAATTAGTACACTTAATATATTTTTAAATAAAGTAAAAACATAAGCATTTAATTCAGATAATATTTAATACCTATAGCATAGATCAGTAAGCAAACTGGGACAAACATCTTTTTGTTTTCACTGGACTTACAATCTATAAGATAAAAACAGTAAACAAAACAATATACAGGAGTTTTAAATGCTGTGAAGAAAAATAAAGCAAGCTGAGTAATTAGGAGGAGGTTGCCCTGTATTTTTAGATAGAGTTGCCATCCTCTCGATAAATTACACTTGAACGAACATCTAGAACCAAGGGCTAGAGTGACTGTAGCAGAGAACTAGAGAGGGAGTTACAGGTAATGAGGTCGAGCAAGAAGCAGGGGCCAGCCAGCTACATGTGAAAATGGTGTTTATTACAAGCCGTGTGGACTCACAAAATTGAGCTTACATCCCTTTTATCATGATTGTTTGACAATAATAATTAGGAATATATCTAGTACACCAGGTCCTAACTTCATTATGATATGAAGAAGTAAAATAGAAAGCACCAAAAATAAAAAAATAAAAACAAAGTAATCAAAATAAAAATTTCTACATCTCTTATGGATGACATACTTAGTGAGATTTTCTCTACAAAAACATCTACTCATCCATCTATCTATTCTGACCCTGCATGAACTAGGAATCTTTCTCAGCAGACCCTTGCTGGTGCCCTTGTTCTACCCACAAGGTTATGAAACAGGCTTTTACACAGATGGTCAAAGGCCCTGGAGAACTTCTGGCCCATCTGTATTTCTGTACCACTGTCAGAGATGACTTCAGCTGGTAGATCTCCCCATAGGGAAACTATTCTAACTCAGTTCTTTCCAAGTTTCTTGGAAACACACATTTTCTATGGCCTTAGATCTCTCGTATGTAGGTGGCAGAGAAAGAAATAATTTGTACTTCATGCAGAGGACACAAAGATGCCAGCCTCCATATTGCAACTAAATTAGTTTCCCCAGTGCAGGCTGATTCTATATTGTACCATATATTCTATATGGTACTTTCCTCTGTATTGTACCATGGGCAATTGTTCCAATTCTACCAGTTACATTGGCGTGTCCTGCTCCAGGAAGGAGACTGCCTCGTTTCTAATTCCCATCCCTGTTCCTCTGAAGCTGCCTGAAACTGGCCCCAAGTTACTCCACACAAATTTTATTTTCTCTCATTATCTGTTTTGAAGCTTTTGCCTCTTCCCTTACTGCTTCTCATTTTCTCTACACTCTGGGTCCTCAGAATAGGCTACCAGACACAAAAATATATGGTTTGATTCTTGTCTAATAGTTAAGCTAATTCCTCAAGGTCAAGTTGTTAGGTATTATTGGTTAACTCAGTAAACCTTAAGCATTTTGTTAAAAATGAGGATTTCCCCTAATGCTATAATGGAATGAGGCATCTGAAATAAAAATATTAGTGGTTATGAAAATTTTTATTTATTTATTCAAATATAAAGATATAAGCATTTTCATATTTATTTTTGAGAAATATAATGTATAAGATTATAGATACAATATTTAAAAAACTCAGATTTTTTTCATGTTGAGTGAGAGGAAGGGGTATTTAAACAATTGATAGGGCATTAAAATCCACATAAAATAACCTAAATTGCGAATTTATTCTAATTCAAAAATGCCATGTCAGCTGTGGTTTTATGGTGATTTATAACACCTCTTGCTTTAAAAGATGTGTACATATTAGTCATTTTTTAAGTATTAACTGACTTGCTGCATATAAAATGGTGTTTATTATAAGCCTTGTGAACTTAACATAGCTGAATTTACATCCCTTTAATTACGATTGTTTGACAGTAAGAAATAAGAATAAAAATTTCACTAGGCTCCATAGTCAGTATTTTAAATCGTTAAAGAATATTCATTTTATCACATTATGTATTGTTTTACCTTAGGCTCAAAATTTAAAAGTACTAAACGAAAGAACAAAAAATAGTGTATTTTACTCTCCAATTAAGAAATGTAGTTGCTTACCCTCTCAGTCAGTGAATTATAATGTATCAGACATAAATCAGCGAGAAACTACTTAAATTTGCACCTTGTAACCAGAACTATAAATTTCAGGAGCAGGCCACATAATCCCGTGCTAAAATGTGTAGCGTTATTTATTCCAGTAACACGTGAACAAAATGTACAACTGTTTTGACTCGGTGGATAAATTAACAACATCCCAGCAAAAAAGGCTGTGTCCATTTTTTACACAAATATCTTTTCTTTGATGTTAAATGCATTTTGCAATTTTCAGGATGAATCCCTGGGAAAAGTTCACCATGCCCTGCTAATGCTTTGTCAGTGTCAGTTTCATTGCTATGGCAATTCAGGCTCCAATTCAACATAAAATGAGACATTTGTATGTACGGTTCCTGGATTTCTATATTACTTCTGCTTGTCATCCCCAATCCTAGATCATTTTCCATGGAGGTCATAGGCTTTCTGGTGTATAAAATTATATAAAACAAGATATTTACCTAAAACATATTTTTATGACTCCTTTAGATGACTCATTTACCATAACATGTACTTCTATTCTAGGTGCAGAATACACACAAATAAAAAGTGAGTTCCTAACATACGGAAATAGTCTAAGTGAAAGTATATGATACAGTCACTCAGAACTGAGATTATATAACACAAGAGTGTACTTTTAAGTAAATGCCTTTACTTTTCTGTTTTGTGTCCTCTTGCTTTGCTCTGGTATTAGGCTGTACAAATTTGCCCTTAATTATTCACTACATTATTTTCAAACCATTTCTCAAACATCTTCAGAGTTGCTTAATCTCTACTGCATTATTAATAGGCTCTCAAAAATGAGGCCTCAGTGATTCACTCATTTCTTATATTCCGCTATTCCAGCATCATCACTGTCACTTTTCTTTTTTCAGATCTTCTTTCTATTCCACAGGTATGCAACCTTCATACATTTGTTCCATTCTTTGTACAATGTGCCTAAATTATAGTAGACAGTCACTCTCTCTGCTTCATGACCTTCAAATTAATCCTAAATATCTTCTCATTGTTTTTCATTTATTACCACTCTATTAATTTGGTGTTCATTCAATTCGCAGATGGCCTTGAAGTATTTTTTCTTATGTTAAAAAAGCGTTTTGGTTTTTGTAAATGGTTATTAAACACAATCCTCTTTGATTTTCATGACAATCCGACTGACCAAAATTAAGTTTTATATTTTCACTAAATCTTTCTTTTGACTTCTGAACCTTTGAAAATGACTTTACAACTGACTCAGACCAACTCTTATAACTATGGTATAATAAGAGTCTGCTTCTCCTTGTCTTATACCATCCATGACAAGCCACCTAGTTATGCTGGCAGTGGCTCATTCATTTCTGCCCTCTTATCTGACTGTCATTTACTAATTCACATCAAGAAAGTTGCACAAGGTTTCTAAGGAGTCTCCCAACCTCCTGCATCTTTTCTACTTCAATCCAGGCTTCCCTCTCCACAAGAGTGTCTCAAGAATTTTAAATTCAGGGTTGTTGTGACCCTCTGTTCCAATCACTGTGATAACCCTCTCAGCACACTTCCCTTTTCACTAAAGTTCCTCTGCCTAGGATAAGTTTCCTCTGCTTACTCATTCAAGTCAGTTCATCATTGAAGTACTCAGTTCAAAAAATATTTTTGGTCCTTATTTTTCATATTCTTTCTTATCTCCTGGAACATTTTAAATAATGTCTTCTTTTATTTTTAATTTTTTAAATTTAATTCTTGTTCAAGTACAGTTTTCTGTCTCCCACTCCCATCCCAGCCCACCCTCCCCCTTGCTCCCCACCTCCCTCCCATTTCCATCCCCCTTAGTTGTGTCCTTTATACTAGTTTCTGTGAATCCTTCCCCTTTTCCCCTGAAATTCCCTCCCCTCTCCCCTCTGGTCCCTGTCAGCCTGTTCTGAATTTCAGTATCTTTGGTCATATTTTGCTTGCTTGTTTGTTTTGTTGTTTAAGTTCCTGTTAAAGGTGAGATCGTATGGTATCTGTCTTTCACCGCCTGGCTTATTTCACTCAGCATAATGCCCAAATAGCAGCCACAATTTTGAGAAAGAAGGACAAAGTAGGAGGGATCACAATACCTGATATCAAACTGTATTACAAGTCCACTGTAATCAAAACAGCCTGGTACTGACATAAAAATAGGCACATAGACCAATGGAACAGAACAGAGAGTCCAGAATTAAACCCAGCACTCTACAGTCAATTGATATTTGACAAAGAGGGCAATGACATAAAATGGAGTAAAAATAGCCTCTTCAACAAATGGTACTGAGTGAACTGGACAGCTACGTGCAAAAAAATGAAACTTGAGCACCAACTTACACTTACACCAAAATAAATTCAAGGTGGATAAATAATGTCTTCTTTAAAGTGCTTATCCCAGCTATCCCAATTCCATACTCACTTTTGCATGTCTTGTTTTCAGCAGGAGATTGCAAACTCATTAAGGATATGGATGATAACTCCCTCATGTATTTAGCCTTCGCAGACCTGGTAGAATGGTTTCATTATATGCTTGACAAAGGTGGGTTCAGCTCAACCACAGATATTTCATGTATATTTCCTTTAGGAAATATGACCTCTTTTCCCATGTCAGTTGAAATATTAACTACAGCAGTAGCAAATTCCAATTTTGCTTCCATCTTTCTGTGGCCCTTCCAGTGATCATTGATCTCTTTCTAGTTTTAATTTGTTTGCTACATTCTATGTGTATTATTCAATATCAAACTCATTGTGTTGTGTTATTTCCTATTTCATGAGTTTCAATTTCATGACCCAAGATTATTAAATGCTTAAAGGCAGAAAACACTTACATCTCTTATACTTCAAAATTGCAGAGGAAAACTAGATTTTTTTCAGATAGATTCTAAGAATAATATTTTATAGACCAATATACAAGCAAATGTAAAATCAAAAATATGTTATTTTACTAATATTTATTTTATTATCAACAATGTAATGAGTAACCTAGAGATATCAATGTGTACATTTTGAGAAGCAAAGCCCAGTGATATATTTTGGATTAAATCCTTAATCCAAATTAAGGATTTGAGGGTGTAGTACATCCACATATAAGGGGGGATCAAAAAAACTCAGGCTATCTTCTGAAGGGCAGGCCCACTGTAGTGCAGGCTTCTCCCCTTAGGTGAGTGTTCGAGGAAGCCACTTGTATCAGTGCACCAGCTGGCTTGGTTATAAGCGGCTACATATGGCTTCAGTGAATTTAGTTTTGAAGAATCTTTCTATTTATTTGCCCATTTCACGATGAGTGATTTATGAGCACACCTGCCCACCTGTGCTGAGTGTTCAGCAGTTTTTGACCAAAAATGTCATGACCACCATGTCCCACCCCCCTTATTCACCTGATCTCACTCCATGGGACTCCCCAGCCCCAGATGAAAAAAGTCCTCAAAGGGAAACACTTGCTGGTCTGGGAGAGGTGAGACAAAAAATTGCAGAGGCACTGAAAGGCATCCAAACAGATGAGTTCAAAACTGTTTTGAGCAATGGGAAAAAAGTCTTGATAAATATATTGCATCAAATGCATCACTTTGAAGGTGACCAAAGTTTAAACATGTAAGAATAAATACACAATTTTTATATATAAATTCTGTGGTTTTGGGGTCCCCCCTCATACTTACCTCCAATAGGTCACATTTTATCTGTTATACCAGAGCCCTACAGTGATCATTCTGCTCTGGGGAGAATTGATCATCCCTCGTCATGGATAATACATTTAAGGAGTGTAAAGTGAGATTTGGTACTAGGGACTTGCGGGTTCGTAATGAGAAAGTGATTCAAAAGAAATCACACTAATAAAGGCATTTATAGCTATAAGCACATCATATGTTGGAAGCTCAAAGCAGTACACTGGCTGATCAAATTTGACAAAAAACCCAATAGATGCTATTTCCACATTCTTCATTTCCAAGGTCCTCTCACTTTCACTTATCAACTTCAGCCTTTTTTTTTTTGCAAATTTTGCCTGCACTACAGTTCATACCTCCCAAGGCTAAAGATAGAAGAGAAAGCACAACTAAATCCAAAAGCCCTCCACCAACAGAGTAGTCAGACCCTTACAGCAACAGCAGATTATCTATTTATCTGGTGACCACAATCTTCCTTTGCTTTGGAGGACCTCACTCCAGACTGGGCGATGTTTAAAGATGAAAAAGAATAAGGAAAAAATAATATCTAATCAGTCAATCACATACTAAATACTTCAGTTTAAAAAAAGTCTTGCTATGCAAAAATGTCTATGTCAAAGTTTGCTAGAATCATAGAGGCTCATAGAAGAACCAAACTTTCTGAGAACCTAAACTGAAACCCCAAAGCTACCAATTATTGAAAAAAAATAAAACATTTTAAAAGAAAAAAAAAAAACTTCTCTGTGATTTACTTGTCTGAAGTGTTGAACTCAATGTCTGGGTAAGCAATGAATTATAAATACCAGGGGAGACTGGCTGTAGATCGCTGCAGACGATTCAGAAAACTTAAAGTGCCAAAATCCTTTTGAACATGGACCAATATAAAGCAAAGGTCCAGGAAAATGCACATCTGTCCAATAACTAAGACATGGTAGAAAACCCCAAATACCAATTTCATTGCTCCACTAATCTAATCTTGAGGTGAACTAGAAAAAATAGTCTCACTGGTGAATCGAAAATGAATAAAATACCCTTGAAAATAGTATTCCTATAAGGTTACACAAATGAAAAGTTTCTTGTATTAGCAAACTATCTCTCTCTTCAATAAAAGACATCTTGTCCTAAGGATATCCTTGTCTTCATACACTCTTTGTTGAGGCCATCTGTTCCTAGTTTGATAAAGGCTTAGCTTGTTCAATATCAGGGCCTTTCCTAATGTCTAGGTGACCTGCTTTTATTTAATTTTGAATTTAGTTTCTATTTATTTATGATCATATTCCACTTTGGTAATTACTTACAGGCACCCAGAGGGACACTGTTGATGGTAACATAAAAAATTAATAAGTGAATGAATTAGTATGATGATTTATATGACAAAGATAGCACATAAGGCATCAGTGAAAGATGTTAGGACATAGCATTATTTTACCAATAAAAATAGTATAATACACAGCTGTAGTTACTTTTGTTAAATATAAAATTTTACTTTTATCATATTCTTTATCCAGCCTTGACTTCCTCATTCCCTCCCCAAATTCAGTCTCACATTTATTGAACCCCACACAGTTCTTTTTGAACTGACGATATGGCCACACCATTCATTATCCTCACAAGAAACTATAGGGACCAATCACTCTCCATTCTTTTATAGCTCACCCATCACTAACTCTGCATTTTCTTCCTTAAAATTTAGCCAATCTCTTCTCTTTATCTTTCCATTGACATCATCATCATCATCATCATTGAGCCATATTTATTAAAATAATAAAATTAAGCTTATGAAAATATTTTCCTCATGTTTGTTGTATCATTTTCTAAATGCAAACCCTTCTCGAACAGTAATTGAATGGTGTTTATTTAGAATACAGGTGATAATCACCAAAATACTACCAAGATAGTTGCTTTATACATTCTGATTTTTAAAGATTTTTTTCAAAATAATTTTCATTGATTCTAACTGA
Organism: Sturnira hondurensis; assembly: GCF_014824575.4. Lineage (NCBI taxonomy): Eukaryota > Metazoa > Chordata > Mammalia > Chiroptera > Phyllostomidae > Sturnira > Sturnira hondurensis. The sequence goes on along the minus strand of NW_028088106.1, from coordinate 592,994 downwards.
GGAACCAAATGTTTGACCAGCTTACTTCCTATGTACTTGTTATATTACATAGTCATATCATTTAGTATTTCTTTTCCAATTCAGAAACATTTTCAAAATTGATTTTTTACATTATATACTCCCCTACAGCCTCCTTTTAAAAGGTAACATCTTTTACCAAAATTTCTAAGTATTTACTAGAGACTTTTTCTTTCAATTCTATGTCAAATGAAGTGGAAATTTCCAGGTATTGCTTTCCAGTCCTGTATCCTCAGAGTTAGACGCTGATGACTAATTAAATTCACAAGTAGGTGACTGCAGGTGCAGAAAATTGTGCCTGCAATTAATCACACCTGTGAAACAAAGCCTGGGTCATTTACATTTTGGTTCTAAGCTTTCTACCTTGAAACAAAATGTTTCTAGATTCAAGTTTTTCATATTCCAGCACTTCAATAGGCAATTATATCCCCTCTATTTCTACTTTAACATTATATTTTGTAAGAAATTTAGTTCCTGAATCTTGCTTGAATCCAAATACCTAAATAAAGTATCAATATTTACTTTTGATAAAAATTATACTTTTTATAATTATGATAAGATCCATTTTCCTACCTCCATCTAGATGAATCCTCATAGATTAATAATTTAATTAATTTTTTGATCAAAGCATATTTAAATGATTACTTCTATAACTTACAAATTTCACATGTATCATTACACTAAAGATGTTGCTCATCTCAAATTACTTATTCTACTTTACACTTCATATTCTTTTTACTATATAATGTTCTATTAGTATCTTTCATTGACTTAAAAATCCCTAAAATAAACAACACATTCATTTCTAACTGTTGTGCAAATTTATATATGAAAAGAACAATTGTTAATAGAATCCAGTATTATGCTGATTTAACGTATTTTCTTTTTAAATTATAGTATCTAATCTAATAAAATATGTTTTAATAACTCTATTGATTAAAATCAACACCATTGTGGAATAAAAAGATAAGAACATCTGGGGCTAAAAAATGCTGTTTTGCTAATTTCTATTGATTTGCAATTAAGAATGCTATGAATTTAGATGCAGTACTTTGGAGAATACCAAGCAGGACTTCACTTTTGTCCAGACGTATTTATTATGTGCGTGTATCTGTACATAAAACAAATAATAGTAAAACATTGTAAAGTATCAGGTTAAAAGGAAAATTAAAGCAGCTTTCATATTTATTTTTTGTAGTTACATTTATTCTGCATTCATTCACATTTAACCTGGAGTTATTCTACAGTGTTCCAGGCACTATGATGGGCACTGGGTGTACAAAGATGATGAAGACATTGATGCTCCCTTCCAGAAATTCATATCCTAGCTTGACACTTGTCACAGGAAATTACAAAATAGTTGGATACATATTATACAAGTGTTTGTGTAAAGTAGATTAAAATCCCAGACGAAGGAGAAAATAATGCTTTTATAAAGCTTTTAGGCAAAAACTGTTGCATCATTTTTAATTACTGAAACATTACTAATTATAGATAAATAGTAAATGATTCAATGATACTTTTGTCCTAAGCATATACTTAGTTCCTACTAATATTTTAAGATTATCAGATTTTTCATTACAGAACTCTAGTTACACATCAGTCTTTTGTGCAGAAGCCTTCAATGACTTTATAATAAAGGCAAACAAAGTAAAAACGTATCATTCTTCCCTCTCAAATGCGTGCTGTAATTTGCCTTCCCATCCCTTCTCTAGCATATACCAAATGGGCCTTGATAGTAAAACTCTTAATTAAGAGACATAAATTGATTATGCCCATGTTACTAGTCGTAAGAGGCTGCCCAGTAGGCACTTACAACAGTGACTGAACAACATCTCTGGAACAAGCCACTCTACATTTTATAGTCACAGATTTCCTTTTGAAATTAGAAACAGGTGCATGCACTCTACACCAAAATTTGTAAATGCTATGCTACTTTCTTGACTGTGAATACAAGAACAATTATTATGCTGCACATCTGAGACCCTCTACCAACCAGGTACACAGAATTCCATGACAGGCTGTAGTGAGAAATCCAAGGACACAGGGAAGGTGAACTGTTAATTCCTCTCACTGTGCCCAAATCGTTTTAAACTAATGTAGGCAATCCAGGAACAGTCTATGAATTTGATTTATGAGAATGTAGTGCTTCTAGTAAATAAGTTCCAATACAGCATGCACAATAGGCCTCTAATCTTTTGACTTTTTAGAAAGACCATCATAAATTAAACACTATAGCTTCTGATTGCTAAAAACATAGTATCACGGTAAGAGAGAGAAAATGACCTGGGGCCTGAGAATGAATGGCAGCACATTAATTACTAAGATACTATTTTTAAATGTATCTTATCATCATTGGGGGTGCGAGGGGTAAAGGGATTGAGCAAAAAGGAAAAAGGATTCATGGTCATGGACAGCAATGTGATTGTGGGGAGAGGGTGTATAAGGGGATTAAAAGGTGATGGAAAAAAAGATAAAAGAAGAAAATTACAGGAAGAATATAATTTCAAAATATTCTACTTAAAAACTAGCCTCCTGAATTATTTGATGGTTATTTGAATACATAAACTTAAACCAAATCAGCATTTTTCAAAGAAAATAAATGACATCCAGTCTGACAGCTAGTGTTCCAATTTTCCAACCAATGCATTCTGAAATGGCAGCAATACTATGCCTTGACTATTCATGGCGTCAGCTCTGCTTAATGTTACCTGAGTGAAGATTTGACCTGTAAATAAATTCAAATTACTGACTTTCACAGTTTTCCCAGACTTCCCATAATTTAGTTTCCTGTCTTTATGCATACCTAGGCTTGAAAGTTATAGTGCCTTTCCACTTTTGCATTTATTTGGATGGGATGTATTATATTCAATCATGTTTCATTATAATATGGTTCAAGCTAACTTGCTGTGACACTGCATCCTGTACTCTACCTCCACACAGGTGCTACACTTCTCCATCTATCAGAACTAAATTAGAGAAGCTTGGCACATATCTAGTCATGTCTTACATTCCTGATTGAATTTGACTAATACATGAACTGCTATATCTGGTATCGATCACGTACTGTGAAATTTTTCACTGAAATGAAATTTTGCTCTGGAATTAACATCTAATAAAACTTAATGAGCTTTATAAATGTAACAGTTTTGTCTGAGTGTCTTTTCATATATTTTTTTGTTTCATCACATGTTTTAAGTTGAGAGTTCTATAGGTTTCCTTGTCTGTTTGTTAATAAAGTAACAGTAGCCTACTCTACCATAGAAAGACAATCAGTACCTTTTAAAACTCTGTGACTAGTCTCAAATTTTCAGCAGGTCCCAAACCAGACAAAGCAACAGAACAGACCATATAAATGTAGTGAAGAAAGAGAGACCAGAGGGTAGCATGCTCTAATTCTTTTCTCTCCTTTTAGTGTCTTAAGAAACTGCAGCTGTAGCACAGTTCTTTGACCCATTTTCAAAGCTGAGCAGGAGGTAACAATTTTGTCTTTTTCTCTGTCTATACCAGTTGTGTTTGATGCCTGAGAGTGACCAGACATTAAACTGTGGTGAGTCAGGATTATACTAAGCATATTCATTAATGAAAGAAATGAAGACATATCTATTAGGCCTCCTGAAGGCATTAGACAATCTCTGAAGCATTCAACTGTTAAAACCTCAGTCGAGGAAAACTAAGAATTTCTGTAGGGCAACATTTTTGCAAGATTTTCATTCCCTTTTCATGAGTCAGGATATAATGCAATTAATATTCTATATAAATATGCTCTGAAGCAAATATATTGTTTGGTGTTATTTATATGCAGTTTTTTAAATGCTGAAATACTATATTAATTTTTGAGGACTGCTAGAAACTAACACAGTGACCTGAAGTAGTCAAAGCATATTTTATAAATTTTAAATTATTCCTATTCTTTTAGTCTCTAAAATGTCATTTATTAACTTACAAATACAACATGAATTATTAATTATTATTTTGCTCAATAATTCCTTTTTAAAGATTTTTACTTATTTCTTTTTAGAGAGAGAAAGAGGAAGAGAAAGATTAATGTGTGATTGCCTCTCTCACTCTCCCTACTGAGGACTTGGCCTGTAATCCAGGCATGTGCCCTGACTGGGAACCAAACCAAAGGTCTTTTGGTTTGCAGGCCAGGACTCAATCCACTGAGCCACACCAGCCAGGGATCTTTTGCTCAAAATTCTTATTTCTCCTAAATTGGTTTTGGTTCAGATAAATTAAAAAGACTGTATATGCAGAAATAGTTTGTGACTGTCAATTTTATCACCTACTAAAAAACTTCTAAAAAACTTAAAAATGTTTATAGAAAATGCAAAAATGTCACTAAATTTTTGCAAGATGTTAATAGGTGTCAGAACAATAATTAAATGTTTGCCTTAAAAAGTTTGAAAAATGCTAAATTAAAATGAATTTCTTTATTGCAGAATTTTTTATTTCCTAATTAAGGGGAGTGTGTATTAATTTTATCAATATCCTTTCATTTATTTACTCCATCTTCAAGTCCGACATTTTCCTCAAAGTCTCAAACAAGAAGGTATGGATAGGATGAGTAACTGGAAGAGTTTAACAATACGCCTAAATAATGAACTTGCATTTCTTCATATGAGAACAATAGAGGTATTAAATTTGAAGAATTAATGTTATGGATAATTTAATAATCTTATTGTTTTCTAGTGTACTTCTAAGAGAAAAGTTTTATTCAAAATATGAAAATAAAGACTTTTAATCCTTGATATCCTAGAACCCTTTATAGCCATTAATATGGAAGCAAATATATACCTTTAAGTACCCCATGAGATATTACTTGTATAGAATATAAATGGGTAGTAAAATTATTTTGTGTTGGATAAAGGATCATCATCACAGTTCATTAATGCCTCTAGCTTATTTGTTTTAGAATTATGCATTGCTTTTTGTTTAGTATTTGGTCTTTTGCGTATGTGGTATGCATTTGTGTGAATACATGTTCATATGTGTGTTTTATGTATTTACTTTTCTTCTTCCATTAGAGGAAACGGCAAGAACAGAAACATGATGAGCAAAGAAAGTGGGATTAGTCCTACTATGTTATAAAAGGCCATTATTCTTAACTGTATGAAGATTAAAGCAACAGGAAACTACGGAAAACCAATGGACTAAAATTTTGATTTCTGAAAAAATGCAAAAGGGTCTAAGATAGTCACATATAGTTCCAAATATTATTTCTATAAAGTAGTTATTTCTGAGTCCACTCAGTATGAAATAATAAGAATATGTTATATTTCAATGAATAAAATGAGAAACCAATAATCAGTTTCACCTAGGTATTTATACAACTTTAAGTATTGCTCTAAACTCTCCATCAACTCACAATTATTGATTAATCACAGTATTTCATAGGTAGAAGAATACAGAGGTAAGATTTTCTAAGAGAAAACAACCCCAAGAAATGAAGAGTTCAAAATTTCCTAATACATGAGCGTTGAACCTCCGCTTGAACAAAAATAGTACTTCAAAATAAGTTTAGTAGGAAGATGGCACTGCCTACCATTTCAAAAAAACTAATAATAAACAAAAATACACTTTTATTATTTTTGAGGTCTCCTTGTATAAATAAAACAACTGTCCAAATCATTGAATATCTGAAATTATTTCTTCTCTAGTATAAGTGAGGTAAATATAGGAACGTCACCATTTACAGATCCCAAGAGACAGAAGCTGGACTGCTTATTCCTGAATTACTAACAAGTGCCCTTGAGAGGTGAGGATGGCATTCATTACCTTGGAAGCAGGTAATAAATTGGTAAATGTGTCTCCAGCACCCAGCAACTAGAACAAAGTAAAAGAATCTCTTTCCACCTCAGAGTGGAGTGTCTTATGACATAGCTCCACAAAGACACAACATAATGTCCCAGAAAGGCTTATACGATGTACAGTCATGTTAGGTTATGTTAGTAGAGTCATATTTTATATAATAGTGTAAGAATATCACAAATTATCACTGAAATAAAAAGGAATACAAATCATGAGTACCATCTTTCATAGCAATTCAGTGTGCTGCAATTATGCCCCTCCCCACTTACCTCAATTGCTTTGTTGAAAGCCTGCCTCTGACATTCAGTAAAAATAGAAAGATGGCTCTAAGAATAAATTATTAGGAAGAAAAACTTAATTATAGCATTCAGAATCAAGAATAGCAAATCAGATGAGAGCTTAAGAAAGACAAACCAACACTGTCAGATAGAACTTTATGATTCAAATGGTCTGTGAACTGCTCATGAAACTAATTATTCTTTTTACTTAATTTAAATTTAAATGTCCTCATAAAGCTAGAGACTATATTAGGTAGTATGTTCACTTGTACATCTCTCTTGTCTCTCAAACCTATTATCTATAAACGAGTAGCAGCTTTCTTTCTTTCTGAAAAAAGTAATTCCAATTCATTAAAACAAATATGAGGCTCTTCCATCTTCCATCTCCCAAGTTACTCAAAAAAATAATTGTTGGAAATATCTTATGGCTTCTGGGTATGAGCTGTGCCCTTAGCACAACCTTAGGGATGACAGAATAGGTCATCTAAGGCCTGAATTAATTATAAAATATATTTTTATAAAGTACCATGTATTACAGGACCAATGGGTTTAGGAAGAAAACCAAATAATTCATGGTCAGAGTTCCTTTAGTGAGAATAAGTAGGATGGACTTCTCTGAAGACAGGACATTGGAGCTGCAACCTGAATGAGAAGTCTAATGTGCAAAACTCTGGAGGAAGAGCAGTTAAGGCACAAGTCACAGGAAGTAAGTAATTTCTGGATGGGCATGGGTCAGAACGAAGTTAAGTGTAAATAAAATACAGGGAACGACTGAGAGAGGGATAGGATAGCAGAGCAGACAATTAAGCAGGGTCAAATAATAATTCCTCGATAGCCTTGAATAGGAGTTTGCATTTTATACAAGGACACCAATGATAATTGCAAGCAAGGGATTTAAGTAAACTGATTGCTGATGTAAAAACTAATGATTAGAAATGCGGTGTTTCAAGAGAGTGCCATGAAACTTTGGACTGCTAGAAAGACGAACAATGCATCCTAAAGCAAATTAGGCCTGAAACATCACTGGAGTCAAAATTGACAAAACTGAAGCTGTACTACTTCAGGAACATTGTGAGAAGAAAGGGTTCTTTGAAAAGACAATAATGCTGGGAGACATATAAGATTGTAGGAAAAGAGAAAGACCTAATATGAGATGGATTGATTCTATAATAAATGTCATAAGTGTGAGTCCACAGCAGCTGAGTAGGGCTGTTGAGGACAACACATCCGGTACATCACTCATTCATAGTGTAGCCGGGAGTCAGAGCCTACTCAATGGCAGGTAACACAGTTAACATATTTTCAAATAATACGCTAGCTGCTATGTGGTGAATGGATAGTGGAAAGAACAAGTATGGAAGCATGCAGACCACATAGGAGGCAGCTGCAACATTTAAAGATGTCTGTATATACATTCTAGTTGGGTAACTAGTATTTCCAGTATATTATTGTGGCTTTCCAAAGGGATCACATATATTTATTCAAATATCAAACTATAGCCAAAATGGCTAACTGTCCAAATCAAATAGTTTTACATTTTTTCATGGATGCAGAGATAAGGCTGAGAAGTAGCTACTCAGCCAAAGACTATTTCCAAATTTAATTCAAATCCAGGTATAGCCATGTATGTTTTTCTCATGAAGAGATTATAAGCAAAGATGATGCCAGTTTCTTATGTGTCAAGGTGATTAAGAGCCAGGTATGCCTTCATCCTCTTTATCCCTTTCCCCCGCTGTTTCTTGAATGTCTCCCCACTCCCCCATGGCAATCCTCAAAGTCATATCTTTAAAAATAGCAGAACACCCATTCTCCTAGGTACCTGAATGGCTACTTGGAGCAATCACCCCTTGTAGTTCCAACAACCAGAGATACTGTGTTACCTGGCCAAGAATGTATTTTTTGTATTAAGCCCTTGAAATATTGCAATTTCAAATAGTAGTTGGCCTTTTTCTAAATAACAAACAACCCCCCATAGCACTGTCAGTAGTATAATCACGGATTATAGATATTTTTCAACCGGTAGACTTCTCCATGTGTGTAAATGGAGATAAGTCTTTAAGGCTCAACTAGGCAAGTGGCTGACTGAAATCTAAACCCATGGTCCAGATTCTTATTAGGTCTTATTTTAAAAGAAGAGGCCAAAGGTCACTTTTTTAGTTGTCAAAAAGTAGTTTGAAAAATTTATTATACAAATCTCTATGGGGCCACTAAAACCACATAAACAGAGCTTATTAGTTTTATGATAAAACCAAAGCATTAGAAACAAGAATCTGCCTTTGTTTATTGTTTTCCTTGAGAAAAAAAGTATTTAGATAATACTTCAGGTAACTTCAGACAATGTACCTCTACCAGTGCAAACAACAATGGTCACTTGAAATACTTTCATTCTTAAATATATTTGAACAATAAAATCACAGCTATTTTTCTTCTTTTTCTACATGCACAACTCTGTAACTATACCTTCTTATAGCAAAAATGCAATAGAAATATTCAAGTACACTATTATGTATTTGTAATCTGCAGAAAAAAACACTTGTACTCTACTCCCAAATTTGTATTGAATTACTCCAATGATCATCAGAACTAGTACTCTCACTCCTTTGTCTCAGTTATTCACAAACTGAAATTCTGTTTGCCTAAAAAAGTCAATTCTACAAATGANGGAATTGCTGGGTCAAAAGGCAAGTCCAATTTTAGTTTTCTGAGAAAATTCCATACTGTTTGTAATCTGCAGAAAAAAACACTTGTACTCTACTCCCAAATTTGTATTGAATTACTCCAATGATCATCAGAACTAGTACTCTCACTCCTTTGTCTCAGTTATTCACAAACTGAAATTCTGTTTGCCTAAAAAAGTCAATTCTACAAATGAGACAGTGTGACTTCAAAACTTAGCTTGAGAAGATTTATACAATGGGTTTATATTTAGAATAACGCAGTATTTGAAAAGAAGTGTCATTTTCTTTTATGCCAAACTAGCTTTACATTTCATTTGCATTTCTGCCACATTTCAACAAGATTATATGTTCAGAGAGCCAATGTTATGACTAATTTCATTCACACTTAAGGATTAATATAGCTGGGTTAGAGAGGAAAAATAAAAGCACTAAGTGGTATTATAGAATAGGGAGTAGAAAAGGCAATGATTTTTAGCAATCTAATGTAGAAGGTTTTGTATTATATCATAGGACAACCGCAGGAGACATCTTTGTGTTGAGATAGTAGTCGAGGAATGCAGCCAAAATAAGAGAAAGAGGTTATAAAACAGAGGGAACCAGAATTAGGAAATAGCTAGTTTTCCTGTCATTTTTTTGCTGTATCTCCTTTTTCTGTTACACATGCACACACACAAACACACACACATGCAAACACACACACATGCAAACACACACACACACCCCTTGTGCTATTGCTTGGATGCTCAGGGTCCTTCACTGGGTTTCACTCTTCTGCTCTGTAGAGTCCCATTCTCTACAATCCATGTCCTTCTGTCATTATTATTATGTTTTTGTCCCCAAGCCTGATCTAATCTGACTGTTCCATCAGGGCACTCATTCCATGCGCTCCACCTTTCCTCTCTCCATTTCAATAGCACACTTCACAATTGATTATAACACTTTTTCTTGTTAAGCCTCCAGGCACAGACCATAACTGATACCATAACTGATACACTCTAGGCAGCCACGTCCATGATCAGAGTTACTACTTAAATATCCTGCGGTACAAAGGGGTTATTACAATAAATAGATTAATGAAATAATCCTCCCAAGAGACTTTTATGTTACAAGAGTATATTAAAGTAAAATATTTAAAACATGCTTGTTGGCATTCAATGCCAAATATGGGGGGAGGGGAGGAAGTACTAAACACACATAATGGGGTAATGACAATGAGGTAAATGTCCATTTAGCCCAGACTACTGGAGTGGTAGGTGGGAGGGGAACATAAAATGGTGCTGAAAGAATAACATTGAAATGTTTTGAATTTTTACTAGATGTTATCATGACCAACAATGGCACAGAGGAAAAGTTGGGAAATAAACAACAACAAAAAGAAGAATATGGTATGAAATGTACCAAACATGATAAGATGTCTCAGAGTTTTGCAAGAGCAAGATATTTTTAAAGGATCAGCTCAAGAAGAAAAGGCCAATTATATTACATTGGCAAATTGTATTTTAATGATGGGTCAGAATAAACACAGGGTGTGGCACATTAATACCCTTTTCAATAAAATCTTTTATTACAAAATCATAAGCATGTAACTCTGTAACGTAACAATATCACACTCAAGCACACCATGTGGCATTTAAGGTGAAATGTTCAAATTAAAACTATAAATTATTACACCCATATTATGACCCTACCAACCACACTCAAGCAGACCTTACTTCTGGCAGGCCCTGTACAAGAAGAAAGTATACCCCAAAAAGAAAATAGTAACAACCACAACAAAGTAACCTTTTAATACTACCTTTCCTGCATCTCTGTTAGGTCTTTACGATTGTTTGGGAATTTTGCTCTGGCGGTATTTTTTTGATAGTCTTACCAAGATTTTGTTGTTGATAAATACAAAAGTTTTCAAGTACAAACTTAATATAGTGTAATTTTAAAAGCATCTCCACATTTATTTAAAGTATTCATTCAGTGCACACCCTATACAAGTGAGTAGATGCCACTACTTATGAATCATTAGTACACTATCCAGGGAAATGCTGGCCACAAATCTAAAGCAGGCCACTTGTTGATGTCTCAGACACCGGCTTTATTACATGTGGTATAAAAACTTACTAAACACTGTGAGGTGCTTACTCCTGGGCACATATTGATGTTTCACTGAGAATTAGTGCCAGATTCTCTTTGTGAAAATATTTGAAAGAGAGAATCTGCTATTAATACAGATCATCACTTCAAATGTGAACAAATAACCTAGTTTTGTCCCAGCCAATTGACAAAGACCCAGAACAAATATAACTTTATTTAAAGGCTCAAATATAATTAAAATCTGAGATAATAAATTTGGCAATGCCAGAAAGAGGTTGAGGGCCATGATGCAGAAGTAAAATGCTCTTTATTTAAAAGTTCAAAGATGACTTTGAAATAACTTTTAATGTTTCAACAATAATAAATTAGGTTAATAGTTTGAGTTTTGGCAATATGAACACTGGCAAAAAGTGTATTTCCATTCCAAAGATGCAGAGGAGATTAAAAACTTTGCAATTTTGTGCCAGGACACAACTATCAAAGGTATCACTTTTTAAAAGAAAATTTAAAGAAATTTTTCTGGTTACTACCTGTTTTCGACACTGTTGCCTTCCAATTACTTCCAATTACTTAGTAAAGAACAAGTACAAGAAACTATAGTGAAGCAATTTTCAACTGGTGTGCTGTAAGAATTTTTAAAACATGCAACACCTGACTATTGAGTCAGGGGTACTGACCTCTTTTCCCTTAAATTCTCAAATAAAGGAAAACAAATGACAACAGTCATCACAATAGTCATCTGCTATGAATCAAAATTACCCCTATTTTATTTTGTCAGATCTGCAAAAAATATATTTTGGTATGCAACAGAATTTTAATAATTAGTTTATGTGTATCATGAGATGAAAAAGTTTGAAAATAAAGGCTCTAGTATGATTCTTTACATTAATCTTTTTATAAGTTAGAATATGAGAGCTTCAGTGAGAACTTCAGTTTTCTATATGTTGACATATTTACCCATGTAAAATGTTGTCATTACCATCCAATTCATCAGATACTGCCAATTAGCTGTTCAAGTTAAACAGAATTAGAGTTTGGGATTGTCTAAAATGCATAATACATGTTTTAAAAAATAATAGTCTATTTTAAAAACTATATTTAAAAAAAATCAGTTTTCTTTTGTAATACATTATGATTCCCAGTAAAGAATAAATATTTTCTGGACTCAGAAAATGTTTCACTTCTATAAATCCCCTAAATGGTTTGAAACTCTAACAAATTAGAATTGCTTCTTCTGAACAATAAAGATTAAATTAAAAAATTAAAAGACTGAAAAAATAATAGAGTTGTGTTATTTAAAAACTAATGAATAAATAAAACCTATGCCATTTCACTTAAAAAAGTAATGAATATAGCTTTGATATGAAGTTCCAGAACCATTTACAGTTATGGAAATAGGTAACCACTAAGTAGATATTTCATTTCGTATCTGTAAAGGCTAAACAGCTACACAGTAGGAATATTAGGAAACAATAGGGACTTTGTAAATGTAATTTAGGTTTCTTCTTCCTCAGGGAAATTAAAATAAAAGCTTGTATCTAAAATCTGAAGCTAACCATCTGAAGCCTTAAATTTCTTGTACATTCTTTCATCTTTAAAAGAAAATATTAATAAAAAATGTCTGCAGATAGTGGTGATAGCTGCACAATGCGATGTACTTGATGCCACAGAATACTCATTTACTAGTAAATTTTGTTATATGTATTTTACCACAATATTTTTCAAAAGTAGATGTTGTTTTCTTTACATTTATGCTTATATATATAAGTAATTAAGAAATAGTTATCTAATCATATAGAGATAAGCCCTGCAAATATAGTCATCTGTTATTTTGCAAATTATTCTAAAGTATTGTTTCAAGTTAGCAGTCTGGCTTAATGAATAATTTTGTTTCTTTAGGTTTGTCCCATTTTTCTCAAGTATGTAATTATTCCTATTAAACACATCTCAGAAACTTGATATAGTAATAAATCTGTTTACTTCTAAAATATTTTATAGTCTTGGGGTGAAACAATAAATGGAAATGGAGAATCTGAGTCATTTGCTTTGCCTTGAATGAGTTATGATGTTTCTAAAGAGGGATGCATGCTGGCCTTTTTCAGACCAACATAGCTTTTAAATTACAAATACGTAAATAAGGCTGGATTGGAAAAGTGTGTTTCTTTCTGAATTTACTTCTGTAAATTGTCCCAAATGACTATGTTGGCCAAACTGGAAAACAAGCAACAGTTCTTCAGTTATAGCTGATTCCTGTGAAAACACTGGACATCTCTTCTAATACCTGTTTTTGAGATGCATAAAATTAAGTTGCTGTGACAGCTTGGTGTAGTGGCTCAAATCTCTGCTCCACCACTTGCTATCTGTGAGCATGGATAACTGTGTAAACCTTCCATGTGTCTGTTTCTCCACTTAAAAATTAGGGACAATAGTATTAATTACTTCATCAGTTTTTGAAGAGTTTTAACAAGTTAAAATTCTCTTAGAACAATGTCAGAAACATCATTAGTTCTCATGTTATTTTTCACTATTACTCATCCCCAGTGTGAAAAATCTATGAGTCTGTTACCTTCAATATGTATTCATGAGACTGAATTACAGAATTTAATATTATACTGATCAAATCAATTTAAAAATGACAATTTTAGTTGCTTGATATATATTTATTAAATATACATAATAAATACATGTGTATATATTTAATGGGGAGTTAAAAATAATAGGATCTAGTTTTAGGATGTGTTGTTCTGATATGGTGCTACCTTTATATGCATCTTAAGCACAATGAAGTAGAGAGTGAATTGTAAAAGTTCAAGTTCCACAACCGTTTCTTTTCTCTGTCTTCCTTCCTGCTGCATTATCTCTAACAAAGCTTCTGTCTCTGGCTCAGGGTTGTTGTAATTAGCAACAATTAATTAACCTTACTGAACACCTTTTCTCAGTAAGCTCCTTTTGTTTTTTCTTTTCATTTTCTTTTTCTTTCTGTCTGTAGAGCTTCGAATTTGGAGAAAAAATTCAGCCAGCAGGAATTTCTTTGTCTATTATACCTACCACAAATCCAATGTATGTACACAAGATTTTCTTTCCCTATAATACTTACCATTCTTCTGTTTTCTGAATTAGGTACTTTATTTAATGTATGCTTATGATTTCCAAATTCACTATTATTGTGTATTTAGCACTACTATTATTTTTAGGCAAAGTAAATATAATACCTCTGTTTTAGACTCTTCTAATCACAATAAACAAAATGGTTTGCATGAAGCAAAGTAATGATTTCATAGCTAATCAAATATACATGTTATGTGAATGGCCTGCACATAAAATTACTGTTAGTTTTCATTCCTTAACTTTTTTATTGCTTTGTTGATCATCTGCCCCAGAGTCAATCAGTTAAATGTCACTGATCAATTATCATTATATCTAAAAAAAGCTTAAGAGTGTAGAATCAATATTTCATTCCAGAAATCATGATACAGACCTTGCCCTTGAAACTTAAGTATATAAAATAGAATCTGATAAAACATATAAAATAGTTCCGACAAAATCTAATGTCATAGATAAAGAGCAATAGAGTTATTAAATGTAAGGTGAATTTAAAAAGTTAAAAATAAGCCACATCTAGCAAGAAGCTTTGTTCTGACTGTCAATGCATTATTGGTTCCTTGTGTATTTTATTTATTCCCTTTACTAGATTGTTGAAGACCCTGATCATAAAAGGCAGTAATTAGCAAGTTATATTTAGCAGTGACAGTTCATAACATGTTAAATTCTATGTACTATAAAAACCAGAATCTATTTATTTATGAGTAAAATATATTAAGCATCCTTACATGCATTATTTTGTGGTGATGCTGGATTTATAGAAATTGTGAAAGCAATTTTAATTTTACATGTTCTTTGGGTTATGTTTTCATCTTGTCACATATTTCCTGTGTGCCCTGATGAATCACTTTATCTCTTGGCTTAAGAGTTCTTTTACTTCAAAATTGCCTTCATTGATGTCCTAGGAAGTCTCAGATAGTCTTATGTAAATTTTAGAGTATCTGCAGTGGGCTCTGGTCTACCTCAATTGGTGCTCCATGGTTAGTTACAGCAGCCCATTTTCCCTCGATTATAATCATGTAAGTTCACTGACCCATGTTAGCATAAGATAGGCTCTTAAAATTACTCAGTCACACAAGAGCTCTCAAATTTTGAGACTCTACTCATTTGTCTCCGGTATGTTCTCCCACTTTGGGGCATTTTCTCATATCATTATTAATGTAACAGCTTTATAATTTTTTAACATGAATAAGTACCAACTATATGCATATTTTATTAGATTCCCTGAGTAAATATGTATAAAAATGTGTTAAGAATTTCAACCACTAAAAAATTCACCCATTAGCATTGATTATGTTTTAATATTTATACTGAGACTTTTTAAAAAAATAATAATTTGCAAATCTTGTTTCCCTGCTTCAATATATCTAAGCATCTTGCTCATCTCTCTTCTTTCTGGGAACACCCCTGAATATTATTTGCATTCAGTTCAGAAAGAAAGACCATATAGATCAGTTGGCTCTTTCATTTTATATCAGTTTTGCTGCCATTGGCCATATGATGTGTAAATTACAAATGGTAATTATTTGCACAATAAACCATAATTTAGTGATGTTTTTGTGAAAAAGACAAAAACTTTACTCATATTCATATAAGTTTTATATTTTCACCTCTGATGACTTCAAAAGTGAAGTATTTCAATATAGAAAAAGGAAGAATTGATAAGTCTTCTTAATAAAGCAGCTATTTGAGTGTTTAAACCTACTGAGCCATTATTTCAAACAATGTAATAGGAGTTATGTGTTGGTTAGTACAACAATTAAACCAACAAAATAAAAAGCAATGCTTTTTAAAATGCATACATTTTAACAAGTAAGAATGATGTATATATGTGTGTATGTGTGCACATACATTTATATTATTTTTAATTAGCTTACTGGCTGTTGTACTAAATTGGCTGTCATTCTTTTACACTCACATAACAGTTTACTCAAAATTCATTTGGTAATAGCACATTTAAGACCAAGATAGTCTGTATTTTCTACAATCAGTTTACCTATACTTGAAGGTAAATCAGACAGTATGATCATTCAAAGCTACCTTTCCAATGACATTTGCAGATTTAGTGGTTCATTTGGTATTTGTCACATTGGTTCTTATATATGAAGTTAGGGACACGTGCCCAATAGTCTATACACCAGCTTTCATCCGTTGTTTCAATAGTCTGCTCTTCTAGACTTGAGGAAACACTTCAGAGTGCTGTTGCTTGACCTGACTTGCATAGGTATGAAGAGCCAGAGGAAGATCCAAACGCAGGGTGACAGACAGAAAAGCCTCTGCTTTCAACTTGGCCATGCTTCTCTGTGCATGGTGATCATCCAGATTTGCTCCTTATTATTTGAATGTTCATACTGCTCACCCCAGACTTCAGGAATTATTTCTATGGAAATTGAGAAAAATTCTCTATTGCATACACTATATATCTTCTGAGAGGATAAATTTATTAAGATTTATCCTCTCAGAATGGATTTTATTTTCTCACCAGATAATGTTCGATGGGAACCATAGGCTGAGCATATGGGAAAAATAAGAACTCTAAGATAAAGAGAGCAATTATCCAAGCATTGATTCTGCACATTCATGTCTTGCTTTTTTCCCTATTAGTTAGAATGAACCATTTTCACAAAGGCCTTTTTCCCCACAAGGAGAAAAGATATTCTTAGGAAAAATAAATACAGAAAATAAATGGCTTCTTAATTTTTACTTACATTTCTGTGATCCAATGCTTCAGTTTGTTGAAGACTATATAAAGAAAGTAAAGAAACATGATGACTATGAAAAATCTGAGGTGTTCCATGTATGTTCTTGTGGCATTATGGTCATGGATTTTGTTCACTAAAACCTTTTATACTGCTTGACTTGATGAATGAATGTCACGTGTGAAAAGTTGACTTAACTGGGTTGAAGTCATTAATCCATTCTGTCACCTGTTAATGGCACCAGAAGATTCTGGCATGATGTTTTACCTGTATTCACTTCTTTTTTTCTCCAGCCTACACAATTACTAGAGTCAATGCTTAGGGCACTATAGTTCTCAGAAACCTGTCAAAGTAGTTTTAATTGTTAAGAAGAATTATTACTAATAATTTTCTAAATCAATCTTTTAATTTTGGCAAGTACAATGCTGAGTTTGAACAGTAAGTTTTAGTGGGCTAGCACTCCAGACACATTTTAATAAAAAAACCTCATATTATATCTTAATATTATTCATATTTTAATCATTTTATT
Source organism: Sturnira hondurensis (assembly GCF_014824575.4). Taxonomy (NCBI): domain Eukaryota; kingdom Metazoa; phylum Chordata; class Mammalia; order Chiroptera; family Phyllostomidae; genus Sturnira; species Sturnira hondurensis. The sequence goes on along the minus strand of NW_028088106.1, from coordinate 575,794 downwards.
TTAATAAAAGCATTTTAAATTATAGATTTGTTTGTGTGTGTATTGGTATGTGTATTTTAATCTGTTGGTGTTCTGTCAGAAAAACAGAAGCCATGATAGAAATTCAAGCACTGAGAATTTTAATAGGTAATTAGTCAAAAAGGTGGTGGAGCCCTGGCTGGTGTAACCAGTAGATTGAGTGTGGGCTGCGTATCAAAGGGTCACCAGTTCGATTCCCAGTCAGGGCACATGCCTGGGTTGCAGGCCAGGTCCCCAGTGGGGGTCATATGAGAGGCAACCACACATTGATGTTTCTCTAACTCTCTTTCTCCTTCCCTTCCCCTCTCTCTAAAAATAAATAAAATCTCAGAAAAAGGGTGTTGGAAAGGCGTAAACAGTTAGAAGAAATAGAGGTGGGACCAGAGTACAACAGAAAAACAAGAATCAGTCACCTAAGGACTGGGGATCTGCTACTGCTCCTGGGCCAGAAGCCAGTATATTCTGCCAACCTGCTGGAATTACAGGAGCTCCACTACCTCTGCCTTTGGGAGACACAGGTGGCCTCTGAACAGGAACTCAGGAGCCCACAATTACTCTGAGTGAGCCCAGGCCACCTTGGACCATGCCAAAGCCCTACAACCACATCTAGTTGCTCTTTATTGTTTGCCACTGTTGTAGTTTCCTTCAGGAGCAGGAGTTGCCAAACAACTTGTAGGAATGACCCAGGACCCAGGGACATGAACAATGGAGTGGGAATGGTCTGAGGGAGTGGAGGTGCTGGGTGGAGGGTGGCAAAAGGGGAAAAATCAGGACCACTGTAATAGTGTAACCAATAAAATATAGTTTAAAAAACTAAAATAAATAATTTAATTAAATGCTAAAAGAAAAAGAAGAAATTATTTTCTTCTTGTTCCCATCTTCCAGTTTCCCAGCATAGCTCCAAATGGCAATGCCTTTCAGGAGGCTAGGAAATATATACTGGGGAGGGTAGTTGCAAGCTTTGAGGGGAGACATGAAGGCTAGAGACAAAAGAAATGACTGGCACAAGTTGTTTTATTTTTTCTTATAATTATATTGTATTCCTATCATTGATTCTTTGAGGTGATATTCACAAAGGACTTTTGGCAGTATTTTCCCTGTTATATGGATACACATGAAATGTCAGTGCCATAGATGAAGTTGTTTCTAAAATCAATTTGTATTTCTTGCCTTCCGAAACAAAGGACACAGTATAATTTAACTTTTTTCTTTATGACTCAAGTTTAATTTTAGAATGTCAATGTTTACATGGGAGCATTGCCTTCAGTGACTTTTGGGATGTAGAATAATGCTCGTCTCAATGCTAAAGATTCCATACTGCTATAATTTTAAGGCCAATGTTCTCTGTTTCTGTTTTTCTTTGTCTTGATGGCAAGCATTCTATAATAGCTAATGTCCCTTCCAGTGTACACCCATTTAATAATATTCTTAATGCTTCTGATCTTTTATATTGACGTATTGTGTGTCAGAAACCAAGGTAATCAAATTATCTAAATTCAGATTTTATAAAAAGAAAATCTAAGTGAAATCTTGTATAGGAGGTTTGCCCCAATGAGCAAAGTATATCAGTGCACCTATTCAAAGACCATTTTTGTCTATTCTGTTTTTATTTTTCAGACTGGTTGTTTGCTAGGTACCATCCAGGTAGTTGAGATGTTAGTATTATGTTGGCCAGCTAGCTAGTAACAATAGGCTAATTCTGTGAATGGCCTGAAGTGTATTGTGAATGATTCATCTCCTAATAAAAATATTTCATAAATGATAACTGTTGGGAACCGCCCTGCCTGGTTTCAGGAGCTGTAAACCCCCATGGCTAAGGCTGAGTGAGCAACCTTCAGACTGTGAGCCACTAGGAGACAAAGCTGATCTCCCTGGCAGGAGCACCGCTTCTGCTCCTTTTTCCATAACTGGCTTCCAATGCTTGATCAGTTAGCCAATGATGGGTAAGATTCCCCAAGGGGGGAACCACCTAAGACAGCCATGATCACATGGAGGCCCCAGGGAAGGACTTGGGGAGCTGTGGAGAAAGGGGGTGATGGACCCTTCCTCCTGTGCTTTGATGAAGCCTGAGTCCTCAGTCTGTCTGTAAGAAGACTCTGAGAATTCCTTTGCTATCTGCCTCCTCTGCTTGACTTAAACCTGAAAACAATGACTGAGGGTGGTATAGCCCTGTGCTGGGAGTGGTGGGCTTCCCAGGTAATGAGGCCTGTGAAAGGATATGTAAAATCCTGTGAAGCCTGCTTTGTTAAGAATGCTCTTAGTTAAATGATAAAGGCCCAGGCAGAAAATAAGTTTGTTTCAAAGTTTTGTAGTCTTTTAGCTGATAGACCCTGACTTAGAAGAAGCCCTAATAATTCTTTGTATACTATCTACTGTTTACTGCCTGACAATGATTAAGAAGTTGTACCTGAACTCCTTTGCAACAAAAACAATAAAAGCCTGTCTAGGCAAGGGTCAAAGTGCTCACCCCTTGAGAGGGTGGCCAGGCTGTTCTGAGGCTCTCCCCCCTTGAGGGAGTAGCCGTGCTGTCCCTTTTCCTCCACAGGACTCAGTAGTCCATGTGAATTTGTCTTGATTTTCCATCTATAACACCTCGGGCACTGCAGGCGAGTGCATGCGTCAGATAACATTAAATTATTGTTCTTCATGAACAAAATCATGGCCTCCTTTACAAATATACAAAACTCTATTGTACTTTGTGAATGAATAAACAGAGCTTATAGAATCAGAAAATCACAAATAATTTTGTGCCTTTTCTCTAAATATTATATTAAACTAATATATATATATGTGTGTGTATATATATATGTATATGCACATACAATATATACACACACAGAGCTAGCATATACCATGTTTTGTGTATTGGAAGTAAAGTAGAGAGCTTTATATAAAGCTCTGAGAAGAAGAAAATTAAAAATAAATTATTTCTAATTGTTCTAAATGTACTTATATCATTGAAAAACCTTGAAACATTCCTCTGTTGCCCTATATCAGGACATTACAACCCAGCACAATTAATTGTCCACAGAAAGAAGTAACATACCACTCTTATCTCTTGCTTCTATAATTCTTTCAGACTTACATTTAGATTTTCTCACATTTACTATCTTATTACTAGTACTTAAAATAATCAGCCCCATGCGTAAGGATGGAGACTAAGTTTTCCTGGCATCTCAAAGTTGCCTTTATCATGCTCTTTTGGCAGCTAAAAGGGCACTATTATACAGACATAATTTGTGTGTATGAACACACATGTATGCATGTATATGGCACTTAGGCACAGAATTATCTAGGCCAGAATAACATGGCTAACTAGTGACAGAACTGTGACAAACCCAAGTCTCTAGGAATCCATATATTTAAAAAAATTGCAACTTTGTAACTGGGGGAGGTCTAAAAAAATAAAAACTTGTATAACAGTGAAAGAGAATTAGTTTTCTATTGCTGCTGTAAAAAAGTCATCACAAATGTGGCTTAAAACAACACAAATCTATTTCCTTTTAACTTGATATGTCCGAAGTCTGACAGGTCTCACTGGGCCAAAATCAAGGTAACTGCAGGGCTAGGTCCCCTGGACATTCTAGGGGGAATTCTGTTTCCTTTTCTTTTTCAAATTATACAGGCTTTCACATATCCTCTGCTCAAGGCTACCATCCTGCAGCTTCCAACTCAGGTAGAGCTAGTTGAGTCCTTACTTACTACCACTCTGACTTCTTTCTTAGTTGAATCTCCCTAACTCTGACTCCACCCTCTCTTCTATTTTTAGGAGTCTTGTGATTATATTGGGTGGTCCTGGATAATCTAAAATAATCTCCCTACTGTACAGTCAGCTGGTATTGAAGATTGGTAAATCTGCAATAGTAACCCCTGTCTGCCTTAACTGACACATTGAGAAGCTTTTGGGATTAGAACTGGACATCTGGGGAGGCCATTATTCTGCCTGCCACAGTCAGTGAAGGTAGTAATACATAAAAATACCCTCATAGTTTCATTTATATGTCATAAAATCCCTATTAGAGATAAAGTAGCAGCTTCATTTTGTAAGAGAGGAAATAATATACTAGTGCTTTCAGCTTCTATTGGTGGACCTTTTAAAAGTGTATAAAGTCTTAGAAGTATTAAAGCTTCCATTCTGTGGGATATAATTAATTGAAATTAAAAAAGAAACTCTTATTTTCTTTTGAGGTTCCATAAAAATACCTAATGGGAGGGTTTAAAAAAATCTAGTTTGTGAAAAAGACAAAAGAAATAACTAATAATCTTAGATCAATTGAAAAGTTACAAGTGAATATTACTTTAAAATGGCTTTATTTCCTCTCTCAAATCTCTAAGACCTAAAAGTGGTTGATGCTAGTTGAGAATCAGTGAGTTAACACTGACTCTTATTAGTGATTAGTTTTGTAAACTGACTCCCTAAACCTCCCCTAGTAACCCTTAACCTGAACGGATTTACTTCACACCAATAAAGTTTATACATATATTTTTACCTGGCAAGGTAGTAGCTAGGTTAAATGAGATAACATGAGAAATTAGTCTGAGACAGAATAAATGCTGAATAAACTATAGCAATTCCTGGTATTTAATATCACTAGTATTATACTCATCTGCATAGGACACAATGCAGGATTGTCTGTTTAAAAAAGCAAGGAAGGGATATGATAGAAGAGTCCTCAATTTTTAGCACAAACCATGTTTACTCTACTTACATTTAAAATTTTAAATATTTCATATTTCTAAATGTTCTTTTTCTTTCCTACAACTAGCAAAAGATAAAATAAAAAATAATCATTCCCAACAATGATTTTCTTAAAGAGTAAATTCCTCCAGTGCTTTGAAATTTGAATTCTACAAAAATCAACTACTATTTAATGATGTGGAGAAACAAAGGTGAGTCACAAGTGGATCCAACTCTTTAGCTATATGCTATCTTGACTTCCAAACAATTTCTTCTCTTTGCAAGAGAAGTAAACCTACATTCAGTGTGTCAAATTACACAGGCTATTTAGAGTTTGTCATCTACATAATTTGGAGATGATGATACTGAGAGCCTTTCTCTGCATGTGTGTCAGTGCCAGGGGGTCATGCCAGGGCCATGCAGCTGATAGACTCAGAGACATGATGCTGACCTCTTCAGGTTGAAATCAAATTAAATTTTAAAAGTTTGTAATGTCAAGCTTCAATCATCAAACAAAATTTGGGCTACGGTCATGTGCACTGATGATATTACACTTATAATTATATTTTATTCTGATATTTTATACTTTATTTTTGTCAATTTACCATAAATGTAAGTCTTCCAGTTCCTTTAGAATTGTAAGAGATGCAAAAAATGTAAAGTTAACTTTTTAAAGAATACATGTTAATGTGAATTATTTCTATAACTATCTTAATAATTTATGTAATTTTTAAGTAATCCATCATTTCTCCCATGTGAGTAGTGGCATAAATTAAATAATTTCATAAGTGTTTGTGGTCCTTTTACGTATTACAAAACAGCACAGTGACTTATTTAGGGTTAGTGGTTTCTGTTAAAGGCATAAAGATCTAAATGTGGCTTTAAATATAAAGCTATATACACTTTGTAAGGTATATAAATGTCTAATAACTATTGTACACTTGAATCTAATATAATATTTTAGGTTAACTGTAATTTTAAAAAACTAAAAAATAAAGTCATTTAAAATTAAAAGAATAGTTTGTTAATAGTATTTCATATTCTTTACTTTTATTGATTTTTAACTATATGATGAGAAGCCTTGAGTAAACTATGAATACATTTTTCCATTAAATTAAAGTAAAAACATCCTCAATTAATATAGAATTATTAGCTAAGAGTATCATTAAAAATAATATATATGAAAAGCAATTTTATACACACACTATTTCTATTGATTATAATATTTAGTTTTTTAAATTTAATTTAGAGATAGTTGCTTAAGGTCAACTATTCAAAGTTCCCTTAATTCAGTAATTAAAACAGTCTTCCTTGTGTCTAGTTTAAGTCAATGAGAAATTCTAGATTAAGGTTACATAAACTCTCAGACTTTGGAAATTTTATACCAACACAGATATACACACATGGTGTTTACATGTGTATATTTACCAGTAATTCTTTGTTTTTACTGAATAAACTCATTTTACAGGAAAAATATCTGGCTATCTACAAGAGTTTGTTTAAGATCCAAAATCTTAACTTTTTCTTTTGTGATGTTTTACTGCAATAGCCCATCTTTGCTCATATGTGCTTTATAGTCACTCTCTATTTTTTGTGCTAATGTTTATATATAATGACCATAATTATTCATTTTTTAACTTCTATAGATACAGACCTCACAAAAATGTAGTACTCTTGCAAGCCCTTGCAAAGTATGCTATAATTATTTAGCATATAGCAATAATACTTTATTATAAAGCAATAATAATAAACATACATAACTAAGGATTTAGCCATAGATTAAGGCCCTGGATTAATTTAAAGATTTAAGGACCTGAATTTTGTATAATAACATATTTCCATGAAGGGACATTTGTGTAATGAAAGCAAAAATGAGTAGTAGCATTGTTGACCTGAAGGCATCGTTAGCCATATGCAATCATTACTGAGTGTGTCCCACCTTAATAGTGTTATCACCACCTTTATACTTGTAGGTATCGGTATATGCTTGACATGGCCTGGGAATATCTTATTCTCTGGTCTAAATTAGTTGAGCCACACTCAGCCAGTGTGCTCCTGAATGATTTACTGTATATTTCCATTTACTTCTCACAGTAACAGTGAGGTAGTTATTATTGTCAATATTTAGAAGAAACGGTGCACTTTGCAAATTTGAAAGAACTGTAAGAGAATAATAAGAATGATAAATGCAAACATACTAAGAATGAGATTAATTATGGATCAAACACAATGACTTAGAATAGCATATGCAACATTACAAAGCTAATAATTAGGAGAAGGGAATTAAAGTAGGATCCGTAACACTGACATGTTCTGTGGTGGTATCACTACCAATAACATCTAAATACACTAATCATGCCTACATTTACCCATGAACAGTATTAAACTCTGTGCTTTACATGAATTCATTTTTCCATTAGAAGATGACTGTAGTAATTCTGTTATTAGTCCTATTTTACAATAAAGAAATTGAGGAATGGAAAGGTTAAGAAACTAGCCCAAGCTCACCAAAATGTTATGTGAGAAAACTGGAACTGGAGCTAAATTTGATTTGGCTCCAACAGCCATGATTTTCACTGTATTAGCAGTCTCATTGAACACTAGAGCTGTTGCTTGTTAGTAATTCTGTTCTTCAATTTAAAAGAAAAATGCAAAGTAATAAATATTTACTGAGCACCAGAGTGTTAAGTAGAGAGCTCCGAAAAGTATTGTGAGGAGGCCAGCACATTGCTTTGCTTCAAAGTCCGTGCTTATTAATTATTTATTAATTGATTAGCAAGCATGCTTCTCAGTGGACAGATGGCAGAAACATCCTTACAAAAAAAAAAAAGTAAGGATGAACTGCCATGCACATTAATAAGACAAAAACGGTGTAATGATTTCAGATTTTTTTTATGAAATACAAGCAAAGTCTACTGAACACATTTTGCAACCTATTCACCAGTCTACACATATTAAACCCTGATGCTTTCAGGAATATTTCTTAAATGTGCATTGACTTTATTTCCTATAGATGAATATCCAATGATGTTGTGTTACCATTTAAATTTCATATCAACTATAGATGAAAAAGATATAAATGCATTACAAACATACTCTCAAATTAGGGCTTTGAGCCCAATTTAATAGGTTCTGACAGCTCAATATGCTGAAAATAGTGGGGTATATTTTCAAAGCAGCATGCTCTATTCTAGCCATACAGTTCATGTTTACTTTAATGGCACTTGCACAGTGAAATCACCATGAAACACTTAGAAAACTTGCCGAACTGTGACTACCAAAATAAAAGGAACATTAATTAAACTAAAAAAGAAAATTAGTATTTAATCTTAGCCAAAAGGATGCTCTGTAGTTTTGCTTAATTTCTAGTGCTTAAGCTTTAGTAAAATAAATAGGAACCAACATAAAAAATGTTTAAAAAAACAGTATTCATCTATAAACCTACCAATATTTTGTTCTTCAACAGTCAAGAATTCTAATTAGTCATAATCATATTAATTACACTACCAAAAACCCAGTGGAACAAAATTGGGAGAATTTTATCTCATCAGAGGGCTCTATCTTTTCTCAAAAACTATTAACATCATGTCACAGACAAAATACATTAATCTCACACTGGGTTTCAAAAATGGGTAGGACCACATTTCCAGGTTAATGATTCATAAAACCATTTGCTGCTATTAGCCTATCAGGATAAGTGCTGGTAGCTCTTTCATTTCACTGCTTGGTGTGATAGCATCAATTTAAAGTCTATCTCTTATGGGAGAGAGAGTGTGTATATATATGTGTGTATATATATCTTATCTCATATATATATATATATATATGTGTGTGTGTGTGTGTGTGTGAAATTACATAATTCATTGAGACCTGTCAGGTTTTTAAAATCTGCCTTGCTATGTACAACTACAAGTGTGAAAATATGAGATGACACTCAGACAGGAATTTTCTAAACCTCTATTAACTACCCGAGTGCTCAATTATGAAACCTGTAAGAGCCAGTGTTTACAGTGCTGGTCAGAGTTCCATTTCCCATAAAACTTTTGTAAAGTATTTTTCAAAGGATATGTATGCATTGCAATGCCCAGTCCAAGCAGGAAAATAAAAAAGCAAAAGAGAGAAAGATGCCGTGGGCAGCAGGAAACAGACATTCTTCCAGCCACTCTTTGTAAGGAGGCAGTGAAATGTCTGTCTGAATTTTATCCTGACACTTAGAGAAACGATCATGTCTTTGTACTTCAGTTGCACTCTCTAATAAGGATGTGAACATGTTTTCAGATTTTAATTCACAAGTCCTTCCAGCAGCTTTCTTTTGAAAGCAAGTGATAAACATCATTTAGTTATTAAACACTCAGATGATGATTATAGAGCATATCAAAGACTGTCATGAATATTTATACAGTAAAAATACAACAGGCTTTATTGCTCTCTCACTGAAGGGCATTGGGCCTTGGACAATGGGCAGTATGCATGCCCCCCTGCAAAAAGTTAGTATAAACTGTTTAATACACATGCATAGTGGCTGCTGATACACATTCTAACCTGTGCTTCCAAAAATCAGACAGATCTGCATATGGTTGATGCCTAGAACCATGCAAGAATCATGTAATTTAGGAGAAAATAACTGAAAATAACAATAATAATACCAATGAAACCGCATGACTTGTTTCAAGAAACCAGTTAACACTATGGTGATGAGCCTAACTAGGTAATCTCAGTTCTGCCTCCAAATAACAATATTAATTTGGATAACTTCTTAATACTTTTCTAGGCCTCAGTGTTCTTATATGTTAAACATACCAGTATTACCAAATTTGAGATACAATATAATGACTTACTAAGGTTATAGTCCTTGGCAAGTGATTTAGCCCACAAAACCTCAGTTTCCCACTTATGAAGGAAATAGAAATGGCAATAATTGTTCCTACATCATTAGATTGCTGTGAGAACAAATTAAGTTATTTTGTATAAAGGACTTGATGCCTAGAAATTCACTTGTACCAATTAGTGTTATTATTGTCATAGTTATCTGACTGTCCCAAGAAACATAAAGGTGTTTATGTTTTTTAAGGTGTTTAGCCACATAAATAAACAGCTAAAGTAAGTAAATTCCTTTCATTTTCAGCTTTACTGATCTTATAATTAATATATAAAACTGTAAGATATTCAGAGTACATTATGATGATTTGATACGTGCAGACATTGTAAAAGGATTTACCCTTATCTAGTTCTAGAACCTCATGTATTTATCCTTTTTGCTTATTTGTTTGTTTGGTAAGAACATTTAAATTCCACTCTCATAGAATAAATTTATTTTCCTTATGTTTCCTGCTACCAGGCCTGCAGAGTGACTGGCGCACTTCTCTGGCAAATAACAAGGGGCTATTTAGTAATAGTTGTTATTTTTCCAAGGTCATATGCCTATTCAAGTGTCAGGAAAAAGAGCTACAATTTATGTCCCTCAGAGAGGATGGACACAAGTAAGTCGAAAAGAAATTACAGAAATCAAGAACTGATACAAATGCCAAGGAACTGAAAGACATATGGTGAAACAAAAGAAAGTGAATAAAGAAGTAAAGGGTCTGAGAGAAGAAAAGATTAATTAAAGACAGTTCTATGATTTTAATTCTACAGTGAACTGAATAAAGCAGCCATCTCTACGAGAATGTAACAAGGCTAGTATGGAGGAGAAGGTATATATGAAATGACTGAGGGAAAAATGTATAATATATATGTATATATAATATATACCATACAGAATTTGTGTAGATGACTAGGTTCAAAGATTTACAACTGTCTGTCGAAGGGTACAATGCCACAAAAGGAATTAGCAAAGATAATTGTATTTTTAAGTAATATAAGAAGCTAATGATTTAATGACTTATGAACAATTGACTAATGATAGTTTTATAACATTCTGAGCATTTTCAGGGAGGAGAAAATTGGGTTATTGAATGACAGTTTTCTCTTAAGCCCTATAGATTATGTTCTATCACTAGCTGATACTTTCAATTTATATTATTTTTATTGGCAGTAAACCTACTGTATGAAAGATGCAGGAAGCATTTGGTTTTTAAATAAACTGCCTAATTTTAAAATGTTTAACACAGGTCAAGTTACTCTGCAAAAACAGTCATTAGTAATTATTTTATTCATTTAAGGATAAATGAAAGAAAACTACGAGTAAATGTATATCCCAGCATTATTGATTAAGTTATAGTGATTGCAATGCTATAATTCATTTGTTTTATATAAAGACTTTACTAAAATTAACTTCTCAAACTTGCAAACTCCACTCAACATGTGAAGACTAATTTTATTGCTATAATTATCCATCTTTCTCAGTCTGGTTTTGGCACTTACTTGACAAAATATGCCCAAATTCAATATACCATAGCAGAAAAAATCATTTTAAAATTTTGACAAAAACTGTCTCCTATATCTTTTTTCCATTTCTTTATCTCGTCATAAAAAGAGTGGATGTTTATAGTATTTTAGTAAATAAAATTTTGCTCAAATAAATAAGAAGGTAAAACAAGAATGAAACAATCACCATATTTGGCAATAACAATATTACCTTCTGAAAGTTAGAAAGACATTTCCATTATAAAACTGTTTGAAGTTTTTTATTTCTGCCCCTCTCCCTTCCTTTATAAATATTTTCATCAATAAAGTAAAACTGAATGAGAACATTAGTAAAGAAAAATTTTTCTCATTAGAAAAAAAAGCAATTATTGCTTTTGATTCTTCCATTTCATACATTTCTGGTTGCATAGAAACCAAGATTACTTGCATTCTTTCTATGTTATTATAATCCAATAAAGTTTCCAATTCACATTAATTTTACACTAATTACACATATGCAATAAAAGGTTAATCAGAACAGTTGGGAAAACAATAGTCATCCATTAAGTCTTCAAAGGAATGTGTAACAAGTAGTTTGTCATATCTTTGGCAAGCTAATGATTGGCTTCTAGTACATTAGGCTATTAGGAAGCTAAGTGCATACTCAAATAATTTTCTGTTCACATGCAAAGTAAGTGTATTCATATGCAATTAACATCACTGTGACTTGTTTTGCATTTAAATGCTTTTACAAGTTTATATGAAACTTCTTGCACCTTCCCCTTTAATGCATTCATAGCTTTGATTATCCATTCCTATCCTGAATGAAGTAGAAGGTTGGAGTCCCTGGCAGACAACTGCCATCAATGTGCAGGAACTTGGCAGAAAGCTAAATGTTTACTTAAATTATAGTTTCTATGATTACTTGAGAGTTTTTTAAAAAGGGTTAGTGTTTTATTTTTAATGTCCTGTTTAAAAACAGAAAAATGTTCTATACTGTTAGGTTTCCCAAGGGAGGCCATTGGTCTTCTTTAGTTTGATTTTTTTTTCAGTTTAAAGTGGAAAACATTGGATTTAAGACTATTTTAATGTGTTTTTCTTCTCTACAAATAAAGGAAGAAAATCACTTTATAATGTGGTGCCAAAATTTGTTTTAGAAATATTCATGAAAATGTTCACAGCTGAAATCTAAACATGTGTATTTTTTTTTTGATTATCCAGTGACTTATTCTTGTCAAAAAATAAGAAAAATTTTGCCAAACCACCTCTACAAACCAACGTGTCTGCATCCAGATTTGATTTTTCTTCCTCTAATAAAAATAATATCTGAACTCAAAAAATCAAGACTAAATAATTAAGATTGGGTGATTTAAACTCAGCTAATTTTAAATTTAGGACAAAAGTTATCATACCTTCTTTCCTTTGGGTTTTAAAACTTTTCATTAGCCTCTGTTCATTTTATAATTAGAAGTAAAATGTTGTATTTCCTTCTTATAGTAAAGTTTTTATTGCTGCAGATCAAATCATTAGCAGTAAATTTAAAAGATACTATGTTTTTGTTAAAATGTAGTGTCATAGTCTTAGCATGTCCAATTGATAAAATAACAAGGATTCTATGTTAATGAGCATTTGTGTTGATATATTGACCTTGATAGAAGGGCTTACTTACCTAGCCATTAATATTGACCAAACAATAAGAAATAGGGTACATTTAGCTATTACATAAAAGTGGTCCAAAGTGTACTTTACCTAGCAATACTTGAAGGCAGCCAGAAGACAAAGATGCTATTTGTTTTCTGACAACTGACAACTGATATTTGGCATGTTTAGTTCCATGGAACCCTTAGGAAAGGGTTCCAGGTAGGGCCAAATGAAGATAAAATTGTCTGTTATTAACTTCTACTCTTTCTTTTCAAATCTATCCTGAAAACAAATGTTGGTGCCTTGATCTTCAACAAAAAAATTGTGTTGTGAGTTGGAATTCTATAGTCATTTTGTTATCACGTAAGAGTATATTTCCCACCATTATCACTTACTGCTCTCTCACTGAAATTATTTCACCTATCTAAGCCTGGTGAAGAGTTCTCACCCATTCTTCCAATTGTTATATTTAGACATAGTGACTTTTTAAAAAACTTTATTAAGCGGGACTTTTGTCTCTTACTACCACCTGGCTTCCATTATCTCTAGCCCCAAACTCCAGTTATTAAATTCTTTTGAATTGATTTCAGTGAACTTCCATTCAAAAGCAAAATTGGAAACTGTAAGTGGCTGTTTCTGACCAAATATGTGACTCTATCACTGTGAAGATGTATTTTTTCCCCACAGTGCTCTGAACTGTTGAGGAGAGGCAGGGAGTTGTGAATGTCCACATGCTGGTCTACTTGAATCTCAGTGTTCAGTCATCGGAGCCCTGCCCACATTTCATATATAAAGTTCCTGGTACACAGTACGTATTCAGTATATTTTGTTTTCTTGTCCTCCATGTACCATAAATAGAACTCCACATTCCAGATCTGCCCACTTCACTCTCCACTGCAGCTTCACTGCTCCTAAGCACACTACCTAGTACCTGTTAGGCTGCCAAAGATCAGGTAAAATAATATAATGCACTATTCAGCCAAGGTGCATTCCCAATTTAAAGAGCAATCCTGGGCATGAAGTTCTTCAACTCCAAAGAATATTCAATGAAAAGGAGAAACTTTATAAACTGTTGCAGGCTATATGCTTTTGAGATACGTTTGGAAATACACTAATCTCCAGCATCTCTCTTATCATAGTACACAGGACAATGTCCCCTTCACCTGAAAATAAAGCCAGTGAGTGAGGAAGGAGGGATCTCAATGACAAAAAATGAAACAGGACAAATCAGATAATAAAATCAAAATGGAGAATAATACTTGAGTCAATTATTTTTTGTTATGATTTGTTGGTTTTTATTTCCATGTGCAACCACAGAGACATCCAGTTCTATCCATCTCTAAACCTGTGCTGAGCTTTGTGTGATAATATGTATTGGCTCTTACCCATTTCTGGAGTCTCATCTAGCACGGGGCCTTCATGTGCATCCCAAACTTCTGACATACTGACCTACATACAGACTCAAAATTTCTCTACCAGGTTAGAGGCATTCTCATGTGCTGCATGGAATCCTCTCATTCAATTCTGTTTATTTTTCAAAACTTCACATCTAAAAAGACAGTCTATAATGAAATCTAGAAATATATGCAATATAACTGATGTTATCACAGTCATCTTTAACCTGTAAAAACATTAAAATATTTATGTTTTGTGACTTTGGCTTTCTGGCATATATATATATATATATACATATACATATATATATGTATATATATATATATATATATATATATATGCCATAAAGGCATATATATGGCATATATATATATATACACATATATATATGCCATAAAGCCAAGTGCATATATATATATGCACACTCATATGTATACACATTTACATAATGTGTAAATATACGCACATATATGTTGTTTATATACATGAATGTCTATTTATGTAATGCTATATAGAAATGTATTATAAATATAATATATAAGTAATTGTATATACATGCATCTTGGGGTACATATATGTTGGGGGTTATACATGTATAGTGTATATATGTATATTTTATGGCNTCTGGAGTCTCATCTAGCACGGGGCCTTCATGTGCATCCCAAACTTCTGACATACTGACCTACATACAGACTCAAAATTTCTCTACCAGGTTAGAGGCATTTGCATGTGCTGCATGGAATCCTCTCATTCAATTCTGTTTATCTTTCAAAACTTCACATCTAAAAAGATAGTCTATAATGAAATCTAGAAATATATGCAATATAACTGATGTTACCACAGTCATCTTTCACCTGTAAAAACATTAAAATATTTATGTTTTGTTTTGTATTTACGTTATGGCATATATATATGCCATAAAGCCAAGTGCATATATATATGCACGCTCATATATATACACATTTACATAACATGTAAATATATGCACATATATGTTGTTTATATACATGTATGTCTATTTATGTAATGCAATATAGAAATGTATTATAAATATAATATATAAGTAATTGTATATACATGCATCTTGGGGTACATATATGTTGGGGGTTATACATGTATAGTGTATATATGTATATTTTATGGCCACATAGTTATATAGAGAGATGTGAGTATATATATATGTGTGTGTGTGTGTGTGTGTGTGTGTGCATATATACATATTATATAAAATATATCTGTCCAGAAACAGTCCAGCCATTGTTGATATAATGTGAATGGTCTGTGTGACATTGATGTAACCTGGCAGTCAAGAAGGGTGGACTTGAACATGCCTGAATAGTGATGACTTCACTGTAATAGTCTTTAGAGGTGGTAGACGCTGCTGAATGTGCATGTGTTCTGTCTGATCGTTGCACTCAAAATGACTAAGTGAGTAGAGCAATGAATCTGCATCCAATTTTGCATTAAGCTTAAACATTCCTCAGTGAAAACTATTCATGGTTCAGAAGTCTTTTGGGGAGGATACATACAATGAGTGCCACATAAGTAAAGGTGTGGCACAAACATCTCAAAGATGGTTGAGAATTTGTTGAAAGCAATCCATGTTCTCATAGGCCTGCAACAGGCAGAACACCTGAGAATGTTGAATGTGTATGGGCTGCAATTAACAAAGATTGGCAACTAACAATGTGAGAACCAGAAACCAGTCTGAGAATTCCAAAATCTACTCTGTCCAAGATTTTGATGTAGGATCTTGGCATGAAATGTGTCCTTGCAAAATGTGTACCATGGCTTCTGCTACCAGAACAGAAGGAACATCATGCTGCAGTTGCTAATGACTTGATTCGAACCCCTACCAATGAACCAGATTTCTTCAAGAATGTCACAACTGGAGATGAATTGTGGGTCTATGCTATCATCTGGAAATGAAGGCCCAGTTGTTCCGATGGAAGTCACCTGGTCTCTTTGCCTGAAGAAAGTGAGGCAAAGTCTAGGCAAAACCAAGACCATGTTAAGTGTGTTTTTTTATTGGAAAAGTGTTATCCATCACAAGTAGCCCCTTCCAGGCCAAACAATTAATATGACGTATTACCTCAATGCTGTTTGTCAGTTGAGAGATGCAATATGAGGTAAATGGCTGCAGCTATGGACAACCGGTGATTGACAGCTTCTTGGAAGCTTCATCACAAAAACCCTCCCACATCTCGTGTAGTGTTTTTTTCAAAACATCCAATCATTCAGGTGACTCAGCCCTCCTACAGCCTAGATTTGGTGTCCCGTGACTTATGGCTTTTTGCAAAATTAAAATTACCTTTGAAAGGGAAGAAATTTTAGACCTTCAATGAGATTCAGAAAAATAAGATAGGGCAGCTGATGGTGATTATGACAAAGAATTTTGCAGTGTTTAAACAGTGGAAGAGATGCTAGGAGAGCTATGAGAGGCCCCAAGGTGCCTAATTTGAAGAAAACTGAGGTGTCACTTTCCTATGTACAATATTTCTTATATTGTGTGTCTTCTTCAATAAATGTTTCTTTTTCATAGTAAATGGATGGATGCTTTCTGGACAGACCTGTGTGTGTCTGTCTATGTGCGAGTATGTAAGTATATTTGTATTTATTGATATAGATATATGCATCTAGATAAACTCTATGCTGTATAGCATTTCCAAGGATTTTATACCAGTGGTTCTCAATGTTGCCTTCTTCCAGTGGCTACTTTGTCAATGTCAAGACATTCATGTTTGTCACAACAGAGGCTGAAGGGTCACTACTGGCATCTACTGAGTAGAGGCCTGGGATGCTGCTAAACTTGCTGATTTTGCACAATACAACCTCCACAACAAAGAGATATCTAGTCCAAATGGTGATGATGCCACGTTTGAAAATCCCTGCCTTATGTGTTTTCTTTGCAAATAACAGCCACAATACAATTCCTTCCAGTGTCCCCTAGGTCCCCAAAGACATTACATATTTGGTTGTAGGCTGTGTTCTGCCTGCAATTGAGAATCACTTATGACGACTAACATGACTTTTCACAACTATTACTCATCTCAGCATCACTCAGGCATGACAGCAGTTGATTATTTGTCATTAGAGACCAATAATGATACTCGGGGATAGAAGCGACATGGTTTCCCTTGATCCATGACTGAAGAAACTACCTCAGGGATAAACAATAATTCCCAGGCGGATGCACTTGAGTGACTCTCTGTTTCATGCATGGTGCTATCTATCTTAATTATGACTTCTTCTCTTGACAATAAGGTTAAAAATATTAAGCAAGTGCACCTGAGAACATACTTGTTTCTCCTAGTGGGTCTTTAACAACGACTTGATTGAAGACCTGAGCTGTGGGTTGTTGTAATTTAGCAGACTCTTTACATTATTTCTGGCTTACTTAAGTGTTGACTCATTTTGTACTGTCTGAGAGATGAAAAGAAATCATTGGGGGAAGTCTAAAAATACCCTTGAGTTTTCCTTCTTTGCTTTAATTCTATTTCTCTGATGTATGCTCAAAATCATATTCTATGCACATAAGGGATCTCAAAATTTTTCAAAGAAGGGAAATTCTTCCTCCTTTCCCCTAGTGCTCTCAGACTTTGTGTCATTTGATCATATACATGAATTGGTTCAATACTCGGACATTTCCCAAATGTAATTTGAATGTTGAAAGGGGTTTAATTTACACTATGATACAATTTCTCACACCAGAAAGCATAGTAACCCGTTTCCTTCTGAGGTTAATGGTGATCTACCTTGAAGCCTAAAAGATAATTACAAGGAATGTACTTCAGGTGGCAAAGGAGTTTTGACAGTCCCAGACTATTGGTAGATTTTTAATTATGCTTTCCACCATCAGAGACTGTATATTTCTACTAAATAATTTAAAGTACTGCTGTTGTGCTTTTAAAATTAATTTTCCTCCCAGGCTGGTGTAGCTCAGTGGATTGAGCGCGGGCCTGCAAACCACACGATTGCGATTTGATTCCCAGTCAGGGCACATGCCTGGGTTGCGGGCTAGTTCCCAACAGGGGACTCTTGAGAGGCAACCATACATTGATGTTTCTCTCCTTCTCTCCTTCCCTTCCTCTCTAAAGATAAATAAATAAAATCTTTTAAAAAATTAATTTTCACTGTAACCAATACTTTCAACATATTTATACTCTGGGCACCTGGAACTTCACCCCACCATTCTACAATCCCTGAAGTAAAATTAAATTCTGGATTACTATTTTATTATGTTCAATAAATATAAAATAGTATCAATCAAGAAGTAGACATGTATTTTTGATGTTCTTATCTTTGTTAAGATAATCTGTGATATTTATTATTTTTTTAGTTTCATGTGATTTTGTTTTGTTTTGTTTTGTTTTTTAGATGAGATTTTGTCAGTAGAGAAGGTCATAAGCCAAGATGAATAGTCTAAGATTTGGCAAATTAGTTAGAATTAATGGAAACAAAAAACACAGAAGGAATTCATTGCATTTTATGCAGAATTAATTATTCTTTTGAAAGTATCTGCATATTTTGTGAAAGTATAATTATAAAATAATAGTAAAGAGATAAAAAGCAAAATATTTATTACTGTCTTTATAGGTAATAATAAATAATCTAATTTTATAACTATCTTTTAAAAATTAGGTAAGCACGATTATTTTAACATGAATTTAGTTCCATTTAATTTAAAGTTGATATCCACACAAAGTCAAACATCCATATAGAAACTGGAAATTTCAGTCACATATCCAGATGTTTGACGATATTAAATCAAATTAATTTTTACTTTGGATCCTCATTTTGTCAAGAAGATTATAGTCTTCATCTTATAAAATCTATTCTTAGCACCTAATTCTTTACTCAGGATCAAACTATGATGATACATCAGATGTATACTCCTTGTGGTTTTTACAAAGAAATTGAGTTGCAATCTATGCCATATTAGACCATAGGGAGATTTATAATTTACCGGTTTCAGTTCCATCATTTAACGTAAAAGAAATATAATTCCCCAAGAGAATGAGAGGAATGTCTGAGATCATATGGTTATTCAGTAACAAAATTTAGTGAAGTCTAGTTAACAGTCTCCATTTTAGTATTCTACCACATCCTTGATATTAATAAAACTATTATGTGTTTACCTTTCTTCTGTGGTTCATGGGATTTAAAATTCACTTTTAGAAATTAAATAGCCAAATAAAATTTACAGATTTTACAAAGACAGGTAACATCAGTAGGCCAACTACAATAGAGGATATAACATTTTCTGGATGGTATTCAACATGTTCCTTAATCTATCAGGTTTTTAACTTTTCTAGGCTTCAACTTCTCATCTGCAAAAATTAAGTTAACTTTGGAAAGGATTATGTGATATGATATGGTTAGCACTTTTATCAAGAGAGAAGGGTTAGGAAAGTTGGAGAGGTTGGAAAACACTACACACATTTAAATGAAGGAAACCGAATAAACGCATAGTATGAGTTTTTATTAGGTATGTACTCTGTGCCAATCATTGTGCCTGTGCTGGGGGTAAGAATACTAAGGCTTTCCATACTGAAATATCTTATTCAACTCATTTAACATGTGTGGGTGAAGATATAATTCAAAATTATTACAATGTATATATTTTTGATGAGATAAACTGAAATCAGACTGGAAAGGTGAGAAAGTGGATGAGAAAGGCAAAGAATGAAAGTCTTCAAAAGTAATGATAGTGAAACAAAAGGACTTACAAGTTGAAAGAAAAGAGACCTCTGAGAGATAGACTAGTATAGGAAGATTATTATGGACGATGGAATTTCATCAGAAAAAAATGTACACTATCATGTCATCTACAACAATAACAGGATTTTTTTCCCTTCTTTCCAATTTGGATGCTTTTTATTTCTTTTTCTCATCTGAGTGCTGTGGCTAGGACTTCCAATACTATGTCAAATAGAAGTGGTGAAAGTAGACATCCTTGTCTTATTCCTGATCTTAGTGGGAAAGCTTTTAGTTTTTGCCCATTGAGTATGATGTTGGCTATAGGCTTCACATAACTGAAACACCAATTGCAAAGAACCTATGCATCCCAATGTTCTTAGCAGCACAATTTATAAGAACCAAGTGCTGGAAGCAACCTAAATGCCCACTAGTCAATGTAGTAGATAGAAAAACTATGGTACATTTACACAATAGAATACTATGCAGCAGAAAGAAAGGAGGAGCTTCTACCCTTCCCAACAGCATGAATGGAATTGGAGAGCATATGCTAAGTGAAATAAGCCAGGCAGTGAAAGACAACATATGATCTCACCTATAAGTGGAGCTTAATCAACAAAACAAAGCAAGCAAAATATAACCAGAAGCATTGAAATAAAGAACAAACTGACAGTTATCTGAGAGGTTGGGGGAGAGGGATAATGTAGGAAAATAAAGGAAGGCCCATAAAGGAACATGTACAAAGAAGACAGGGACAAAGCCAAACGGCAGAGTTTCAAGGATCAGATGCAGGGATGGGTGAGATGGGGGGCTATGGTGGGGTGAAAATGGAGACAACTGTACTTGAACAATAATAAAAAAATATGTCACTTTACTGACAGAAGAAAATATAACTTTTCAGTAGATTAGCTTAGAGTGAGAATAGTTAGAAAACTATTATGTGTTAATCAATAAGAATTTCACAGATATTTAGTATACCAAAGTGGATAAAAAATACAAACTTTCTTAGGCATACCATATTATACCTATTTTATAAGAAATTAAATCACATATTCTATATCACAACACATTGCTAAAAAGTGAAGGAAAAGAGTTATGCAAACTTTTGAAGAAAGAAGACTTGGTGACTAGCTAATAAGAAAAAAAATTCATATTTTGTAGTTTTCTGAGTATAGGTCTTTTTACTTCCTTGGTTAAATTTATTCCTAGGTACTTTATTTTCCTTGTTGCTGTAGTAAATGGGTTTTTCCCCCAGTTTCTCTATCTGATAGTTTATTATCGGTGTACAGAAATGCCATCAGTTTCTGAATATTGACTTTGTATTCAGCTACTTTGCCAAATTCACTTATTAGGTCAAATAGTTATTTGGTGGAGACTACAGGATTTTCTATGTCCACTATCATGTCATTTGCAAATAATGACAATTTTCCTTCCTCCTTTCCAATCTGGATGTCTTTTATTTCTTTTCCTTGTCCAATCACTGTGACCTGAACTTCCAATACTATGTTGAATAAGAGTAGTGAAAGCAGACACCCTTGTCTTGCTCCTGATCTTAATGGGAAAACTTTTAGTTTTTGAGCATTGAGTATGATGTTAGCTGTAGGTTTCTTGTATATGGACTTTGTTATGGTATGCTCCTTCTATACCCACTCTGCTGAGTGTGTTTATCATAAATGCTTGCTGGATTTTATCAAATGCTTTTTCAGCATCTATTGAATATGATCATGTGGTTTTTGTCCTTCACTTTACATGATGTGTTATGTTTATTGGTTTAGCAATATTGTACCATCCTTGCATCCCTGGGATGAATCCCACTTGACCATGATGTATGCTCTTTTTAATGTTTTGCTGGATCCATATTTCCAATATTTTGTTGAGGATTTTAGCATCTATGTTCATCAGAGACATTGGCCTGTAGTTTTCTTTCTTTGTTGTGTCTTTACCTGATTTTGGAATTAGAATACTTCTGGCCTCATTAAAAGAGTTTGGGAGTCTTCACTGTTCTTGAACTTTTTGGAATAGTTTGAGAAGGATAGGAGTTAGCTCTTCTTTGAATGCTTGGTAAAATTCACCTGTGAAGTCATCCTGCTCCAGGGTTTTTGTGTGCCAGGAGTCTTGATTACTGCTTCAATTTTGCTAGTTGTATTGATCTATTCAGGCTTTCTGTTTCTTCTTGATTCTATTTTGGAAGATTGTAGTTTCCAGAAATGTGTCCATTTCACCCATGTTGTCCAATTTCTTGGCATATAGTTGTTCATAATATTTTTTTACAATCTTTGAATTTCTGTGATATTGGTTGTTACTTCTCTTTCATTTTGTTTTATTTACTTGAGGCTTTTCTTTCTTTCTCCTCTCTCCTCTTTTTATTTATTTTTTATTTTTTTGATGAGTCTGGTAAAAGGTTTGGCTCAGAGATTCCACAGCTGGTAATATACCCTAAGAATCTAGGAACATCAATTCTTTTTTTTTAAAGATTTTATTTATTTGTCTTTAGAGAGGAAGGGGAGGAGAGAAGGAGAGAAATATCAATGTATGGTTGCTTCTTGTGAGTCCCCTGCTGGGAACTGGCCTGCAACCCAGGCATGTGGCCTGACTGGGAGTCAAACTGCGATGGTGTGGTTCACAGGCCCGCGCTCAATCCACTGAGCTACACCAGCCAGTCCAGGAACATCAATTCTAAAGAAAGAACTTATGTGCCCCTCTGTGCACAGCAGCACTATTTATAATAGCCAAGTGCTAGAAACAGCTTAAGCGCCCACTGGTAAAGGAATGGGTCAATTAAACTGTGGTACACTTACACAATGGAGTACTGCACAATAGAAAGAAAGAAGGAGCTCCTACCTTTTGCCACAGCATGGATGGAACTGTAATGTATTATGCTAAATGAAATAAGCCAGGCAGTGAAAGACAAATGCCATTTGATCTCACTTATGAAAGGAATCTAATGAATAAAATAAACTAGCAATCAATACAGAACCAGAGGCATGAAAGCATGAGATAGACTGACAACAGCCAAAGAGGGTGGGTGGATAACAGTGGAAAGAAGGTGAAAAGGCTAGTCAAAGAACATATATGAATGACTCATGGACATGGACAATGGTGTGGAGATCGACTGTGGGAGTAAGGGGGTGTGTAGGGCAGAGGAGGACAAATGGGAAAAATGACCAACTGTAATAAATAACAATAAAAATATGAAAAAATCTGGAACAAGAATAGATGGATTAGAATCCATTTACTAACATGTGTAGACATAAACTATGAGTCATGGATAATTGTAGAAAAAATTATGGTTGAAAATACATGTTTTTGAATCAATCTTTTAATAGTAACAGAGTAATCCCCTTTTATCCACAGTTTTAGTTACTTGTGCTCAACCATGATTAAAAAACCTCAACCATCAAGGATTCCCAACCAGTGACACTGTCTGCAACTGACATCCAATCATTGATATCACCATGACTTCATGAACCTTGACAGTATGTTAGAGGGTCGTCATCAGAAAGTTAATAGCAGCCTAATGATATGTCACAATGCCTACATCATTTCCCTCACCTCATTTCACCATGGAGGCTTTGTATCATTTCATATCACCATAAGAGGAAGAAAGACAACTTCAACACAAGATGTTTTGAGAGAGGGATGCCATTTACATAATTTTTATTACAGTATATTTTTGTAACTGTTCTTTTATTAATACTTATGTTTCTTATTTTATCTAATTTATAAACTAAACTTTATAACAGCTATTTATATATAGGAATACATAGTACTGTACCTGTGGGGTTCAGTACTACCAAGGGTTCTACACATTCACTGGAGGACTTGAAACCTATCTCCCTTGGTGGATAAGGGGAACTACCACAGCAGAAACTCTGAAAATTAATACCTCATAGAGAGAAGAAGTATATCAAGCCAGAAACCATTGTCAGAAACTCTAAATGCCCAATTTTATAAAATGAAAGAAGAGAAACAAAAAAAGCTGTCACAAAGCAGTAAACCAGATTAGGGCAGTGTCATGAAAACCTTTAAGAAATCTATTTCTTTAAGTAGATGACTGTCAATTATTGGAAGCATACATACAGTACAATGAAAGCTGACAGTTACTCTACTCAGCTATGTGAGGTCATGGAAGGTGGCAAGGGCAGAAAGTAGGAGTTAAAAGACAAGTAGGTGAAATTAGAACTGGCAAGGGATAGATCAACAGTCCCCAAAGCCTACCTTAGGTTCTTAATTAATCAGAGGAAGACACTTTCATCAGCCCATGGTGAAACTGGATGAGAAATAGCTAAAGATAAATAGAAACATATATATGCATATTAAAATCAATATGATTATTTCTGTTTTCTATGGTAAAATAAAAATGTTAGCAGCCATCAATTGACTCCTTAAATTTTATTTTATAAATATTATTTCTCAACAGAATTCTAAGGTTATATTGATTCAAGATGAATATTTCCTTAAAAATATTTGTGGGTATGAGTATGAGAAGACAATATCTGGATTAGGTGAGAGGCTACTCTAAGGGTGTGTGAAATAGAGAAAAAACTAGAGAAAAAATTAAGTATTTAAAAATAGAAGAACAAGATAGTGTATATTTAAAGAAGATGGAGTAAAATAAAGACAAAAGATAGAAATAGCAGCTTGAAGAAGATTGGCAATTAGTCCTCTGAGGCAGGAATTCGATGAAATTGATGCTGTAATTTACTGTATGCCCTTCTTTTTTTCACAATGTATTTATTCTTTACTTCATAATCACACAAAATATTAAAACATGTATTGTGAGTATCATTTAAAGTGAGAAATAAACCTTTTGGTTATGAATGTATTTATGTAATAAATATATATATATATTAAATAATAAACCATTCTCCCCTAATAATGTGATAATATCACTTTCCAGATTTATCTAATTTCTTAATGTGGCAGTTACTAGCTATGCTTGTCTTTCTTCACTCTTTCAAGTTCCACGTGTTGTAATAGCCTGGCACATGACAGGTGCTTAGTAAATATAGTGTTGAATTACAGAAAATACTTGTAAATGGTTCAGTGTGACCATTTTTCTACTTTTGCTCATCTATTTACTTACATGTTTTGCCATTCTTTTTGGTGTTTTCATAATTATCCCATTTACCTTTAAGGCATGAAAACATGATAGCAGGGTCCCCCATTTCAATGGGCTATCATTTGTAATCTAAATAATTATGTGTTCTACATTATATTTTTCTCTGCCTTGGTGTGAAAAAGTTAATGCCTTTTATGTGGATAGAATGAGTTATCAACTAGTATTTATGTGTTTTACAAGAAATTGTTTGTCACTTTCTCTGATTAAATGTGCCTATAATAACATTATTGTCATCATTCTTCTTAAGTTGCAGTTGATATTTAAATCATGCTGTCTCCGTTTCCTGGAATGGCCATGCCATTTTCAAAACAAATATCTCCCTTCAGGTGAAAATGAATAACCAAAAGTCAGCTGTCTTAGAATATAAACACTCAGATTCTCAACTTTATAACATATGATAAGAATGTGAATTGCAGTCAATCTATTTGTAATAACTCCCTTTACTGAATATAAACTTATTCAAAAACAATAAAAGAATATATTAAAGTAGAATTTTCCTGTCATCTTACTTTATAACTTTTGTTTTTCTTGTATTGTATATTTTTATCTTTAGATGGTTTTTCTAAGAATAAAATCTAATCTGCATTCAATATAACTTTTTGGTTTTGCCTAATTTTATCTTAAGTTGAAAAAAATGAAGCAATCCTGGCACAAAATATTTATCCCTTTTTAGTTGCAAAGTCTGTTTTAAATAGACTTCTGCCCTTTTCAAGAAACACTCTCATGACCATATAGCATGTGGCAAAAATAGGTTTCCAGTGTGAGTAAGCGAAAGAGTGTTTATTTTTGTATTATTATTCATTAATGATTACGTTATTTTTCTATACGGACAACTGGAAACCTACTTTTGCCCCCTCCTTTATAATTAAGTCGTACATAGAATTGAATAAGTGCATGTTTATATCTAACGAATTCCAAGCCTGACTCTCTTTTTTCCTCAGAGGCCAGATTTGGAGCTTTCACTATCCAGATACTGCCTAAATTCTCCACTTCACATCACTTTCTAGGTAGATATGTTTAACAAATGTATACTAATTGTCTGTGA
Source organism: Sturnira hondurensis (assembly GCF_014824575.4). NCBI lineage: Eukaryota > Metazoa > Chordata > Mammalia > Chiroptera > Phyllostomidae > Sturnira > Sturnira hondurensis. The sequence goes on along the minus strand of NW_028088106.1, from coordinate 549,853 downwards.
AGATCTGGAATTTAATTAAAAGTCACAGTAAAATTCACATTAAGTGATAGTTTCAGATTATATATTCCTGGGAACATTACAGCTCTCATATCACTGGCTTTTCAGTGTTTCATAGAAAAGCTTTATTAAAAAGCTTTAAAAGTGAGATTAATTTAAGTTTAAATTGTCACAGAACTCTTTCAGCTAGTGTGAAGCAAAATTACATTGAATTCAAAATTAGATAAAATATTTCAGGCCTCTCAAATCTTTTAACTGATACTAACTTTTATGTCATTTGTAATTTCCATAAACAACAGCGATTAAGTACTATATTTTGTAGACTATCAATTAGTCTAAATTACTGAAGTGAAATGCAAGTTTATGTTTATTTGCGTAAGCACATATGTTATTTCAGTAGCTTAGTGGTGGAAGGAAAAATAAGGTTAGGTTTGCTAATTATAATATAAGATGGCCTTGAGAATGATCTTTGACTCCTCATTTTCACTCACACTACACATCCAATGTGTCAGAAAACCCTCTTGCCTTATTTTCAGTTATTCAGAAAGTGCCTGCTTCTTATCACCTCTAATGTTACTATTCAGTTCAAGTAAAGTTTGTCATTTCCCTGCTTATTATATAGATTTCAACTAGACTTCCATTTCTACCCTTCTCCACCACCGTCTATACTTAAAGGGCATCCAGAGTGATGCCTTAGAAACCAAGTTCAGATTTTAGTGCTCCTTTGCTCCAAACTCTCTGATGACTCACAACTTACTAGAAAAAAGAAGAGCCCTTGCTTTTGCCAATGAAGTCCTGTAGCATCTGACTGAGAATGACTCCCTAAGTCCATCCTACTTCCTTCCAGAATCACTCTGCCCCAGACAAACTCCCACCTCAGGACCCTGACCCTGGCTACTTTTACCTCAAGTGCCCCTTTCCAAATACTCACATCTCTGCAAATCATGTTCAAATGTCACCTTTTAATTGAGGCATTTCTTGAACTATAAATTTGCAAATAAAATTGCATTTCTACCCACTGCCGAAATCATCACTCCCTTTCACCTGCTTATTTCCATAGCTATAACCCCTTTATAAACTATATAATTTATTATTTATTATGCTTATTGCTTGTCTTACCACATTAAAATGGGAGCCCCAAGAGAGCAAACCTTTTTGTATGTTTTTCTCACTGATGGATCTTCAGCATCTGTAAAAGTGCTTGGTATATAAGCCATCAAGGAACAAGGTAGGTACATTGAAAGAGCTATAGTGGTTCACAGAAGTCAATGGTCACATCAGTTCCAAAGAGTGTGCCAAAAATCAGATGAAATTTGACATGGACCCTAAAGGATGATGGGACAGGAGAGAGGAATGGGCAACCTGAATTATGGTTGGAAAAGTCTACTTCCCCAAGACCCTGGAATACCTGAAAGAGAGTTCGGGAAGACAACAGAGACATTGGGAACATTTGGTGTAGGTTCTCGAATGCCAAGGATGAGAAGCTTATACTTCATATTTATTTTTTGTTTTAACTTTTCCCCTTGTGATAAGTTAAGAGATAGTATGCTAATAGGTGCAGGCTACTAAGCTGGGAAAACTGTTCAGAATAAAACTGTGCTAAAAAAGAATTTCCCATCTATTTTTACCATCTCCTGGATCATTTTGTGTTTTCTGCTTTCTGTCTATTTGCTGGCTCAACTTCTACTTTGTGCTTCTAACCATAGAGAATGTTCAGTGAGTAGCTCAGGCGATTAGAACTCATTTCAAGCCTATGTATGAAATAGAATGACAAAAAATAAAATAAATAAAAAGAAGCTTTTCCAGTGTGTACATTTTTCATTTATGGTGTATGTTTAATTACAATTGGATTGGAATCAACATCAAGGATGGTTATGTATCTTCTAACTTATTTCACAATTTAGCATTTGAACTCTTCTGCAAGTACAGGTCAATTTTACTTCTTACTCTTGCTAGAAAAGCAAAGCACACTAATTGCACAGTCACAAAATCTACTTCTGTGGGTTATGGTAAGTATATCTAGCCTCACAAAATAGAGCTTTCTCATTTTATTCCTATTAAAGCTGACTGATATTAATATAATCAGAAATGGTAGCCCTGTATTAACTTAGATTTTTTAAAAAGAAACCAACAAAACTTTGGCAATACTGAAAACATATGCTTTCTTTACCAGGCTCTGGTGTTTGGCATTCTCATAGGGACCTTTCATTCTCAAGATACAATGATTCACAATGAGGGGTTATTATAAATGAAGTAAACGATATTATGAGTGGCACTACTAAATACTCTCAAGTTTATTTACTTTATGTAAATCAATCCTAAATAAATTCGGGACCTTTTTGCTGTAATTTGTTTTCTGTCACACTGAAAAAGAAAAGACTCACAACAGTTTTACTTAACTTTTTAAGCCTGTAGAGCAAATTCATAGAGCAAATAAGGCTCTCATTTTATTGATGAGAGAAAAATCACTAAAAGGCATCAATATTTATACCAGTTTTAAATATTATGTTAATAAAGTATACATTAGTAATTTAATAAATAAAACAGTAGCCAAATGATCTTCATGAGGAAAACATGCAAGTTTAACCTCCTGCACCAAGATGAGCTTTTACATATTTTAATGTGCTGCTTATGATTTGTTGCTGGTTCTAACTGGAGTATAAATTCCTATAAAGAACCTCTACTGATATATAATTTACTCATAAAAATAACAGTACTATGAAATGCTATAATGATATTTAACATAAAAATTGAATATAATAAAAATTAACAAAGCTTCCTAACTTTTACTTCATATAAGGCAGAACAAAAAAATACTACCTACTTTTGCATAAGGATGAAGAACATATTTAAATATTCTCAATCAGTTGACCTTTTGTTTTACTGCATGATATTTGTCCTTGTTAAGCTCTAGTGCCAAAAGATTATTGCATTTTAAAGCCGTTTCAAGGCTAAAGATATTCAGAATTTCTGTTTCATAAAAATGTAAATTTGCATAAAAATGATTTACAGTCTTAGAACACAATAATCATAAAACTAGATTCTTCTTATCACATTAGGACTTGTGAACATCAGATTACATGTGTATATTTTGATTGCTATTTGTTTAGAAATATAATAAAAGTTCACTAGATAATTCATACTTTTAAGAATATTGAGCCAATCCTTGACCAATTAAATCATCTTCCTTTATTTTTCCAATGTGAGCAGGAACAAACTTACTCTAAAATGACATTTTAAAGCACATTGTAAAAAAACAATAAAATACTTTTTTAATTAAAAATATATAGCATAATCTCTGCTGTATTTATACTTGAGGAGTTAGTTATAAGAATCTGACACACTTGCATGCTACATTTTTTGCTTTGTTTTAAAGGTTTGTCAAGAGATGTATTTAATAATGGCATATACAAAAAGCAACTTCACAGGTCTAAATTCATTTAAGTGCATGACATTCTAGGTATACTCCTTAGACCTTCCATTATTTCAAGCTGTAGCTAATTCTGTAGACTATTTTCCCAATAAATCATGTCAAAAGTTCTGAATAGCCAAATCTCATAAACTTATGATGCTGTGCTTAGAAAGCCATGGCCACAGATATGTGGAGGTCAGGCATTGTAATGGTGCAAAAATACAGCCTTTCATAACAGAAGGATTATATTTGAATCAACTGTGGATTTACCTTTGTATTATGTCTGTCTCTCAACAACTTCACTCTTACCCCTGATGTCAGCCTTGAACTAGAATGTTCCATATCTTCTGGTTTGTGTGCTTATTCTTGTCCACATTATTAACCATAACTAGTTGACTCTGTAAGTATATTACTATCCCTTGCCCCACCCCAATGTCAGTGTCCCACCTTGGCCTATGACCACTTTCAGCACAATTTCTCAGTTCTTGATATTCAGCTTTCATTTCAGTGCCTGGTTGAGACTCTGTAACTCAGCTCGTTGACCTGAAATGGTTTGTTCAAGTTCCTGTACTTTTTATTTTTGATAAGGTGATTCCTACTTTATGTCTGTCGTGAAGATTCCAGTAAAGGCATGCATGTGCTGACCAAGAGCCCATGCACTGTAGAACATGGCAGACCTGTTCTTATAATACTCACCTCTCAAGGTAATACAAGCTAAGTCATGACAGAGGGCCAATGGCTGGTTAAACCGGAGAGACATTACTCCTTCCAGAATTACTCACATTTGATCCAATGAATAGATTTCTAATAGTGAAGTTTCAGACACAAAGGGAAGCTGAGGAGAAGAGAGTGTGAGACTGATATGGAGGGGTGTCAGATAATTCTCACATCTCTTATTAAGTAAGTACTTTCGTCCTTCTGTTGTGTATTGGTATATTCCCTCCTCCCAGGAGGATTTTATGTAGCTATCAAGTAGGTGGCTTTAAGCCCTTCTTCATCTAGGGTTGGTTTCCTATTTTACAAAAAATACTATTGCTTCTTACAAAACACTAATATAATTGGGAATTTGAGATACACGTTCAATCTTTTCACAAAACAGAATATGGCCAAATGTGACCAATTGAGTATAAATTAATGAAAGTAAATTTCATTTTGGTCCATGCTATCAAGCACCTCTGCAAGAAAACAAAATGTGTGTGTGAATGTTTTTAGCCTTATGTTTAGCCATACATAGGTTTGTCTAGTAGGCTAGGCAGCTGTATGAAGTGCTGCAGTCAAGTCATAGTTGCTAGGAAGTGATGTTTTATAAGAATAAGATTATCATTTGATATGATCATTAAAATACACTCAGTAACTAATTGTAATGGTGTTTTAAAAAGCTGTACTCACTTTTTTTTCAATTTTTAAAAATCTAGTCTCTTTTTCAGAGCAGCAGATGCTGTTCCTGGTTTCAGATATAAAGTGTCAAGATGCATTTTGGACAAGTATAACTCATTTCAAAATTTCTTTAGGAAGCTATGCTTTCATTTCAATGGAAGACTGGATGGACATCCTGGTGATGGATATCAAAGCCAGAAGGAAGCAAGGAACACTTCATCAGTAACTTAAAGCTGTTAGCCGGAGACTGGCTCCACAGTCCACGTTGCAAATGGCTTCTATCTTCACTGCAGTCATATTGATTGGATACACCACTTCCATATACATCACATACAAAGGCAACAGCCACATTGTTTTGCAAAAAAATAGTTACAGAATGGAATTAACAAGATTCCAAACCTATATTTTTATTGAGACTAATTTCTAAGAGGTTGTTCACACTGGAAAACAAAACAAGCTAGGCCATACAAAATATTAATGACACAATAGACTCTCTAAAATGGACTTTAACATACCAAAAACACAGTGAATTGCTGCCAAAGCAAAGCATATGGGTAATTCTGGTGCCTCAAAACTGCATACTACCCCAACACCGCCTGCATACACTTACACAGGCACACGCAAATATTTCTAATCAATGAATGTTTACTGAAATAAGCTAAAGTACTCCTCATTTTGTTATTTTTGTAATTATAATTAAGTTGATAATTGAGAGAAAAATTAAATTTTCAAAGTACTAGAGAAAACATTGAGCTTAAAACACATACCTTCCTGACTTTATCTGGCACAGTTATTGGCGATTTGAAGTGAATTAATTACTTCATCTATTCTGATTAGTGGGATAGAATAGAAAGGTTCCCTGAGAGAGCCTATGGCCTCCTCTTATCCCAAAACTATCCTGCAACACTGCCATGGTCCTTAGACTTTGTATCACTGCTACAGCACCAAATGCGCCCCTTCACAGGGCTTTCCAGCATGTGAGGATGGTCCAGCAGCCCTTGGTGCTGTCCTAACTTCCTTTTCAGCCAACCCTCCCATGCCAGTGATCTCAACAATGTAGGTAACTGGCCATTCATTTTGGCCTGTATCAGAAGAACCCAGAGGACTTGTTAAAACAGAGATTGCTAGACCCACATTAGAGTTTTTGATTCAGTAGATTTAGGGTAAGCTCCCTCCAAAATTATGGGGTTCCATCATTTCCAGGTGGTTCCAATGCTGCTGGTGCAGTGGTCACATTTGAGGAGTAACTGCCTTAAGAATGAGTTTATCTAACTTTTTTTACTTTCCTTGTGTGATGTAATCTCAATATTCATCTAAACTCTTATGTTGTGTGTGTGTGTCTGTGTTTTAAACTATAGAATTTAGCAGAAAAAAATACTATTTTCTTGACTCAACAAATTCATATAATTAAATTTCCCATGTTTTCACTGGTACTCTAGAAAGCTTTTTTTTTTTTTTTTTTTTCCTATTTGATTGTTGGGAACTGCTCTACCTGGTTTCAAGAGTTATAACCACTCCCCATGGCTAAGGCTGAATGAGCAACCTCTGGACTGTAAGCCACTAAGGAGACAAAGTTTATCTCTGGCAGCAGCACTGGTTCTGCTTCATCCCCTGCCCCCAACACTTGGTCAGTTAGTCAGTGACAGGTAGGACCCCTCAGAAGAGGGGCAACCTAAGCCAGACATGATCACTTGAGAGGCCCTCAAGGAAGGACTTGGGGGGCTGCAGCAAAGAGGGAGTGATGGACCCTCGACCCCCGGCTATTCTGACATAGCCTGAGTCCCTATTTCCATCTGGGAGAAATGCTTCCTGGCTCTAATCCATTAAAGCCTAAAAACCTATGACTGGGAAGGCGGTGCAGCCCTTTGCCAGCTAGAGCAGGTTCTGGGTGATCAGGCATGAGAAAGAGTTCCTAAAGTCCTGTGAAGCCTGCTTTGCTAATAGTGCTTTCATTCATATGTTAAGGGTCCAAATAGAAAATAAATATGTCTCCCAAAGTTTTTGCAATCCCCTTACCTGACAGATATAGACTCAGACTAAGCCCTCAGATTTTTTTGAAATGTTATTTACTGTTTGATCCTTGCTGCCTACATTGATTGACGAACTTTACCTGTATTCCTGTGTGTTACAAACCTAATAAAAGCCGTTGAAGAAGAGGTTCTTGGACTTTTTCCTCTGAGAAATTGACCACCTCTCCTCCCCAAGCAGATCATGTTTTGGTAGCTTTACTTTCATCCGTGGTAGATGGGGGGACTTGCTGGCAAAGTTGCCCCCACATTTGATTGCCTGTAATTCTTCATTTCATGCTTGTCTATAAAATCTACACCAGCCTCCTGAATTCGCATTTTTATGTTTAATCTTCCACTCAGTTACTCAACAGCTATTTATTAAGCACCTACTAAATGGACCTACAGAGAACACAAATGGAGAGTATCACTGCTATTTAAAGTTTACATTCTATTTGGGAATAGATATAGTAAAAACAAAAATGTTTTACTATTAAATATAATGCTGTGAGAACACACCATATTGGATATTAGACAAACATAAGGCTAGTTAATAATATGTATAGGAAAGAAAAATTAGGGAAAACATGTTTCTTGACACGCTTCTAGTTATAAACATTTTTTTTTACTAAAATAAATTTTCCTGTTTCTGTTACTGGATACCATCATTAGTCTGTCAGCCATGTTTGACTCAACTTCTTCACAATCTTACCCCTATCCTTCACACATCCCTTCTCAATTAGTCAACATGTAATTTCTATTCCACGGAATCTATCTTTAGCTTTACTACAACCATTTCTGAGTTTTTTGTTTGTTTTGGGGGGGTTGGTAATCTTTTACTTGTAACAGCTATTAACAGTTTAATAGCTGACCTTCAAGACACAATTTTCAGCAGGAGGCACTTACCAAAATCAATGGTTTGGGATCATAGTACTACTACTCCATGAACATACCAACTCTAGGAAGCAAGTACTTTTCTTATTCCTATTTAGAAAAGAAAAGGCTGCCCTGGATGGTGTTGCTCAGTGGATTGAGTGAGGGACTGTGAACCAAAGCACCACTGGTTTGATTCCCAGTCAGGGCACATGCCTGGGTTGTGTGCCAGGTCCCCAGTAGGGCACGTGCACATGGAAACCACACATTGATGTTTCATTCCCTCTCTTTCTCCTTCCCTTCCCTTCTCTCTAAAAATAAATAAATATGATATTTAAAGAAAAAAGAAGAAAAAATATTTTTTAAAAAGAAAAGGCTAAAGTGTTTTACTAAGCCATAGAAATTTGAATCCAGGCAGTATAAATATAGAACCTGAGCTTTTTAAAAAAATTATTGTTCAAGTACGGTTTTCTGTCTTTTACTCCCATCCCACCCCCCAATGCTCCCCACCTCCCTCCCATTTTCACCCCTGTTACTTGTCGTCCATGTGTTCTTTATACTAGTTCCTGTAAATCCTTCCCCCTTTTCCCCTGAAATTCCCTCCCCTCTCCCCTTTGGTTACTGAGCTGAGCTTTTAACAACAGTATAGTAGAGTGGCAATAACAGTTATTTATGAGTATAGTACAAAGTATTATGATATCAAAGAGAAGGAAGTTAACTTCTCCTAGAGGACTTAAGAGGGGTCATTGGGGGTGGGTCTTGTGTTGCCCAGCGATTTTAGCTTAAGACAAATCTATCCTCCTGGCGAAAAAAACTTTCAGACACTGCAGGTGATAATGTATTGATGAATTTGTTGGTTAACCGACTTTCAATAATATTTAAACAAAATAAAGCTTTGCATACTATGATGAGGAATGAGCTTCATTCTTTTAAGTGAGGGTTAAGGCTTGTATAGAATTATAATAATAACAAGGACAAATAGATTTGATTTACTACTACCTGGCTTCTTCCATAAATTTCCACTATCCATGGCCTACATACACACAGAGTGAATAGGATGAGATCATCTCTTACAAGGGTGAGAAAAGACAAGAGGAACTCAAAAGAGGCATTAATTAGATCTGATAGTTTGGCCCATGAAACACATTAAAAAATAAAAATCAACATTTCAAACTCTGTTCAATAATAAAACCTCATGCCTTATGTTTTGCCTGTTTTGGGGGGGTACTGTCCAGATACTAGAGAGTAAGAGAGAGAGAGAGGAGGGGGAGGGGAGTGGGAAAGGGATGGAAAGAAAAGGGGGGAGGAAGGGAAAAAGAGAGGGAAAGGGAAAAAACTCATGAGCATGGACAACAGTTGATTGCCAGGATGAAGGTGGATGGGAGGTAGGTGGAATGGGGGAGGGGGCGGGAGAGAGATGAAGGAGAATACAGGGAAGATAAAAGGCGATGAATGGCAACTTGACTTAGGGTGGTGAACCCACAATACAGATAATGTGTTGTGGAATTACACACCTGAAACTTATATAATTTTGTTAACTAGAGTCATCCCAACAAATTCAATAAAAAGGAAAAAATAGAGTGACAGCTGTGCAGCCTCTATAGAAGTTGATTCACAGTTTTATTTCCATTTTAAACTTAAATAAATAACACATCTGTCAATGTATAAGTTTAAGCCTACACTTCAATCAAGTTGCACTATTTTTCTCCCTCAGCTTATACTCATGACTGTATTTAGACAGCTGGAAAGAAAAGTCCTTTCAGTGTTTTGAAGGATAGTTTCTGTGACCCACCCTGCCCTATCACATCATAAAGATTATATTCCCAAGAGAAAGATCTATGTAATAAATAACACCTCGGGTCTTTTCTAAATCATCATGTCTTATAAAATATATTTGAAGCATACACACACAATATTTTTCCATTCCTATAAAACTCTAGTGACTAAACTTAATAAGCTATATTGAATTAGCTAAATTTACTGAGAGGCTAACATAACATCCTTTTCCCCAGCTGGTGAAGTGAATTGCATTTATGTTATAGCCAAATGAGTAAAAAGTCCTTCAGGCACTAAAGTTTATGTTTTGGTAGGAATGAGGAGAGTGCTCTTTTCTGAAGGGTATAGCTCAATCCTGTCTTCAATAACAATATTTCAGAGAAGATTAAAACACATAGTTTGGCAGTTTACATAAAAATGTAAACATCTTTGTTTTCAAATACGTGTTCTCTGAGTTGATTGGGCCGGGATTGGGTAAATTTATATGATATTTTCTTAATATACATCTTGCCCTCCTCAAAAGCTAAATTGCCTTTCTCTTATGACAGGGAAAGAGAAACATGAGCACTAAGCCAAAATGTCTCAAGTTGACAGTAAGTATGATTTTGAGGGTGCTAGAAGAGTATGATCTATTTACTTGTAATATCTAGAAGAGATTTTTGATACCAGGTTATGACAGGTCACCCTTACTCAGATGAAACAGATGAAGGAAGTTTACATGTGCTGTGTATTATAGATTATGAATAACATATATCTGATTGTGTGAATACTGTTTCCAATAGAGGGTGGTTAGACTGCTGTATTAATCCATTAATATTAATCCAGATATGTATGAGAATCTCAGAATTAAAATGACCCAATAGATTCACTAATCCAATACTTTCACTTTTTAAGTAAAGAAATTCCAATTTATACAGATTATTTCTTTTCTAAATACTATGCTAGAAACAAATGAAAAAGCAAATATTAGAACTTAGCATTCCTGCTTTTTTTATTTTTTAATCTTCCAATTATGCATTCACATTTATAGTCCATAAATATGGAGATTACGATGTAAATATAACAAGGAGAACATAATTCCAATTTTGTAGGTTAAGAGAATGAGACAAAATATATGAACGGCATGTCCAGTACACTGTGAAACAGGCTAATGGCAGCTGACCTTTATCAAGTGCTTGTTACACACCAGGCCCTGCTCTAACTCCCTTACCTGCATTTGCCCACTTATTCTTCACAATAACCCACTGAGATAAGTAGTATCATTACAACTGATTAGATTCAAAGCAGGGAGGGGCACACAGGCTAATTATTGTGCCCAAAACCACAGAGCTTGGAAATACTATGCAGAAGTTTGGGCCCTGTCCCAGAGTTACTAAATCAGAATCTTCTGAGACTTGAGTCTCAGAAATGTAATAAATCTCCTTATGTTGAAAGGCACATTAAGTCCACTTTGAATCACTACATCCCTGACAGAACAGCTAAAATAATACTTTTTAAAATGGCATGTCAAATTCTGGTGAAGATGTGAAAAACCTTTTCTAGAAGTTGAAAGGTAGAGGTGAATGAGGTCTTGCTGATTTTATGTATCTTAGAATTTACTGATGATTAGTTTTTTCCCCCCATTTTTAGAATTACCTAGTTACAGAATATGAGATGCAAAGACATAATGTACTCATTCTCAATTTATTTCCATAACAAACAAACTTGAGTCCAGAGAGGTACGGAAAAGCTCCAAGAGAAAAAGCATGTAATAGAGAACAGGGGGACAGTGACCACAGAGGAGAGGGGAGGGAATTTCAGGGGAAAGGGGGAAGGATTTACAGGAACTAGTATAAAGGACACATGGACAACAAACTAAGGGGGGTGGAAATGGGAGGGAGGAGGGGATCACTGGGGGCATAGGCTGGGATGGGAGTAAAAGACAGAAAAGTACTTGAACAATTAAAATAAATTTAAAAAACAGAAGGAAAAAATAATAAATAAATAAAATAAAAACAGAAGAAGAAGAAAGGGCAAAAATGAATACCTGTCCCTTAGTCCAGATATGTTTTCCCAGTCCCAACATCATTCCAGCCTATTTGAAACCCTGGAACATCCATCCTACTTTTCTTCAATATTTTTTTTATCTCACAGAATCTTTGTGATAAAATTTAGTCCACACTTCTCTATCTTTACATTCCTGTTGTTTTCTGAATATTGTTTTATTTCTTTTTTTCTGTTCTCGAAACTACTTGATGCAATTACGTTCTAACAGAAAGATTGAAGAGGTTGAATGGATTAGAGATTGAAATAAAGACCTCTTCTTTATTTAAATGAATAAACACTGAATTTTTTTTGTGTTCATTTTTCACTCTCCTCCACTACCTTTAAAAATAGTTATAATCTGTCTTTTATAGAAAAAAACTCTTCATGGTCAATTTGTGTTCTGGTTTAATATTTGAGTTTTAATGCTTTTGTGTGGTGAGCACATATTTCCTTATGTTTGCACTTCTTAAGTGATAAGCAACTAGAGGATGGTGACTATGTAGACTGCATCTTTCATAAAACTAGCTGCAATTATGCTTCTCATCATAGTTATTACGATGACTATAAAAGGATGAGTCATATTAAAAGGCAATATTTACTTCCCATGTTCATTAAGGCAAGAAATGTGAATTGAAAATCCACTCTGAAACATATTGATAGTTGTAATTTAAGAAAATGTATGGGCTTGCATATTTAGCAATAATTTTCATCCTTTTCCCATTATGTGAAATTTTCAATGATAAATGACTCTGATTATGTTTTCATAATTAAGTTGGTGCTGGGAAGTGATGAAAATGAGATGGCTGATATCTGGGGGCTAGGGTATTATGAAGGAATATTTTGGAAAGAAATATAAGCTTTAGTAGTGTAAGACAATGTAAATCTTGAAGTTCTGAATGTATCTTTTAAAGCATAAATTAAACCAGAGGCCCAAACTAATAATGGCACAGGATAGATTTGAATTGGGAATGGGACAGGGTACAAAGTAAGTATAAGAAAGCTTTTTGTGTAAGGTTTTTATTAGAGATGATATGTCCTGGACTTATGACCTAGAAAGAAATAACTCTTGATAGAAAGGGCAGGCTTGGAGATGTTACTTATCTTGAAATTAGAGCTGCTTATTCTAAATATTTAGTACCAAGCAGCGTCATCGAAATAGTTTAGCTTTGCCCAGCCACAATTTAATAGCTATTTGAAATCCAAATATTCCTTGGTCCTGCTTAATCCTATGTTATCTCAGCTGATGTTGCAATTTTGTTCTTATAAACATGTCAAAGACAAATTTTGCAGCATAATTTTATGCTTTTCATGTTTATCCTCATACCACCACATGTTTTTAGTCTGAATTATATAATTTAACTATTTGTCATATACATCCTTCTACAAATCTGCACACAAGTCTTTTATTTATTTTGTTTCTGTGTTAACTTTACCTGATATATAACTTTTGTGTGCATTTGTGTTTATAATTTGATACATGTGCAAATGCTAGATAGACAGACGTATACCAGCAAGTCACTGGAATTATTTGATTCTCATGTTATTCTGAAATAAATATGTCTGGTAAAAGCAGATATATTTGGAGAAAAGCAGATTTTCCTTATTTGTTGATAAGGTTTAATGTATTTACTTTCTAAAAAATATTTATTGTTAATTATTCCTCCCAGCACCCTCAACTTCATTTACTAATTTTCTTTTTTCCACTGGATATGTTACAGGCCATTATGCTCCAAAATTCATACATTTAATTCTTAAATCCAGTATCTTATTTTTACCTTATTTGGAGATAAAAGTCCCTGCAGATGTACTTTTTAAAAATATTTTATTTAGTTAGTTTTAGAGAGAGGGGAGGGGAAGGAGAAAGAGAGGGAGAGGAACATCAATGTGTGGCTACCTCTTGAAGCCTCACTGCTGGGGACCTGGCTTATAACCCTGGCATGTGTCCTGACTGGGAATCCAACCAGCAATCCATTGGTTCTGAGGCTAACACTCAATGCACTGAGCCACACCAGCCAGGGCTGTTAAAAAAATAAAAGACATGCAGCATATTGAACCCATCAGCCTAGGTCTCTCCTTTGCCAAGGACACCGAAGCTGACACTTCATGGTGTAAGGCCATCTTGAGTCTTTTCCCTACTCAGCTCAACATAGATAAGACACAGGCGGCAGAGATACAAAACAATAGAACACTGCAGACATGCCATTGTCTTTCCCTTTCATTCTCTCAGTTGCTGGCTGACTAATGACAGGCTTGTTAAATTTTAATACTGTTTTGCATATAACTCTATCTATTAGTGTTCTTTGTTGAAAATCTTCTTACCTGGCTTCCAAAATACCACTTGCATAGTGTTCTCCTAATAGCAACATTACTTTTTAAATTGCTTTTTCTGTACCCCATCCCTACATCAACACTCCTTAGCCTTTCTTAAGTGAATATAAAAACCTCTCAGTTCCGCCAACTATGAGATTCTGTCACTATCTTCCACTTATTGAGAATCTTATTTTTCCCAGATGTCCAGATGTCCAATTTGACTCCTGTAATTTATATGATGTTTTATTTGGAAACATAATATGATATTTAATAGGATTGTTTAAACTACTCCTCCAGAAATGGAATATTTCCCTGACTTCCTGACCCCAAATTTCTACCTTAAAATGTTATCAGTCCTTTTAATTCTACTCTTAAACTTCTTACAAAATTTTATTTTCTTTCTTTATAACCTTTTAATCTACTTCCAAACATCTATTATTAATTATATGACTACAACTTATTTTGTAAAGTACATTGTTTTTCTCCATCCTGTTTCCTCACCCTCATACACCACATTTTTTACCAAAAGAGAGATTAGTCAGAGTATTGGCCCTCATCCAATAAATTAAATGGTTGGGAAAATGGGCTTAATCCCAGGCCCTTTGATGCTGCATGATCTAAACCAGTCCTGGTTGTGTCCTTCTTTAGGGAAGGTATTTATCTCAGTCATTGTCAACGAAATGAGATCGCCTCTTTGAAGCCACTGAAGAAGCATTCCCAATAAAGTCAATAGACAGAGTGGAATTATAGGAAAATCTGGTATTGAATTAAGCAGGTATTCCACCTTAAAATATCATGTTCTTTAACAACCACTGTCTTTATGATCAAAACCATTTTATCTGGGTTATCTGTTACTACTGAATCGGGATACTTTGAACTGAGTTCTAGACTCATATTTTCTAATATTCATTTTTTTCATTTTGATCTAGATATATTTGGTTGGCCAAAAGGTCTGAATGTTCTTTTTCTTTTTTTTAAAGATTTTATTTATTTATCTTTAGAGAGGAAAGGAAGGAGAGAAGGAGAGAAACATCAATGTATGGTTGTCTCTTGTGAGTCCCCTGCTGGGAACTGGCCCGAAACCCAGGCATGTTCCCTAACTGGGAATCGAACCGTGATCGTGTAGTTCACAGGCCCAGGCTCAATCCACTGAGCTACGCCAGCCAGGGCTGAATGTTCTTTTTCTCCATAAAATAAAAGACATATTTTTCATTTTCACCAATAACTTTTTGATTTGGATATTTTGAGTATATCATTTGGATATTTTGAGTATATCATTTCCTGCATTGTAGAATGTTGATTATTCTCAATTAATTTCTCAATTTGATTTTGGAGCATTGTTCAGTGGGAAATCTCTAGCACAGAACTTTGCAAACCACTTTTGACACATTTGATAAGTCACAGCACCTTCTCCATATACAGCATATAACTTTTTCCTGTGTTTTTCTGTCTTTTTAACATTTTTGAAATACTAAATCATATTATGCCAATCATGTTGCATATTTTCTTCCATCTTTAATATTAAAATGGGTACACAAAATTCACCAATTTTGATAAGTTTTTTTAAATGCATGCTGGTATGACAGCTGTCACAATACAATCTAACAAAATTGTATCCAATGAAATTAAAGACAACTAAACACTACTAGAGCCATCTTAAGGGGAAAAAACAAACTTTTTGGCCAAACTAACATCATAATTACCTCTTATTCAAAAGAGAGCTGATTTTGTTCCATAAACATAACCTGATCTTACGCATGTGTTTGGTTTGTGTCTTGAAATTAGTCTTTTATGTTCCCAAGTCCGGGTCAGAAATTTGGAGTCATTTCAACTTTCCTTACATTGAGTCTCCCAAGTAGCCAGTGAGTCCTGATAATTCTACAGGCAAAACATCTCAAATCTATGGTCATCCCCATAGTCTTCTTACTTAGAATATTCATGTTTTTTTGACACCTAGTCTATGCTTATCTAGTCAGTTTTGTGCACCACCTTCACAATGATGTTTCTAAAATACAGGGAGTTTTAAATATCTTTATAAAGAATTTTTATCATTTTTATGATGCCTTTTGGAATAAACTCTTAGTTGAGCAATATCCACTTTATTTCTGAGCCTGCTTTTGATTAATCTCTAAATGTACTTACACATACCCTGTCTAGACCTGTCTATTGGCATATGTTGTGGATACAAACATGATTTTATTTGTAAAATCCCTCGACATGGCATACCTTTCTTTTCTTATTGAGCTGACAGAAGCATACTTTCAGTGGTTCCTCTTCTGGTGGTAAACACTTTGGGACTCCCTCCCTAGATTTGGAATTTATCATTCTTTGGTGAAGCATTATTTGGTTTTCAGTGCAAGTGTACTATGAAGCATTTGTATTTTCAGTACTAAAATGATTCATTATTGTATACTGAGTGTCTTAAACAATTTTGCTGTTAACACTTAAATGGATGTGAAAATCTTCATTATTCAAATAAAAATGACTAAATAAACCACTACATTCAAAGACCTAAAAAATCATAAGTAAATTTATGAAAAACAAACCAATAATATTCATAACTGGTAGCCACCTATACCATAATGACAGTACTATTGGGAATATATCATCGCAGTAACTATAAACCTAGCAGTGTCTAGTAAATAGTAGTCCTTCAGTAATTTTTAAAAATAACTTATTCCATTCTGGAATTCTTCCAAGATTTATATTTAAAATGTATTACATTTTTAAAAGCTGTAAAATCATAAAAATAAATAATTTATTGGTTGAATAAGAGTATTTGATCTAGAGATGCAATTAAATAATCATGATTAAATAATGATCTAAAATCCGTTCCATTCATTTAGCAATTATTTAAAATGGGTAGGGTGAATTGCACTAATCCTTTTTAATAATATAATTAATGTCATCCATAAGCCAATAGTAAGTGGACAAATAATATTCAACATTTCTTTTGATATCCATTTTCTTTGGTTTGACTTATTGTCCTGAGAAAAAAGTCCTAGTTATATTTTAGCCACAAACTCTTTAATGCTGAATTGAATCAGCTTCTCTTTATAGCATGGCAGGACTCCCTTAAGGGCTTTTTCCTTATCTGTTGGTTATGAGACAGGTGCTTTTGTTATGGTAGGCTGGGTAAGAGAGAACCCCTCTGCACTACAATCAATATGGCCCCTGGACTACAGTCAAGATGGTGGGCAATCAAAATGGTGTCCAGAAAAGCCGGCTGATGTCCAATCAGAGAGCCGGAAGGGTGGGCTTTGCCAAAATGGACACATCCGCCCTGCAACCTGAGTCCAAGGAAAAAACCACCAGTGCTATCTTGCAGCTTTGTTCAAAGGGGACCAATCCCCAGCTCCCACGGAGAGCCAATGGAAATAAAAACCCCACCATTTTCCTGTTCAGGGATGAACTTCTCTGATATACTATACTACTCTGTAGAGGAGAGAATCTCTCGTCCAGGTGCACGAACCTCAATAAAGCTCTATATTTTGCCTACCTTTGTGGCTGATTGGTATTTTTTCCTCAGCGGAGCCTGAGAAGAAAATTTAAGCTTTATTGAAAACTACCATGGGAAATCTCCAGCCACTTCAAGAAAATTTTCCCAGCACAGGCAGTTTTTAACCTTGGCTGTTTGTTAAAAATCACTGGTGGAGCTTTAAAAAAATATGGATACCTGGGCTCTAATTATGAAGAGAAATTGGTTTCAACTCCCTTGAGTAATGGAGCCCCCTCATTTGAATTTTTAAATCTTCACCAATTTTATAATGAGTAGTTTGAATTGAGAACCACCATAATACTGAAATTTTATATCCTAACCTTCCTTTTGAAGTCATCTTTCTTTATCTTTTATGGTAAGAATAAGCCTCACTAATTATGGATTTTTTTTCTGTAACTCACCCTTAGGTCTAATTGTTTTGGTGAGAATTTCATCTCTGGGTTTTGTCTTTTAAGCTTCATTCAAATTCTTGCTCTGTAACCCACAGGCCAGTAACACCTTTTCCCCATATAGTTCCCAGGTAACAGAACATCACCCCAGGACAAGTGCCCTCCACCAACCCTTGATAATACTCCCTTTCTAGTCTGTTCTAGTTAGAAGCAAAGATAGTGAGCATACAAAACTTCAAAACTTGTTATTTTCTTGCTCAGACACTACTTGACATGACCTGTCATCAGATAGGAAGAAGCCAAAGAATTTCATGGCCAATTTAAGAATGAGAAAGTCATGTTGACCATTGACATTTTAAAATAATCTTCAGTTATTGAGGATAGCTCTATTCCAGAAGCTCAATCTTATAAAATGACATTTTTGAAAAAATGCATATTTCTTTATTCTCTTCCTTGACTCTTGATTTCTTAATACTAGGTTTATTGATTTCTCATTACCCATTATTTTGAATACTCATTTTCTGTTATTATTATGTTCAATGGCAAAATGGTATAAGTCTAAAAGGCAAAAAAAATTATATAGTCTTAAAATTTTCAAAACTATCATTGACCAAAATGTTGGATAAATAACATTTTCTTACAACTTCTTATAAAGCAAAATCTTTTCCACAATTTATATATTAAATTTTATTTTACTAAAATAATAACAAATTTAAAATGGACACAGCTGCTTTCATGGGTTAATTGTAAAACTGGTAAATTTTCACAGAAATAATATACATATCCAACTACCTTAGCAAAGTTCTTGATATATGTTTTTATTATGCAGATTCAAAAGTGTTGAATTCACTAAATATTACATATAGTCTTGTTTTCTTAATAGCACAAAGATAAAGATTCCTACCCTCTGTGATACTTCCATTGTATGTTCTGCAATACAGATTGGCACTGCAGAGTTCAACAGATTGTTTAAAAAATACAAGGACCCACAACTAGGTTTGTGAACTTGGCACTGATGTTTAGCCATACAGGTTACTATATGTAACTATGACATAAATAAAGAAACTTATTAATGCTGATAGGCATCACTGTTTCCCTTTGTATTCACAAACGCCTGAAATATAAGAATGCTCAAAAGAAACACATAAACAAAACCACAAGGCTATTCAGACTTCCATATTCTTGAAGAAAAATGACAAAAAGGAGATTTATTTTGGATTTGCTAACATACTGCCTTTTCTTTCAGAAAGCCTGGCTTTCCAAGTTCATCCAGCTTAGTTGTTGGGGCAACCATGATATCCTCCAGGGAATACTGGGAAATGAATAACAAAGACCGAACACTATGCCCATTGTGCTGTTTTTTACTCTGGTTGAGAACTAAATAAGGGCAAAAGCACAGCTGCTGACACACAGCAGGTAGAGAATCACTTAAGAGATCATGAAAAGTAGCAGGATAATAAGTTGAGAGAGAGAGAAAAAGTTCAGAATCTGAGGTGAATCCCTGGAGTGACAACAAAGCCTGGGAGAGTAAAAGAAACACAATACTTTGAAACCCTCAATCTGGAATAAAGAGGGATCTGCAGGATATTACTTATAATTAAAAGATGGAGCAACATGGCCTGGGGGAAATGACACTGTATTCTGAATTCAGACGTCTGACTTGGGCTCCAGCCCACTCAAAGACTTGTATGTGACTCTAAGGAAGCTGCTTGGTCTCACTCTTTAAATGACACACTGGTGGATTAGAGGTTTCGAGTATGTATTCCTACACTTCTAAAAGCTTAAACATTCTAAGTATAAACATTTTAAAATGCTATACATTAGACATTTATTAGATAATAACCACAGGCTTGTTTCTGAAACCTACATTGGCCATCAATTTCCTGGGCAATGTCCCCGGGAGCAGTGCGAGCTCAGATCATTTCACATCAGAGAGGGAAGGCACCACCTAACAAGGCAGCTAGTCCACATCTGGAGCACTCTTATATCTAACTGATACTCAGCTTCTCACAGTTTTTACCCTGGGGTTCAGTTCAATTCTCAAAATAATATATAAATAAATATATTTTCTTCTCAAATATTTAAGGTAGCATTTTTGATCTCCTTGAGTTCTATCTTTAAGTTATGAGCATTCCCATTTCTTTCTGATATTGGTTATTCACATTTGGGTGGAAGGAGGACTGCTACCTTCTAAACAGGCTCAAGAGGTTGCTATCTGTTTTCAGTGGTAATACCCTGAATTCAAGATGATCAAGATGGAAGACCCACATTTTGAATAATTCCATTCAATTAGTATCAGGGATGGCATGAGGGACTTTAGCTTCTAAGCACAGCTGCTTACAAAATCAGACAAAGAAGAGTATGTGAGGTTGAACTATATTAATTATTAATATTCGATGCATGCAAGTCTCAAGAAATGGTAGTAATTATACAAAAAAAAAACAGCAATAGCAATAATCTACAGTTACAGGACCAGACACTGTATTAATCATTTTCATTATCTACAGCATTGAATGGAAACCTGTCATATGATAAAACAGGTTATTTTCATTTGCCATGGAAGGTCTGGTTCCTGGAGAAGTGGCCCTTTGCTTCTCATGAAGACATCTGGAGTTAAATTTACTTTGGACAGCATTTCTTCCTTTATGAGCTAAAGACATGGACCTATCAAAATCATCTGTCTCTCTTCATGCCCCTTTCAGTTAGGCAAACCACCCAATGATAATGTCCCATTCTTTCTTATCTGTTCATAGATCTTCTTCACCTCTCACTTAGGTGAGATGTAGCTTTTATTTTTTTTTCAGTTTCGGTATTTGTCTGATATATCCATCCTGGACAAGTTGAAAAGACTCAACTTGATACCAATATGTTAAAGACAGTCTAGGTCATTTGTCTCTTATAGGCTTTATGTCACAATATCCCAAGAATGCACAAGAAGAAATCATTCATATCTGCAGACTCCTATGCATCAACATTTCTGATGCAGCCCATGACTGGCAGGGATACTCTCTTTCCTCTCCATACTATCTTTACAACTTATCATAAAAACTGGGTTTTACCATGGCAGGAAAAAATTAACTGGGGATGATTACAAAGTGTGCAATCATGTTAAATAGCCTTAGTTAAAAATACACCTCTGAGCCAGGCTGGAGATAGCCATGGATGGCTCCTTGAACCTCATAGAAAATGGGTGGTGTGTGCATGTGTGCAGGTGACAGACCATGTATACTGGAAACAGTGATTAGGTGGTCCTGGTTCTTGAAAAAAAAGAGAACACAGTAGGTGCTAAGAAACAATACTTTCTTTAAAATGTTCAGTTTAAAAGAAGGGAAGCAGAGCCTTTACCCAAATAGACACCAAAAAGAACTTCTGGAGCAGTGGAGAGTTGACATGTGTGTGTGACGGAACGTCTGAGTGCACAGGAGAGAGTGGCTGGATGTGGAGACGACTAGTGGTGAGGGGATGTGGAGGTGGTAGTGTGAAAGTGCACTTTTATAAATCAGAATTAGCTATTTTATATTTAAATATGCTTCTCTTATTCACTATCCCTCATTGTTTTGTATCATCTGGAAATGTCAAAAATACTACTTAAGGCAGTGCCAAAATCTTTGCAAATGCTTGACTAAAGCAGAGGATATGTAGAATCCTATAGAGTTTCATCAATCAATTAAGAAGCAGTTTAGAAGAAACATGTTATTCAACAGTTATAAAACTCAGCTAATTCTATTTCTAATAGTTCCCCCTTTGGGGCTGTTGGGAATCATTAAATTAATTGCTAATATGCATATAATACAAGGGATTTTATGTATCTTCCAAGCCTAATTCTTCTCCTCAGATGACTCTAATACCATAAAAATTAAATTAAATTAAATTACAATGTATATTAATCTGTTTATATATTTGTTGAACACAACTTGGTTTCCAGGGATTGACATTTTAAAAAAATAATAAAGCTGTAAAAATAAATAAATAAATAAAGCTGTAGCTATCTAATTAACAATCTAATAACACTAAGTTTATAATATTTTTATTTTTAAATTAGAAAATTTCCATGTTTCCAGTCTTCTTCTGAATTTTATCATACACACAAAAAACAAAGGGTTCAAAAATAATACCTGTATTTCATAGGAGGTAAATTTATTCTAAAGAAAAGCCTTGAAATCAGTTAGGGAAACTGTTCTCATACAATTTCCTGATCTTTTTTTTAGTTCAATTACTTCACAAGTGTTTGTTCTGCCTTTACCATTTGAAAACGTATTCTTCTTGATAGAGATGAAAGCAAAATAGACCAAAACCAGTTATCTGTTTTCCCATGGAATCAAAGAGAAACAGTTTAAAATCTAATCTAGGAAGAGCACATAAACAGTTCTACTGAGGACTTTTTTTTTCATAACTGAGCAAGTTCAGTTTGGTCTTAAAACAAGACCAAAAATTCAATGAATAATGGTTTTATTAAACAGCCTATATCTATGAGCAATGCCTGTGTATTAAAATGCTAATCACATATTCAAAGAAATTGGTAGATTGAACTATGTAGCCTGGTAGCCAAATGAGTTAGATCTATTTTTCTTTTTCCTTTTATTTTTTAGAACAGATTGACTTACATCTAGTGCACAGGTGGCAAACACCAGGCCTGTGGGCCAAATCCAGCCCTCCACCTTGTTCCATGCGATCTAGCACCTTGTTTCTACCTGGCGGCAGCGCTGAGCTCCTTGCCCCTAGGTAAGCAGTAGTTACATTTACACAGTCCTAAAATTATATTTGGCCCTTTCAAGGTAACCAGAAAACTGTTGTGGCCCCCAGTGAAAATGAGTTTGACATCCCTGATCTAGTGGATTGACAGTCAAGACATATATCACAAACTAGGGGAACTTTTAGTAACTGCAAACAGTTGAATCTGAAGATTTTAGTGAGCCTCTATAGAAACCTTAAGCACCTTTGACTACTCTCTCTGCCACCATTATTTATGTAGACATTATGTAGTCCACTGAGACATAACTACAAACTTCAGTGTTTCAACAATTCAGTGAGCACTTCTGAGGTATTTCCTTAGCTTGTGAAAATATATTTGTAAATGCCATGAAACCAATGGCAATTTCCTTTTTTCTGATTTATTTACTTACTGGATCTGTATTTATTTTTGTAGTTGAATCCTCATGTTTTAGTTAAGACTGCAACTTTGAAAGGGAGAAGGAAATTTGTAACTTGCCTTTGGTAGTAGATCCCAGAGATCTGTCAGTGACAAGAAAGACATTACAAAAAACCCAGAAGAGTTTTTGACTACTGCAAGGAATAGCCGTATCTGACATGGGAGGTTGGAGCTGAATTTATGTAACCATGACAACTACTGATTGAAATAAACATGGAAAACAGGTAGAAAGTAAAGCAGTTGTATAGAAAGTCCAAGTCAATTTCACAAAAATGAATTTTTTTAAAGGGTAATGAATGGTATTGGCTGAGGTAGTCATTTTGAAAACTGTATCTTTGAATAAGGAACTAAACCCTAGGTATATAAAACAAAATGACACAAAAACTTTTTCTTATTTGTTTTATCTTTTTTGTTTGACTAGTTTGAAACCAAAAAAGAAGTTATTTATTAAACAAATATTTTGGCTCTTGTTAAAAACTAAACTGATTAGTAACTGACTAAAATATTTCATGATTAACTCTTTATAATAAATATATATATATTCTGATAAATAGTGTTTTAAATTGGGCTTCTGAGAGCCTGGCAATCTGTTGGTCGCTTAGAGTTATTGGCTCTGGGACTTTGAGTTCTTCTTGAGCCATCCTTTGGGCTGTTTGTGCCTGTTAAGTAGCAGGAACGGAGCCCTAGGTTTTCACCAGAGCAGGGCAACTCAGTCACTGGGTTGTGATGTCGTATGTGGGGGCGGGGTCAAAGGATGCTCACAGAATTGGTAGAGTACAGTCACAAATTGGAGGAACATATGAAGGCTAAACTAATTGAAATGAAGGGAGATGTCCAGGAAACCAATAGCGATGGAAAGGAAACTGGGACTCAAATCAATGGAATGGACCAGAAGGAAGAACAAAACATCCCACCAGAAAGGAATGAAGAAATGAGAATTCAAAAAAATGAGGAGAGGCTTAGGAACCTCCAGGACATCTTTAAACGTTCCAACATCCGGATTATAGGGGTACCAGAAGGGGGAAAGAAACAGCCACGAGTGGAAAACTTATTTGAACAAATAATAAAGGAGAACTTCCCCAGTCTGGCAAAGGAAATAGACTTCCAGGAAATCCAGGAAGCTCAGAGAGTGCCAAAGAAGTTGGACCCAAGAAGGAACACACCAAGGCACATCATAATTACATTAGCCAAGACTAAAATGAAGGAGAGAATCCTAGAAGCAGCAAGGGATAAGGGGACAGTCACCTACAAAGGAGTACCCATCAGACTGTCAGCGGATTTCTCAAAAGAGACCTTACAGGCAAGAAGGGGCTGGAAAGAAGTATTCCAAGTCATGAAATCCAAAGACCTACAGCCAAGATTGCTTTATCCAGCAAAACTTTCATTTAGAATGGAAGGACAGATAAAGTGCTTCTCAGATAAGGTCAAGTTCAAGGAGTTCATCATCACCAAGCCCTTATTATATGAAATGCTAAAGGGACTTATATAAGAAAAAGAAGATGAAAAATATGAACAGTGAAAGGACAGCAAACACACAGTTATTAACAACCACACCTAAAACAAAAGCAAACCAAGAGGACAGCTAGATCAGGAGTGGAACCATAGAAATGAAGAACACATGGAGGGTTAGCAACAGGGGGGTGGGAGGAGGAGAAGGGGGGAGAAGGCACAGAAAATAGCATAGATGGTAGGTAGAAAATAGATAGGGGGAGGGCGAGAATAGTGGGGGAAATATAGAACCTAAAGAACTTGAGACACATGGTTATAAACTAAGGGGGGGAGAAGGGTAGGGGAGAGAGTATGTGGGTGGAGGGGAATGAAGGGGGGGGAATAGAACAACTGTAATGGTATAATCAATAAAATATATTTAAAAAAAGAACTGAAAAAGAAAATATATATATATATATATATATATATTAAATATTTTATTTATTTATTTATAGACAAAGGAGAGGGATGGAGAAAGAGAGGGAGAGAAACATCAATGTGTGGTTGCCTCTCACGCTCCCTCTACCAGGGACCTGGCCTGAAATCCAGGCATGTGCCCTGACTGGGAATTGAACCAGTGACCTTTTGGTTCACTGGCCAGTGTCCAGCCCACTGAGCCACACCAGCCAAGGCTATAGTAAATATATTTTAATTAAATTTATTGGTGTGACATTGATTAATAAAAGTATATAGGTTTCAAGTATACAATTCTGTGATACGCCATCTGTTAATTGCATTGTGTGTTTACCACCCAAAGTCAAATCATCTTCTATCACCATATATTTGACCAACTTTATCCATTACTACTCTCCCACTCCACTTCCCTCCAGTAACCACATTGTTGCCTGTGTCTGAGTGTTTGTTTGTCTTATTTGTTCATTTATTGCTTTTTAGTTTTATATCCCACATATAAGTGAAATTATATGGTTCATGACATTTTCTGTCTGACTTATTTTGCTTAGCATGTTATTCTCAAGATCCATCTATATTGTTACAAATGGCACTATTTCATCTTCTCTCTTTTTTTTTTAAAGATTTTTATTTATTTATTTTTAGAGGGGAAGGAGAGAGGGAGAGAAACATCAGTGTATGGTTGCCTTTTGTGCATCCCCTGCTGGTAGTTAGCCTGCAAGGAACCGGTTTGCAACCCAGGCATGTGCCCTGACTGGGAATCGAACCTCGATCGTCTGGTTCGCAGGCCCGCGCTCAATCCACTGAGCTACGCCAGCCAGGCCATCTTCTCTCTTTTTTAAAGATTTTATTTATTTATCTTTAGAGGGGAAGGGAAGGAGAGAAGGAGAGAAATATCAATGTATGTTTGCCTCTCGTGCATCCCCTGCCAGGAACAGGGAACTGGCCTGCAACCCAGGCATGTGCCCTGACTGGGAATCGAACCATGATCATGTGGTTTACAGGCTTGTGCTCAAATCCACTGAGCTACACCAGCCAGGTCATCTTCTTTTATGTATGACTAGTATTACTTTGTATATGTATACCACATCTTCTTTATTCAATCAAGGATAAAATTTTGCTATGCTGTCTTATATCGTAGCCATTCTAATTTTTACAGCTTATTGGGGAGTGGGGAAGACAAAACCTGAAATTCAGTGCAAGAGGTTTTAAAGACCAAGAGTTTACTTTTATAAAGATATAATGTAGATTTTAAGTTATGTATTCTCCAAAATTTCTTACCACAG
This sequence comes from Sturnira hondurensis, assembly GCF_014824575.4. Lineage (NCBI taxonomy): Eukaryota > Metazoa > Chordata > Mammalia > Chiroptera > Phyllostomidae > Sturnira > Sturnira hondurensis. The sequence goes on along the minus strand of NW_028088106.1, from coordinate 523,855 downwards.
CTTTGAAATTTAAAACTTGTATATTATACATATCTGGATATTATAGAGAGCATGAACTTAAGTTAAAATTAAACTACACAATTATACTGTTTCTCATTATGTGAGAAAGGATGGTTATTTTTTTATTATAGTAAAAGAAATGTATAAATGTTAAATCTGAGCATGTAACTGGAAAGTAAATGCTACAAAGAATATTGCACTTGTACATTATTTTATCTTTGTCAATAGTGAGTTGCATAATGTGTGCTATAATCTAGCCCCATGAAATAAACAACTTTGGCCTAAAATGAATGTTACTATCTCTAGTATCACATAACCCTAGCCTGCTGATAATAAGCCTACCTTGGCAGTAGACTTCTGGCCAAGAAGGAGGCATAGATGAACACGCTTTGCCTCCTTGCACAACTAAAAGAAGGAAAACAACAAATTAAAAAAAAATAACCAGAACTGGCAGAAAAATGAACTGTATGGCAACCAAAGAGTTAAAGAAGAAACATTCATTCAGACTGGTTGGAGAGGCAGAGATGGGCAGCTGGGGCAGAGAAGATTCACAGAAAGGTGTACAGGGCCAGCAAGACTACAGCTGGTTGACACCTGTCCCACATTTGCATGAGGATAAACTGGGAAGAACAACTGGGGAGCAAGATGGACCACATAACCCAAGGTTCCAGCATGGGAAAAGAAAGCCTCTAAACCTCTGGCTGTAAAAGCTGTGGGTGTTGCAGTGGCAAGAGAAACTCTCAGTTTCACATGAGAATCTGTTGGAGAGACCAACAGGGTCCCAGCTGAAAGCTGAGCAAGCAGTGTTGTTCCCTCTCTTACCCCTCCCCCACATACAGGGCCACAATGCAGCAAAGAGGGTTGCCCCACCCTGACAAATACCTAAGGCTCAGCTCCTTACAACATAACATTTTCACTGAGACAAAAAAAAAAATATGTCCCAAATGAAAGGACAGATCAAAACTCCAAAAGTAGAACTAAATGAGGAAAAGATAGCCAACCTACCAGGTGCAGAGTTCAAAGCACTGGTCATCATTATGCTCACAAAAATGGTTGAGTATGGTTACAAAATAGAGGAAGAAGTTAAGGCAGTGCAAAGTGAAATAAAGAAAAATATACAGGGAACCAACAGTTAAGTGAAGAAAACTAGGGCTCAAATCAATGATTTAGAGTGAAAGGAAGACATTAAAAATTAAACTAGAACAGAGTGAATAAACAAGAATTTTTTAAGGTTTTATTCATTTATTTTTAGAGGGAGGGGAAAGGAAGGAGAAAGAGAGGAAGAGAAACATCAATGTGCAGTTGCCTACTGGGGACCTGGCCTACAACCCAAGTATGTGCCCTGACTGGGAATCAAACCAGCAGCCCTTTGGTTTGCCAGTCTGCACTCTATCTACTGAGCCACACCAGCCAGAGCTAAGCAAGATTTCTTTTTAATAATGAGGAGAGGCTGAGGAAATCCTCAGAACAACTTTAAACATTCCAACATCCAAATCATAGGAATGCCAGAAGGAAAAGAGGAAGAGCAAGAAATTGAAAACTTATTTGAAAAAATAATGAACTTCCCTAATCTGGCAGAGGAAATAGATTTTCAGAAAGTCCAGGAAGCTCAGAGAATCCCAAGAAAGTTGGACCCAAGGAAGCACATACCAAGGCTATCATAATAATATTACCCAAGATTAAAGCTAAGGAGAGTATCTTTTCAAAATAAATATAATATATGAAAATAAGGATAAGGAGAGAATCTTAAAAACAGCAAGAGTAAAGGAGACAGTTACCTACAAAAGCATTCCCATAAGACTATCAGATGATTTTTCAAAAGAAACCTTGCAGGCAAGAAGGGGCTGAAAAGAAGTACTCAAAGTCATAAAAGGCAAGGACCTACATCCAAGATTACTCTATCCAGCAAAGCTGCCATTTAGAATGGAAGGGCAGATAAAGCGCTTCCCAGATAAGGTAAAGTTAAAGGAGGTCATCATCACCAAGCCCTCATTATATGAAATGTACAAGGGATTTATCTAACAACTAGAAGATCAAAACCTATGAGCAATAAAATATAACAAACTCATAACTATCAACATCTGAACCTAAAAAACAGAAGCTAAGCAAACAACTAGAATAGGAACAGAATCACAGAAATGGATATTGTATTGGTTATCAACAGAGAGCGAGATGAGGGGGAAAGGGAGAAAAGACAGAGGGAATAAGAAGCATAAATGGTAGGTATAAAATAGACAGGGGGAGGTTAATAACTGTATAGAATATTGGGAAGCCATAAAACGTATATGTACCACCCATGTTCATACACTAATGGAGGGGAACGCTGGTGGGAGGGGAATGATAGTGTGAGGGAAGTGCAGGGTGGAAAAGAATAGAGAAAAAAGTGGGACAATGGTAATAGCATGATCAATAAAATATGTTTTTTAAAAAAGACTAACTTGATAGTAATGTACCTACGTGGCATTTGCAAAGCTTTAATAATGGTGATGAAATTAAGATTCCAGAATTTTAGAAACACATAAGTCACTGTGCTATCCAAATGTAGGAAAGAATAATTATAACCTCTGGAATATTTGTGTTCATTGGTGAAGGCTGAGATAATTAGAATGGGAAGTTGAAATACATTTTCTCTTTTCTGAATGTCAAGTAAACTGGCCTACAATAAATAGAAGCACATTCAGATTTTTTTTCATAAAACAATAATTACTCAATAATTCTATATTTACATCTATATGCCTTGACTTCTACTGCCATAGGTAGTTCTAAATTATGCCCCTTTTTAATTCGTGTTTGAACCTTTACTGAATGGTACATTAACCAAATTAAGAAGATGCCTTCATTCCAAGATTCCTCATTCATTTCTCTATACAGTCTGATAATTCAAGGGGGGGATGATATTAGTCAACACACATATTAATTAATTTCATCACCTATCATTTTTATTGTCTGTAGCGACACTATTGTCATATGGAACCTAATTTGAGGATCTAGTGACAATATGATTTTTTATCTCTCCCTAATCTTAGTCTGCTTGAAAATCTTATGCTCAGTGCCACCAGATGCTAACTAATCTGGGTTTAACTAGAATGACATTCCTTAGCTAATGAAATGAACAAAATTGATTGGACAAAGATGTTTTTCAAAAGCCAGACTTACCATATGCTTAAACACAATAAATAATCATTCTCTTTATTCATTAGTGTTGTAATGATTGCACTGTGTTTAAATTATTAACGCACACAATAATTCTCACTTTTCCAAGTTCACCATTACTAAGGTCGCTTCCTTAGATTTCCTATAGTGCAATAACAATGACCAGAGATGGTCATTTATCTTCTTAAACATCTGTTTAAACCTGATATATGGTTTTTCATAGAAAAACACAATACATATTTTCCCTTTTGGGGGGACAGCAGGATATATCGAACTAATTTAACTCAGAAAAAAATTAAGTGATTATATATTGGATGTCAGCTGGATAGTTACTAAAAAACCAAGTAAGTGAAAAAAAGAGAACATATACTTTCAGTTTATGTGGTACTGTTGAACAAAAAACATTAACTGATTACTGGTAAACTATATACTTTTTTCATTCTGAAAGTTAACTTTCAATCCATTTCTCCAACAGCTCAATGACTTAACTCTTTTTCTCCAGAAGATAAGAAATAGTTTACAGATGCTTAACTAGCCCTAGCAAAGATCCTTTTGTTAAAAGAATTGGTTTTCTCATTCTTTCAAGTATTTCCTAATATTAACATTTAAATGAGGAGAAGGAGTAATTTTAAAAGATCATATTTTACCATTCCACCATTTGAAAAAGAAAGAATAACATTTAGACTAAACAAGCCTGGCATGTAAGAGATACATAACAGACATTTTGAATAATACTTGTAAGACTTTTCCACTCTGAAAAAGTTGTGATTTATCTAGCTCAACAGTAGCCCAAACTTACTCCTCAAATATGGATGATTATCTAAGCTATAATATCAACCTTTAATATTACATTTATCTTCCATTATATTTTATGTATATCTAACACCATTTTACTTTTTTTACTACTAACAGAAAAAAGACATAATTTTTATCATTATACTTGGTTCCATTATTTAGATCTTGACAACTAATCCTTTTTTACTGGAACTACAAAACACAACAACCCTTTCTTTTTTTATGTACATGAAAGAAAAAACAAGTTAATTTTTCCATCTATGGATGAGTTTCCACATAGCTATCTCCAAATCATAGGTCAGGGAACCAGGCAATATAATTAGTTCACATGGCAAAGTAAAATGTGAGTTGGCCCACATAGCATAATCCAGAAGTAAACTAGTTAGTTTCTGCTTCTTTCTGCTAATCCACCCATAATGTTCAATACAATGATCTACTTTAGAACTTGAGCTGATCTTTGCATGCTCCTCCTGCACAGTAAAATAGGTCTAAGAATTATAAAACATATGTATGCACTAAGTCACTCTATAAACACATACATGCTTGCCATTTCAATTATTTTATGTAACATAAACCCAACTTTAACAGAACAATTTTCATCCAACAAGAGTGCTTTGTTTTTGCTATGTTGGTTTGTTTTGCAGATTCCAAAAATCAAATCCTAAACGATATGTATCAATTCTATAATTTTCTCTTCCTATTTCCTCCTGTACTCTAAATCATAAATAAACATGAAGAGTCACCTGACACAGAAACATTCGTAATTATCATGAAAATATAACAGTTAACAGGAATGAGAGTTAGAGTTGGTAAGATATCATTAAGGTTTAACCCATTTTACTTCTTTCTTGGACAGACCAAAATATGCTAATATTCATATTTATGCTAAATATGAAAATACATGGAATAGTTGGATGGGACCCTATTTTCTGTAGGCAGACTTTAGTTTCTCCATCTTTACTGCACTGATTTGTATAAAAGTAAGAAGTTAAATAAGTTCTCTTAAAATGCAATTTCCTTTTTGACACTGAGTATACTAGACTATACATTTTAGTTTTCAAGATTACTGACATTCTGCAAATGCCAACATATATTTTATACATTACAACATTACCCCAGAGGAAAACAACACAAAAGGAAGTCTCTGTGTGGGAGTAAGCAGGAGTGGAGTAGGCCCGAAAGTGTACTGTTCTCGCAGTGTTTCATGGTGGCCTTCGAAGCTTCTACTTCTGTTCCTACCATATTTCATACATTTGAATGAGAATTTGAATTTTAATTTCCTCACATTAAAAATATATTTCTCAGATTATCACCATGCTTACTTTCAGAGAAAGATTTATTCCAATTGCATATGTGATAAAACTATATTTTTAGCAATTCAGGTTGTAATTTTTTCCTTCAACCAGCATTAACTAGCATTTGTAGTCAATAGTTTTGTTTTAATTTATATAAATTGTTAAAGAAAAAGATTATATATGCAATTAATAATAACCTGAATTCTGTCTTACATTTGCCTGACTAGTGGTCAATGTATGGATCAACTAATTTATAGTTTATTTTGAAACAGCTAAAATAATCAATTTCTGACAAAAATAATATTGAATAATCTGATTCAATAAAGCTTAACATATATCTTGCTTACATCATCTGTTAACTTTTAAACAACTGTAACTATGATCTAATTATTTTCATTTCTGAAAAAGAGTTACCAGGTTTTCAGACACATTCTGTCACTTGCCCAAGGCCACCATCAATAAATGTCAAACCTGGGATTTGAGCCTCCATCTTTTGGTGACAAAGTTCACACTCTTAAGGAAAGAAACTTAAAAGTATGGAACACATACTGACTTTGTTACAGGAATGCTAATGCAATACATCTTCTGCTTTGAATAAAGTGAAATCTGGAGAAAACAAAAGTCCCCTCACTATGTAGGATAATGATGGAATGATTTGCTTCAATTTCCAAAAATATTTCTTAAAAACAAAGAAGTTGTAAAGTAGGGCCTTAACTGATAGAAATAAAATAAGAGATTTTTAAAAAGTAGCACTAAATGACTTCTGATCTCACTTTCTCTTGTATACGTTATTAAAATATTGACACTTGTAATTTATGTTGTTGAGCCTCAGCTACAGAAGTGAAATGTTGCATAGAATATTTCCAGAAAGTCACATCAGTCAAGGCAACACAGAAAGGAGTATTCATGGTGTTCATGCTTTTCAAAGTATTGATATTATTACACAATTCCCCTTTCCCTGACTCTTCAGTAACTGCCAAGAAAAGTTAGTATGTGTAGACACTGACTGGATTTCTTTCACTTTTTCAGAGTTTGGTGGACAGTTTCTAAAATACAGACAAATTAAGGCATGTGGCCGTACTCATCCAAGTAGTGACAAGGAGAAGAATAAAAGAACTTCTCGACTCTAGGTCATTCCAGTTCAAACACTGGGACCACCATGGACTTAGCACTGGAAACATGTTGTAGACCGCTCTGCCTGGTTCTAGGAATTGTATCTCAACCCCTTGTGGCTAAGGGTAAGGGACTACCTTTGGAATAAGAGCCACAGGAGACAAAGCTTGTCTCTGGTAGCAAATGCTGCCTCAGTTTCCTCTCCCTGCCACCAAAGCTTGGTCAGGAGTCAATGACAGGTAAGACCCCTCACAGCGGGGGACAACCTAAGACAGACTCAATCACTTGGGAGGCCTTCATGGAAGGACTCAGGGGGCTGCAACAAAGAGCAACGGACTCTCACCCATCCCCCCACTTTGACAGAGCCTGAGTCCCCATGTTCTCTGGGAGAAGAGCTTCCTGGCTCTAATCCCCTTAAGCCTGAATACCTGTTGGGAAGGGGTGCAGCTCCTTGCCTTGCTAGAGCATGTCCTGGGGAACAAGCTGACAGCACAAAGACTTCCTTTATTAATTGCAAACCTGTGACATCTGCTCTGCTAAGAGTGTTTTCATTTATACATTAAGAGTTCGAGAAGGAAGCCCTAAAACTCTGACTCATAGTCTCTTAGTATGAGACTCTGAGTCATACTAAGCCCTCAGATTTCTTTGAAATGTTATCTACTATTTGATCCTTGCCGCCCTGTACTCCTGTGTATTACAACCCAATACTTGGAGGAGGGGGCTTGAGGCCTTTTTCTTCTCAGAAAAACTGGCTACTGCTGGCCTTTTCCCCCTGAGAAACTGGCCACTGCTCACGGCCTTTTTTCTCTGGGAAACTGGCCACTTCTCCTCCCCAAGCAGATCACATGATGTCTCAGTCATGATCACTCTCATCCGTGGTGGCTGGGGGGAACTTGTGAGGAAAGTTGTCCCCACAGAAACAAAGCAGTGTAGGGTCAGCACTATGACATGTGACACTAAAAAGGCTTAAATTGGCAAATGACACAGTCCATTGGGCTCTTTTCTTGAGGAGCACCATATGTACAGATGGAAGTGGAGCTTCTTAGTCTCCACAGAGTGACTCTCTCCACACTAAAGAAAACTAAATTCAAAGTGAGGAAGGAATAACAACACAATAATTATATATAATCTCAGGACTAACAAAAATAGAAAATATGTCAAGATGTCCTAAAAATAGCTGGCATATTATGAGCATTGAAGTTTAATGACCACAGAATTCAAAGATGTATCAGTAAAATGTAGTGGCCTTTTTAATCTACAGGGTCTAGCACAAATAACACTCCTTTTAATTACAAAATCATAAGCATGTAATTCTGTAACCTAACAACACATTCAAATACAACGTATGACATTTTAGGTGAAATGTCCAAGTTGAAACTATAAATTATTATGTCCACATTATTACCCTACCAGCCACACTCAAGTAGGCATTACTTCTGCTATACACTGTATTTTCCACTTTTATCGGTTTCCTTTAGGCAAGGATCAATGATGTCCTACCAGAATTCACATAAATTTTCCTTTGCATTCATTTTACAATAGTAGACATTAGCTGTAAGTTTTGTCTTTTTTTTTTTTGCTTGTTGTGGAAAAGGATCTGGCAATTATTGAACATCCATTAATTTCCATGCATCGCGAATATGTTATCTTATATATCCCCACATTTCTCATGGAAAAAAATGGAGGACTTCAGGTTTAACCAACATGCTTAACATCGGTTATTTGTTGGCACGGTAGGACCCCAAACCCAAGTGTCTTAAACTGAAGTAAGGCTCTTTTCACTCTCTACAATACTGCAAATATTAAGCTTGCTACGAAGACTGATACCTTTTAGTCTAAAGTTAATTGTGCACATGCTGTACTCAGGTCAAAGCAGCTTTACAGATTTATGGCAGCTGTGCTGAACCCAACCCTTGGGAGTCGTCATTGATGCAGCCTATGAAAACAGGCTCTCGGGAGTTGTTCATGAAGGTTCTAACTCCAGAGCCACCACCACATGAACAAATTTCTATTTTTATTTTGTGTATTGTCACATAAAATGAAGCCAAAATTCTACTGTAGAAGGCAGCGGTCCACATACATCAGTGAAAAAAAAAAAAAAAAACCTGGGTTTTTTAATAGATAAAAGACTTCTTCAGAAGATCTATGGTGGTTTCTAGCTTGGCCTGTCAGTAATTCTGTTACCATGTTTAACTTTTATCTATTCTTTAGAGTCAAATAACCACTGTGGCAATTTTACGTGGTGGTTTTCAGGATCCAATGACATGGAATGACCTCAGAAACCATAAAGGGCTCTGACAGAGACTGGTCAGATACTCACAGATTATTTCTACTCTCTTTCTTAGCAAAAGCTATATTATATCTCCCAGATTTTTCTGTTCAGGTGTGGCCATCTGAATAGGTTCTAGCATCTGGATTACGAGTAGAAGTGATGGATGACACCTCGAAGCTGGGCCCATAACCTGCTAAGAGCTGCTCCACTCTGTTCCTTCCCCCAACTACTGCAGAGAAGCCGGGAACAAACCAAGGTCCTAGAGGACAGCAGAGGCTATAGAAGGCCCTGGCACCCCAGGGTCTACACTGAACCGATTGGACAATATATAGATACATAATTGTTGTGCCAAGCTACTGAAACTCTGGGAATCTATGTTATAGCAGTTTCCTTCTCTGAATAACCTGAGAACTACATAAATATGAGAAATGTTTTACTATCATTTATTAAAAGAGCCGCCAAAGTTCAGAACTTCCCCTGAGCCTGTATTCTGTTATCATGAATGGCCATTTTGTATGTTGTTGCTTACCATTGTAAAATTATTTCCCAAGGTTTCCCAGATCTGCCGAAGCACCCTAATTTTACTCACAAGGATTAAATTGCAAATAACTAACTAATCTTTACATAGTCTATTTCTGCAGATTCAACAATTACCACAAAGTGTTTTCTGAGCATTTTTCTTAAAAGAAAGGATGAAACTCTGTCTGTTATGGAAATGACTTCTAAATACCTTAAATGTTACTGGATATAGTCAATAGTTTTTGGCAATTTATAAAATATTTTGGCACAAACATACCAATACAATTTGAATTGTTTATTTATATTTTATACCAAACCAAATCATATATTATTGTTACTTTTTTCCTAGAAATGAATCTGACTTTATTTTATTTTAGAATTCATCTTTTTTTTATTTATTTGCTCAATCTCCCCACCTTCCTTTGACAACTGTCAGCCTGCAGTCTATTCAAAAATGACATTTCATGCTAAAGTTTGCTATTATGGAGAGTTCCTCTAAAATCCTCTATTTCCAAGGCAGATGCTGTTGATGCTGAAGTACATGAAGAACTTTATGCTCTTAGTTGAGTCAGAACTTGGCAATGAAAACAGCATAATCAGAAGATGAATATGTTTGCAATGGACCAGTAAAGAGAAGATCCTCTGCCTTTATTGAAAAACCTAANGTAGAGAGTTGGGTTTATTTCTGGGCTCTCTGTTCTATTCCATTGGTCTATTTCACAGACATAGAACAAACACTTCAAAAATTTATATGGAACCAGAAAAGACCCCGAATAGCTGCTGCAATTTTGAGAAAGAAGAACAAAGTAGGAGGGATCACAATACCTGATATCAAACTGTATTAGAATTCATCTTTTTTAATTTATTTGCTCAATCTCCCCACCTTCCTTTGACAACTGTCAGCCTGCAGTCTATTCAAAAATGACATTTCATGCTAAAGTTTGCTATTATGGAGAGTTCCTCTAAAATCCTCTATTTCCAAGGCAGATGCTGTTGATGCTAAAGTACATGAAGAACTTTATGCTCTTAGTTGAGTCAGAACTTAGCAATGAAAACAGCATAATCAGAAGATGAATATATTTGCAATGGACCAGTAAAGAGAAGATCCTCTGCCTTTATTGAAAAACCTAAAGCTATAAAACTATAAATTATCAGACTTGATAAATACCTGTTTAAAAAACAAAATACTTAATGTAGCTGACTATCTATTCTACTGAAATGTGACAATATGTTTAGTTTCTAAATATATTAAAGGATTAACCTGATCCTGGTGTCATGTACTTAACCAAAAATTATTTTACTAAACTTCTGGAGATACTGTATTTAAGAAATTCAGAAAGAGTGTTAATTTAAAAAAGTGAGTGTTTTTTTTTTAATAAAACACCTTTGTAGTAAATGCAAGAACAACTGATCGGAAGACTAAAAGGGAAGATAGCAAGTATTAGAAAATTTGAACTTTTCTATATGTTAGTATATGAAAATAATAGACTATGTGTTCTACCAGCAAATAACTTTTTAAATGAAATCACATAATATTTTTATCTTGATATGTGTTCTTTATCTTACTTCCCTGTTCTTCGGTATAGCTTTCATCCACCCACCCTAGCATACATGTATTCCAACTTTTACAAAGCTGTCAAAGAACCTCAACATATATAAAACCTCAGGACAAGATTCACATTCAAGACAAAATATGACGGCAATCAGGATGTCAAATCTATATGAACTATCAGATTACATAAAAATAGAAGTATTTATCAATACTGGACTCTTCCATGGATCTTATATTAAGTGGCTATATCAGTATTTGGTGGAATTTCTGCTGATGTGGTTTCTCCACTTTCAGTCTATTAGAACACTTCAAAATGCTCAAAATTGCTAAATCACCTTGAGAAGATTTTACCCACTGCTCTAAAGATGCGTTCTCTCCTCGCTCACTTTGTTTACATTGAATATTCAGAAGGAAGACAGATGGACAAGCTGCTGATTCATTGAAACACTGATTCAATTAAAGTGATCTAAAACCTATTCTATCTTCAATCAGTTAAGAACAGGCAACAATCATGGAAACTTTTCTTTTTACTACTACAAAGATGAAAATAAAGAGCTACAGATTGCTGTTCTGGGTCTTCTTGTCATAGATAAAATATTTTAGATAAGCCCATCTAACTTCTATCTGCCAATGCCTGCTCTGACATTGAAGTTTGTCACTGAGGAAACTGGAAACTCAGTGACCATATAAACTTACATGGTCTATGAGGAGTATTTTATTATCTTTTTCAGTATGGACTCCAAAGCTTTCAACATAGTTTTTTTGTTGTTGTTTTATTTTGTTTTTATTAGACTGCTCATGTTTTTTACTTTCCTGACAGTTCTTTCCTACTAAACCACATAATTAAATGTAATCTTTCTTTGCAAGTGTGCATGTACATATGTGTATGTATAACACACATCTCATATGTACTAACGTGTAATTGCCAATAAACTAGTAAACAATGTTGCATTTATCACCAGTTTCAAATAACAAGTCCTAGTGCTATAATAAGAATATTATTATGCAAAACCTCTAATAATTTCAATCTAGGTATACAATCTTACATTGTAGCTTACATGTAAGTAAATAATAAAGTTACTGAAAGCATTATATTGACATCTGCCATTATGTAATAAATGTTCTTCCTTTTGTGTACAGAAGATATCAATTGTCAATCTCAGTAAGTCATGAAAAGAAAGGATAAAAACATTTTCTACAACTTTATATTTGCTTAAAAGAATCTGTACCAAATAAGCTTATTGACTATTTTATTTCTATTCAATTAAATAAAATATTTTAATGATACAAATACTTTATTTGGCCAATCAGTAAAAAATGCTATTTTATCAATTGGCCAAAGAAATAATTGAATGAGTTAGCCCATAGGTAGGAAAAAATACCTCAACTCCCCAAACATACAGATAGAAATATTGAGCATTCTACTAGAGAGTGTTCACGCCTTGCTCTGAGGCAGCCATGTTCCCATGAACTCTCTTTCAAAATAAATTTTGGTACAGGAAATTAGGGACATCCCAAAATTTCACTTCATTTATATTATACTTTTCACCATGATGGGTTAGTCTACCAAAACAATAAATATATGCCAAAAATATATGAGTTTATTCTCAATGTCCCCATGAGGAAGAAAAAAATACCAACAAAATATATGGCCCTAGGAAATATCATGGAAGGAAAGTGTTGTCAAAAAAATTTTAGAGGTAGGCAGGAGACAGAAAATAATGCAATTAAGACTAGAAAGAGACGTTAAGTTTAACCTCTGGGACTACCCAGGAATGAGAATATGAACATTTGGAGAGAGCAGGGTTAGGGAAACAGGGGAGCATGAAGTAGTGATTTCCATGCAGTGTACTATGAAGACTCCTCTCTAACAGGTACCTTGTTGGTGACAGTGCAGGGAAATGGACAGTCATATATGGTATTGGTGGGTTTACATATTGATACAATATTTCTGGAGAGTAATTTGGTTCACACAGACCAAGTTTTTAAATATGGAATTTTAACAGTTTAGCATTGGAGCTTCCATGGCAGACTTCTCAATGCTCAGTACGTACACAATTTTACTTTTCAGATCTAGACTACAAAAATACACAAATACCCAGTGGTATATAACATACAATTTTGTATTATATTTGCTACAAACTTGCTAAAACATGTGTAATAGAGAGAAACTTAATTGGCAGTGAATAAAGGAATAATTTAAGTGTATTCATATAATAGAATACTATATAGTCCTTAAAAATGCATATTAAAATCCAGATCTCTGGATTTAAACACAGATAAATATTCAAGAATATTGTTCAGTAAAAACTCAGTTGCAGAATATCATGTGTATTATTATCCAGACTATATTTAAATATGTAAGTCTATGTTATTATGTGCATACACCAAAGAACGGATATATACAGAATTAATACTGTTTACTTAATAGAGTTCTATTTTATCAGAAGTACTTTTTAATAAAAAAAATAATGCTAGTTACTTATAAAAGATAATAACATTGGAAAGAAAGCAATTGATTTTAAGACCAAGATAGGCAGAAAGAGAAATTTGCAGTTTTACCCAATTTCAACTTGAGGAATTGTGAAGACAGATGTCACTCGGCCTAATATTTCTTTGGTAAGGTTTACAGATCTAGAAACATTTTTAAAACTACCTGGATAGAGGTTACATGTTCTGGGTAATGTTATATTGCTCAAAAGACTTCAAAATTATGGGAATAGAAGTGCTTGTTGAAACCGTAACTATATCGCTAACACACGGGCAAACAGTTCAGTTATGGAGGGACTGTGACAATAACATCTCTTTCTTCCCATTCTTACACTGGAGGAGACCACCTATTGTGATAAACTTCTTATGGGCTTTCTTATGGGCAATATTAGACCTATTTTAAGTGAAAATCCCTTCCCTTTATCTTTAAATTTTGCAGAATAAAAAATCAAGCAACTAAAAATAATCAAATAATTTCTTAGGAATTAGATGTTTTTTGTTGTTTTTTAATCCTGGAGTAAAGAAACACCCATGAGGTTTCCATGATTATAAATCTAAATAAAATAATAAATAAATATAAAAAGTAAAATTTTAGACCTCTGTAAACATTTCCCCGAGGACTCAGAGCCAGGACACATTTTCAAGAGCCTGCCAGGCTTTTTGCCCATGCCCCAGTGGCAGGCAGATTAGTGTCAAAAACAAACCCTGCAGGAAAATCTGAACAGAGATCCCGCTCCAATTCTCCTTTGACCCAAGACAACCTACTAAGTAACCAGCTTCCATCAGCTACAGTTTTCTGCATGCACCTCAGTGATTCGAATTTTGCACACACTATTCTCCTGCCTTATTAATGCCTGAGATGCAGACCAGCCAATGATCCTTCTTCACTCTTCTTAGCAACTGCTGAAAAAGTGCTCTTCTTCATGAATTAATGGCAGACATTCAAGGGTGCTTGTGGGACCCCTTAATGTTTTTATCTATCATTAAGACCTGCCGTTTCCCTCTCTCTGTCTCCCTTGTGCTTTCCTTGATTCTTTTCAAGCCTTCTTAACATGTGTGAGGACCCCTGGCTTACTCACAGGTATGGGAATTTCCATGTGTCAAAAGCTGACTCTATCAATACACTTGATGAGAATTTAAGGAAGAGAAGGGTAGTAACTCCACAGGTGGAGTGCTAATTGATTTTCTTTATAAACACATTAGCAAATATACAAGTGACCATCTGCTTTGTCTGCATGAAGTTAATGAATATACAAAAGGAATCAAATTTAAAGCTTACTTAAATGTTTTTAAATTTAATTTTATTTTTAAATATATTTTATTGATTTAAAATAGGACAACTGCCATTACAGTTGTCCTATTCCCCCTTCATTGCCCTCTACCCTGTATACCCCTCCCCCACCATTCCCCCCCTTCATTTATGTCCATGTGTCACAAGTTCTTTAGATTCTATATTTCCCATAGTATTCTTGCCCTCCCCTCTCTCTATTTTCTACCCACCGTCTATGCTATTTATTCTCTGTACCTTCTCCCCCCTTCTCCTCCTTCCACTCCCCTGTTGCTAACTCTCCATGTGATCTCCATTTCTATGGTTCTGCTCCCAATCTAGCTGTCCTCTTAGTTTGCTTTTGTTTTAGGTGTGGTTGTTAATAACTGTGAGTTTGTTGTCCTTTCACTGTTCATATTTTTCATCTTCTTTTTCCTATATACGTCCCTTTAACATTTCATATAATAAGGGCTTGGTGATGATGAACTCCTTGAATTTGACCTTATCTGAGAAGCACTTTATCTGCCCTTCCATTCTAAATGAAAGCTTTGCTGGATTAAGTAATCTTGGATGTGGGTCTTTGGATTTCATGAGTTGGAATACTTCTTTCCAGCCCCTTCTTGCCTGTAAGGTCTCTTTTGAGAAATCAGCTAACAGTCTGATGGGAAGTGCTTTGTAGGTGACTGTCCCCTTATCTCTTGCTGCTTCTAGGATTCTCTCCTTCATTTTAATCTCCAGGAAATCCAGGAAGCTCAGAGAGTCCCAAAGAAGTTGGAACCAAGAAGGAACACACCAAGGCACATCATAATTACATTAACCAAGATTAAAGCTTACTTAAATCTTAAATCCAGCTTTCTAGATGGTTGCCTAAATGTACCATAAGACAAAAGGAAACTCCAGCCCATGGGATAAAGACCAACAGAAATAAATAGGATTCCTCGTTTCTTTCACTGGACACAGTGAAAACAGTGTTATGTTAATTGCCATGTCTGAAAGTTACAGATATTAGAAACCAATATATGGCATTATTTTTGAATAGGACTCTGATATTTATTTAGACAAACTGGACCTATAAAATACAGTAAATAGTAAAAAACTACATCACTGTGGCAATTAGGAAGTTCCTTTTAAAAAGTTGTTTATTTTGTTTGGCTCAGCATTCTGGAAGCCCACATAAGTATTTCTTTCATATAATCACTAGGGATAAAAGAGCATAGCAGAGATTAATTGAAAGAATCATTGCTATAACGCTCATAGACTCCAATATTAAAAAGCAGGCCTTTTTCCTATTTTTATTTCCATGGACAAATGAAGATTATAGCTATAAAATGGAGAACCAAAGATTTGCAACGGCACAACATTTATTTCACCTGCTGGACCTGGAGCATCAATATGTTCAATTGCAGATCTGCATGCTAAATTCTTTTCATGCATAAAAATATAACCATATTACTACAGGGAATACTCATAATTTTGAAAAGCACCATCTTTACAGTTGTTATGAAAAATTCACTGATCATTTATTAATTCTGTAAACAATTACTGACCTGTCTCTGGTAATTCACTCTGGATCAGTTGCTGGATATTTTGCTTTAACAAAGAGGATCCACTCACAATCATCATTTAGTAAGTCAGAATCTGTAAGTGCAGTTATGAATGTGGCAAAGTGCCCTGAAAGACCAGAGATAAGAGCACATCTAATCGAAGCTCTGTTGGACAGTAGGTACATCAGGAAAGTGTAACCCCAAAAAATTACATACGAGCAGATAATTGAAGGATGGTCAAGAGTTCATTCAGAGGAGAAACACTGAATCTCAGTTTAAGCTGATGGTTGGAGCATTAGATATTGTTGTTTCTCTTTCACCACAGATTTTTTATAAAGGCAAATACTTCTTCTAAGATAGGGGAAGATACTGAAATTCACGCCCTTATCGTATGAGTAATTTTATAAGGAAATGACAGTAAAAGTCAGGTTCCCTCACCTGACTGGAAGATCCTAGAGAAAGTAAATTTTGTCTTCACCTTTCTATGCAACACAGAGCGCATTTTATTTACACTTGGAATTTATTTTTGGAATAAAAATATATTAACTTGGATTAAACTAAATTAATATGCTAAGCTAAATTGTAAATTAAATGAATAAACTCTCAAGTTTAAGATTCTGTGACCAGTTTTTCTCTCTGACACGACTTACACAAAAATATTATATGTTTTTTTAAGGTCAGATTTCCTTATAATTTTAAATGTTTTACATATTATTATTTAAAAATAGCATGTTTCACATCAGTGAATTTTCCAAGTAACTCAAATCTTATCTCTAGAGTTAGTGAGCCATAGAAACAACCTTATTGTGCTGGAGAAAAACACCATTCACTCTTTCTCCAACCAAATGCACATTATGCCACTGGTGGGCATCAGAAACTACCCTGACTGCTAGGAATGTAAAAGTGGAGAAGAAGAGTTTCCATTGCCGAGTTTACCGTCTAGAGGCAAACAGAGAAGGGGTGATGAACGTATTTACAAATAGCCAGGAGTAATATGAACAAACAGGGTTCTGGTACAGAGAATAGCAGGCCGGGATAAATATATTTTTGTTTTGCTTTTGTTTCTTTTTTCTCTTTTTTCTCCTTTTTATTGGGGTGACACTGGCTAACAAAATTGTACAGACTTCAGGTGCATAGTGCTACAACACATCATCTGCACACTGTGCTCTGTGTTCACCACCCCAAGTCAAGTTTCTTTCCATGACCATTTATCCCCCCTTAACCCTCTTCTACCTCCCCCACTCCCCCACCTACTCCCTTTATACAATCACCACACCATTGTCCTTGCCCCTGAGTTTTCCTTCATTTTTTTCTTTTTCTTTCTTCCCCTTTTATATTTTTCCCACGTCTTTCTCTACCTCTCCACCCCACCCCTCAGTTGTCAGACTGCTCTCTGTCAATGAACCTGTCTCTACCGTGCTTGTTGGTTTACTGTGTTCAAACCTTGGGATGAAAGGATAGAAGAGCCTTCTGTGGTGGGAAAATCTAAATTGAGACCTGAACAACATTGTAATTTGAGAAGTTTAATAGCACATGAAAGAGCTTATCATACAGTTTACAGATTTCTGAAAACTAGTATTGGAGAAAAGATAAATATTAAGTACAAATAAAAACCTGTAATGGGAAGATATATAATAATTAGCAGAAGGCATGGGAACTCCTGGAATTATAATTGATTGTTTAATTAATCCATATAGATATCTGAGCCTTAAATATGTTATTTTTCCAGCTCCTTCAACTATTACAACAGATTGTTTATATATCCAGGGCCTTCAAGAACTCCCCATGTTTGCACCATTGCATTGAAACCTAAGAGCAATCATGACTGTTCTCCAACTGTGGATGTGAATGACACATAACTCATGTCATTATTCAAAATGTCCACTTAATCAACTCACCTCACGTTTTATTACCCACCAACAGTTGGCTGCAAAGTGATGGCCCCTAGTACCACAAGACTTTGCCAAGTTTTTATTTGATTGACTTATATGGTACAGAATTTTCTATCTTTTAGAGGTGTTTGCAATAGAGGAAAAGAGATTTTTGTGCTCTTATCTCCTACCAGAAAACACCGTTTAGACTCTTTGTTATTGCAAATGGTGTAGAACCCAATTGTCTTTCCTCAGTCTCGTGGAACATGACTATAGGAAAGAACACAATGTCAGAAGTTTGAAAGGCAAACCAAAACTTTAAGCATAAAAATTTTGTATTAAATAATTCTCCTCTAATTATACAGTTAGTTATGCCCATCATGCCAACTTGTAAAATATTTTATCATTAAAATTTGGAAACAACAAGGGTGATAGAATATGAAGGAATATAAGTCTATTAGGAAAGTTTGAACAACCTGTGGAGATGGTGGAATGGAATACAAAGGTATTTAAGTTTTATTCTGGATAGGGGAGTGGTAGAGTAGAAAACAAACACAAATATAAACAAAAACAACAGACAAATGAAAATGTTGCCTAATGTTCCTTTGTATATTTATCAGAAAACGTAGATGAAATAAATTTCAGGCATTACTATAATCTGTGTCTTTGTCCTTGCTAAGATTTTTTGGTTCTCTCAGTAATCAAAATGCATGAGATCACTATTATTAGGAGTTATTTAACTATTCAAAATTAATATGAGGGAAATTTAGATCTCTTCACATATTTTCCTTCTTCCCAGCATACCTCCCTTCCCCAAGCTACAATAATTTCAGCCCCAGCAATTATTTTCTATTTAATATCCTTTTATTGCCAATAAATATTTTTGTTTATACTATGTTACCTTTAGCCTAAATTATGTGTTAAATGCGTTCTCAATGGAAAAATGTACAGCTCAGCATTTTCATATCCCTCACAAAGAAAGAAATTGCATGTTTAACTTTTTATGGTTTCTTATTGCTTTTTAAATCCTGTCATCTAATGGGACTAATGTTCGTGGTTTAGGAGTATATTTACCATAAATAGCTTTAGTGGTTATCAAACATCGTTGTTCATTTTGGTGTTTAACCAACCTCAACCACTATATATTGCCTCATATACTTCTCTACTTTGAACATTATACCTTAATTACCCCAATCCCTATTTCTATTTCTGATTTTAAAAGCCTGAATGGGAATAACCATTTCTTATTTCACTTGTGTAAGAAGGCAGTGCCTGAGCCCAAGCAATCAGAGATCAGAGCCATGAAATCAGTAGAGCGTGTTTCAGTGACCTGAAAAGCTCAAGGTCTATGGCAATGGAAATGCAAATTTCCCTATGTGCAACAAAAGGGGGAGTGAAGGGGGGGCAGACTATCTAATATTTCTCCTGAATGTTCATATCCATATGAAAGTCTAGTAATATTGACTGCTGCTGGGGAAAATGGGAAATGGTGCGGATTTCAAAACTGTTTATCATTTTAAGTAAATAGGATCTCGTGCTTTATTAATCTAGCTTTACATTGCCCCTAGTACACTCCCACACAGCTTTTTCTAATTTCTTTTTACATAAAAATAATACTTTTCAGGTTCTAGAACATTATCTCACAAGCAGATAAAATTATGAAATGGGCCATGAAATTATGAATTTGTCTGGGTTTTGTATTTTTTGACCCTTTAAGATTTAGCCCTGGCTGGTGTAGCTCAGTGGATTGAGCATGGGTCTGAGAACCAGAGGATCACGGATCAATTCCCAGTCAGGGCACATGCCTGGGTTGCAGGCCGGTTCCCAGCAAGGGGTGCAGGAGAAGCAACCATACATTGATATTTCTCTCCCTCTCTCCTTCCCTTTCCCTCTAAAGATAAATAAATAAAATATTTTTTAAAAATAGCTCAGATAATGCCTTTTCTGCACATCTTTACTTTCTGCTACAGAACTGAAGAAGGCTTCTTTTGAATATTCTTGTGTCTATTCTACTTTCTGTAGTGAGTGGAAAGATTAATTACATTTGAATCCTTGTTGTAGCAAGGAATACATCTTAACCTTTTCATATTCCAAGTTGGAGTTCAATGCATGTTTACTGAATGAAAGGTGGTTTGACAATTGACCAACAAGACAATTCAGGGTGCATAAAATGCAGAAATGGGGTTTAAACATACTTTAGTTTTCACATCGCACTATTATGTCTCTTTTAATTTAAGTATAGAAATGATTCTCCCATTACTTTTTACGATGTTAAAATATTTAGAACTACCTTCTTTACCCTCAGAAGCCCCATTTGCCCAGCTGTCCCACCTCACAAACGCATACTAGCTTTTTAATAATATGTGCTACTGAGATTTGATTTTAAAGTGATATTTATCATAATAAAACTTCTTCTGTAGGTTTCCAGCTGACTGCCTCTATGCTAATCCCACACACAGCCTGTCACCTACCCTGCTCCTGACTCCATCTCTATCCATTGCATAGGGGAATAGTTATCCTGATGCTTTCTCTGTTGAGAAATACCTTAGAGCATTTTACTATTTCTCTTCAATATCTAGCATAATGCTTTGTATGTAATTGGTGCTCAAACTATTTTCATTAAAGAATAAGTTGTTAAAGGATAGGATTGTCACAACATTAACCCTCTCTCTTCTGTCATATGTTCTCTTACAGTGATCAGTTCTAACACATAGCACCATGATCAGGAGTAAAGGAACTCTGTCTTATCTTTAAAGCTCAGTCTTTCATTGTTTTCTAAATGTGTAACTTTGCTAAAGTTACTTCACCTTCCTGTACTATACTTTCCTAATTTGCACAGTAGGGAAAATAGCAGGGAATGTTTTATATGGGTTTCCACAAGTAATACCTACATGTAAAATTGGATTTATCTGCTATTTTTTCTTGGGAAGACTGCTTAACTTCTCTGAATGACAATGCTTATGTCTTTGAAAGAGAGTTATTTTTTTTATTTTAAAATATTTTATTTATTTATCTTTAGAGAGGAAGGAAAGGAGAGAAGGAGAGAAAAATCAAGTATGGTTGCCTCCCATGAGTTCCCTGCTTGGGAACTGGCCTGCAACCCAGGCATGTGCCCTGACTAGGAATCGAACCGCAATCGTGTGGTTCGTAGGCCCGTGCTCAATCCACTGAGCTACACCAGCCAGGGCTGAAAGAGAGTTATTAATACTATGAATTACAGAGACATAAAGTAGACCAGTGGTTGCCAAGAGGTGAGGTGGAAATGGTCATGAGCTTTCTTTGGGGGATAATGGAAAATGTTCTAAAATCAGATTGTGGTGAAAATTAGACCACTCTGTAAGAATAAAAGTCATTAAATTGTACTCTAAAAATAGGTGAATTTTAGAAAAGGCAATTAAACTTAAATAAAACTGTTAATGAAAATAGTAATAATAATACCAGGATTCAAATTAGGCCTGTCTGAGCCAAAGTAAATATTGTTTATTTCACCTTTACCACCTTATTCTAAAAAAATGAGCCTACATTTAAGCAATCAAGCTAAATGATAAAGACTTGCTGTTTAGAGAGACGCTTAATATAGATGATATGGAGGAAATATATGGAGTTCAAACTGTTTTCTAATTATGCAAAGAAAACATTTTAGTTGTTTGTTTTTGAGATAATAAAACAAGTTGTTAGTCATAATTTGATAACAGTTGTACTTTTCCTATGATAAATAGAAAATATTATCCAATTATACATAGACAGCAAATATTTTTTAATTGCCAAGAAATAATATTTTCTTCCTCTCTACCTTCCTCCCTCCCTTCCTTCCATGTGGTTGCTTTTTTTTTTCTATTTTTGAGTCAGGGAGNTGTTTAGAGAGACGCTTAATATAGATGATATGGAGGAAATATATGGAGTTCAAACTGTTTTCTAATTATGCAAAGAAAACATTTTAGTTGTTTGTTTTTGAGATAATAAACAATAATAAAACAAGTTGTTAGTCATAATTTGATAACAGTTGTACTCTTCCTATGATAAATAGAAAATATTATCCAATTATACATACACAGCAAATATTTTTTAATTGCCAAGAAATAATATTTTCTTCCTCTCTACCTTCCTCCCTCCCTTCCTTCCATGTGGTTGCTTTTTTTTTTCTATTTTTGAGTCAGAGAGATTGAATATAGGTGTTAGAAATTAATTTTCTTCATAATTCATGGGCAATATTTCAGAAGGATCATGAAACATACCCCTTATAAATTAACAGTGATGACCTTTGAAATAAAAGTATTAGGATCATTTTAGCTATTTCTTGAAATCGTCAAAATATTTCTTTATGTGTTAAATAGTTAGTTGAGTAAAACCTTATTTACAAAAATGATGAATGTTTTGCCCACACTTACAAAGAGGCATTCACTCTTTTTACATCATTCTTTTGACAATGGTTTATCTTTTCTTAAAGAAGGTAAAGAAAAAAGGTAATTTAAACAGAAAATAAAAACCTCAGGAACCCTTGCCAGAATAAAATTTCAGAATGCATTTAAAATCCTCCTAACTTCTTTTCTATTCAGCAACTAAATTCAACTTTCCAAAGAAAATGTTTTCTGCAAAAAGATTACTGAAAGAAAAATGATGGTTTGGACTGCATATGTTTGAGATGAATAGTGTTTCCTCCCTCTTTGCGATAGGAAACTCCACCCCACATCATAAATTGTTGCACTGCCAGACCTAGGAGTTTTTAAGCCTGCATGCTCTTGTGAGTTTCTGGGTGTCAGAGGGCCTCCATCAGGATGGTTTTGCTGCTGAAAGGTTAAATGAGAGAACCTCAAAGGCTTTCAAACAGGAGATTGCAGAAAATCTATTGTCAAGGAGTGTAGTATCTCCCAGCTCATGCAAGTTTGTCTCAGCTGATCCTCCCTGTTCCTTTGAAAGTTAGAAAATCCATAAAAGGCATAAGGCTATTTCAAGGATTTTAAAACCTGGTATAGGTTGCATTTATTTTTGGAATATTATGGTCTATTTTTCATTAGGAAAATGCTAATGTTGCTGTCTTATAGCTCATTGAGGGCAGTGATATAAATTCAGCTAGATAACATACAGCAATAAATGTTAGCTTTTGGAAAATTTGCATTTTTGCATTTATTCCATAAAAAGTCTCTACATTTTAAGATAAGACTAGAGACAATCATTGTTCCTCACCAGCAGTCTTCAATTACTCTATGACATACACAATTTCCAATGTTTAAAATAAGCTTTCAAAAATATAACAACTAATACAGGAACTAATTTGTTAATAATTATGTATTGAATACCTATTCAGATAAGCAGTTTGAAAAATGATACGGTCTGGTCCTAACAAAAGCTTTAACTATAGTTCATGGACAGATAGAGAGATGCTGCCTTTGAGTGAGCATTTATGGAACAGAAGTGAAGTTAGAGTTTAATGTATAAAAGGATTCAGAAAAAAAAAAAGAACTATATCAAAGGAGAGTAACAGTATGGCACAGAGATAGAAATTAGATTTCGCCTACAGGAATCATTATTCAATTCTTTCACAGACTCAATTACATTTTTTAAGGAATATTTTATGTTGCAGATATTACTTTGAAAAAATAAGTTGAAGTATATTTCAGAATGACTAGCAAAGCAATGCTCAGAGTACTTTTGTAGATAAATAAATATCAAATATGTCTGTTGAATTTGTGATGATAATTAACATATATTTTAATTTAAGTTTTCAAATCAAAGAATTCCATTGGGTGAGGAGTTGAGCAAAACTCACTTGCTTTTCATTCTTACCCTGGAAAAGTGTACAATTGATTGGAGACCCTTCAGGTCTCTTCCTGAACTCACTGCTCTTATAAAGAGATTATTGGAGCTAAGGTGAAAAAGTCTTTGTAGGGAATATAATAAAGCATTTTGCCTATAATAAAGCATACTCTTCATTTAGTGTACACCAAAGAATATAGTGCAAAATACTGTTCAGCAAGCAGGGGAAAAACATTCACAAGCCTGTATCAGTTGAAAACATCTGTGAAATAATAGTAACATTCACATGGGGAATCATTCCATTTGGGTAAAAATTATCAAGCTTCCCTCTTGTGATACAGTTTTCATTGACATGATCAAGTTAAATGACTTTTATTTTAGGATAGGCATCAAAATGTAGTGAATTTAAAAGTTCAGCACCGACAATATGTCTTCACTATTTACTTCAACTTTGAGGGTCAGAGGTAATGAGTCTTACAAGTTCAATGACAAGTAGAGTTCAGAATAGAAGCACCAACCGACACTAAATTTCATTTAGGCTGATATTCACAACCCTCACAAAAACTTTACTTTTCTAGGTTCAGAACAGACAATTTCAGGTTACTACATCTGTGGGGGACACTTATGTTGGGGGTTCTGAAATCACTCCCTACTCCAATCAATGCTTTCCTTGATGGATGCCTCTTGCATAGAGACCGTCACTGAGAAGTCCATGGTGAGGGGCTGCTTCTATTGCCCAGTAACTGATCATTAGAGATTACTTAAGAATGCTCAAGTGATTCCCACAGATAAATAGTTTCTCCTCCAGAAGCTATCTCTTGTAAACTTTTTAACAAGTTCCACTACACACTAGCTATGACCTTGGGTAAACTTCAGTGACCCCAGAGAATTGACACCTGCTATTGCTTTTTGTTTTTAGGTGCCCTCAGTATGGCCAGAAGAAAGGACAAAAG
This sequence comes from Sturnira hondurensis, assembly GCF_014824575.4. Taxonomy (NCBI): domain Eukaryota; kingdom Metazoa; phylum Chordata; class Mammalia; order Chiroptera; family Phyllostomidae; genus Sturnira; species Sturnira hondurensis. Next base: position 499,277 of record NW_028088106.1, on the reverse strand, counting down.
GACTATGGAGAAGACGATCTAGAAATTATGCTTGCTGCTGCTCACATACTGCCACCTCTCTGACCTCTGAAAGTTGCAGCATAGGAATCGTGTGGTAGTGAGTTATTGGAGGCAGGAGCATAACCAAGAAAGTAAATCTACAAGGTCTTTGCTGACCACTACCTAATCATATCCACCATGAAACCTGCCAATCATAAAAATATTTCATGATCTAATCCCAGTCATTTCTAAACGCATGATGAATGGGCAAACTTCAACCATAAGATGAAAGCTGAGAGAACAAAAAAAAATTGATGTTGATGTCTACTAGATGGAGCAGAAATAATTAATGTTACTGTATGAGAGTATGATTTATCAGCAATGGCACAGCACTTGGACCCCTGTGAACTAAGAGATGACAATTACTATATCAAAATTTTGACAACTAAATTTGAAGCGACCAAAGAAATGTATTGGATAAAACGAATTTCTTGATTTACAATAATAAAAAAATCAGGGCCTTTAACAAGAGTAAGGCATCACTTACCAGTAATATTTCTGTCCTTTGACAAATCTTTACAAGGGTATGAAGAACAATTGCAAATTAAAAATATCATATACCCAGACACTTTAAATATAAGACTTTATTCTTAGGCAATTAGGGGAACTACTGAATATTTTCAAATTACATTTTATTGATCTTTTTGGGAACTTAAAGCATATGTTCAATAATATTAGCTCTGTCTACAATACAGCAATATAACCTGAAAAGAATTCTTGGTTTGAAAAGAAAATAACAATAACAATGAATATTCCTCTCACATATTCCATGTATTGACTGTTTGTATGTATCCATGTGTTATTTGTTTGTTATTGTCCTTATTTCTTAAATGATAACAGATCAGGAAATTGAATATAAAGTTGCTTTGCCCCATTTTTATATAATTTTTAAGTAATTAATTACCTTGAATTTTCAATTGATAGAGCTGTACTTTTCACCTTAATTGTCTTTTAGACAGAAGTAGTCTAAAAGCTAATAAGTGATAAGACAGAGACTACAAAAATTAAGTTTTTCATTGAAAATACTCTTAGAAAGTTAAATTCTCAATGTTGGAAATATTAATTAGTGACAGTGAAACTAATTAGTATCAATTTAGTGAGGAGCACAATTAGTATCAAGCCTTGATAATTTGGATTATTTTTGTTTTATTTTCAAGAAGTAACAAAAAAAGAGTTTTGTTTAATAAATGCCTTCCTTCATCTGTCCATAACAGTGACGGTACCAGATATTTCTAACTTATAATAGACTGCCTCCAATTTCACAAATAATTGTAAACTAAGATAAACATGCAACAATAATATATTCCCCTGACCTTGAATCTCTTTGAAATACTTGCTAATATATATTATTTTAAAACCTAACCTCCAAGGAAACTAGTGTTTCCAGATAACAGAAATTAAAGACTAGTATTTTCACCCTTCCTCTAAAACCAGAGAACTGCTGCTAAAATGGTAAGGATTTCAGTTAACCATGTCAGTGCAGGAATTATCATAGGAAAGCATATGGGTTTTTAAATAAAACTCACCCTACAAGCATTTCCTAAAATCAATAAACATACATACTTATTTCTTTTAAATTCTTTATGGCCAATAGTGTACGATTAAGATTTATACCCAGAAATATGATTCTTAAGGCACTCCAAGATTTTATTTATTTTTAGAAAGAGGGGAAGGGAAGGAGAAACAGTGAGAGAGAAACATCAATGTGTGGTTGCCTTTCATGCATCCCCTACTGGGAACTGGCCTGCAACCCAGGCATGTGCCCTGACTGAGAATCAAATCAGCGACCCTTTGCTTCACAGGCCCATGCTCAATCCACTGAGCTATACCAGTCAGGGCTGAATTCTATAATTATTATTTTTGGATATAACATTTTTTTAGATTTTATTTATTTATCTTTAGAGAGGAAGGAAAGGACAGAAGGAGAGAAATAGCAATGTATGGTTGCCTCTCATGAGTCCCCCGCTGGGAATTGGCCTGCAACCAGGGCATGTGCCCTGACTGGGAATCGAACCATGATCACGTGGTTTGCTGGCCTGCGCTCAATCCACTGAGCTACACCAGCAAGGGCTTAATTCTTATATATTTAGAAAAAACATATAGCTTTAAATAAAGCAGGAATGCTTTAAATAAAAACGTGTTCTTCTGAAGTCTCAATATATCCAAATAATGAGAAGCTGACATTTGAGTAATTTTGTTAATTAAAATTTTATTCTAGAATAGAGCACCTTGTAATATTTAGTATAACTTTTTTATATAGTTTACACAGTCCTAGGACTGTTTCAGCTATCTCTATCCTGTTTTTCTAGATCTTAGTGAATTTGAGCAAAGATTAATGTTGCAACTCTCCTGTTTATCACCAATACAGCAAAATGGCTTTTATCAGAGTGAGCACAATTTACTATGGTGCTCATCTTCAATTTCTCTGACTGGCAACACTGCAATTTCATTCATGTGTGAAGTATTTTTAAATCTAATTATTCTCACAACCAGTTAGGAGAAAAGGTCATTATTCTACCTCATTAGATGTTTAATTGAAAGGCTTAACAGTGAGTCTGTATTTTCACTCTCTAATTCCAATGTTCAGCAACGCAAGGGAAGGGGAACATCGTGACTGGAGAACTTTGAACAATGTGCACACTTCTTTCTGTCCTCCCTTGTTGGATATGACATTCTAGAGCTATTCCATGTGACACTTGACTTCTGTAGTTGAGACTCCATGTTACAAATTGCATGTGTCTTGTTCCTTCAACTTATCCAAATAAAACGTGTACTTCAGGCATGCACACACACACACAAATGCCAAAAGACTATTTGTATTCACATTCTTGCATTCAGATCAAGTAATGACTTAAGCTGACTGATGAATTTTTTTAAGTATTTATCCAAAAATGATCATATAAAGAGAAAAATTGACATATTTGTCAATTTTTTGTCAATATGACATATTGACATAGGGGCAGCATTGTTTTACTTTTCTATTACATAATCTCCACATGTCTAGAGTAAAAACTTCAGCCAGTAAGAGGAGCAGGTACAGAATTGGGGATTTTGTTGTAATATAGAGAACAGTGAAAAAGCAAGCCAAGCAAAGATAATGAATGCATATCATAGCAGCAGTTAATAGGTCAATCCTGCAACTTTTATCCAATAAAGTATTTGTTGAATAATGTAAATCTGTAATGGAGGGTCATTACAAATTTCCCTTTCTTCATTCATCAATGCTTGTATGTGAGCCTTTATATAATGACATTGTATTAGTTTCATATACTGCTGTATATAATTACCACAAGGCTTGAAACAAAAATAAATACATATTTCTTTATGTGTGTGTGTGTGTGTGTATAATCTTACAGTTCTGTAGATCAGAAATCTGACACGGTCTTCCTGGGCTAAACTCAAGGTGTCTAAAGGGTATATTGATTGCTGGAGGCTCTAGGAAACCATGTGTTTCTGTGTTTCCTTGCTCTTTCTAGACCTTAGAGGTTGCTCACTTTCATTGACTCATATCCACTTTTCTCCAGCTTCAAAGAAACAACTTAGCTAGTTGGCTCCTTCTCACTTAAAATCCACAGTCACACTTCCTTCTGACCCTCTTTTTCCACCTTCATCTTCCATTTTCAAATATGTATATGATTCCAAATGGGCCTAACCTGATAATCCAGGAAACTTCTCTATTTTAAGATTAGATTATTAGGAATCATAATTCTATCACCCACTTTAATCCTCCTTTGCTATGTAATGTAACATATTTATAAATGCCAGGGGTTAGGACTTGGACAACTTTGGCAAGGGAATTGTTATTCTGCCTACTACAGTCTACCCTTTGGTCCCCAAAGATTCACAATCATTGAAAATGCAAAGTACACTTATCCAAAGTTGTTCAAATTTTCAACCCATAGCAGCATTAATTCAAAGTCCAAAATTTTATATAAGTCTCATTACCTCAAAAGTTCCATCAAAATCATCAAATTAGGTATGTGTGAGATGCTGGATACAATTAATCCTGAGGCAAAACTTTTTTCCACCTATGGGTCTGTGAAACTCAAAATGAATGTCAATTGCTCACAAACTATAATGGTTATACAACCACAGGATAACGATTAAAGAAATTCTGGTTCAAAACAAATGGAAATAGAAAAAAAAAGTCACTGGTGCAAAGCAATTTCAAAATCCATCCAGTCAATCTCCATTTCCCTTTAAGGCTTAAGAATTACCTCCTGTGGATTATAGGTCCACCCCTAATCTTCACCCTCAGACTCATCCCTTATTTTTTTTTATGTTTGCAGGTGAGTAGTGTTATCTTTCTGCTTGTTTCTCACCTGTAGCATTTTGGTAATCCAACATCCTTCTCATTTTGTATTCTCTCTGTCTTTTCTAATCCAAGCTGGCAGTTTTCCTGCTGGAATAAAGTTCTCAAGAGCATTGTGGGTCACCCACATGTGTCACAGCATCATAGGATTCAAACTACTAAAGAAGAGGCCACTGCACAGATTTTCTTTTTTCCTAGATGATCACATCTCTATTTTTGGCTTCCCTGGGGATGCATGAGATGATCTATTAGTCACATATTTAATCTCTTCAAGGAGCCCTTTGTCTAACAGAGTATTGTGATCTTTTGATTGTTCTTATATATTAGCAAAAAGTTGCTCAGACACATCACACACTTTTTTCTCAAGACCATGGTTTCTTTCAAGTGACTCTCTTAACTATTGCATCCTTGCCATTCAAGGAAGCAAAGGATTAGCAAAATCATCGATCTTACTTTTAATTTTTTGTTTAGTTTTTCTTGGTTATGTAGTAGTTCTTTGCTTAGTTTCCCTCTCTCCTCTCTCCTTTCACATTTTACTATAAACAGCAAGAAGAAAATCAGGCCACACATTCAACGCTTTACTTGGAAATCTCATCAAATATCCAAGTTCATCACTTACAAATTCTGCTTTCTACATGATTATAGAACATAAGTCTTTTAAGTTTCCACACCTATGAAACAAGACTCCCCTTTCTTCCAGTTCTCAGTAACATGTATTCCATTTCCTTTTGATCCTCTACAAGTGCTGTCTCTCAGATCTGTATGTGTCCTAACATTCCGTGTCTGATAATTTAGGTATTCTCTAAAGTAATAAATGCTTTCTCTGCTGTGCTCTTCATTTCCTTCTGAGTCATCACTAGCAGAGTCATTTGCATCCATATTTCTACTGTTTTTTTTAAATATAATCTAGTCCTTTTTCAATCTTGCTTCTCGGAAGATTCCTAGTCTTTTCCCAATTCCTTCTCATTACCCGATTCCTAAGTCCCACATTTGTAAGATACTCACCACAGTAACACCACTCTCATGTACGAAGTCTGCACTAGGTGCCAATTGTTGCTGTGACGGATTACCACACAGTGGTGGCTTAGACATTTATTATTTTATACATTTAAATTCATAAATCACACATTTATTATTTTACAGTTTAGCAGGCCAGAAGGTGGGCATTGGTTTCACTTGGCTAAGATGAAAGTACTAGCAAGGTCATGTTCCTATTAGTAGCCTCAAGGGCAAAACCCTTTGTAACAGTGGGAAATTTAACCCAGCCCACCACTCTTTTAATGTTTTATAAATGTTGACTCTGGCTAATATGTAACATTTTAGATAAACAGCATATTTGTATAAGAATCATAGGAACTAACTTTAAAAGATAGAGACTCCAAACTTCAGTCATCCCAGCTCTGAGAGCTATGCTGACCTGCAACCCTGGAGCCAGGATGACATAAAGTCAGAATGATATGAAGCTGGGATGTCTAAACCAGGATGACGCACACCAGACCATCACTGGCCTTATCAGAATGGACAGCACTCACCCGCACATAGGGAACCTTTCAACTCTCTCCCTTTTTTTTTTTTTGTTCTGCTTCCCCTGTCTCTCCCTATAAACATTTCTGCCTGCACTGAAATGTCAAGATGGGCATTCAGACATGAGTATCCCATCTTCTCAGGTGACCAGTATTTGGGTAAACTTTTTTCTTCTACATGAGCATTTGTTTTTCAAGCACTGGCTTTTGAAGTAGCAGGCTGCTGCACCTGCATTCAGTTACACCTTTCCTTACTTTACCAGTTTCTAGAGGGTGCACACTTTCTTATGTTTATTCCTCTTCTTCTCATCCCTTAACAGTTTTTTCATAAGATGTTTCAGACAAGGTCCTAGTGGACAAGTACCATACCCGACTTCTCCATCATACAGCCCAGAAAAGAGCCAGGACCATTGCTGTATTAGGCCCTCAAAAGTACTAAATGGAATTAAATGATATCTCATTATGGAAGCCTACCCTTCCCTCCATTTCCCAAAGTAAGTCAGAGGCCTATTACTGGTTATATTTTACTCTTATTATTACTAATGTAAATTGTTTATAGTTTTCTCTCTCACTAAAACAATGTTTTATATATATGAGAATTGTAATTCATCCTTGCCACCACAATGCCTGAATAATGTCTTGCAAGTACAATTACATAAGAAATGTTTGTTAAATAAATTTTCCCAGGAGAAAATGGTCCAACTTTCACCATTCCCCTTTTTCTTCTTCCTCCTTCCCATCTCCTCTTCCTCTCTATCTATCTTACGTATGTGAACTTTTTATTGTTAAGTCGAAATCATGAGACTGTGTCTGATGTGTGTCACTCCATCTAATTTGTTAATTTTTTTTCCTGTATGTATTTGAGAGTGTTTAATCTATTCTATGGCTACCAAGTACATCTCTAAATGATCTTTCCAATAGTGTGCTGTAGTTTCAAATATGATTAGGCCAATAAATTTAATTAAAGAAGATTTTACCACCATACATTCTCCTCCCATAGAATTCAAGTCATAGTACAGTGTCTTAATTTGAATTTAGAACTGTATCTTCATAGAAAGAAAAAGGGAAAGGAAGAAAGGAAGGAGGAAGGAAAGGTGTAAAGAAAAAAGGAAAAGAAAGAAAGAAAGAAGAAAGGAAGAAAGAAAAAAGAAAGGAAGGAAGGAGGGAAGGAAGGAAGGAAAAAGAAAAGAGAAAAGGAAAGGAAAGGAAAGGAAAGAAAAGAAAAGAAAAGAAAAGAAAAGAAAAGAGTAGCTCTCTGGTAGTCTCCCATAGACTGTCTATGGCTAGACTAGGACACATCTAACATCACCAGAGATGGATCCAGAAAGAAAAAACAGTGTACCTGCACAATACCATACAAGACGTGGTGGGCAGAGTAACTCTCAGTCAGCCAGCTAAAGTAAAGAACCCACCAAAAAATGACCCAACAACAACCAAAACCAAATTAGACCCACAGAGCTAACACAAATAGCATAAAGAGCATCTCAATAGCATCAGGTTCAGGAGACTAAGTATACTGCACCACTGAATCTCACAGGTTTCCTACCCTAGAAGATCACACCACAAAGACAGGGAGTCAAAGCAGATCATTCTATGAAGCACAAACAAACAAGAGGAGTATCTAAAATTAGGAGACAATTGAAAAAACAATCAAATGGAAAGGATTAATCCCCAGAAGGTGTACTAAATGAAAAAATACAAGTAAACAATCAAACATTGAGTTCAAAATAATGGCTATAAGGAAGATCAATGAGCTCAGTGAGAACTACAAAAAACTACAGGAAAAGTAGAAGGAACTTACTGTGAACTACATCAGCATGAAAAAGGACACAGAAACTATCAATAAGAGCCAGGACGAATCAAAGAATACAATTTCTAAATTGAAGAATACAGTAGAAGGGCCCTGGCTGGTGTAGCTCAGTGGATTGAGCACAGGCCTGCGAACCAGATGATCAAGGTTCGATTCCCAGTCAGAGCACATGCCTGGGTTGCAGGCCAGTTCCCAGCAGGGGATGCATGAGAAGCAACCATACATTGATGTTTCTCTTTCTCTCTCCTTCCCTTCCCCTCTAAAGATAAATAATATAAAATATTTTTAAAAAAGAATACAGGAATTAAATGCAGGCTACATGAAGCAGAAGATTGAATCAGCAAGATGAAGGAGAAGGTAGAAAAAACCCAGACAGGGCCTAAAATTTTTAAAACACCAAAAAAGAATGAAGGGAGTTTAAGGGAACAGGAGAACAATAGGAAATGTAAAAATACCTGTACCACAGGAATGCCAGAGGAGAAAAAGAGGAGGAAGACATAAAAACTTGTTCGAAAAAGTAATTACAGAAAATTTCCCTAACTTGATGAGAGAAAGTCATACAAGTCCAGGAAACACAGAGGGTCCCACAAGATGAATCCAAATAGGCCCACTCTAAAATACATCATAATAAAAATGGCAACATTTAAAGACAAAGAGAGAATATTAAAGGCAGTAAGAAAGAAACAGCTAGTAAGATGCAAGAGAACACCAATAAAGCTATCAGCTGATTACTCAAAAAAAAATACAAGCCACAAAACAATGGCAAGAAATATTCCAAGTAATGAAAAGAAAGGACCTCCAACAAAGACTACTCTACCCAACAAGGCTCTCATTCAAAATGTAAAGTAAATAAGGAGCTTCCCAGACAAAAAAAAAAAAGAAAGAAAGAAAGAAAGAAAGAAAGAAAGAAAGAAAGAAAGAAAGAAAGAGGCTAATAGAACACATCTCCACCAAACTAGCATTGCAATAAACGCTAAAGGGACTGCTGTAAGAAGATGAAGAAAAAGAAAGAGGAACACAACAACAAAGGAACAAAATGTCAATGAATAATTATTAATAATAATCTTAAAAGGCTCTGTCTGGTGTGGCTCAGTAGATTGAGTACTGGCCTGTGAACCAAAGTGTCACTGATTCAATTCCCAGTCAGGGCACATGTCTGGGTTGTAGTCAGGACCCCAGTAGGGGGTGCATGAGAGGCAGCCACACATTGATATTTCTGTACCTCTCTTTCTCTCTCCCTTCCCTTCTATCTAAAAATAAGTAAATAAAATTTAAAAAACAATAATAACCTTGAATATAAATGGAATAAGTGCTCCAACCTAAAGACATGGGATATCTGGATGGATAAGAAAATATGACCTGCCTACATGCTGTCTACAAAAGACCCACCTCAGAACATAAGATCTACACAGCTTGAAAGGAAAGGAATGGAAAAAATATTCCAAGAAAACCAATCTGAAAATTTGTGGTAGCAATGCTTATATCAGACAAAATATATTTCAAAACAAAAGCCATAAAAAGAAACAAAGGTAGACACCATATTTAAGGAAACAATCCATCAAGAATATATAATCCTTATAAACATGCCCTGGCTGGTATAGCTCAGTGGATTGAGTGTGGGCCTGAAAACCAAGGGATGGTGGTTCGATTCCCATTCAGGGTACATGCCTGGGTTGCAGGCCAGTTCCCAGCAGGGAATGCGTGAGAGGCAATCATACATTGATGTTTCTCTCCCTCTCTCCTTCCCTTCCCCCTCTAAAGATGAATAAATAAAATCTTTAAAAAAAGAATTAAAGGAATCATTAAAAAAGAATATATAATTCTTATAAACATATATGTACCCAGCATAGGAGCATCAAAATATATAAAGAAAATCTTGGAGGTTACAAGAAAGATATTAAGAGCAACACACTCATAGTAGCAGATTTTAACACCCCATTGTCAACAATGGATAGATCTTTAAAGCAAAGTATCAACAAGGATATTATGGCATTATACAATACTCTAGTTCAAATGGACTTAACTGATGTACACAGAACCTTTTACCCTAAAGAGGCAAAATATATGTTCTTTTCAAATGCACAGAGTACACTTTCAAAGATAGACCACATGGCAGGGCACAAAACAACCATTAACAAATCTGAATCCTATCAAGCATCTTCTCAGATCACAATGATTTGAAAGTAGAAACCAACCTCAAAGAAAAAACAAAAACATTCAAATTCATGGAGACAGAAAAACATGCCATTAAATTCAAATAGTTAACAATGAGATCAGGGAAAAATCAAAAAGATTTCTGGAAACAAATGAAAATGAATACACAAGAGCCCAAAACCTATGGGACACAGTGAAGGCAGTCCTGAGAGGAAGTTCATCGAAATACAAGCCTACAAGCCTTTAAAAAATAGATAAAACTCAGATAAACAGCATAACCCTACAGCTACAAGAACTACAAGAACAGCAGCAAATACAACCCAGAGAGAGCTGAAGGAAGGAAATAATCAAGATCACAGCAGAATTAAATCACATAGAGACTAAAAGAACAATTCAAAGGTTCAGTAAATCCAGGAGCTGCTTCTTTGAAAAGATGAACAAAATTGACAAGCCTTTAACCAGACTAAGAAAAAAGAGAGAGGACCCAAATAAATAAAATCAGAAACAGAGGAGAAAATACATCCCATACCACAGAATTTCAAAGAATTGTCAGAAATTACTATGAACAAAAATATGCCAGAAATTTGGCAACCTGGGTAAAATGGACAAATTTCTAGAAACATAATCTTTCAAAACTGAATCAAGAAAAATCAGAAAGCCTGAATAGACCAATAATAATTAACGATCAGCAAAATTGAAGCAGCAATCAAAATATTTCTGGCCCACAAAAGCCCTTGACTAGATGGCTTCACAAGCAGATTTTATCAAACATTCAGAGAGGAGCTAACTCCTTTCCTTCTCAAACTATTCCAAAACATTCAAGAGGGAAGATTCCAAAACTCTTTTTATGAGGCCAGTATTATGTAATTCCAAAACCAGATAAAGACACATCAAAGGAACAAAACTATATGCTCATGCCACTGATTAACATAAATGCTAAAATCCACAAAAATTTTTGGCAAATTGGATCCAACAATACATTGAAAAGATCATATACCGTGATCAAGTGAGATTCACCCCAGGGATGCAAGGATGGCATAATATTTACAAATTAATAAACATGACATATCTTATGAACAAAATGAAATGTAAAAATCACATGTTAAAGTACAGCACCCATTTATGATAAAAACACTCAGCAAAGGGGGACTAGAGGGAGTATACCTCAACATAATACTTTATATGAGAAACTTACAAACAAGATCACACTCAACAGGCAAGAAAAAAAGCCTTCTCTCTAAGATCAGGGACAAGACAAGGATGTATGCTTTCACAACTTTTATTCAACATAGCATTGGAAGTTCTAGCCACAGTAATCAGACAAGAAAAAGAAATAAAAGGTATTCAAATAGGAAAGGAGGAAGTAAAACTGCCACTGTTTGCAGAAAACATGATAGTGTATGCAGAAAACCCCATTGGCTCCACCAAATACTACTCAACCTAATAAGTGCAGCATTTGGTAAAACAGCAGGATACAAAGTCAATATTAAAAAATTGAAGGAATTTTTTATATCAACAATGAAATATCAGAAAGAGAAACCAGGGGGGAAAACCTCATTTACTATAGAAATAAGAAAAGTAAAATACATAGGGAGAAACTTAACCAAGTAAGTTAAAGACCTATACTCAGAAAACTACAAACACTGAAGAAAGAAATCAAAGAAGATACAAACAAATAGAAGCATATATTGTGTTCATGGATTAGAAGAAACCCCACCATTAAAATTACCATACTACCCAATGCAATCTATAGATTCAATGCAATTACTGTTATAATACCAATGGCATATTTTACCGATTTAGAACAAGTACTTCAAAAATTATTATGGAACCAAAAATGACCTTGAGTAACCACAGCAATCTTGAGAATGAAGAACAAAATAGGAGGGAATCATAATACTTGATATCAAACTATACTACAAGGCCACTGTAATCAAAACAGTCTGGTACTGGCATAATGATAGACCCATGGATCAACGGAAGAGAATAGAGAGCCCAAAATAAACCCATGCTTTATGGTCAATTAATGTTCAATAAAGAGGGCAGGAGCATAAAATGGAGTACAAAGAGCATCTTCAATAAATGGTGCTGGGAAATCTGGAATGGTACACGCAAAAGAATGAAACTAGACCACCAGCCTCCACCATACACCAAAATAAACTCAAAAAAGGATAAAAGACTTAAACATAAGCCACAATACCATAACTGTCCTAGAAGAAAATATAAGCAGGGATATTTCAGATATCCCATATGGCAACATTTTTGTTGATATATCCTCTAGGGCAAGGATATAAAGGAAAAAATAAACAAATGGTACTATGTCAAATTAAAAAGCTTCTGCACAGCTAAAGCATCAAAGGGAAAAGTAACCAACCATATAGGAAAACATATTTGCCAACAACGCCTTAGACAAGGGTTTGACCTACAATATATAATAAGAACTCATAAGACTTAACACAAGGAAGACAAACAATCCAAGTAAAAAAATGGACAAAGGACCTGAACAAACACTTATCCAAGGAGGACATTCAGAGGACCCATAGGCACATGAAAAGATTTCAACATCACTAGCCATCACAGAGATGAAAATTAAAATCACAATGAGATACCACTTCACACCAGTCAGAATGGCCATCAAAAACAAATCAACAAACAACAAGTTTTGGTGAAATTGTGGAGAAAAGGGAACCCTACTACACTGTTGGTGGGAATACAGACTGTTGCAGCCACTGTGAAAACAGTATGGAATTTCCTCAAAAAACTATAATGGAATTGCCTTTTGATCCAGTGATTCCACTGCTGGGAATATACCCTAAGGACCCTGAAACACTAATTCAAAATATCCTATGCACCCCAATATTCATAGCAGCACAATTTACAATAGCCAAGTTCTGGAATCAGCCCAAGTGCTCATCAGTAAATGAGTGGATCAAAAAACTATGGTACATTTACGCAATGGACTACTACAATGGAATATTAGTAACAGTAAGAAAGAAGGAACTCCTGTCTTTCGTGACAGTATGAATGGAAGTGGAAAGCATTATGCTAAGTGAAATAAGCCAGATGGTGAAAGACAAATACCATATGATCTCACCTATAACAGAAACATAATGAACAAAACAAACAAATGAGCAAAATAGAACAAGAGGCATGGAGAGAAGGAACACACTGGCAGGAACCAGGGAGGAAAATAGGGCATATAGGACGAAAGGAGAAGGGCCTAGTTAAACAACAAGCATAAATTATCCATGGACATGGAACAACAGGGTAGGAATTGACTGGGTGAGCAGGGGGTGGGCGGGGTAGGGGGGAGCAACAGGGACAAACTGTAATAGACCAACAATAAAAAAATAAAAAAAGGAAGGAAAGAAGAAGAAAGGAGAAAGAAAGGAAATAGCATTGATGAAGGTCACATTAATACATTTGGGAAGACAGTTTCTCTGCCTTAGATGTGATGGACTTTGAGTGATGACTTCGCAATTGTTTTGTCTGAACAGATCCAAAAAGTGTTTCACCTTCCCCACCCCACCCTGAACCCTAGTAATTTTTGCCATGTCCGCACTCTGACAGACACTCATTTCATGATTTACACAAACCTGGATATGGGCCTAATTTTGTAAATTAGATTTTATAATTTCACATTCATAAATGTTAATATAAGCCTCTGTTTAAAAATACAATAAAGCATTTTTTTTCTTAAGAACCCAATAAATCTCTTCAATAATCTACATGTGAAGTTTTATCTTTAAAAATGGGCAGGGTTTTAAAGAATGACAAGCCTTTAAAGGGTAATGAGTTCTATATGATACAACAATCACTTGTAGCTAAATTTATATATTTTAAAAAGATTACTCTTTTTGTAATCATGTCTCTATTTTTTTGCTAATCAATATGTTTGTTTTACAGTGGTTTCTAAAACAATTTGTGCAGTAATTAAATGTCTAATAGAAATTTTTATGACTTTGCTGAATACAAATGTAGTTTATCTTAGTAGTTTGGAGTTATTAAGTGAGCCATCATAATTTAATGTTTTAAACAAAACAAATTATAAACCTCCTCTTAGCTTTACACAAGGCTCATATTATAATGGAATATGTACTTCAAACGTAGCATTCTATATTCCTAACAATCCATTTACAAGCACATCAACAAAACTCTTTTTCATTTAGGTTTGTTCTTTAAGGCAAACGGTGCACAGCAAGTAGAATTAAAAGGCACAATTAATGTTCTTGTGAGAGGGAGTAGAAATAAAGGAACTAATATGTACTGAGCATTTACCGTAAGTCAGCAACTGTGCTCGATATCTATGTCATCTCATTTAAAGCACACTATAAACCAGTGATTTTAAACCAGCATGCCACAGGAATGTTTAAAATGTGCAGTACCTAACTAGGTAGTGAGGGGCACTGATTTCTTCTCCCTTAGATCACCAAATTAAAAAATGGCAACAGCCAACACAACAGTAGCAATCTGGTGTGAATGAATCAAAATTATTCCCATTATTTTTTGTCAGAATGGCAAAAATAGATTTTTGGGTGTGCCACAGTATTTTAGTAACTAGTTTAGGTGTGCCATAAGAAGAAAAAAAGTTTAAAATTGCTGCTATAGTACACTAAGAGTCAAGTTATCTACATTTTATAGATAATTAAACTGAGGCTCCATGAGGAAGTTAAATGACTTGTCCTGGGCTTAATTTTTCTTATAAAATAAATGGCAGGGTTGAGTTCTAACACAAATAATTTATATCCCTCCTTAAAACTGCTTTTTAAATAGTCTTAAATTTCTGTTAAGTTGTGAAAATAAAAATCCACCTGGCACCCTGACTTAATTCTATAGTACCCAGCAGTATCATTATCACCAAAAAGTTGCAATTATTGATAACTAATTACAGTTGTAAATAATTGTAGTCTATGCACAAATACATTTTTAAATGGATCATTCATTTTTTAGTCAATAGATATTCTTCACAATGAACATATTTTTATCCAAAACCAGGAAAACAGGTTGTTTCCCTAAAAAAGGATTAGAAAACTCAAAGGATGTTAAATTACAAATATTTGGCAAAGGAGAGAAATAATATTTTTACAGCATTTAAATATATTCCATATACCCTGCTAAGTGCATTCATATAAATATCACTTTAATTTATTGCAGACTCTGTAAACTTAATCTCCAGCACAATCATATGTGTCTTCTTATGTCTCCCTCAGTCTCCTTTTCCACCAAATTATCTTTATTATACATAAAAATAAACCGAGACTAGAAGATTTAATTAATGAATAATTTAATTATGAGATAGCCAAGAATAGAGCTCAGGTTTCTAGGACAGTTAAACTCATAGTCAGGTGATTGGGAGTGGTGCAAGGAAGGCATGGAGGATGGGGTGGGATGACTTTTTTCAAGCACTTCTACATTTATTTATTTATTTTTTTCTTTTTTTCCCCAATTTTTTTTATATAATTATTTTTCAAGTACAGTTTTCTGTCTATTACTCCCATCCTGTCCCCCCGCTCCCTCCCATTTCCACCCTTCTCAGTTGTTGTCCATGTACCCTCTATATATGTTCCTCTAAACACCCCCCATTTCCCCTGAAATTCCCTCCCCTCTCATTTATTTTAAATTATAAATAAAGTATAATTATTAAAAATCCTGCTTTTCCTTTCCTGCTTCCTTTAAATCTCAGTTACTGCTATAATTTTTAACTTCCTGATACCCAACTACCACAAATGTCACTGCAAACTTAAAATTACACATACACACACACATTATGCTCTTAATTTTTCTTCTACTTCTCTGAGCCATGCCTGCCATTTACTCTTTCATTTCTCTTAACCACAGGATAATGTTCTAGTCCAGGAGTCTTAAACTGTGGCCCATGGCAATATTTAGGCCATTGATTTTTTTTTCTGGTATGGTCCAAAAAATAAGAATGGATTTCTTTTATTTGTTGTTGTTCAATTAGAGTTGTTCCCATTTCCCCCCATTCTCACTGGCCCTACTCACCCCACAGTAATTTAGGATAACATTATTACTTTCCAAAGCACTGAAATGACCTTAGTCATCTAACCTTTCCTTCCATGACTCATGTTATACACCACTTTCAGACTCATTTTTCTTAAATTACAATTCTTGTCATGCCTATTCCACAGAAATTTCTAACTACCTGACATTGTACCTTTAGTTAAATGG
The DNA here is from genome assembly GCF_014824575.4 of Sturnira hondurensis. Taxonomy (NCBI): domain Eukaryota; kingdom Metazoa; phylum Chordata; class Mammalia; order Chiroptera; family Phyllostomidae; genus Sturnira; species Sturnira hondurensis. The sequence goes on along the minus strand of NW_028088106.1, from coordinate 483,250 downwards.
CATAGCTCCTCCATCACTCCATAAACTCAATAGATTATATTTTGTCTTTCTTTGATCATTAACACCAATAATTTCTTGCATACCTTAAGCATTCAATACTTAATGTGATTTTGCTGAATTATTTGAAAACAGTCAATTGTGCTGTACAGAATAAAAAAACAATAGGATTGATAATCATAAATATAAGCATAGATAATAAGTTAGGGTTAAGAGATATGGGTGAAATTAATAGGACATGTCTAACAAGTAGTCAGGAAACACATAGTATGTGAGACAAAGGCAGCCTTTAACACTTTTTGTTTATTAGAGTAAATAATATTGTAACCTATAAGACATGCAAAAGAGAATAAATAGAAAATATTATGAAAGTTTAAAAAAAGACAGTAAAGACATTAAAACTCTTAAAGATTTTGTTTATCTTAGTTCAATCTTCAATTCAAATGATGACTACAGCCAAGAAATCAGGAGAAGGCTGAGTCTTGGGAGGGCAGTGATGGAAGATGACTCTGTCCAGCAAAGTGATCATTTAGAATGGGCAGGCAGATAAAGTGCATCTCAGACAAGGTAAAGCTAAAGGAGTTCATCATCACCAAGTCATTATCACATGATATTTCCGAGGGACTTGTTTAAGAAAAAGAAGATGATCAAAACTGTGAACATTAAAATGGCAACAAATTCACAACTAATCAACAATTGAATCTAAAAAAAACCCAGAAAACTAAGCAAACAATGAGAATAGGAACAAAATTACAGATATGGAGATCATTTGGAGGGTTATAAGCTGGAAGCGGGAAGGGAGAAAATAGGGGAAAATGTGCAGGGATTAAGAAGCATAATTGGTTGGTACAAAATAGACAGTGGGGTGTTAAAAACAGTATAGGAAATGGAGAAGCCAAAGAATTTACATGCAGGACCCATGGACATAAACTAAGGGGGAGATCACTGGAGGCAAAGGGGATACCAGGTAGAGGGAGACAAAGAGGAAAAATTGGGACAACTGTAATAGCATAATCAATAAAATATATTAAAAACAAAGGCAAAACAGCAAAGATGCATCATTAGAGGCCAAAATCATCAACATGGTCATCTTCCAATTGAATATGTACAGATGCAAAAGTTGGACAGTGAAAAAAGGCTAATTGGAAAACAATTGAATTATTTAAAGTACGGTCTTAGATGACCATATTGGACCACTAAAGAAATGAACAAGTGGATCCTAGAGAAAATTAAGACTGAAATGTCACTGGAGAAAAAATGGCAAAACTGAAGCTGTCCTACTTCAGTCATGGCATAAGAAGGTGGCAGGAAAGAGGAAGAGCAAATATGAAATGGACTGACCCCATAAACGAAGCCACACACATGAGTGTGCAGGAGCTAAGCAGAACTGTTAAGAACAGCACATTGTGGACATCACTTGTTCATTGAGTTACTATTAGTCAGAGCCCTTATTGGCACATAATGCATACAGGATGGAACAAACAAGGGTATTGCTTATGAATAGAAAAGAATAGAAAGACATTCAGAATCATGTGGCCTCTGGGCTGACATTTATGTCACATCTAAGTCAGCCACACATTGGTGATACCTGATGTGGCCCAATAGAAGGTACCTGTGAACAATGACCCATACCCTCTCTTTCAGAGAGGCACAGGGGCAAGGTCAAGCATCCATAGCTATAGGTCAGCACATTTAACTGGCAAATGTACCCTTTTGAGAAGGGTACATTTGCCAGTTGAATGTGGATTTCCACTAGAGAATATCAGTTACGTGAAAATACTTTCATTTTGGGACTTGAGGAAATAGTTAAAATCCTGTGCTCTCTCTCTTATAATGTCTCCCTTCGTTAATCAAGAAGCTTGCTAAAACTGAAGATTTACCTTAGGAACGTTCAGGGCAAAGCAGAAAACGGCATGTCTTTTCAATCACAATCAAAACTCATGAGAATCAACGGGTAAGCCCATAGGGGCTTGACTAGGAAAATTGTCTGAATCAAATTTCAAGCTGAAGCTAGCCTCTAGGTACTGTTCTGTGGGCTTCAATTAAGGGTTTAATTCTCTATTTGCTGCTATAAATCATAGCTGGCCACAGAATGGCATTCTAATCACAGCCCCCTCCCACATAATCACCCTGAAGCAATAACATTTCACAGCTTGGACATAAAGCATTGACATGTTTTTGCAATAAAATGTGACCTTTGCTGTTAAAAAAATGTTTTATGATATCTCACAAACTGTTTTCTTAACAGGAAGATGTATGCTCACTTGATGAATTAAAATAAAAAACAATTTTGTGAAAGATAGGAACCATAATACATTCCAAATGAGAAAAAAGTACTTTTATACCTGTCTACATTTTAAAAAATAATAATACTCCTTGCTTTAAAAAAATTTAAAAAGAGCTTTTCACATCAACATCCTCAAAAAAACCCCACAGACTTATCTATTTAAAAAGGATATCTACATGCTTGTAGAAACATCCATGAATTTGGAATGACTGAATCTCAATATTCCTTGCTAGGGGTGTTTTGAGGAAAAAGCAGCATAAAAATGCCTTTGAGTAAAATCTATTTTCACACTATTGCTTTAATTCATCCATTTCATGCTTTATGGGGCATTGAAGTGTACATTAAAATCATAGAGGAACACAAAGTTCCCAATCCAAAGATGGGAAAGATGAAAAAGAGTCTTAAAACTAGTTTTTAATCAACTTCTTCTTTTTTTTAATCCTCACCTGAGGATTTGTTTTTCTTTGCTTTTTTAGAAAGAGAGGAAGGGGGAGGAAGACACAGAGAGAGAGAAACCAGCAACCTAGGTATGTGCCCTGACCAGAATTGAACCCATGACCTTGCAGTGTATGGGACAACATTCCAACCAACTGAGCCACATCAGCCAGGGCCAACAGCCTTTTCTTTAAAGCACAACAAGAGAACATTCAGACCAGGAGTTTTGTTGGACTGAATCACACAAATGCTAATCAAAGAGACTTAGAAATCCCTGAAGATGAGACTATATAGAAGGTCTCTTTAACATTTTTCTCTTAATATTTATAATCATACCCTTCAAGTGTGTTTCTAAAGGCAAAAGCAGAAACTATCAGGCTTTGAACATGGCATGCAACTGTTCTCGGTATTAGGAATTTCTCTAAAATATACATCTGTGCATGTAGCTTTTGCACATGTTCATATGATATCATTTGATGTGTCATATTATAATCAGAAAAAAAAACATAGAGTTATGATGTGACACAGAATAAAATTTCAGATGATTTTTATAGCTGCTTACCCAACACACATCTTATTCACACCTAAACATTTAATTTTTTTAAGTTTTTTTTGCCTGGCCAGGTGGCTCTTTGGTTGGAGCATCACCCCATACACCAAAAGGTTATGGGTTGGATTCCTAGTCAGGGCACATACTTAGGTTGCAGGTTCAGTCTAGGTTGGGGAGGATACAAGAAGTGATGTTTCTCTCTCTCACCTCCTGTTTCTAAAATCAATAAAAACATAATTTGGTGAGGATTAAAAATACATACATACATACACACATAAAAGATAATACACAGCATACTTTTTATTTCTACTCCAGAACCACTTGAGCTAAGAATAGAGACAAGTTCATCATGCAATTTCTTCATGTTTACTGAGAACATGGGAATCTATTCAGTTTTTAGCCTGGAATACCCTAAAAGTCACTTGATCCTGGAGTGAGGAAGAGACACATTCTTGCAAGGAGTTAGAATTCAAATACTCTGAAAATAACAGAAGTTGAACAAATCATTTGTTGATGAATATCCTTAGAAAGAGCTGTGTCTTATTGAACTTTATATTACCAAAATCCATCAAAATTTGGGGGCAGAACATGTGTTCACCAGATTTATACAAACAAATCAATTTTTAAAAATGTATCTCTACATGCCAATACATATTCCCCCTATACATTCAGACAAAAAGTTATGTTTATGAACACAAAATGTCTATTGTTAAGATTAGAGCCTTCATTCACAGTGTAGGATAACCATCAATATTTCTGTAATTTTCTGAGGGGATATATAATATAACAGTGGTTTCAACTTACAAGTTCAAAGTTTTTTTGAAGTGCTGAAAGACAGTCAATAATAAAGACTTCTCTGCAGGGGAGAGTGTTTGGGAGTGTAGTTCCCTTGGTTCCCTGCAGGATTTCACAAATCTTTCTCTGCAAGGAATTTGTCTTCAGCAATCTCTAGTCTATTACATCTGCCCAGAATGCCTTACAAATGTTCCAATGCTGGTGGTAGGTCTGACATAGAACAACTGAATTAGTTTAATGAGAAAACTAAAATATGTGTGCCCCAAAGCCCCTTTACAGAACCATATTACTTGAATATTTAAATAACATAACATAATTATCTACTGCTTTGAGTAATACTTTGAATTGAAATTCAGCCCAGAGAGACACAGTGTTTCCCGTTGCCTGAAACACCACCTTTTCTCCTCTGCAGTGCTCCCACCTGCATGAGCAACAGTGCTAAACGTTCTTTATTTTCACAACATGCAATCGAAACATTCCCTGCATTTTGCTCCCCATCTATTGCCATGCTTATCAGCCACACAGTACGCATGCATTAGATTCATACACATTCAGCCTGGTGCTTGAGGCCCTCTGCAAAGTGACTGAAGCTTACACTGTCTTTACCTCCTTCAGTCAGGAAAACTCCATCACAACCAAAATGTCTTAGTCAATATTTCGTGGTTGGACATTTCCTTGCCTTTGCTTACACTGTATTTCTTCCCCAAGACACCTTTCCACCCTACTTCTTAAGCCATGGCTATTCTTCAAAGCTCATTTCATGTTAAATGTGTTTAAGTAAGTCTTTTCTAACAGCTGGTGGCCACAATTTTTTTCATTGATCAGTGGAACAACATGTTGGAAATATCATCCGCGCTGGATTTGAGGTGAAAATTGGGATTTAAATTTGGCTCTTAATAATTCTACAATCCTATTGAATTATTTTAACGTTTCTCCCTCAGTTCCCTCTCCTGCAGAGTGAGCACAGCAGTATCTATAGAACTGGACTGCTGCTTCAACAGAGAAACCATTGTGAAAAATCTAGCAGAGAGGTGCTCTGTTGCTGTTACCTATTAAAAATCTTATTTATTTTCTCAGAAATCTAGAAACTCCTTTAGCAATCTATTCCTTTGTAGTTTCATAAGTAAACTACAGAATATTATCATTAATAAATAATATCACAAATAATTAGAGTTTAATGATAGATGATGTCCATAGTCTAGATAGCACATGTGATAAATAGCATAAAGATTGTTGTGCCTATATAGCAGCACTTATATAGTGCTTATATTGTTATAATCTAGATGTTAGAATTAATGTATAGTACAGTAAATATTCTATATGGTTTGCAACCCTTAGAGTACAGCAAACAGCTCTATACTGAAATAAGTTGCAATACTTTTCAATAATAACCATTTCTAATTTCAGTTTAATTTATACATTCCACCAAACATGGAACCATTTTAATATAATTTCAGAAAAAAATGCCATCATATTTAAATTATATCTAGATAAATTGTTTTTGCACAATAGAAATTGCCAATACTAAACGTTGTAGTCACAAGCAGACAGCAAAATATCTCACTACTTCAACTGCACTAATGAAAGCATTTCAGACAGGCACGTTTTTTTACATGAACTACAGGGGGGCAAAAATTTTAATTGTCCATGTGCACATACATCTAATGTTATATGTTGTGTGTTTTGTGTATCTTCCTAATTATACCTTTTCTGAATATCACTATATTATTAAAATAGACATCAAGCCCTGGTCGGTGTAGCTCAATGGACTGAGCACGGGCCTGCGAACCAAAAGATTGCGGTTTGATTCCCAGTCAGGGCACATGCCTGGGTTGCTGGCCAATTCCCAGCAGGGGTTGCACGAAAAGCAACCATACATTGATATTTCTCTCCCTCTCTCCTTCCCTTCTAAAGATAAATAAAATCTAAAATAAATAAATAAAATTATATATTAAAAAATAGACATCAGACACATAATATAATAATAAAAGTCAAAACTGATTTATTTACCCTGGTATCTTTAATTTCAATTAATATGTTGTCAGTTTTGGATTTATCCAAGTATTCAAAACATTGTTTTTTCTATATCCAATATTTTTTCATTTTTCTTAACATATATTATAAACACATTTTGTTTTCATTTGCACTTCTTTATATCAGAACTCTGAAATACATGTTTTCCCCAACCATATGAAATGATCTCTGTTTCATTTCCTATGAAATAGAGAAGATCCCTATCTTCTCTGTACAGGATAATCAGAACTAAGATAATTAGAAACTATGAAGTTAGTTTTAATTCACTTTTACTTGTTATAATTTTTATTTACTTGCACATAATGAAAAGATTAAGGGTCATTTCCTATATTTTGGACAAAGTCATGTTAGATTTAATTTAATCATTGGTGGCTTCCTCCCAAATACCAAGAATAAAGAACATCAATAAATAAAATTTACAACTAAATGAACATGTCAAACAAAGATTTGGTATGGGAAAACTGACTGCTATATATGTGCAAGATTATAGTTATGGTTTAAGTATAGTATTGAATCTGTCCTTTTATTTTTTGAAGTGAAAAGTGCTATTCAAGGAAGGGCCTCTTCTGAGGGTGTTCAAGTGGGTTTGGGAACACATAAGTTCACTATAAATGATCCAGCAGAAAAGAAAAGGTGGCTGAGCCTTAGGGTCACAGTTTTGTACGTTTCTATGGAAACCTAGTGGAAATTGTGTTTTTTCTGGGTTTTTATTCACATTTTAGTCATTGTCTTTAAATGATCGCTTTGTTGACAATCAAGTATTAAGATGTGGAAACAGCAAAAGGGTTGAGTCTGTAAATGATCTATTTTGAACTTAAATCAAGGGTGTTGAAATGACTCAGCCCAACTTTGTAAAAAGCAATCAGCTATGCTTAATGCTGCAAGTATAGTGTTTACGTTGCAATTGCAACTTTCTTCCAGCTTTGCACTATCAGATTCATGAAAAACGTCCCCTGAGTCAATTTCCATTGCCTTTTACTGCTTGAAGGTTTTTTTAAAAATTTTATTTATTTAGTTTTAGTGAGGGGAAAGGGAGGGAGGAAGAGGGAGAGAAACATCAATGGGTGACTGCCTCTCACATGCTCCCTACTGGGGACCTGGCCTGAAACCCAGGCATGTGCATTAGACTGGGAATTGAACCGATGACCCTTTGGTTCGCAGGCACTCAATCCACTGAGCAACACAATCCTGAGAGTTTTGTCTAGTTCACAAATGACTACTTTTTTAAATTTGTTTAATTATTTTTCAAGTACAGTTTTCTGTCTATTACTCGCATCCGATCCCACCCCCCATGCTCCCCGCCTCCCTCCCATTTCCACTCTTCTTAGTTGTTGTCCATGTATCCTTTATATTTGTTCCTCTAAATCCCTCCCCTATTTCCCCTGAAATTCCCTCCCCTGTCCCCTCTGGTCACTGTCCCCCTGTTCTCTATTTCAGTGTCTTTGGTTATATTTTGCTTGCTTGCTTGTTTTGTTGTTTAGCTTCCTGTTAAAGGTGAGATCATATGGTATTTGTCCTTCAACACCTGGCTTATTTCACTCAGCATAATATTTTCTAGTTCCATCCATGCTATTGCAAAAGGTAGGAGCTCCTTCTTTCTTTCTGATGCATAGAATTCCATTGTGTAAATGTACTATAGTTTTTTGATCCATTCATTTACTGACAGGCACCTAGGTTGCTTCCAACTCTTGGTTCTTATAAATTGCACAGCAGTCAGGGCCCGGCAAATGACTACTTTTAATACAATTTCTGGAGAGAAAGGAAGCAAGAAGGATTGATAGGAAAATACTGGATTTAAAGTTGGGAAACATGACTTTCCCTCTGAGAAATCTTAGTAAATGTATATACACTTTTCTTCTTCCAAAGATTTCTTTACTTCCAATACTGTCTAAATTAATAGAGTTTGGAATTAAATTGAAATAACAAATATAAAAGGCTATGGAAGAGTTATTTTAATACAAATAAAATGAATTGTAAATATTCAACAACCGCAACAAAGTGAACACGTTCAATGGGCCCTAAGAACCGAGGGGAAGAAGAAGGATAACCAGGAAGCCTCAGGATGGGAGCGAAAATAGATTTTGTGCAATACTTACAGAATAAACCAATAACAATAATTCCCACGATATGTTATAAATGAGAGAGATAATTATTCAATCCAATATAAACCTTTATTATGGGTCTGTGTTGTATGAAAAGTATTACAACTCCCTATAGATCAAAATGTGATCACAACATAATTCATGCTCTCAGAGATCGTGTACTTCAGTGGTAGAAAGCATTATATAAACAAATCAAGCCATTGACTATAACAGAAAAAAGTAGAGAGCTGGAATGAGACGTATGGATGAAATATAAAAGAGAAAAAAAGGTAGAGTGAGGGTAAACTTAGAAATTAGTTCAATTCAAAGTTGCAGTTACCAATGACAGGATATTATCATCTATTTTATTTCATTTGACATATATATATATGTGTGTGATGTATATATATAAGTGATGTTTTTGAAACTCTCAACCCACTTAATCCTTGTTACAGCTCTGTGAATTGTTAGCAGTATTATCCTCATCTTATAGAGGAGAAACACTGAGACCCAGGGAAGGTAAATAACTTGCCCAAACAGTGCAGCTGGTCAGTGGTAGAAGCAGGATTCAGTCCTAGGCCAATGTGGCTTCAAAGGTTGTGCTGTGTACCACCATGGGATGTTGCTCTGTTGAAACGCTGATGCTCAGCTCTTTATATAAACATTTTTATCACCTGAAATAATCTTGTTCACTAAAGTATATTTTGTAAGCATAAAGTCTGACAGATAATGTATTTTACATTATCCATGGGCAATAATCTCTTTTTAAGGAATACTGAAGAAAAGAAATGAAGATATCAGTACTAAAATTCATTTAGTACATCAGGAATGTCTAAATTTCTGCCCATGTGCCAGGCTGTGATACAGTTTCTCACATTTAGATTAAACTCCATTGTACCAAACACTGGGGGGATGAATCAAACTTTTTAAAAAATTGCTTTGACTTCATTTCCACATGAAAGGTAAATCTCAGAAGAGTCCACAGAATATTATTACTAAGTACCATCACTAAGAAGAGAATTCTGATTCCCGAGACGCAAGAGGCATTTAGGCTTATGACTCAGGAAATACAAATCGGGGGTGTCAAGTCAATTCTAGACTGACAGAGAACAGCCATCAGCTGGGATTCCTCGCTGGGGAAGCTAGGACTGGTTACTGCCAGCCAGAGCCCCAGGTGGCCCTGCCAGGACATCCCAACCCTTGGAGCAATGTGGCTCAAGCAGCTGCTGGGGGTGAGATGAACCTGAGTGTACGCTCTGTGACACAAAAGTTAAATCAGTTTTCTCTCAGCTTCCCCTTCTAGTAAGTGGAATGGTCAAATCATGGAAAATGAAAAACATGAGTAACCAAAATCTCATGTTTTTTACATACACACCTACATATATTCACACACATACATATATCATGTGAGTATAATACATATGTATACACATACACATACACCTCTCGTATATTATGTATGTGTGTGTACATGTATATAGTAGACATCTTATGTTGCACCCCCAGTTGACATCTGTGAATAGCATAAAAAGAGTTTCAACAAACAATACTAAATTGCTCTATATAGTTAATTGACAGAAATTTTGGAATTACCAACAGAGAAAAGGCTGTGAAGATGATAGACTGACAGCAAATCATACAGAGATAGAGAGATGTATGAATGGAGAGATTCAGGTTAAAGTTCCTAAACCCATACAGCATGACAGTAAACTTGGCGGTAAATAAGGAGAAGCCCAGCAAGAAAGTTCTGAGAACCAAAGTAGCCAAGGGGTTTGTGTGTATATTTAATACATTGAATAGAATCTTCTCTTTTAGGCTTGGTACTTTCAACTCCATGACAGTCGCAGCACCAGGCTTGTTGGTTGTTTCTGACCCTTCCTCACACCCAGCTTTCCTGAGTTTTCCTCAGCTTACTTCCCAATGAATTTCTCTGTCCTTGAACACACAGCCTCTATAATGTAACTGCTAAAGTTAGAAATACAAAAGAAGTGTCCTCTTTTGGAGGAATGCAGAATATTTTACTGTATCTAATGAATACCCCATATACCATAATGCCTCAGAGAAGTCTCTTAGAGTTTATCATGTAAGTATGTGTAAACAAATATAATTTTTAAACATTTATTTTATGCTTGATAAAATACAATTTCTCTCTTGAGGAATTTAGATGCAGACACAGGACATACTTAATTCATTTTAAACTGTAAATTAATTTCCTAATAGACCTAGGAACTTGAGTAATCTGTCCTATAAATCTATGCAGTAAAAAAGACATTTTAAAACAGACATTTAAATTCTAATCAGTCAATTATGAAATTCTCCTAGACTTTACATTAAACAGGGCAAAAAAAATCTTTATTGAATGTCATGCCTAGTTTGAAGTAAGCACCTTTCTAATTTAAAATCTGTTCTTGACACAGGGAAGAGAACATTACATGAATATTTCAAGTTACAGGTTATAAAGATATTCTTCAAAATATTCGGATGGAGTGTGTCTTGCTAAACTTCTGAGCTGCATTTGGCACTATTATTTTTGTTTCCGAGGGACTTTCTCTTGTTTTGGACGATTCATGCTGTTCTGTTTCCCCTCTTTCCTCTCTGATCACTACCTGCTCCTCCACATCTCGCCCAACCTGAACCTTCAGTTTTGACATTCTCTAGCTTCAATTTCCTTGCTAGCTCTCCACTCTTACTCAGGCTCTTCGAAGAGATCTCACGCACTTCCTTGAAGATTTCACCTTTGAGTTGATGAACCTTAATTTCATTGTTCCAACTTAGACTTCTCCCTACATTGTCACACACACATCATATCTCCAACTGGTGCAAGACATTTCTGCATTTCTTATTCATGCATCTAATCAATCACTGAGTCCTTATAATTTTACCTCTATAATAATTGTTGGAGCCTTCCAACACCTTCCCACATACCCCCAGCTACTTCCATCAATAACCTCCCCATCTTTATCATTTTATCCCGAGCTACTCTCATAGTTATCTAATGGACCCTCTAGCCTGCATGTTTGCCCCTTTCAGATCCATTCTCCACACAAGTGGTAAAATGTTCCACCTAAACTGCATATCTGACCTTTTTAGGCCATGGTTAAAATCTGTCAGTGGTTCCCAGTGGTTTACAGAATAAAGTCCAAGGTCTCTCATCTAACACAAAATGAGGCCCTCCACATCTTCAGCTTCAATTTTTTGTACTCTCTTCATTAATTCTTTTATATGAGAAGTATTTACTTTCACAAAGTTTACAACACTTACAGAGATTCTCATAGACAGCCCTGTGCTCAAAACTCTCTCTTCATTCTTTCCATTTTTCACCTAGTTTTCCTGGGATAGCTCCTCTTATTTGAAAGGTCAGCTTTCTCAGGATGCCTCTTCTCTTCACCCTTATTAGCATGTTGTAATCTGTATCACGACACCACTAATCCAGTACTATTGCTGTACCTTTCTATATCTGTCTATTCCACTGAACTGTGAATTCACAAAAGGTAGGACATGTATCTATGCATAAGTATATATAAAGTGCCAGGAACTGAGAAAGATGCTGAAAACAAAAAGTGCTAATCAAGTACTTCCCCCCACCATGCATTCACTATTATATAAACTTACATTACAAACTTAAGACACATATTAAGTAAAAATAATTTTCTCTGTATTATGCTAGATATTACATATTTATATCTCATTGCACATCTTATTTATACACTTTCTTGTTCATTAAAGATACCCAGTAGAAATGTCTGTTTCTGTGTATTTATTTGTAACAACTTGCCCGTATGCACTGGGGCTCCAAGTGCAGCTACTGCAATCTCCAACTTAATTTGACTTTTATTACTGATTTAACTCATATACACAATCCCTCAAATTTGATTTGACTTTGGATTCACTATGTGTATGTAGTACTATGCATATGTTAAGGGTCAATTGTGATCAGGAGCTGAAGCCTGTCTTGGATCAAGTGTATTCTGCCTCCTCACTCATTGGCTATGCTATTAGTTATTCTTCAATCTACTATAGGTGACCCAAATGCTCAGGAAATAAAAAGTTGCCTCTAAGTTGGATCCCTTATATAACTAATAAGGTACTTAGTACCTCCAGAAGTACCTCAGCAACAGCCAGGATGTGTCATTTTCCAAGGGTGAAAGTTTAATGGTATTATTATTACTTTTATTACTATTAGTATAATAATATTACTATTGTTACTCATATAGCATACCTCTGAAAGAGATGCTGGTCCTTAGAAATAGACCCACTCATGTGGGACTAGCAGCACTTTTCCATTGGCTGTGGTGTTACATAGAAAATATCAGAAGAAGGGCACTTCCAGCAGTTAATCTTTACAAAACAATGTGTCTCCAGAGAGGGTTTCTACATTAAGTAAAAATACAAGACTCCCAGTTAAATTCAACCTTAGCTATACAATAAATACTTTACCTGAAATTCAAATTTAATGAGGTGTCCCATATTTTACCTATTAACCTCACATTCTAAATAATGTAGACAAGATTACAATACTGTATTTATATAACAAATTGAGAATAATACCACTATCATCAAGAAAACAATTTTCTTTCACTCTGCTGTGCACTTTTCGTTGCCTTTGTGAAATATATGTATATTTTTTCCACTTCTTCTCTTCCCATTTTGCCCAATCTGATTAATTACTCTTCTGCAATGTTCTATAATTCAGGAAGATGCTGACCTCTCATTAGCTTACTTATCAAAGCTGGTTTTCTTTTTGGATACCAACAGCTATCTAGTTTCAATAAGGGTAGTCAAGAAAGAGACAGTAATACGAAGCCCTGTAGCATTCTGATTTAGGTTTCAGGTGTTCTGAATGTTTATTCCCTGGTGGTTATAGGACTTTTATGATAATTGGCCCATTATCTCAGATATCTCAGATACCATCGCATGGATGTGAGTTGGGGAAAAAGAAATGACAGGCTAGAAGGGATGAGGCAATTTAAATAATTTTCCTTTTTATGTTGTTTTCAGTAAACTAGCATTTATTTGATCTGAGCTGCATATATGCCTAGGATTCTGAAGGCCTGACATGTCTTATTTTGGCAGTAATTTTAAAAGGGAATGTAAATGCAATATTTAAGATTATTTACATGAATTACAACAAAAGGGCAAGCTATTTCAGTACAGATCTCCAAAGAGAAATTATAAGAACAAAACTCAGAGGGTGTTTTCTCCCTCTGAGTCTCTGCCACTTATTAGCATGTTAACATATTCCAGCAATCATTTTCATTTCATTAGTAAAATATCACACCGTTTTAGCAAATTAAGAATAATGCCATGTAATTCTTTTCTGTATAACAAAGACAAGGAACCACTGAGAAAGATAAAATGCATACTAAGTTAGATCTTTAGTAAATACTACTGTACTGAAAATAGCAGCTTTTCTTAAGCCTAGGAACAGATAATTCTGTTTCCGGACAAGAGATAAGCTCAATTAGCACACAGATAGCAAGCAGTACTTTATAGGAACACTATCTCTTCCTGCCTGGAATGACCTTTTACAAACTAGTTTCAAATCAAAGTACTCAGATATTAATTTATTTTCTCTCATCCTGTCTAAAGAATATATGTGTACATTAAATATGTTCATACACCCAAAATCAAATTGTATAGAACATACATATTAGTAAGTTATTATTCAATACCAAAAATAATTTACCAAAGTTTTACTACAGCTTCCCCTCCAGTTCTGACATGCAAGTGCCTTAACATTTTAAATTAATGAAGACATTTTATATAACTCTTCCATAGCACAAAATTAATCCCTGCCTACCTTTAAATTTTGCATTAAGGATATGACTTAACCTGCTTGATATTTAAACAGTAAGAGGAGACCCCTACATTAGCTCTAATTCACAAAAAAACACATTTTTCATATTGAAAAATATTTGAAATATTTTCAATATATGAAATATTTTCAATATTTTCATATTGAAAAACACATATTTCATATTGAAAAAACATTTTTTCATATTGAAAAATATTCAAACACATTGAATATTTTTTTTCTGCAATCAAACCTAAACAAATCTTCCCAACTGTATTTGGCACTATTAGCTGGTTTCATTACATTGTTTGACTTGTGATGAGTTTTATATTGTAAATAGTGTACGAGGAATTTCTCTAGTTACTGTCAGTCTGTTTGGAAAGGGCTGTCAAAGAACATGTATCAAGGACCCATGGACAAAGCCGAAGGGGGTAGGATTGAGGGTGGGCGTGGGCAGGGTGGGGTGAAGTGGTGGTGGGAAAATGGAGACAGCTGTATTCAAACATTAATAAAAATGATAAATAAACAGTATATGAGGAATTAGAATAATTGAGGTGGCTAATACAAGCTGTAGATATGAGTGAAAACTCTACCAGTTGAGGTGTAGTGAAGTATAATTCCCAAACACTCACTGTTCCTTAGATTCAGATAGTACTTAAGCCACGAGTTTGTCTTTTTAAAAAGACTTTATTTATTTATCTTTAGAGGGTAAGGAAAGGAGAGAGGGAGAGAAATATTAATGTATGGTTGCCTCTCATGGGTCCCCTGCTGGGAACTGGCCTGCAACCCAGGCCTGTGCCCTCACTGGGAATAGAACCTCAATCCTTTGATTCACAGGCCTGCACTTAATCCACAGGGCCAGTTTTTTAAAAATATTCTTTCAATCAGGGCTATCCCTACCCTCAAAAAATGTTAGTCATAGATGGCCGATAGCCTATCAATGATAATAATTTATTAGCATTAAATGTCAATTTTAATGAAATATTGCCTACAGTGAATTTGTTTAAAGGTTATTTGACTTATATCCACAAATTTAGTATTACAGTAAAAAACTGTTTCAGGCCCTGGCTGGTTTAGCTCAGTGGATTGAGCTCGGGCCTGTGAACCACACAATCGAGGTTGATTCCCAGTCAGGGCACATGCCTGGGTTGCAGGCCAGTTCCCAGCAGGGGACTCACAAGAAGCAACCATACATTGATATTTCTCCTTCTCTCCTTCCCTTCCTCTCTAAAGGTAAATAAATAAAATATAAACAAAAACAAAACAAAACAAAACAAAAAAACCGTTTCAGTACCTGCTATGTTCCAGCACTAATTTAGGCACTGGGGACTAAATACATTAGTGAGCACAAGAACATGGTGGACAAAAATCCTCAAAACATGGAGCTCACCTTCTTTTAAAGGGAAGAACTGCCCTAGGAAGATATAAACAATAGTTATGTTATTGAACAGCAAGTGGGGTCCTGCTGCCCACCGCCATCATCCAGGCAAAATCCCAGAGGCAAAGGTTTGGTAATAAAAGAAATGAGTCTTTATTCAAAAGCTACACTGTTTTGGAATAACTGCTTTCACATGCATTAGTCATTAAGTCTATCAATTAAAGCTAAATTCTTTTGCTCTTTAGTTACAGCTTTAATCACTTAAGCCCGTCAATTAAGGCTAAAATTTCTAACTTTTGAGTTCCCCTACCAGCCCCCACATTAGTTTTTAATGATCTTATTTCTATTAGGATTCGTTTACAAACTAAAACATTAGCTACAAAAGCTACATGATTTTGGAAGAATGGCTGGCTTCTGCTCAGAACTCCATCCCCTCTAGAACATCCAAAGAACAATAACTCTGATACCCTATTCCAGGGCAGCCTGATCCTAGGCAGTGCCCAGAGTGTGTTCTTACATCCAAAATACTGTCTTTTAGGAAACACATGCATCTTTAGATCATTCAGGTATTCTCAAGTTAGAAAGCGCAAGAGCCAGTCTCTGCTCTCCTTTTATTTTAAATCTTCTGGCCCATAATTCCAAGCATTTCTGGAGGCTTCTCAGCCACTCCCATTCTAGGCTGTTTACCATTACCTAGGGCAACCTCCTTCTAAGTCTCCTCCCTACTCCTCTCCAGTGATCCAATCAGATCTTTGTATCAGTTATGTAATTAATACACAATAATTTTAGCTCTTTCTGCAACTGTTTAGTGAGGATCTATGGTGTCTTTGATAGACATTGTGAAGCATACAGAAAATTATAAAATATGGCATGCACTCAAGGTGTTTGTAAATTTATTTCTAAGAAAGACATAATTATAAAACATAAGAATGAAATGCATAGATCAAAAATGTTTGCAACTAAACAGAAACAAAACATAAAAATTTGTAAGGGCTGGAAAAGACTCTGTGAAGAATTTTTGATGTTTCAATGGGTTTTGATGGCTCGGTATTTAAAGACAGGTTATATGGCCCTGGCTGGCGTAGCTCAGTGAATTGAGCACAGGCCTGCGAACCAGAGGATCGGGGTTCAATCCCCAGTCAGGGCACATGCCTGGGTTGCAGGCCAGTTCCCTGCAGGCCAACTCCAGCAGGGGACGCATGAAAGGCAACCATACATTGATGTCTCTCTCCCTCTCTCCTTCCCCTCTAAAGATAAATAAATAAATAAATAAAATAAAAAAAAAATAAAGACAGGGTATACCCTTTTATGCTTCAGGAACAGAGAGAACAGGCCAGGGTTTACATTTCAAATACTTTGGAGAGAAAACGAAAAGCACGCAATAGGAACATTCAGTTCATGGACAATTATGGTCCTAGACAGGGGGAAAATGGTGGGTTGAGGGGAAATTATGATGCATCTGAAATGTGAGGTGTCACTCTACAGACAGGAGGGGAATGATGAGCTCTGAGGAGGGTGACCTGTTAATCTAACATAAATTCAAATTAAACTGGATGATTGAAAGAGCCAGTTTTTAAGCCTGCTTGGACATATATAATAAGGTAAAAAATATATATTTATGGTCAAGAATGTTTTTAAATGTCAGCTATTTATCAAATAAATTATCAATACTCTACATGAAGGTTCATATGTATCTAACATTTCTATTTTTGGAAAAAGTGATTTTGCTTTATGACTTATGTTTTGGTGTGGTATTTGGTTTTTGCATTTTGGATTTTATTTATTTTTTTCCAGATCCTTCATAGTCCAGTGTGTTCTTAGTTGCACAACACATGACTGCCTTCATCAAACATCCAAAATCTTCATTTATCAGTTACTGTCATAGAAAGCATAGTGCTAGGTATATTTTCCATCTATACGGATAATGACAAAATAGGTAAATATGAACAAGTTTTCTTTTTGCATTATATTAAAAGTAACTGAAGCATTGTTGTGTTAACCATGTATTCAAAAAATTTATGTCAGAAACAAGGCAAAGTTGAAAATGTTATTTACAAATGTCTTGAACCAAGTTATTGTTTAAATAGAACATTTATTCATATATAGTCCTGAGTCTGTTTTCTCTCCTATGAATAGTACTGATAATATCTCAGTTTAAAGTTGTTACAAGGATCACATATGTACTCTTTCCCTGTGGTATACCCAATCCTCATAACAGCCTTATAACTGAGCTATCATCACTACCATTTTACGAGAGAAAGACCAGGCTCAGATATGTGTCAGAACAAAGGTTTTTCCAACTCAAACTCCACATTCTCTCCCCTATATCACACTGATTCTCTAATTGTAAATCATAAAAAAATATTGAGGGTACAGAGATTAAAATAATTATACATAAGAAAAATAAGGAGATCCTGATGTTTCCCATGTTATTGAAGATTTTTCTTTTTTTTGCAGGTGATATAGTCAACACTGGATATAAAAACACCTCAAATAATTTTCCACCAATCATTTTCACATTTCCAACCAAGTATGTGAACTGTTTATGTGAATAATATGAAACTGAAACCAGAATATGCAATTTATCTTAATGAAAAATGAACTAGCAATGCAAAGTATTATCCACGTGGTATTCTTGTTCCTAATTTATTCTTAGAATCTAAGGGAATTTCATCATATAAAAATTTATACTTTAAAAAATTTAAGTGGATATATGGTTTCTATTACTACAGTTCATTTTGCGGCTATATGCACTAATACTAGAAGCTAGAGAAATATGAGGATATGCTAAATTTTAACTTAATAATATGTTTTTAATTTCAAATAATTTCAATTTTATTTCAACAGGTTTCCCTTAATTACAAGATGTAATTATTATAACTTCATAGATGAAGCCAAAAATTCTATATGAATTTCCTTAAATATCTCTCCCATTATGTTTTATTTATTAATTTATATTTTTATTTATTAACCACTATGTTTATAATACTTGTCTTAATTACCTGGAATATCTTCTGTAATTACTTGCTCTTTAAGCAAAGAATTGAATAAGAAGATTGTTCATCTTAGAAGTATAAATGTCACTAAATATTTATTTACAATAACATTTCTATTCTTCAGAAGCAAGTTGAGTTTTTAGAATTTGACAAAAGTATTTACATTTTAAAGCCAGTTTACAATGTTATAGGTGCTATGAGTTTTCCATCTGGATCTGTTCTTCTCTGTTTATACATCTCATATAATAAAGAATAAAGTTTGTTTTATTTTTTTTTTGAACTTGGAAAGTTAACTGAGAACTAAAATTGAGACATTTGAAAAGCATAGTTAAGTACTCTGAAAATAATGCTACGTAGAAAAAACTGGCAAGCTCTTCTTCAAAACTTCATAGGTGGTATGGAAACAATATTTGGACTTCAGTCTACAGGTGTAGATTCAGAACCCATCTCTGCAATTTAACTATGAGAATATGGTTGCCTTTCTATCTCTATACAACACACATTAGTCATTAGTCAATTCACTGCCCTACCACATGTCACCAGTGTCCACCTTAGATGCTTTTCCTTCAAATTAGAACTCTGCCTTTGTGCAGAAAGACAATGCATTAAGGCCAAAATGATGGCCAAAAGTAATTGGTCTAAGTAAGTAATAACTAGCACACTCCAGTCTTCCAGACTCTCTTTCCAGCCTCTCTTGAAGCTAGAATTGAGCACATGACCTAATTTTTACCAATGAAATGTTAATACAAGACTGCTGGAAAACTCTAGATTTTTTTCCCTGCAATAATAAATGACAAAAGCCACCCTCAGAAATTTCTTCTGCCATTTTTCTTCCTCTTTTCCTGCTTTGAACAGAGAGAATATCTAGGGCTGTGACAACCATCCACTTCCAGTGGGTAAAATGCAAGAACAAAACCAATATTGCCCTGGCTGGTGTGGCTCAGTGGACTGACTGCCAGCCTGCCAACCAAAGGGTCACTGGTCAACTCCCAGTCAGGGCACATGCCTGGGTTGCAAACCAGGCCCCCAGTAGGGGGCACTCAAGAAGCAACCACACATTGATGTTTCTCTCTCGTTCTCTTACCCTCTCTAAAAATAAAATAAATAAGGTCTTAAAAATAAAAAGAAAACCAATATTGAGGGTAGCAGAGAATCTGAAAAAAGAATGTGGGTTGTCATTGAGCCCCAAGCCATCTCTAGACTGGTTTCTTCCAGGTGTTTTGTTTTGTGTGATAATGGAATGTCCTTTGCATATGACATTGCAAATAAAGTTTTTTTTAGAAGTACCTGATCTTTGGATCCCTTATCATATAAGAAATTGCCCGGTGTATATTGTTACTTAATAAATTTTTAGTAATTGTTTAAAAAATAAATACTTTCTAGCTGGTAACTAAGCTAGAATATTGAAAATGCTAGTTTTTTTATAGTTTCAGTCTTTTGATTTTTATTTTGATGTGTTAGTATTGTCCTATAAATTATGTATAGCATCTATTTGCCTACTCTGTTATTCTGTGATAAGTACTTGGGTACTTTTCTCGATGTTGTTCTTAAGGCCCATAATTTTGTCAGAAAGTATCTCAGAATGAAATAACTTTTAGAAAATAACAGATATGGTGGACATAAATACAAGAAGGAAAGTCTGATGTGCCTTAGGTACAGAAGCACAAACTATCATAAAGTACATTTAAAAATTCAACCTGACCCTTTTGACAGGAGGGATAACTTTATATAGAGTCCTAGACTTTTTCTACATGGTTTTTTTATATATTCTACAGGTTTAAAAGGTTTAAACATAAAAGTTCAGTAAAAAAGTATCTACATATGCATAGCTTTGTGTATATGAAATGGTAAATATTAAGTTTTCCTCTAAAACAAGTATTAACAACAGTTTTTATTCTGAATAAGTATACTGAGTTTCCCTTGAACATTTCTGAACATAGATGATTTTCCTACTAAGGTCATCATAATAAAGTTTTTATATTTATTTTTAAACTACATATAAGAAAGTGTGGTCATGAAGCTAACTATAACAAAACTAAGCCCTGATAACACTGCAGTCACAGGAAAGTGTGCAGGCTGCTTGCATAGACCACCTGTGCTTCCCATTGGCAAGTCTGCTTTTCTCACTATGTTCGAACCCTGTGTTTTACAGCTGTATGCTCTGTCAGGCATAACTTGGAATTTTTCCTCTTCCAAATCAGAGCTGCTTTGAATGCCCTCATTTTGTCACTGTCTACATTTTTCCTACAGTGATTAAAACTCATATTACTGCTAATTATATTACAAACCTTATCATTCCCAGTAAATCAAGAGTTTCAGGAAAATGAGGTCAATTTATCCTCCTCTTTCTTTTCCTAATCTCTAGTTAGCAGCTTATTAATTTCTCTGAGGATGGGATTAGTTTTACTGACCCAAAAATCTATGAAGTAATACCTTGCATAGGCTGTTACATAAAATTGTCCCTCACCCAACTTCAATGTAACAAATTGAATACAGTAAATGATTAGTCAGGGTAGATCATTTCCTTTTTAAGTCAAGAATCTCCTGAAAAAGCCAAGGGAATAAATGTAACAGGAAAAACATGACACAATATAGTGTTAAAAATGTACCCCTCTTTCCACCATGTCTATCACATAACCATCGAATGCATGAACCATACAACTAGAAAAGCCAGAAAGGCAAGGTAGTCAGTGCAGAACAGAGCTGCAAAAGGGTGTGAGGCAGATATCCAGGAAGGTGTTTGCATTTGATGTGTGCTGACAGTACAGGGATCTGTGGAGAAACTAAACCTGGATGTTGGCTGGACTAAAGATGAAAACAGTTTGGATAGTTCAGCCCAGGAAAGGAGAGTGACAGAGTAGGTGCAACACAAGCAATCAATTTCTACCAAAGGAGCAAGAGGAATTGGAAAGTCCCTCTCAAAAAGTCATGGTATATGCAATGCAACTCATCTTTTGTAAAATTTTAAAAGGTTTAGGGAATGATTTAAACTCCTTTTCAATAATTTTTGTCTGTTGGGCTGGCATTTCATTGATTATGGCTGCATCTTTGAAGCTAGTTTCAACATTCAGCTCAGCTTTATCTGGGACCCACAAACAAAAACTAAGGTAAATGCATAAGGTGGACACAAGTTATGCAAAATCAAAAGTACGAGGGGACATAACCTTCTGCAGTTGTAAAATACTTAACTATTAAAATGAACTTAAGAGACAGGGCTGTTTAAAAAAAGAATCAATCCAATAGGCACAAAAAGTAGATTCCAATTACCTCATTCAACATGCTTACTTTAAGCTACATTATTATACGTTAATATATTATACATTAATAAAAACTACACTAACATTTAAATTACCTTTGTCTTAATTTTGATAATTTGTTTCTAGAAAATAATCAATTCACTTGTTTGGGATTTAGGCTCTTCATCTTTAAATGTGGACAATTCTCAACATATACTAAGAACTAAATTTAAATATAACTAAACATACTCAATTATTTTATAATAAATATTTTTGAAATAATATTCTAATACATAAGTTCCCCTCTGGGGCTAAGATTTTGTAATTTTATAATCCAAGTGATGGTTGAAAACAGGAGAAGACAGTTCCAGAAGAAATGTTAATAAAGATACCCTCGGATGCTACATTTTTTTCCACCTTTCATACCCCTAAATGCTGTTAAAGTACAATGAATATCTATAGCATTTATGCAAATTGACCAAATTAGCCACACTTTAGGTGCTATGGTTACGGGAGCGACTTTGCCCTCAAGTCCGCCATGGACGAAAGTAAACATTACCAAGACATGATCTGCTTGGGGAGGAGAGGTGGCCAGTTTCTCCAAGGAAAAAGGCCAGAAACCCCCTCCTACAGGGGCTTTTATTGGGTTGTAATACACAGGAATACAGGCAGCAAGGATCAAACAGTAGATAACATTTCAAAGAAATCTGAGTGCTTAGTCTGAGTCAGTGTCTGTCTGGAAAGGGGGTTTGCAGAAACTTTAGGAGACATACTCATTTCCTGCTCGGACCCTTAACATATGAATAAAAGCACTCTTAGCAAAGCAGGTTTCACAGGATTTTTAGGAATTCTTTCTTATGCCTGATAAACCTGATAAGGAGGGGGTTCAGCTCTTTGCACTCTAGCAAGGCAAGGAGCTTCACCCCCTCCTCATCAGGTTTTCAGGCTTAAGTGGATTAGAGCCAGGAAGCACTTCTCCCAGAGGATGTGGGGACTCAGGCAATGTCAGAGTAGCTGGGGGGAAAGGGTCCAGTGTTCCCTCTTTGTTGCAGCCCCCGAGTCCTTCCATGATGGCCTCCCAAGTGATTGTGTCTGGCTTAGGTTGCCCCTCGCTCTGAAGAGTCACACCTGTCATCAACATCGACCATGCTTTGGGGGGCAGGGGAGTAAGCTGAGGCAGTGTTTGCTACCAGAGACAAGCTTTGTCTCCTTTGTGGCTTGCAGTTGGGAGGTTGCTCGCTCATCCTCAACCATGGGGGGTAGTTACAATTCCTGAAACCAGGCAGAGCAGTTCCCAACATACGGTTAGGTAAGCAATGTGTTAATTTCAAACAAAATGTTGACTCAAATAGAAAAATAGCCTTCTGTTCAGAGAAAACAGAAGAAATTGCATGCACTAAGCATATATTAAAATCTTATTTAAAATCAGCAGATGAACCCCTATATTTTAGAACCTGTTTCCAATGAAATATATATATATACATATATATATATATATATGTATATATACACATATTTAGTGAGATGTGAAGCAATGCACAGGGGTATCAGTTAGCAAATGTGTGTTATGCTACAACATACTCTTTAGCACTCGTTTTAAAAAGTCCTCTAATGAAAACCTGTGATATGCTATTACTGCAGGGTAAATTGATTTCAAGGGAGTAAGTAGTTCAATAGACTCCATAATTTATAGTTCCCTAATATTCACTAAGTACTTAAAAACTCCAGTATAGTTTATGTAAATAACCACGTGGCCACAGCATGTGTATGTATGCATGTGTATGTCCTTTAATTAAATGTTTTATTTCACTATATTTAAGAAAAAAAGCAACAACTGAGGTGACCATAGAAACGAGTCTAATGCAACCAATGACTAAAATATTATGGGAGTATTCATAGGGGGATCACAAGTCTTAGTTAATTACTGTCTCCAGGTATTAAAGTATACTTCAGTGGCTTGGAAGTTCATTCAATTTTTAAATGAACCCTTTTGAAATCAGAAAACATCTCTTTCAACATGTATTTTATTTGAATCAGAAAGATGCCTCACCAACGTTATTAACATTTAATGCTTAATATATATAATGGTACATGTTGAATTGCATTTACTTTGCTCATTTTTACTAGTAGATTAGAAACTCAGAGGTCTGTAGTTACATTACAGCATGTAGCATCTCTGGATTAAAATTCAACTCCCAGAAAAAGAAATACTCTATTATGTCAAGGTCACTCAAGATCCAATATGAAATTAGCTTGCAGTTCCAGCCAATGACTGGTGAGTAGATCCATGTACCAGCCACCTTGTAAAAACCAAGGTGACATTAACTGGAATGTAGGGTAGGTGCCGGATTTTCATCCACTTGACTATCTTTTCTGTGCCAGACTCACCCCCAAATCCAAACAAAGAACACTCGTATTATACTCCCATCCCCTTTTAGAGAAGTTCACAGAATTCCACACACTTGTTTTACTTCATTCTAGCCATACTATCTTGCATCAGAGGGCAGGGACACTGTTAACTGTATTGTGTGCCGAACATATTAAAGGAGACATGTCCTAATCCTGTTGGAAAGCGGCAGATTAATCAAAGAACCCAACATTGTTCTGTAACACACTAGGACTAGATGCCAGAGAGTGTTCACCCATATAATTGTCCCTTCATTTCTACAAGTAAAGCCGAGAAAGGAGTTTCAAGTAAGATACAAAGAAAGTAGAATGTTCTGAGAAATAATATGGGAAGCAAAGCAAAGCAATTATTTCCATTTCTCACATGTTCCCAAAATAATATGCACTCCACAGAGGTAGAGCCCACTGTACCAACCCTTATCTTCCAATATGATATTAATTATGCCTGTAATCATTTATCTGTATGGTATAACCCATTTGTTCTAATAAATAAACCACAGGCCTCATGTCTTTGTCCAAAGAATTCAGTCCCTGATTCCTGGCTATGGAACTAAATATTGTCACTCTCTCATTGACTCTGAAATGTGTCACTACTGTGTTACGTATGTTGCCCAGGCCTTATGAAGTTGCACTCAATAAATGTAAACTTCTCTTTTTAAAAATTCTGATAAAGTGACTACACAATTATTGATCTTTATCAATTTTTATGGGCATGTTTGGACAGACCATTAGATCACCTCCATCCACAGTTTGTTGTGATTATCATTACAAAAAATATATTTTCCAAAGAATCCTACTGTATCTATCTTGCCTTACACAAAGCTAGGATTAATGTTGGCAGTTCCTTATTGGAATGCAACACTTTGAGGAAAGGAAAGATTTCTTATTCATTATGTCAAAACAGGGCCCATTTCATTAGAAAAACTTCAAACATATCTGCTTGAAAAAAGTAATCAGTGCAAACAATTTATTTTTAAAGCTCTTTCTTTCTTCCTTTTAAAATTATGTGGATCCATGATGTTTCAGTCAAACACTCCCCATCTATTTCAAACATGAGCAAGGCAATTGACTGTTAGAATTTATTTTTTTTAAAAACACTGCATTTATTTTACAATGCATCATGTGCAAAAAAAAGGAAAGTGACAGCTTAATTTAACATACCATTTGGATTTCTGGATTAGCCATTAACATTTTAAAGATCGATTACTAATTTTAAAAAGTATTTGGAAAATGATATCTGGTGCTTTTCAATTTTAAAGGCACTATACATGGAGCTAAATAGATCTCCATATTTCAAAACTTAAGTAAGCTAGTATGCATTTTGAGGACAGCATAATGATTTAATGTCAGCATACACAGAGCTATCGATTGAAAAAATAAACCGCAAAAAGAAAGTACACTTTAAAACCATATAATTACCATTAAATTAAGAAGTTGCCTCGTTGAAGTTACTCTGTAAATCTTTATGAGGATTCTCTATTCCTGTTTTGAAGTACTCAAATACCACATTCAGAATAAAGAAAACATCACGATACAAATGTAAATAATGTGACAACAGATTGCATTTTCGTACTCCTCGTTCGTTTTACAATCTTATCTTGAGAATAAATTACAAAGTGCCACTGTTTCCTCTTACAAATCTGAAAATGAAGCAGCAAAGTCTAATATTCCGACTTGTCTGAAGTCTCTGTTTTTTAATCTTTTTGAAGAAAACAGATAAACTTGAGAACATCTTGCTCATATTCACAGTGCTCTAAAAACATTAGCAAACCAAGAGGACACAGTTATTCTTTACCTGCCCATATTCCTCTACCGCATCCACACCAACCCCCCGAAAGGTAGAAAAAGCAGGAAATTTGACTGAGATCAGACACAGAAGACGTGCTGTAAATAAACCTTTTCAGTACTTTCAAGGACACAAGCAAGAATGATGCATACACTCAGGTATCATTGAATCCAAGTCTTTTTTTTATACTTGCTATAAAGCAAATGCATTTGTAAATATTCAAGGAAGTTGTTACAATAGTCAAAGTGCATTGATGCATTTTAAAAGACTATCTGAATCGCTAAACTGTGCAATAATGTTAAGAATTGTTTAGAAGTATGTATTACAGGAAAGTTTAATTTCAGGATTCTAAAATGGATCTTTAACTTTTTTCATCTGGAGAATATATTTTATTTATATCATAAAATACACAAGTATGTATTCATTTTTTAACATTTGAGAACCCATTAAAAGACTAAACATGGATCAAATATGAATTCTACATTTAAAAATTCTCAATTGTCTTTAACAAGGACAAATTTAATAAAATTAATAAAATTTCTCTTTATGTGACATTTACTCAGAGAAGTAGAGCTAGAATAAATAAACAAATAACATACTGATATAAATTAATTAGACAGTCAACCTTAAGGTTAAGTCAACCTGAATCATTTGGTGACTCATATTGTTCTGAACAGTCTGAATAGGTTAAGTCATGGTGTAATGGAAAAACAAAACAGAAATGTATTGTAAGCAGCACTACTGATAATTTTCAAGATACATAATTTAAAAAATTTGAATTCACTTCTGTTAATTCAGGGAGAACATCTTTAATGATAATTCATTCCCTCCTCTAAATATATAGTATTGACTCTTGCCATTATGGATGATTCTTTAATAAATGAGCAGACAACTAGCTCTCAGGCACTAGTTTATTGTATTTGTGCCTAAAACTGTTATTCATATAGAATAAAAATAAGAGTAACACAAGATAATAACCAGGACATAATGTATACTTTGTCATGTGCTAAATCTATAATGGAGGGAAACTCATTGTTTAACAGTAATGCATCTGCAAAACCAAGTTCATTTGATCTTATTGAGATATTTTAATCCCTCCTTTCCCTTTGGTGACCAGCATCTCACTGAGTTTATTTTCAGAGTTTGTAATCTCATTGGCTACAGCAGTTTAGAACGGCGGCTGTGGGGCTACACAGCTCCATGAACCAATGAGCCCATTGCATTCTACAGCCTGTATTTAACATTATAGGCTGATGATATGATTATAGTAATAACAGGATTTAGAGGATAAAATATTTTTACTTAAATCTCAAACAGAAATTTGATATTTAATTGATAGCTTAAAGATAGGCAGACCATCTTTCCCATATTTTTATTTAGTAAGCTTATTTAACCCTTTGTCCGGCAAACATTTTTCACGCTATTTGAAGTATGAACAATCTCAAATAAAATCAATATTCATTGAGATTTCCTGACACTGGATTTCTATTGGCAAATTGCATTTCCCAGACCAAATTCTTCTCTTAGCCTCCACTCTCAACCTTAGATTTTAAATGGTATCACCAACAAGCCTCTTTCCTCAATTTTTCAAAATAATTAGTTCCCAAAGTGTTCTATTTCAGATAAAAGAATAATATACTATCCCACAAAATTTGTTCTGTTTCCAAATAATTTTAAAGTTCTAAATTTGCCATAGCATTTAGATTTCCAATAGTAAAAAAAAAAAATTTCAATGATTGCAAAGTTTTTATGGCAGCAACCTCATTATACACCACTTGGGGGAGAGTTACCTGGATTTGAAGTGTTACAGAGATGTAAATTTTAATACAGCCTGGTGCATGAGAAAATTAATGCACAACTGATATATAAAAGAAGTTCATTTTAATTGCATAAACAAGGCAAACATGTACAATGTTAACCACAGTGATTATAATAAGGATTTTCTACATTTGTAAATATTGCTTTGATGAGATAATCACCTTTTTTCTTTTTTAAAGATTTTATTTATTTATCTTTAGAGGGGAAGGGAAGGAGAGAGGGAGAGAAATATCAATGTATGGTTGCCTCTCCTGTGTCCCCTCCTGGGAACTGGCCTGCAACCCAGGCATGTGCCCTGACTGGGAACCGAACCACAATCCTTTGGTTCAGAGGCCCGTGCTCAGTCCACTGAGCTACACCAGCCAGAGCAGATGATTATCTTTTTACAATAAATTTAAGGGCACTTTGTTTGGTATAGTCTAAAATTGGATCTACCTATGAAAACCTTGAGGAAAGGGTAAGAGTCTGCTGTTGACAAATGATGACTTTGCCTTGAAATAGCAGATGACCTAGGCATCACACTGAGTGCTTAGAGAACACAAATGCTCTCTGAAGTTGTGATTCCTTCAGTCAAAAGTCCATTAGCATCAACATTGGTCTGTCAAATATTTTTTGTTCTGTGGAGAAACACCACACCGACATCCAGAGTCAATGTCCGAAGTGAATACCAGCTGTTCAGAAGCTAGCATCTGCTGAGCCTCTGCTCTGGCTGCCACGAAAGGCAGATTTTCAAAAGTGAATCCACCCTGTTCATTCCTTCCGGGAATGGGCATTCAGTGATTGAAATCAATTAATGCTTATTTGTGATTCATTTTAAACCTCTGATTTAGAAACTTTAATTGACAGAAATGATGAATGACTAACAATACATTTTGGAGGTTGTGTTGCATTTTTAAATGAGTGAAGATAATTTTAAGTGAAAAATGAAAGAAAACTGCATACCTCAGTAAATGAGTCATTAACCTTTTTTCACCTTTCAAACCAGAGAAGAAATCCTGGTGATAATAATCAAGCTCTTTTAATGATTCTTTAAGATGATAATAAAACTAGACTGATAGCTTGAGATTGATTTTGAGTCTTTGTAAGTTTTTGTCAATTTAAACCTCCTTTTACAAGCATCCACTGCCCCACCACCTACATATTTCTACCTTACTTTTTGCTTTGAGAGCAGTGCACTCAAGAATGAAGGCAGCCAGGAAGGGAGAAAAGGAGGGAGGCAGGAAGGGAGCAAGAAGGATAGAGAAGGGAGGGAAGGAAGGAGGAAGGAAATTACCAATGGAAGTAAATTCCACAGGCAAATTTGTTTTTAAATTGCACTTATCCTAATGAAACTACACTGAACTTGATGTTTTTATTATTATTTTCCTTCATTCATTCCTCCTCCTCCTTTTTTTTTTCTGGTAAGCTGGGGGGCATTTGGCTTGTGACTTTGGAGAGAATAGGAAATGTAGAAATAGGTGTGCTAATGGGGCTGCAGGATTTGCACCTTAAGTGATAAAGGATCAGTGAAGACTGATTCATTCTCAGATGGTGGCAATGGCTCTGATGATCTGGACCACAGCCAGGCTGGACCCTTCTGACAGCTTAGATCGTCAAGTGGACTCTCTCAAATGTCATTTCATTATCATTCACTAAGTAACATCAATCTATCCTTTGGGAGAAGTCTAGGTAACACATAAGTTACATAGGTGATCTGCATAATTGGAATTAAAATTGGCCACAGTTGCATTTTATAAATTTAGAATACAAGATGTGTGTATCTATCTCTTTGCATATGTTACACATATTTTGATATAAAGCATATGTTAGACATTCTCTGCATATGTCATACATATTCAGATATAAAACATGTTATACATACCCAGATAAAATAGAATCCTGGATGACTCTTCCAGTCCTAAAGTATCCAAATAAGGCTACTCTTTAGGGTAGGCAGCAAAAAATGCTTAATATTCTACTGATGCTATTAAAAAACTATTGAAAAATATTTCTCTCAGAGTTACTTTAGACACGACCTGTCACCTGAAATCAAGTTCAAAATTTGAAAGTCAAAACCAAAATAACAAAAGTTTAATCTATCACTTCATTCACAGATCTTACATCTATATAGTTTCTGATTATGTAAAAATTCAAATTTATACTTTAGAAATAAAAATTCAAGAACACTGAGTTTAAAAGAATATGCAATAGGCTTTTCAGGCAATTCCAAAATAATAATTCCAAAAATTGTTTTTAGAGCAAAAACCATTATTAGAACAAGTTTTTAGCCTCCTATAATGTTCTAGCTAGAGAGGAAACCACTTACGATTCTTTTACTTCCAAGGTGTTTGTTAAAACACAAAACTCTGACTTATGCTTTAGTGTTATAATACTACATTTTATTAAATATTAACATATTTTCTCTTGGAATTAAAATATGAGTATAATAGTACAGATAAAGGGCTTCTAGATCGCAAGATCTGAGTTCTAGTGTCTACTGAGCTTTGCCACTTTCTGGTTGTTAGATTTTGTGTGTATCTAAATATTCACCTGTGTAAAATAAAAGGTATTTCTACAGGATTGTTACTTATAATGATTTAAAGTGTGCAAAAATATTTTTTAAGCCTAAAAGAGTGTCTCAAGAGAGGAGTCAGGTGCATCCTTATAGTTTCATGCTTTGAGAACCATTTTGCATCAAATCACAAATCCCCTTACACCTTCCCTTAAGTGCCTAAAAAAGGCATTGAAAGGAAAATATAGAAAGTAGCCTAGGGTTTGATCCAGACAAATTCACTGAATAAGATCTGGTAGCCATTCTTATGGAGCCAAAAATCTGAACTAGGTTCTTATTGCCTTCTGGGTGGAAAGAATGGAACCATTAATAAAATAAGTATTTTGAAAGCATTCAAAATTAATCACATTGATTGAGTCCCTATAATTACTTAAAGGAAATACTGGTTCCTAAATTGTCTACTGATATTAAATTTAAAAAGCAAATTTTTTAATAAAAGCCATGCCATATAATTGGACCATGAAACATAAAATAAATAAAATATTTCACATATATGGAAAAGAAGACTCTCCCTAAATTTGTTTTATGTAATTTTAAGCAAGTATAATGCAAAATCTGAAAATCACCCCCCCCAAAAAAAAAACAACAAAATCTGAAATATGAAAGTTTTACAAACTAAAATTCTTAGATTTTAAAATATAAAAATAAAAGTACTAAGTGTAACGTAGCAGTTAATGAATCACCCTTTTACATTAACTACTCCTTAAATTTCTGGGCTTATGTCATCTTGGTGTAAGTGTATAAATATCACCTTTGTCTTTATCAGTTCTGGGGAAAGGACACATGGACCAGCTCTGGTATGAGGTAGCCTGTACTCTGGCAAGCAGTTTCCCAGCAGTCGTTCTGAGATCCCAGAGCTAAAGATTTGTAGACAGTTGACAATTAATGAATATAAGTTTACTCAGTTGTGTTATTTATTTTTTAATTTTCATTCAATTGAAAATAATTACTTAAACTATGCATTTTAATTAAATTATGTAAATTAGTCAGACTATTTGCATATAATTGTTTTGTTGGTACGTATAGCTTTAGTCCCTGGAAACCAAGAAAACCAAATTGTTAAAACAATACATATTCAAATGTGCAAACTGTTTCCTGGATATAAGAGTTAATACATATCATTCTTTCCTATCAGTTATAAACCTGGTTTCATTATGGGCATTCTTACAGTTATGTTTTCATTAATAAAGGAACTCAAATCTATCTTCTCTGTGTTCTTCATGTTCTTTGAATATATAAAATAATGCACTGTGAGTTTAATGCAATTATTTGGTTTTGGCAGCCACCTAGGAAGCTAACTAGAATAGTTTGCACTGTATAAAATTTTCAGTTAAAAAATAAGGTAGCCCTGGATGGTGTAGCTCAGTGGACTGAGTATGGGCCTGTGAACCAAAAGGTCACCAGTTCAATTGCCAGTCAGGGCACATGCCTGGGTTGCAAGCCAAGTCCCCCGTCGGGGGCAACCACACATTAATGTTTCTCTTCTTCACTTTGTCCTTCCCTCTATAAATAAATAAATAAATAAATAAATAAATAAATAAATAAATAAAATCTTTAAAAAGACAAATAATAATAATAAAGGAATAAGCCTTAGCTAAACAATTAATGAAATGACACAAGGGCATTTTTTCCTCTCACAAATATCCTTTAACATTTTAATCTTGCAACATAGAGACCATTTTTATAAATGAATGTATACTGAATATCGTAAGATAGAATATGTCACAAACTATAATGAACATGACATGCCAAAAAATGCCATTTCTGACCTCATGCTATTGGCTACTTTTTGCCTGCTGAATACAAAGAAAAGCCAGATTAAATAGTGTGTCAACCCAGGATTCGTTGGCAGACTCTGCCAGCTGTGTAAAACCTTCCTCCCAAGTATCTGGTCGGTACATCGGTGTATACTTGTTGAGCCTCCTTTACAAGACTATCATAAAACTGTATGTATTTTCATGGCACCTTCCAAACCTTTAGTCAAGCAATGCCTAAGGAAGCGAAAAGGCAATTTCTCCATTCTTTTCCACAGTTTTTTTTTCTCCCAGTAGGATATTTTTAAAGGTAGCAAAGAAGATGACATCCATCTTAGTGGTACAGAGGGATATCTATAATCCACATACTACCAAATAAAGTAATTTGGTAATATGCCCTTCTTCACTTCAAAAAGAACTTGAAGGAGGGATTTGTTTTATTTCAGAGTCAACTAGTACCAACGCTAAATCCCCATCCTTTCACAGGGCTTTATAAAATCCCTCTTCCATCTGCAAAAAGGAAACTCTCACAAAACTGATACACGGAATGACATATATTGACATTAAAAGCATCATCAATTATTTCTCAGTAGTCTTTATTCCTTCTGCAGAGGAGTTTATTGTGCTGTTTGGCATGGAGGAAACTGGCACTGTTTGATTTAACTAAGTCTGGCCTGAAACCAATCCTGCAAATAGTTTCTTTAAAGCTAGGCATTTTCCAAATAGTAGAGTGAGTCTTATGCGTGTCTGTGTGGGGCAAAGACGAGTTTGATACTCAGAGGGTCATAAAGGTGTTTGAAGACACTCTGCTTTGCACTTAAATAATCAGTGCTGTGTTTAAACTGGAACTACCATTATGCTACAGTATATTCAAAAATATGTCTTTTCATCCCAGTTCACTTGAACTACTTTCCTTGGGTCTCATCCCAGGAAACAAGGGCCACACACATTCTAAGTCATTTTCTCAGCCTAATACTCGACTGTTTTTTTTTTTTAAAAGCAAGTAATGAATAATTTATGCTATTATTATTTAAACATCTGGAGAACTTTACCGAGTTAGTACCTATACCTGTAAGAAGCTCTCCAACTGGGCTTTGGGAGATGTTGGTTTTATTTATTAATCTGTCTTAACACTCATATCATGTTCCAGACACTACACATTAGAGAGAGAAACAAAAATGTATCCCCTACCCTCAAGGATAGTACCCTCAGTCCACAGTCTAAGGGACAGGATATCAACCTGGAGCAACCACCACAGTCCTTGGCAAGTGCTCTAAGGAAAAGCAATATCCACAGTCTGGTTCGCAAAGGTGGGAAAGGGCCCCAGGCCCACCTGACTAGAGATGAACCCAGAGAGGAAAGCAAAACCCAGGCCATCGCTATCCCAGGTGTCTTGTCAGGGAGGTTACTTGTTTGTTTGTTTGTTCAGGTGTTTATTTTTTTCCAGAGGCCACTGGAAACTACCCATTAAAGGGGTTTAGACACAAGCTCTGTTTGGGTATTTTAAAAGGTCATTCTAGTAGCAGAATAGAGGATGGATGAAACTTCCTAGTTCTTCTCAATCATCACCATTGTATAAATACTTACTTCCAGCTTTGACAAAAAGGAAGATAATATTTTCTTCTTTAATACATTCCATTAACTAGGGCTAGTATGACTAGGATTATACCTTTCATTGTTAAATCCTAGATAGAGCTGCATAATTTATAAAATGTGTAGTTTTGAGAAAAAAACCAAGATACCTATTTGGTGTGAAATTCTGTGCATATATATGGACTTGGTAGCAGCTTCAGCATCAGAGATTAATCTTAAGTTTATTCATTTGGTTGCAAAGACACCCTATCAAAATTATGTAATTAATACAAGCTTATAGACTTCTAGAAATAATTCATTAATACAGAAGATGTGATTTTTCAAATAAATCAATATATACTGTGTATATTTCAAACAAATCCTTCAGGATCTAGGATTTAAATTTATAAATCTGTAGCAACAGTTTATGTTAGACTTTTTGTTTTATGTTTTAATTATTAATATAAGTATTTCTTTTGATGAAGGTTATCTTAAATTATAATGTCCTATTTGATATATTCTTTGAATTGTATCCTGTTCTGGTAATTTGAGGTTAAATTAGATAAAATATTATTTAACCTATTTTCTAAAAGTACTGAAAGATGAGTCCCAAACTTCCAGTTTTTCATTTCCACTTCTCTTTAGCCACCATCACAAAAATGAGCTTCTGTGTTACTTGTGCACACGTTTCCCAGACCTCTAAGACCTTGTCTGCCACCCAGTGTGGACACGTCCAGCATATTTGTTTTTCTAACACACAAATTATGTTGTACATTCCTGTGTCACTCACATGTCCTTCCAAAATGCAACTCCATTTAGCACATACTCAATAAATATTTTTGAAATTATAAATTGTTATATTAAGCTGTGTTTTTCTGTCATCCATAGATGTTAAAGAAACGAAATTTAAACAAACGAAAAATGCATATTCTAAACTGGAAATTTTATTTTATTTTATTTTTTATAGGTGTCAAAATTTTTTAAAGATTTTATTTATTTATCTTTAGAGGGGAAGGGAAGGAGAGAGGGAGAGAAACATCAATGTATGGTTGCCTCCCATGAGTCCCCTGCTGGGAACTGGCCTGCAAACCAGTCATGTGCCCTGACTGGGAATCGAACCCCAGTTGTTTGGTTCACAGGCCCAAGCTCAATCCACTGAGCTATACCAGCCAGGGCCCAAATTGGAAATTTTAAAAATTATAAAAATGAACCAATGGATAATTAAGTTTTAATTATATAAACTGGTGCTGAATTTGTAAAGCACTTTGATTTTCCTGTGTTTTAAAACAACCCCATATAAGTTGTCATTAGTTATGGTTTTCAGATACAAAAACAGTTTCAGAGAAATTATGTGACTTGTTCACAATTACTCTGCTAGAAAGTAACAGAATATGGAGCCTGGATACAAACCTAAATCTTTGATTAAGCTACATTCCATTGTAACTTTTATGCCATTGTGACACAGAATATACCGGACTTTAAAGAATTTCATTTTGTCACTTGGAGTACACCATTGCCCAGTGCAACCATCTTTTCATATCCTGCATCTCCCTCTCAAGTACTCGTCATTTTACATCATGGTGAAACCAATTCCAAAGTATAAAAATCAGTGGCAATAATTATGCCCTTAAAAAATCTGGTGGCAATAAAATATTTTAAAAAGGCCAAAAATTATATTATACTCAATTATCTATTTATTACCAAGCAGCTATTACTGTATTCTGCTTCTTAAAAATTGGCCATATATATACCTTCATTTAGCTAAAATAGTTAATGGAACAAATACCCATGAGCATAAAAATATTATAAAACTAACATAAAACTTTTCATTCAAACTATTACATATTTTGCCTTAATTAAAATAGATGCTTTAGATGTAAGCAAATTGTTGTTTTTTTTATTTCCAGAAAGTTGTTTAACTCTGTAAAAAGATAAAAAGGAGAGAAAAAAGAAGAAAATTGTATACATTTAACAGTATAAAATTATTTTATTTTATAACATTTTTGAGCTAAAATAAAATTATACCATTTAATAAGGTGATATAAGATATATACAGTCATTAAATATGCACATTTTAATAAAAATGTATATAGATTTTGTTCCTAAATAATTTGCCTCATTCAGCTGCAATAATTTTTAGACAAAAGTCTTAACACCAAGGATTAAGGCTATAAATATATATTAATGGCTCCAAAAACATTTCTAACACATTTTTTTTCTTAAAATCAAATATGAATTAATTCTTTCAAAAACATGAAGAACAAATTGCTCAAATATAAAAATTAATGTACAGGAAACTTTCCCTAAACTTTTAAGGAAACACATTTTCTGCTGTGGATTTCACCTACAATTTTAGAGTCACATTGCTCTAAATTATATTTCTCAAGTAAGCAAGTTTTCATTTTCAATTCCATCAGAAAGAGAGACACTAGATTTAAGTCTAACAGAAAAAAGAAAGCAATACAGTCGATTTTTTATATTCTAATCCAAGTGTATATTTGTGAACAATTTATCCACAGATGTCCAATAACTCAAAAAACAATACATTCAGTAAAGCATGAGTTGTCAAGGCCATTGACTACTGTGCCCCTCTTATGGGGAAAAAATCCATCAGTGAATAAAAAAATAGCATTCACATTTTTAGAGTCCTTGCCATTTAAGTGATTATTTCATGGAACCTTTGCTCTAATGAGACTCTGAAGATCAAGGACAAAAAACTGACAAAGCCAAATGAGGATACTTGCACATGCCACATTTTTTTTCAACTGTAGATTTTTAAATATTTTTCATGGGGGGGGGCTTTTTCAAATATCCCATTTTATTTATCAGTAGTGCATTTTTCCATCAAGTTCCAATCACTTCTGCTTATATTATATAGAGACAGTGACAGGATAAACTGATTATTTTTTAAGGGGACAAAAGCACCCTATAGAGGACTGCATTGCTCCGTACACTAGACACCTAGTGACTATTTTTCTATCCTAGTCTTTGGCTAAAATTGGCTGATAGAATTTTTTCACCAAGGTAACTGGAGTCAGCTTATTTGCATATATCCCCAAAATGACTCCAGGTGAAGCTAACTGAGCACATCAAGTGGTGAATGTCTCATTATCCCAGGACAGTTCATCACAGAAACTATGCTCACCCAAGAACTTTCCTAGTGGGTCTAACGCAGTGGCTTTCTTTTCCATGGGTTTTTGAGAAACACATATCTCAATCATTATTTGACAGGATTCTCCTGTTACACACAAAATCTGCTTTATAAGACTCAGGAAAAGAGCATCATGACATTATAAGCAGCATGAACCTTAGTTCAATAGGAAACTGCACATTTAGAGTGGATTTGGGGAAGAAACAACCGTTTCCCAAAGATTGTTATTGCTTAATGAGATCCGTGATCACCCATCCATTTTGTGGGATAAACATGGCTCCCTGCTGACCCCCAAAGCCTGCTGACAGTTGGTGGCTATAATGTTAATTCACTTTAACACCCTTAAAATGTTTTAATGTATTTTCCTTCTATTTCTACAACATGGGACATGGCTTGAATTCACCATGTAGAAAATACAATACTATATTAAAATAGCATAACTTGGATAGTTGCTGTAACAGTGTACATTACTATTAGTAATGCTTATTTTCTAAAATAAATATTTTGATAATACCTATAAGCTTAACAGATTTAAAGAATTTTCAGGTATTTGCTTAGTTTAATACATAATGTCCCCTTTAGTAAAGGAAGCCCAGGATTAACCGTGCATGTAAATTTGCTGGGAACTAAATGTTTTTATTGCTTTGCAGGGAAGCAAAGTATATTTTTGTTTTTAAAAAGACAAAATAATGAATATATACAATATCAATTTTAAAATTATTTAATGTAAAGAATATCTATTTCTAACAGAGAAGGAAAACACCATGGCCATCAGGCATTTTTCATGTTGCCCCTACCCGAAGGGAAAATAATAGCATCAGCAAAGTACAGTGCCAACACTGAAAAGTGATATCTGGTTTGATCATTTTCAAAAACTGAACAGAATAATATGTGTAGCATTAAAAGACAAAAAACCAAGCCTTGAGTTTAGTCTTCATTTTGCTTTTCTGACAGAAAATCTTTAGTACACAGACTCTGATCAGAAAGCAAACTATCCTTTATGTAAATTTGTCACTTAGAAGTATTGCACACATACTCAGTATTATACAATCGCATTATTCTTCCTGAGGGGAAAATAGCATTTTTCAAAAAGTATAGTAATACTTGTGGCACATTAAAAAAAACAACAGATGTTTCTCCTCTCCCCTCCTAGATGTTTATGTTTTAAGGCAAATTCAAAAGCCCTGTATTAATAAATATAAAAACAAACTTTTAAACCTTTTTTTAACCCCTATGAACTAAAAATGCTGTTTTAATAATATCCTCAAGGTCAGAAAAGTGTTAAGGTTGCCAATAATTTGTTCTGCCTTCTTTCAGACCCAGCACAGCGGTGCGTCCTCACAGGACTCACAGCATGGAAGTTCAGGCATGACTCGGAGCAGCACTGATCAGTTAGCAGGTAGTGGGAGAGACTCTCTGTTCTGTTGTTGTCCAAACATCATTTTAAACGATTTGAAGAAAAAATAAATTACACTTTAAGTAAGACGAGAGTATGAGAATCTATACTGAAATGTATTCTTCTCTACAAGTATCTTTTCTCCTTTATAAAGTAGTTTATTAAATGTACTTAGAGGCTTTGCATGATTCTTTTAGAGATAACTTATTAAAAATCTATCTTAGAATCAGTCAATTATAAATAACAACATCTTCTGCACATCTTACTATTCAAGAGTTCATCTTGTATTAACCACATTTATTACAGAACCACATTGTCAGTTGGTTTTCTTGCTCTTCACTAACTTTGCACCCATGATTCTCTCTGCTTAGAAGGTTCCCATTTGGGCAGTGACAGCCATTATGGCACCTTTGTTCTAACTAGAAAAAGGGCCTTCCTATGGGCAAATATTACGCCACACTAGGGCTCAGAGTTTGGTGGGTAGAGTAGGTCTGGATGTCATTCATCCCTGTTGCTGCTCTTCCTGGTTCCTTCGGAGACTCAGCAACAGCCTTAATCTCTCCTACTAAAACTTCACCGGTTTCTAAATAACTGTCCATTGTAGGTAGTAAATGCATGAGAAGAGTAATTAAAATTATAATAATTTCTAGCATGTATTAAGAAGAGATTTTAAGTTGGGGGTTTATCCATTTCTATTCTATATTTACTGCATCCCTTTGAACTTTTTTCTCAAGCAAACTGAGCTTTGGAGTGATTATGTATTATGGCCAATGTCACACAGCTAATAAGCAATGAAGCTCATATTGGAATCAAATGGACTGACTTCAAAACTGAATTTCTTAACTTCAACCCTAATGGCGTTTTGTAAATTACTGGGAACAGCTCAAGAATAGGTTCCCGGTTCTTGTGTTTCCTTTTATCTCCTTGCCTTAGAGCGGTAAACAGGACAAGATGATCCTGAGGCAAAAAATTCTGAGGATGTTTAGAAAGAGAACATTTTAGATAATGTTTAGCTTTGTTTATTGGATTATATAAGCCTACTTTACTCTGGAAAGAATTTAAAAATGGTATCTTCCATTTATATTACACCATACGGGACCATATTAAAACAACCAACCAAACTAGCAACAATCAAACTCACAAAGAACGAGGAAAAGTTCATCTGTTACAATGGAAATTCTGAAATAAACAGTATTGATTTTCTGTTCATAGAATAAATATCATTCTTAAATATTTTTGTCAAACAAGACTATATACAGAATACAACTATGAATACAACCATTGTTACTACTACTGGTCCTAGTAACTTTCCATTAATAGAGTACTTACTATAAACAGAAGACTTAACAAGTATTTTCTCAAAACCTCAAGAGGTTATGTAGGTATTAGTATCCCCATTTCACAGATAAGGAAATTGAGACCTGAAAAGATAACATAATTGACCGAAGCTGATACAGCCTGTACCTAGAGACATCTTTCTTTTACAATGATACACTAAGTTGCCCCTGAGCACTGCAGCAAAGCAGAAGCTGTAGAGCACTATACACCATGGCCCTTTCCATCTCTTCTAGTATCTGCATTATCAATTCTATTTTGTATACAAATATCTAATTCCACTGCTATTAAGTTTACAGATACACAGTATCACCTAGGAAGTATTCAGTCCAGAAATATTGAGTTTGAATCCAACCGAGCCCATAGGTCTAAATATCCAGTTTATGGAAAATACTGGTGATACAGAGCCAAAATAAATGAAATAATGAGGAAATAAGATAAATTCAGAATACAGACTAGTCTGCATGTGGCAGCATCATTTCAAAACATTAAGGTCATAAAAACAATACTGATTGACATGAAAGGAAAATTAAGAGAAATAACCAAAAATAATGCATGATCCATGGTTACCTACTAGTTAAAATATTAAAAACTTAAAATATATTTGTGGAAAAGTAGAAAAAGCTAAAATGGCCCAGCAAGAACAAAGAAAAGGGAGGGGAATTAAGGAAAAGATAATTTTTGCTGGAGGAATCAGGGAAAATGTGATGAAGTAAGAGGCATTTGTTCAATCTATTCTATGACATCATTCTGTGGTTTTCCAGCCTATATTAAATGTCCTACTGTCTAAACTTAGCAACAGCATTTTTTAATAAATATTGCTAGGCAACATCCTCTAATCATTCAGAAGCCTCTTCTCAAGGGTCCATCCTCCACCCTTTTATTGGACTCTGAAGTGCTTAGTACAAGACTCCATATTTGGCAGTCAAGTAAATTGAGGCAATGGATATTTTCATAAACACAAGAACCACAAGTCCTCCTGCTAGCAGAGTGCACAAATGCAAAGCAGTACGTACAATAAAAGACCAGTGTGAATTAATGGATTCTTTGAAGTTACTTATAGCCTCATGCTCTTACAATCAAAATTTAATCAAACTAGATGCTAATAAAAATAAGATTGTCATTTGCCAGTAAAAGGGGAAAGACCCCTTCAGTGGTTACCAAATGCAGCCTTGACACATCTTGGTGAGGTGGGAGGCTTTCTGTATTATTCTCCTTAGTTTACCAGGCAGGAAGCAGATACGGCAAGGGGCTAAGTGACTTGCCCTCCAAAAAGAGGGAGTCAGATGCAGGGCTGGGAACTGAGCTCACTTTTCCTCATTCCCAGCTTTTCTCAGCAAGTCATACTGTCTTTTAGATGGAGCATTTCCTGAAATGTATTAACTTGTCAGAAATTCAAGATGAATGTTGTTTACCTCCCAATCTCTCTTTTTTGTGTTACCTTACCAATGCTATTGTCAGAAGCTAAACTGTTTGGTTAGATTAGTAATCTCTTATCTTGTTTTTAAGACAATATGTCATTAAAATTAGATATAGCCAAACACCTGAGATAAATCAGAGTCATTGGATATGAGTTTGTGCTCTATTCACAGGTAAGGGAGAATACCATATTGAGAGAAAAATTACAGTTTAAAAGTTAGGAGAAACTAAAAATGATCATGAAGAATAAGATAATCAGAAATAGTAAAAAAAAAAAAACTAGCAATATGGTGTTCATGGTTAGCACTAAAAAGGCAAGGAGATAAAAAAAGTAATGTACATTGAAAAACT
The DNA here is from genome assembly GCF_014824575.4 of Sturnira hondurensis. Taxonomy (NCBI): domain Eukaryota; kingdom Metazoa; phylum Chordata; class Mammalia; order Chiroptera; family Phyllostomidae; genus Sturnira; species Sturnira hondurensis. The sequence continues at coordinate 442,128 of NW_028088106.1, read as the reverse complement.
GAATATTTTAGGCCCTTTGGGAAAATTCCAGATACTTGTTTTTATATAAAACCACACTTGTTTATTTAGTTGGGATTTTACCAACTGGTTCACTGAAAAAGATGAACCATGGGCAGAAATTACCCTTTGTTAGTGACAATCACTAGTGATGCCTATTTTGCTAAATGAACCACAGATGGTAAGTAAGTGGGCCTAAATGACTTACTTTGATCATTAAAAAATCACCAATCTATTAATGTGCCCTTTACCAAAGAACCCATATTGAGCTATATAATCTCTTTCAATATGGCAGCCTGGAAAATTAACAATCGGTCATTAATAATCTAAAATATCAAACCCATTCTCTATATCTGGTGTATTTTTTCTGTTCAAAAGACAAGACATGGGCTCAAACCCTTATCTGTGTGGCTCAGTTGCTTGGGCACTGTCCTACAAAGCAAAAGACCACCAGTTTGATTCCCAGTCAGGACATATGTCTGGGCTGCGGCTCAGTCCCTGGTTGGGGTGTAACTTATGAATGTTTCTCTCACACATCAATGTTTCTCTCCCTCTCTTTCTCCCTCTCTTTTCCTCTCTCTAAAAATAAATTTTTTAAAAAGAAAAAAGACATGGGATCACTGCCTGCACCTGCTAAGTCTGATAAAATTATCTCTTATATGCTTTTGTTTATGCTTCCATAATGCTTTTTGTCTAATTTAGACCATCAACTCTTTGAGGGCAAATATGTATTTTTTTAGGTCCCTAGCAATTTTCTTTAAAAAGGTCAATAAATAGAAGCTGATTTTATAAAATGTCTTTTTTTTTTTCAGAAACTGTGGGGAGAGTGAAATTTTGAATGTCTTGAGCATCACCACCTATAATAACTTTAATGCAGAAATTTATCTTTGAAGTTTCCATATCCTATGAAATTCCTTAGATAATTGTTTGATTCCAGGGCAGAAATAGAGAAAATATAACATGACCTTGAATTATCTGGCTGTGATAGAAGTAAGCAAGTGCTCGGAAAAGAACAGTGGTATGTCAAAAGGGCAGAGTTACCAAACTGAAAGAGCTCACAGTAGACAAAGGTGGAAAAAATCTAAGAAAAAAATAAACAATGATAGCCCTGGATTATGACAAATGATAAGTATTTGTGAGCCTAAACTGATTTAAATAGGTAAATAAATGGCTGCTCTTTCTTACAGGACAATTCCAATTAATTAATGTAGAAACAGTGGGGATGGTGCCACTTCACCCGAGATCAAGGTTAATATCACTAACTAGAAGACATGTTGACATGTATCTCCTCATATGGCACACTGGGGAAGGCCCACTTTTTGTGTGACACTCTTGTCAAAAATGCATAGTCTTGAGAAAATATTGCACAAACCCAACTGTAGGACATTCTACAAATTTCTGACTAGGATTTTTCAAAGGAACCTAGGTCATGGAAGTAAAGCCAGAGATGGTCACTGATTGAAGGTCCAAGGAGATACAACAACTTCAACACTGAATCCTGGACTGGATACTGGAATAGAGCAGGTCATTAGTGGACAGAGTCAGACAAAGTTTGTAGTTTACTTAATAGGATTTATTGCACAATGTATACTTTCTTGTTTTGATAATTGTTTTAGTTACACAATATGCTACAATCAGGAAAAGCTGAGTGAAGTATATATGGGAACTCTCTGTGCTAGTTGTATACGTTTTTCTCTAGGTCCAAAATTATTTCAGATAAAAAGTTGAGCCATGGCTGGTGTGGCTCAGTGGAGTGAGCACTGGTCCGCAAATCAAAGGGTCACTGATTCTACTCCCAAATAGGGCACACGCCTGGGTTATGGGCCAGGTCTCTAGATGGGGGTGCATGAGGGGCAACTGCACATTGAGGTTTCTCTCCCTTTTTTTCTCTCTCCCTTCCTCTCTCTCTAAAAGTAAATAAATAAAATCTTTTTAAAAAGTTAAAAAACAAGCTTTAGAAAAAAATGACTGTTTTGAATAATCAGCTTGGATATACTAATATGTGAAAACAGGTATGGAATAGAAAGACAATGAGTGGTAATCAAGTCCAAGTTTGGCTCTTTGTTAAGTCACAGCTTGGCCAAGAAAGGGGAAGATAAAATGCAAACCTAAATGTGATCCCATTTATGTCTCAATATGTGAATTTGTCTACTCATCAAGATTTTATCTCTGCCACCTTTACTTCACTATATTTTTCTTCTCCCTTTTGGTCTTTCATTCTTTCCACATTTCCATAATGATCTGTGTATGGCCCAGCAATATTGTTTGCATCATGTGTTCCTCATTTCCCAGAAAATGTTTCATGAGGTCCCTGCAGTGCCAAGGATAATGAAAATCATCTGCATAGAATTTCCTCACCATTATTAACAGAGGTTTCCTAGATGCTTTCAGTGGCAGTTTTCTATTGCAACTCACAATTAGGTCTAATATCACTAACTCTCTTCTGGGTCATTAAGAATTGTCTCTGTACCGGCTTTCCCTTCCCCGATTCTGCCTTTAGTGTCACAGGGGAGAGGCAGCTGTGGAGGCAGAGCTGCAGCACACTACACAAATCCATCTTCCAGACCCTTCTTCCCAAACCCAGGATCTGCAACAATAATGCACTCCACATTTCAAGGCACTACTTGCCTCTCCAGGGCCACCTTTTGTCTGTGATGCACCAAGTAAAATGTTTTTTCACTGTGACCCAGTGCAACCTTCAGGTGATTCCTGCAACTCTGAGGCTCTGTAGTGGGTCATAGGCTAACAACCTGGTGCTAACTCCATCAACTTATGTTTCTGACCCCCCACAATATTATTTCTTTGTTTGCGTTTTGTTTTTTATCTTGAGGGGCAAGATTTAAAAGTTAGAACATTATGCATAAAAATCCAGATTCCGGGCCTCCCTCATATTATCTGAAGGTCCACCTACCCTCAGCCCACATTCATACAGGCCACATACTGCTCCCATTGAGTGTCAGCTGCTCCCTTTGACAATGAGGGTGTTCTCTAGTGTGCATGTCACCCAGGGCACCTTTCCACCAGCCCAGGTGCTGAAAGATTTTGTGTTTGTAAAATTTCATAAAGGTCATTCAGACCTGTCTGAGGGCCATTACTGAAATGATGAGCAAAGAAACTTAATCAGCCTTTTCTGGGAGTCTAGCGATCTCAGAAGCTATGACCAATGCATTTCCCTCTGTTTAACTACAAAAGAAACACTACCTATCATTTTCTCTTGCCTGCAGACCGGAGGAGAAAGGTCAGGATTTCTGTTCCAGGTTCCTTTATATGATGGCCTCCTTTGTAAGAAAACATTATTCTTACTGTGCATTGTGACTCTCAAGCATGGCTTTGAGGCATGCTGATAGAGCCATTACTGCTGTATTTCAAATGGAAGAGACTTTTACTAATCCTCTTTGGCATTCATCTCTAAATCTTGCTGAACTCAAGTAGCTTCGATCTCTGAAAGTTTATTTTTGACTTAAGTGATTTTCTTGCTAGATTTTTCAGGTGTTTCACCAGCTTAACTGTTATCTCAATAAGCCTTGTTTTCTTTGGCTCTTCATAGCAGGTTTAAGTCTGTTCCAAGGGGTCACAGCATTTCCTGCCCAAACAGCTTTTATTATAAGCATGTAGTCAGTATTTATTTTTCACTTTACCTAAAATTTAAATAACCCCCTTCTGCTCATGTTGAACCTTTGCCCACAGTACTTCCCCTATGGGAAAAAAAAAAGCCACTCAGTAGACCTCCGTGGAATGTGAGCAGTGTTCTCATCAGGGAGCATAAAAATCCTACAGCATACTCACAATATACAAATGACCCTTCCCCTTCCTTCTGCTTTTAATTACTCAGACTAATTTATTTCCAATTTTTGGCACCCCATCTGCTAAAGTACACAGCAAACAAATTTACAGTGGGTCCCAAATGAAATATCAATGTAAAATCTTCCAGTCTCAAATTTGATTTAGTTCAGTCATTCTGAAATTTAATAAAATGTTGGTGTTTATTTCATATTTAACTTATCTCTAGGCATATTGTTGATTTTAGTACTAAAAGTTAGCAGCCAAATTATTAAAGGCACTTTAGACAACATGAATGAAAAATGGACTGAACTCAAAGTCTCACATAAATTCGATTTGTGCACATGCATCTAGCAAACTGCATGTGAGCTCTTTGTACAACAAATAAATTGGTTGAGATCTTTAACATCAATGACTTATTTAAGGATTTCTAAAATTTGAAATACCTGAGCTTTAAATCTCAATATTTTTACCTAATGTCAGCTTGGTATGACTTTTCTTCTTAAATCTAAAGACATATAATGTTTAAAAACTATGAAAACAGATAAAACTAGATAGCAGTTAGGCTGTCCTTTGAAACACTACTTGTATTGGACACTTAGCATTTTCAAGGTTCTTTCTTTGGATGGGCTGATTATTTCTTCTATAATACTACTGCTCACGGTATAAAGTAAATAGTTTCATAAAGGGTTGATTTTGGGGTCTAGGTAGCCTGTATAACTGTAAAAGAACAAGAGTGAGAATATTTTGAGGTTAAACTTGTACTTTGGAATGCAGATTTGAATATCTAATTTTAATACTAAGCTTTGACTTTTCCTCAAGGTAGGTAACAGAAAGGAGAGCCAAAAGAGAAAAAGATAATGAAAACAATCAATGTAATTCAATCCCAAACAACCTTCTAATAACTTAGAACTTAGCGTAACTCAATCAGCTTGATATTAACTGTGTTTCCTTCAAACACTGTATTGCTCTCTTCTTCCTCACAAGCCCTATGGGCTCTGATACTTTTCTCTTACACTAGTTTTATAGAGCCTCTCCCTTCCTCTAAACTTTCTTTCCTTTTTAGGACCAACAAGAACTCTGAAGAACCAAATGGGTTTGTCTTTGCAATCATAAGCTAATTTACCCTGAGAATCCAAGTCATAAAATTATTAAACTAGTGTTTTATTGCTTGATCTGTTTTTGTTGCTTGTTTCCTCCTTCAGTTTATAAGTCATAGTGACTGAAAAATAGAAGTTACTGTAACATCTAGTCAATAAATGCATGGATAAACACAGAAGAATAAGCCCAGGGCCTTGATGGACCTATAGGAATACCCACTAAGACAAAAACTCTTACCTGGGTTCTCCATTATTCATTACCACACCTTTCTTTTCTATAATTTTCTTTGGATTTCCAGAGAGTGTAAAGAGTACAGCCAAAAGCAGCTCTCTTACAACTTCTTCCCTTTAATCGACTACTCGTAAGGAGAACTTGACTATCAGCACAAATTCTTCTGAGCATTTCGGGACGATAAAAATATTCTTCATTGAAAACACTGATGACTTCCTCAAAACACACACATGCAAATATGACGTGTTCACGTCAGCCAATGCCTTTTCCTTCTGCTATAATACTGGTTTAAATGGGTAGAAACCACAGAAAGATAACCGCTGCTGTATTTACCAATGCTTAAAATATTACTAAGTGTTTTAACTAAATCCCCAAAGAACACTGTCAGTCAGACTTTACTAATTTTGTTCTGCAGAAATTAGTCTGTGTAATATGGGGTAACAGGGAAGGCTATATTGATAATCCTGAAAGAAGGGAAATGGTAATACAAAGGCAAGCAATATTGTGGGGTCCCTACATGACCATCATGGGCCTTTTATTGTGAAATATGTTTGACACGAATCAATCAGAGGTGCTGCCAAATGGAATGCATTAATTTTTAAATAACCTAGAATGTTAACCCTAACCTCTAAAGATAATAATTGAGACCTTATTCCATTTTTTACCCTCCTCATATATCAAATCATGCTGCATTGGTTGTTACAGAAAATCCTCCTAAGTTAAAAATGTGAGTTGCTCCTCTCCCTTGTCCTCATGTGCACCGCTACCCTTCACTTAAGCCACCAATCTCTCTCCTGAATAATTATAATAACCCCTTACCTGGATCACTGTGAACCTTCTACTTCTAATTTATTCAGCAATAAGCATGAGTTCTTAAATAATTAAGTTGTGTTAGGTTACCTCTGATTAAACTTCCAATTGATGCCTATTATAATCAGGACAAATTTCAAATGCTTCGCATTGGTTTTACATGGTTCTGTCTGAACTGTCCAGGCTTTACCATATCTATGGCTTTACCCAATCCTCTCTCCCACACAGTTTTCAGGTACACAGACCTTCCTTCTTTCTCTGAAATGATGAATTAATGATTTCCTCAACAGTACTCATGAAAAGGTCCTCTAGAAGTACTCATAGCTTGTCCCCTCTCATCCCCTTTGTCTCAGCAAATGACATCCCATTCCCAAACCTAGAACAAGCACCCAATCAACATTTACTCAGTTTCATTGAATAGGTGAATGAATACACAAATGAGTGCCAACCACACAGATTGCTGCAGAGATCATATAATTTCAGTAGGAAAGAATGTGAAAAAATAACTAAAGCATCCTGAAAACATAAAAGATTCCTGTTGCTATGCAATATTAGTAATTTATACTACGTTAATGGTATTATTGATAAGGTAGGTCCCTAGTATTATGGGTCATCAGCAGGAGAGTGGTGAACCCCACCCAGCTTTTTTGTTAGAATGACAATGCCAGGACCCAGCAAAAGGGCTGGGATTCTTAGTGATTGTATTTATAAATTTTACTTATTTTTAATAAAAATCTCAGCATACAGATGCTGATTGGACACAATTGGTAATCCTTTCACCAAATGAGGCAAAAGTCTTACCCAGAGCTAGCGTTGTTATCACTATATTTTCAGAACTCAATTATTTCTCAAAAATGCCTTAAAATTAATAGTGTTGAATAAAGTAGAATATTTTAAGCAAATGTACTTGCTATTTTATATTTTCAGACCAATAAAATATACCATTAGAAATTGTATAAAGTGCTCACAAGGTCTTAGATAATCTAAAAACCAAACCTATTTTAAATCTTTAGAATCTATATTTTAGCAACAGTTTGAAGTTTCCTAATTGTTCCAGTTATTTGTTCTATGTGGATTGAAGCTTCAATAAATTCTTACTGTGAATGTTCTCTCTCTTAGTGTCTCTGTCTTTCCTCTCCTTATATACCTTCATTTCCAAAGAAAACTGATCATTTTAAACTCATTTCTGTCATTAGCCTTATGCCTGCAGTTTTGTTTTTTCACAAGTATCCTAAAATACCTTAGGAACACTCAAAGCAAGCAACCACATCAAGTCTTACTTTTCTTCTCCCCTTCCCATTTTCAGTTGTTTTTTCTCATTATAAAAAGAGAGGGCTAAAGTGATAAATTGTTATTAAAGAAAAACTCAGCAGTAGAAAAATCTTAAGCAATTATGTATTCATATTTCTAAAGTTAATCTGTAAGCTGTCTTGGAAGTCTTGAAGATGTCAATGGAAGGCGGAGAATGTAGGAAGAAATATCCTATTGATTGTAAGAATAAGACAAGAGATGATCTGTGATACCTTGATCTTCCCTAAAGAAGAAACGTTATTCTTTTGACTAAAATGAGGTCGCATTGCAACAATACCTGTCTTTGGTCTGAAGGCTAAGCCAGCCAGGACAATGAGGTGTATGCAACTCCAGAAGAGATGTCTGACTGTTAATAAGAAGGCATTGTAAGATAAAGTGTTATGCCGGTATGTTCGTGAGACCACACTCTCTTCTTCAAGAAGCTTTTTGCTTTCTTTTTTCTCTTACTTAACAAAGTTAGAAGGAATCTCTTATGAAAAAGTACTTTCTTAACCTGTTTTCTATAAAAGACATAGTTATGATATTCATGTGTAAATGAAAAATTTCATATATACGTGACTTTATCCACACTTACATCTAAGAAAAATAAGATTAAAAAGGTGAGTTTACAATAAGAAGATATTAATTAAAATTACATTTCACTGTTTCTATTTTAAAGACATCTTTGACAAGTGTTATATAGTTGCAACTATTTTGGAATACATGAGAAACCCCAACTGTAGATACCACATACTCATTCAACAAATATGAGTAACCAAGGTATTGAACAATGTAAGTGACACAATCATTAGCAACTTAAGCATTGGCCTTCTGCACTGAATCTGACCTACTGGGAGATCAGCAACAACTGAATGGGCCCATTTATTTAAACATATCGTTGCATTTTTAAACTAGAATCTGATATCTAATAGGAGACGAAATGTAATGTAATCTACATGAGAAATTTGTTATGGACATGTTCAAAAGCACACTAAATCCTGCTGTTTTATTACTGAAGTGATTTCTACTGTCTATTCTGCAATAAGGGAATGTCTTGATTTTGGGATAACATTTTGGAATGTGTTTTAACTGTTAAAAATATTTTATAAAATGAGAAAATAATATATTTTAGTTGATCTGAATAATCAAAGTATACTTTGAGCAAAAATGAACTCAGAGCATGTATGTATTCATATTTTAATAGTGTTTAAACTCCGAATCTACTCCATATCAATATGCAATTACTATCAAATATATTTGATTTGCCTGTTATCAGAGTGGCAAAGGCACATATGATATACTCTACAAAGTATAGATAAAAGTACTCTACCAAGTCTGTCAGGGAAATACATTGTTATTGTGGTTTTTTCATAAATTCAACTTATATTTTTTAAATGCAAGATTGGTTTAACTGTTTTACCAGATCTTAATGGCTACTATCTTATAGTTCGATTCCAATTTATTTACTACTCAGTTTTGTCAATTAGTTTAGTCTGGAAGCTCAGTCAGAATAATCAAGTTTGTATAGAGATAGTTTAAATCAATAGGATGGAGAAAGAGACACTATATTCTGGTATCACTGAATTCAGAACAGAGTAATAAACAAAACATTTTCTATCTTGGTCTTATAGTTATGCCAGGGGGAAAAGGGAAGCCACAAAATCATTTATAAAGAGAAAATATAGATGTAAGATTGCGATGGCAGGTTATAGCAGAAAAACTTCTAGTGAAAAAAATATATACATTTTGAAGGTCTAAGCTTACTTGTTCTGGTGTGTTGAAAAATCTTCTGAAACTTTTGTTCCCCTTTCTATAATGTAGAGAGTTCAGAAGTACTTGGAGAGATTAACATTTTATTCAAGTAAGAAGGCACAGAAGAGTGAGAATGGTAATTAAATATTATGGCAAGCACAATACTTTTCAAAAGCAAGTGAACTAAATATATCTACTGGCACACAGGTAAATTAGTCAAAAAAGTAACTTTTGACAAGGTCCAGTAAATTTTTAGAGATATGTCCATGCTTTGCCATTTAATATTTAAATGATCAAACCTCTTATTTAAGAAATTAACAAGCTCTAAATATCTCTTTCCAAATAGAACTGGAGAATGTTCCCCAGGTGTGAAGACTGTTAGATTTGTGATTCTTGAACTGCAATTTCATTTCTATGCATCTATGTAATGGACTGTTGTGTAACTTAAATTTGGAGACTAACAATGCATATGAAAATGTAAAGCAGCTCTGCAAAGGATAAAAAGTATCACGACTATTTTCTGTTGGGTTGGCTAGATTAATTTTGTCCTTCCTTCCCCACCAAAAATCACAAACAAATAAAAAGTCCAGAACCTTATTGTTTTCACTCTCTGTACATCAAGGGAGTATTTTGCCTTATTCTTAGATTAAATATGGGAAGCTAGATTTCTTCAGGAATGTAAGAAAAGTTTTATTGAACCACCTAGAGTAAACATGATCAGTTCTTGATAGAAGTTTAGTTCAATATAATCTCTAATTAACTGATTATAAGAGTATTCAACTTTTTGCTTCAGCATTCCAACTACTAAAAATATTGTTTAAATTATAAGCATCAATGCATCATAAATACAGGTATTTCAAAGGCAAATGAATTTTGACATCTGTTCCTTCCACTAACTGATTCTGTTAAAATAAAATATTTATCATATGTAAATTTATTCAGTAGGATAGTGCGTGTTGGGAGTTGAAATTTAACTCTTAAAATTTTCTTCATTTCATATTTTTGTTTTTCAAAAAGGCATATATTGTCTTAAATTTTGAAAAATAAAAATTTCATTTAAAAAAACCTATCTCTAATTTTTAGGTTAGTGTTGTTTTTATAGATGTTTGTGCCAAGTCAGCCATTTTATTTTATTTTTATTTTTTCAAACATATTTTATTTACTTATTTTTAGAGAGAAGGGAAGAGAAGGAGAGAGTTGGAGAGAAACATCAATGTGTGGTTGCCTCTCACGTGTCCCCTGCTGGGGACCTGGCCTACAACCCAGGCATGTGCCCTGACTGGGAATCAAACCCTCTGCTTCACAGCAACTCTCTACTTCACAGGCTTGTGCTCAATCCACTGAGCTACACCAGCCAGGGCGATTTTTACTTTTTTATTGATGTTTGAATACACTTGTCTCCATTTTCCCAAGACAGCCATTTTAAAGTAGATTTTATACGCACATCCACACACACACTAGGTTGGTTCTACTTAACTACTAAATTAGTTTAACTAATGATTCCATGGTCATACAATCATGTTTAACTTTCAGTATTAATTCTACTTTCTTAAATGCATCTGTCTAGAATAAAGACAAGTGTGTCCTTCATATGAGAATTATTTTGGAAACCATCACAAAAAATACAGAAATCAATCAATACATCTGGTTGGTACATTTTACTACATATAATTCCTACAACTACAAAGGAATTAATGAAATGGAGGCACAGATTTTGTAAAAGATGTAAAAAGTACTAGCAGAAGCATGAAAAAAATTGGATTATAATAATATGGAGAATGGAGAGAAGATATAGCTATCCCTCACTATCATAATCCTTGTAAAAGACCAAGTCATGTTTAGCCCAAGTGACTTCATTTTTATTTATGTTTTATTGAATTTATTGGGGTGACCTTGGTTAATAAAATAATATAGGTTTCAAGTGTACAGCTCTATACTACAGTATTTGTATATCGTATTGTCTGTTCTCCACCCAAAGTCATTCATGCATTTACCTTCTTCTCCCTCTCCCCATCCCCCTTCCTATATGGTAATCACCATACTGCTGTTTGTGTTTATAAGTTTTGCTTTTTTGAGGGGAGGGAGTGTAACCCCTTCATCTTTTTCTTTCAATCCCTCTATGTCCCTCTCCTCTGAGAAATGTCAACTTGTTTGTATCTATTATTCTGTTCCCATTTTGCTAGTTTATTTTGTTCATTATATTCCCCATTTGAGTGAGATCATATGATATTTGACTTTCTTTGACTGGCTTATTTCACTTAGCCCAATACTCTCCAGATCTATCCTTGCTGTTGCAAAAGGTAAGATTTCCTTCCCTTTTAGGACCAATTATTGGTCCATCGTGTATATGTACCACTCTTTTAAACCACTCATCTGATGAGAACCTGAGCTGCTTCCAAAACTTGGCGATTATAAATAATGCTGCAATGAACGTAGGGGTGCACATATTCCTTTAAATCAATGTTTTGGGATTCTTAAATTATACTCCCAGAATTGGGGTTGCTGGGTCATAAGGAAGTTCCATTCTTAGCTTCTTGAGGAACTCCATACTGCTTTCCACAGTGGCTGGGGAACTCTATATTGCATTCCCACGAATAGTGCACTAGCATTCCCTTTTCAGCACATCCTCTCCAACACTTGCTGATGTTTGATTTATTGACGATAGCCATTTTGACTGGTGTGGGGTCAAATGGAGTTTATCTTTACTGTACACCTTAAGCTCTAAAAAATTACTGACAAGACAAATAGCAAAAATCTGATGTCCTGCATCCAAGACACTTGCAAACTAAAAATCTCTGCATTTCTCCACTGTAAATTGCAAGTAACACTTAAAAAGTATCATCTTATTCTTAAGAATATGTTAACTACATCATCCATCCCTCACCCTTTCTAAGGTGTTTTTACATACATTAAAAAAATCATTTCCATCTTAATCATTATATCCAGCTTTGCATTGTTAGAACTTCCTTCAAATTATTGTATACTGCAAACATTTTATAAGACATTTATAATGAAATCAGAAGAAAGTATTTATGTTAAGAGAATATAATTTATCTAAAGTTACTTTAATCTCTCCTTTAAGAAATAGTCATTTGGATTCAGCCTCTTCCTAAAACCATTTGGCTTTCTCCCCATGTTTCTTTCCTTCCCTTATTCTGTTTACCAGTTGACTTTCTTTTTCTCTTGTTTTAACACATTGAATTTTTATTTATTTCCCCATTGTTTCATTTCATTCTTACCAGTTTCAACTTGAGAGAGAGAGAAGAAATCTCCAAGATTACGAAGACCTCTTTGAAACAAATATTTATGATATTTCTGGTATTTCTGGATGTGAAGAGACAAGGTCCATTCTTTTTTTGAGGGGAAAAAGGTTAAAATTTTGACATACACATTATTGCCACCTTTGGATAGACATACACATTTAAATTATTAGAACAGCATAAACTTTAATTACTTGTAAATATGTTTTTATATACTGTCAGACTCGAGAATTTAAGAGACCACTTTTAGATCTATCAATAGCCCTGTCATTTTTTCAGATAATTTAACAATTTAAAATATTCCTTTATTAAGCCTTAATCCTCACCAAGCTGTGTTCTGATATGATATGACATTGTTATATGATGCATTGGTTGATCCTAATGAATATGATTTATCTTCCACATTTTCCTGTTAAGAGGTACTAAGATTTTCCTTTTTCAGATGTGATGAAATCTAATAAGAACTGACATGAACATTAGCTTAACCCTTTATGAAAATCAATATAAAATAAGAGTATGTGTATGTGTGTGTGTATATATATATATATATATATATATATATATATATATATATCCTCTTATTTTAAAGGATTTAAAGGACAAGTGAATGTATATAAATTGAAGAGAAAGATATAAGTTAAAATATTTTTCTATTTAAAAAAATGTTTGAATAACACTCATAAATTTACATAGGAAAGAGAAACAGTGGTAGAGAGTAGAACAATCACTTCTATTTCATCCAGAGAGCTTAAGAAGGTACCCATTACTACCCATTACCCAATATATATTTGGAGAACCTGAAAGTGATTTCACATTTTCTGGCATGAAACTCTAACTCTTGCACTAGAATACCCACCCCTGTGTAATTCATGCCTGTTTTATTCGTCAAGGACAGTTGACAGAAGGCTTTGCCAAAGCTACATCTCATTAACCTCTTTCTTAATTTCATATTCCTGTGTCTTCTATTTCAGCATTTCATGAGGAAATTTGTCATAATGCAGCAACACTTTCTTTTCTAACTTTCAACAAAATTCCTCTCCATTTTTTTCTTTTGTCCAAATGGGACTCATCCTTTTCACTTTTGATAACTAGCTGTGATAATTTTAGCTCTTTTCTAACAGTTTTTAAAGTGGGAAAGCATTGGTCTACAACTATTTTTACTTGTGCTATCTGATATAGTACTTGTTATATTGACATGGTGATACAACCTGACACTATTTCAGTTTAAGGAAAAAGTAAGATTTCTTTTCCATGTTCCTGCTCATCTATCAGATGTCCTCTCCTGCATGGAACTAAACTGGCACTAAATGGGCACTACATTGCAATCATTCCAGTTATTTAGTTTCCTGTCTCAGAAGAAGGTTGGGAGACTTTTTGCTATATTTAAAATTGTCTTCAGGCATTCATCCCAACCATTGAAGCAATGGCTCTATCCCCCCCTAAACACATCTCAAAACACTGAGGACTCAGCTCTAGATGATGTCAGTTTCTGGAGACTGGGATTCAAAGAGCCCAGTAGCAGGGGTCTGCCGGTCCGTGATTTTCCTAGCACACAGGGCAGAGAAGCTTCGTTGTGTTCACCTGCTCTGGTCAAACTTCAAAATCCTTCCTAAGAAAGGTTGAGAGCTAATTGTTCCAACACAAAACATTATCATTGTTTCACGTTAAAGCAATGTGCTTCCATTTTATCAACGTAGTTTTTAACTATTCCACACCAACTGCATGGGAAGTTAAGTCAAGATCAGAAGCCATATGGTGAGGTGTCAATGATACGTTTAAAATGCACAATCTCAGGAAATGTCAGACTTCATGAAGGAACTCATATTAGTTCCACTACCAGTAAAGGAAATGACCTGCGGGGTACATTATAAGCTCCACAGGTTGGCTAGAAACACTAAAATGCATTCTTTTTTTTTCTAAAATGAAACCATAATTTTTGGTCAATTCCTAATTCCCCTCATATACACACAGTCATTAAATGTCCCAAGGCAACTGTGCCTGTTTGCTTGGCACTGGGAGCCAGGTATCATTCTTATCTTTCTTACTTCTGTTTTTGGTAATTTGCTCCTGCCCCCAAACCAGCTGAAATATATTAGTCAATGTGAACCCAAGATTTAAAAAAAAAACAACAACTGAGATCTATGCTACTGATTTGACTTTTAGCAGTTAACTCTTCCAATGCCAGCGGCCCAAATATTTGTTCACTTTTTTTTTTCTTTTTTCACCTGTGCAGCTTTTCTCAAAATTATCAAACTTGCACAGGGATTCCTAGATTTCCGTGTCCAAGGTTTACAGAATCCAGGTTTACTATAAACCCCATCTCCTCTCTCTTCTGCTCCCCATACACATTGCCGTTTAAACTTCTACCATTCATTAGCTAGTATTGGTGGAAAAGCAAGGGCAAAATGCCAGTGGTGGGTGAGCGTCTCCATATACCATGAGCTGGTCACAGACCCTCGGAATAAAAACAAACAAAAAAGTCAAGTTCAAGTAGGTGCCTGCGTCCATAAGCGCCCTGAAGCCTTAGCCTTTCGGCTGCGGGCACGGACCTCTAGTCTGCCCCAGAAAGGGGCTATGGAAACGAAAGGGGCTTTAGTGGGCGATTTCGCCTCTCCTAAGACCCTGGGTGCAGCAGGTAAGGAAGTTAACCCAGAAGCTAAGTTGAGGGAGCACGCACATAACGCAGAGAATCCGGAGCCCACAAAAGCTCGAAGCCCTGGAGTCAGCGCGGAGGGAAGTCTTAGGAAAGCGAATTCTTATCCCACATCTGCAGCGCTTGGGATGCGCGGGGAGAAGCGCGCCATCGAGTCCAAACGCTCCCGGGGGACCAGATCAGGACCAGTCAACAGCCACAAGGGATAAACTGCGGGTGAACCGCGGATTCTGGCACCTGGTTCAGAAATCCCCCATCGCACCCCTCACCCTCCTCGGGGCCAGCACACAGTGGCCAAGCGACCCGGGGAGCGGGGCCGCAGGACTTAAGTTTCACACTCACTTATCTGCAAGCATCTTCCAGCAGGAAAGCCGAGGAAGGGGAAGAAGGGGTCGGGGGGAGGTGGTCTCCTTACCTGGGTCTGCTCCCAGGGTCAGCACCTTGGCGATAGGCAATAATCCCGAGAGAGTGAGTAAAGCAAGGAGAAACTCGGACATTGTGCTCGCCGGGTAAGGAAGCCTGCGCTGGAGACTGCTCGGCTGCACCCTGGGCCCGGCGGCGGCGGTGACTCGGAGCCCGGAATAGAGCAGCGTCATATACAAATGTCACTGGAAAGTCTTCAGCTCAATGAGCCCAGCCTGTCTGCCTCCTCCTGCCTGGAGCAGGATGTGAAAGGTGCACGGATGCGCGCGTGTGGGAGAGACAGCGCGTGTGAGCGCGAGTGAGCCGCTCCTGTGTCCTGACTTTTCAATGCAGGGTACGTCTGATCTTACATCACGCAAGAGGGGCAGTGAGAGATGCCAGCGGATGGGAATTCACTGATTAATCACAGAATCCACCGCACACCCCTTCGTCGTCTCCATAAATCACGTCTATTACTTAGTAAGAGACATTTAACACAACAGGAAAATACCACCGCGAACCGAGAGCGCCACAAATCACAATTATGTGGGTCTCCTTGAAGGCAAAGTAACTCCAAGCTGGTTCTGTAGGGATTTGGGTCTTTAGAGAAGGAGGGGGACTTCTGCATTGAGCTGAGCCAGCCAGGCGCCCCCGGAAGCTCCGCATTTAACAGCCAGCTGGAAATTATCAGCCTCAGCGCCGGGATGCTTCTCTCCGCCGCGCAGTTTTGATCCCTTCGCTCCCTGGAAGGTTCCTTCGCGAGAAAGAAAGACAAGACAAGTAACTGAGCTTCTCTTAGGGAAATGGTTCCCATAAGTGTCACGTTTTCTGAATTGCGGTTTTAACTTTTGCGCTCAGTAGCACCTGGGTACAAAGATGCAAAATTTAGTGACTCAGCAGAAACAAACAGACGGACAAGTCAATCCATTGCATAGGAATGAAACGTGAAGAATGGAAAAGGGTCCCTAAGCAGACAACCACAGAGCAAGACATTGGAGATTAGTTTTGCAGTGTATTTTTCTTTAAAAGCGTACCTTGAAACATTTTCAACATGTCTTGAGAATTTTCTTACTGTTTTATTTTTTTCCTTTCCCACAATAGGACAGTGACGGTTTAAAAACTTTTCCAAACTATCCGAGGCACCAAAATGAATCAGTGGGTTTTTTAAGTTGTCTGTAATACCATTTAAGTTTTTAAATGCAATTATTCAAGTACCTGAAATTTTCGTTCTGCATTGAAAAATGATTGAGAAGTTAAAACTTGGAAATCTTGACAGTTGAAGGCTTATACTTTTCCCCTTGTAACAGCAAGATCCTTTCCTGAGAATAAGGTTGAAAAATGTTTTGTGTTTGATATTTTAATATCTAAGATGAGAAAATTATAAGAAAAGAACAAAACTAAGCAACAGGAAGATTGGAGAGCAAAGGGAAGATAATTTAAACACTTTATTCAGTATGCCAGCACTGTGAGCTGGCTGTTTATGAGTAAAATTATCCCAGAACATCTTTGGATGCTTTTCAGAAACCATTAAGCTTGGATTGGCTCAAAGAACACAGAGGCGACTCCAAGGAACATTGTTAAGAATTTGTGATATTCGCCTTTTCATACTTACTCTAATTAGAAAATGTCTTTTATGTCAATTTTCCCATACCTACAATTTCCAAGTTTATTTTCTTTTGTAAATCAAATAATTCAGTATCTCAAAAAATGAGTCATTCTACATTTAAAAGGATGTGCTTTTGTTCCATCTAGATTGTAATATATATCATGTAACCTAGTCATTTTTATTATTTTACTAAAATATAACATAGGAGACATAAAGAGATTTTTCCTATTTTATTTTATACTAAAACTTCAGAAACTTTGGAATAAGTGGCATAGGTCAAAGAATACGAGGGAGGGGAGAGGAAGAGTAAATTCCCAATGATGTTCCAAGTAATAAATATTTATATCTCAATGGTCCACAGACCTCTGCATTCTATGAAATACTTATCTTTTTATCAGGATGTAGTAAGTAGGTTTCTTTCTGACATGACCCCATTAGGTAATCCATACTCATTTAAGCTGGGCAATAAAAGAAGGAGTGCTCACAAACCATGCTAAGAACATCCAGGTTCTTCTTTTATATCATTACCATGAATACCACCCCCCCCACCTCAAAAACTGCAAGGTAGAGAAAAGCAGCCACAAATAGTAGAACCAAGCCAAGACTCTTACCAGGTAACAACAGCTTGGTAATTGAAAATTAATGACTCATTCACTTTGACAAATATATGTAGCAGCCCTAGATTTTACTGGCTACTCGTAAAAGGGAAAAGCTAGGAAAAATGATCAGAGAAGTAAATACCCCACTGATTTTGTATTCTAATGTATATTCTAAACACACTACCTTCTAAATATGTGGAGACTTTTAACACAATAATAAATTTATTAAGTGACTTGAGCAGAGTAAAAAAATATGATCTCTTTTAGATCTGGTTGACTTTTAACTGCCCTAAATGGAAGAAAATCAAGAATACATTGTCCACATGTTGTGATCAGAATAATAAAGCAAAATAAAATTCCTTGTTAGTAATTACCAATCAAATCACCTGTGTGAATGACACAGGACTGAAAATGGTGATATAAAATAGTACTAGAAATTGTGGAAACTTACAAATATACTTACTATCAACTGTTAATTATTATCAATGTTATCTATAAATTATAATTTAGGAGTTATTATAAGAATGTGAATATTATTAACAGAAACCTAAAGAATATAAAAACTGTACCCAGCAGTTTAGTGGAAGAATGCATGCTTAGATGTGTATCAGTGGGCAAGTGTATACAACATATGAATTCAAACACAGGCCAAGCAGACTTTTAAGACAAAAAGTATAAGGACCTTGATTCATACCACAAATCATAGTAATACATTATAAAGAGATTCAATGTTAAACTTAATAGTTATACGTTTGTTCTAAAACTGAAATAAGGCCAATGTTAAAATAAAATTAGATGAAACTGTTCCATATCAAATTACTGTTTATGCTGGTTCTTCTTCCAAAAACCCATTGAAAATGATGAGTTCATCAAGAGATAGCTTTTTTTTTTCTTTTAATGAGTAGCAATGAAGTCGCTAAAGGTATAGGCAAAATTTGAGTTTCAAAATTCATTAATTCATTTCTATGTTTTGAATGACCATCAGTTTTAATGGACTATAAATAAAAGGGAAAGCAAAAGTGTAATTTTCTATGCAATACTCCTATTTTCCATTATATATGGTTTAATTGAAAAGAAAATTAATGAAGTGATTTAATAGTGAAGAGAGAAAAGCTAGAATTACTGTTAAAATCTGTTCATTCCTATGGCCTATTATAATGCCTTTATTCTACAGAGTTATTAACATTGACAAGTTAAATAAATTAATTCATCAAACTATAGAATGTTGTGAAATCTCTCATTGAGATAAATTGAATAAAGCAGAACCAATCATCCTTACTTTCCGATCTAAAACAACACGTGAATATTAATCATTAGTAGATGCAATCTTATACTTCCCAATTAGAACCACACTTTACGTACATGTGATCAAACATCAGATTCCGCTGCTGCTAACTTCCCTACTTTCTGGTGCTGCTGCTTTTTTTCCCTTACCACACATGGTAACAATTCATCCACTACACACCTGAAGGTGCTGTTGAGCACAGGGCATGTTGTCTAAGCAAACCAAGCCTGACAGTGTGTCTCATGAAAGAGAAGCGGTCAAGGAGAGTTGGCCTGAAAATCAGGTTGCTAGGAATTTCTGCAACTATCATTCCAAGGGCTGCTAGAGTTCTTACCCTTCCCTTCCCCACAGAAAGTTGCCAGGCAGCAGCAGACACGGAATGAGAAAGAAGAGGGTGGGAGTAGAGATTGAGAACTGTGAGAGGAACATTAACAGGGCTTTAAAGTTGAAACAGAGTTGCTCTGAGCAAACCTGCTAATGGAGGAAAAAAAAACCTTTACATTGATTTTACTTATTAAACCGCAGCAAGCGTTTCAACGCACATTTTTTAACTTCTCTCCTCCAAAAGTGTGCTGTTAACTGTTTCATAGCATGCTGTTTCAACGGGCATATGGGGACTTAGTTGAGATTTTGGTGCAACTTTAATTCCTACCATTTGCAAAGTATTAGAAGGTATGTATACCTGAAGAAAAATGAAGAGTGGTGGAAATATCTAATTAAACCTGGAAAATAAATTATTTTCAAGCATATTAAGTTTTTCTTTTTCTATAAATCTCACCTTACGCACTGTCAATTTCTCTAAGTGTTTTAAGTATGCTTATTACAGTGAGAAACACAGCTGATAGTCTATTGTGACTTTCAAAGGATAGATAATAAAAACTCAATGCTGATTTGATTGTTCTACATTTTTTTCTGTTTTTGTTTGAAAAACGTTTACAGTATAAAGGAAAGGAAGGAAAGAAGTCTTGAGTTGAAACTTATCAGGCAACAATGACTTCTATAATAATAATACAGTTTCAGGAGACAAATCCTATCTTTGTTTTTGGATGTGTCTTCAAAAAGTACAATCGGTAATAACAACGCAATTTGTTTGGGTGTTGGGGGGCAGTGGTAATATAGAAGCACCAAAAACTGATCAAATCTTTGTCACTCTACTTGTGTGGAAAAAGCCCTTGAATTTAAAGTCAGTTGCTAATTAAATGCTTGTTGCTATTGATGCTCTTGACCTTGACATACTTGTATTTAAGATAATTTGCACATCCCGGTCTCCAGCTGTTGGAATAGAGTTAGTATCCATGCTGGGGGTTGTTGGTGGTCCATGGCGAGGAGCATTTCATTTGAATATGCCCTTGAGTCCATTATCTAGAAGCTAATAATGATCTCTGTCCTTTTGGTCAACACCTTTCTTCTCCTTAATTCTAACTAGAAACTCTTAGATTTTTGGAGCTGGAAAGAACATTCAAATCATCTCTTCCAATTTACCGCATTTTACAAACAAAAAACAAACAAACAAACAAACTTAAAGATAGGCATGGTGACTACTCTGAGGTCACACATTTTATTTACATTAGAGACAGTCCTTGAATAGAGTTGTCTGGCTCTTTCCTGTAATATGGAGTGAGCTTCATTGATATTCCTTTAGATTTTTCATAGCTCAGAGGGCTGTTAGCCCAGGGGGGTTGAATTTGTTCATTCACTTAATAGATATATATTATGTAAAACCCACTGCACCCACCACTATGCAAATAACTGTGAAGAAAACAGATACGGTTCCTGCACTGAAAAAGTTTACAATCTAAATCAAATGTCATTTCTGTGCTAATGGGCTGCCTTTCTAGGACCTCATGGGATCCATGTTTATTGTGAACCACAGATATGACACATAATGGCCACTGCTGAAAAAAGGGCCACAAGATAAAATCAGGGCTGCCTCTTTCTTGGAAGATATATTTATAGATAAGTCCTTATAAAGAGACCTGAGCTTTCTATTAGAATTAGATTCAAAATAAAAAAATACAAAGCATATATTTAAACATTTTGTAGGTTGGTATCAGCATTTAGCCAAGCAGCACATTATACCTTCTTTTATCTAGAACTTGGTAGCAAATTCAGAAATGTTCAGAATTCTGAACAGTCAGAAATGATGTCAGTGATAACTTACAGATTAATCAGAGCCAGTGAATTCTGTTGTGTTGTGGACTCATATGGATTCAGAGGACAAAAAGGGACATTGAAATAGTCTTGTTCAACCTTTGTGTATTACTATATATTGTTGATATTTTCTGGGATTCTTTCAAGTTTTGCTGCTTTATTTAATAATTTCCTACTTCATATCCAAGTGATATTTTTCTGAAGTTTACTTTTTGTATACTCTTTAGCATTTCACAGTCTTTAGTCTCCTAAAACTTTATCTTTTTGTGTGGGCTTTCGCCTCTAATACCTAGTGACACTTTGTCATACTGCTGATCAATGGCTTTTCAGTTCTCCCATTGAACTTGTTTAATCTGTCCTTTATCTGCTGTTCCCTGGTCCCTCTGGATGTAACACATCCCATAGATTGAAGTAAATGGGAAAAACAACAACAAAGGTTGAAGGAGGTACCAGCAGTTGACTCAGAGATGAAACGATGGGAAACTGAGGCCTGGCTGGTGTAGCTCAGTGGATTGAGCTTGGGCCTGTGAACCAAACAACTGTGGTTCGATTCCCAGTCAGGGCACATGCCTGGGCTGCAGGCCAGTTCCCAGCAGGGAATGCACGAGAGGCAACCATACATTGATATTTAGCTCCTTCTCTCCTTCCCTTCCCCTCTAAAGATAAATAAATAAAATCTTAAAGAAAAAAGATGGAAAACTGAAACTACATTAATAGCATTTTACATATTTTTAAATAAAATTAGTTATCATTAATATGTAAAATGTACTATGAAGCTACAGTATCTTTGGCCAAGTTTAGTTTAGTTTAATTTAGTTTGTTTTTACTTTGGGGAAATTATTTTGCTTTGCATGGTGGGGCTTATAAGAAAGCAATTATCTATATTTTCTATTTCTTTGTAAAAAACGGCCTTCAAAGAGTAAATTTAAGGAAAATAAAGTGAAGGCAAGCAAAAAAAGAAGAAAAGAAAGAAAGAAGGGAACACAGACTTCTTTTAAAAGCTGTGCCTTGTGCAATTTCCCCTGGAAACAGCTCTTCAGTGGTGGAGAACTGCCCCGCGGGCACAGAGCCCTTCGCAGAGGAAGGGCTAAATAGATGTGTGGTAAGTGGAACACACTTAGTGTTGAGTTTTGCATTTTTTAAAAAGTTAGCTTTAAAGAAAATTTACAGAACTAACTTTTCCAAGATGTCATTTAATTTTTCGAAGCAGGAAAAATTATTTATCTCATAGGAAATGTCTCTTGCCCTCTAAAAGTGTTTCTATTATAAAAATTATACTTTTTAATCACAATAAAATCTCAAAGGCAAAAAGGAACTTTCTGGTCCAGAACAGAATGCCCTTATTCTGTGTCAAGCCTCTTTTAGTGAGAAGAATAATAGTGACATTTCAACCTAGATGTATTTATCATGATTGGTGAAAGTGTATGATTTTATGCATAACTACGAGCAAAGTTAAATTATAGTTGAAAGACCTTTAAATGCTTTTATTACTTTCCATTACTACATTCTGCATTGTAAACAGACTGTACTGATGGTACCTTCCCATCATTCTGCAAATACTAACGGATAACAATAACAACAAAGAGATGGTTAGGACAAGTTACTCAGAAACACATAATAGAAGAGGATGAATAACTTATGCTTGGACATCTTGGGATGGCCAAAAAAATTGTTTGTTTTTCTCCAAAGGAAAAAAAGTGGCTCTAGAAGTGCTTAGCTGTTTTTAACTTCATTTGAAACAACTTTGTTAGATTCTATTGTGACAGCTCTCATATCAGCATGAATTTTTAAAAAATACCAAAATTGGTGAATTTTTGTGAAGCCATTTTAATATTGAGGATGAAAAAATAAGCAACATTATTAGTATATTATGCTTTATTATTTCAAGAAAGGTAAAAATGCAACAAAATGTAAAAAAAAAAAGATTCATGTTGTGTATGAAGAAAGTGCTGTGACTGGTTGAACATGTCAAAAGTGGTTTGCGATGTTTCATGCTGGAGATTTCTCACTGGACAATGCTCCAAGGTTGGATAGACCAGTTGAATTTGATAGCATTCAAATCGAGACATTAATTAAGAGCAATCAATATTACACCCTGTAGGAGATAGCCAACATACGCAAAAGATCCAAATCAATAAAGTTATTGGTGAAAAGGAAAAAATATTTTTATTTTATGAAAAAATACCAAATGGACTTTTTGGCCAACCCAATAGGATGACTAGAAAATTTTTGATTATTTAGTTTCTTTGTGATTAAATGCATTTATATTTAAAAGAAGTATTAATTTTATATTTTTATGTGGATACTGATCATAATTTAATCCACTTTAACATCCTGTTATTTCTTGCAAAAAGGAAGTGAATGAAAATGACAAGAAACAATTTTTGTATTATGTATTAGACCTTTCCTGAAATCTATATTTAAATTATTCATTATATATATATATATATATATATATATATATATACATGATTTGATGCACATTCAGAAACTATATAAGACTAGCCAAAGGATTATTGATATAAATTTTTACTTTTTATCCAAAACAGGGTTGATGTCTTGCTTTATAATGCAAACAGACTGTAGGGTTCGGTCGCACCTGCACACAGGTGTTTCAAGTTATAGACTTAACAAATGGTACTAGAAGTGATTTCATTATTTGCAGCTGTGATAACTGTGAACAAGGTATTGAAGAAAAGTGTTTAACACTCATATCTGTCTGTTTTGAAATCAAAAGCACACAGTAAGCTCCCCTGTGTGAAAAAGAACAGAAGTGTAACATGCTCTCTAAGTGATGCACGCAGTGAACCACTTCAGTGGGAAATGCAGTGGGGAGATTAGTGCCCACGCGCTTAATGGGGTTCATAGCACTGTCTTGACGGCATATGGGGGTTAATTTTTAAACTGCTATGATACTGACCATACTAAAATAAAGAGCAACTTTTAAAAATCTACATTTTCAAAGATTAAATGAAACATTTCCCCCCATCACTAAAAAAGCAAAACCAAACAGGTTTCCATTTGAGTTTGGGTTAAAATCAAGTCTAGCTACCAAAACGTCATTCAGGTAAAATATCTGGTGCACGAGTGCTGAAGAAGATTTTAGTTTTGCCCTCCTCTTCCCTCACTCCCACCTTCCCCCAAAACAATCGCTGTCATTTGTTACTTCTCTTTGCTAGTGGTAATTTAGATTGTATCTCATATTATTCAACTTTAAAACCCAGAAAGCATGAGAATGAAAAGGCCTCTGCTTTTCTACTGTTTTAAACAACTAAATGTTCCCAGAAGAGAATAATAATTGTCATTTAATTCTGTCATTAAATTATAATATAGAAGAAACCTTATTTGGAATTTTGCAAATGTAGGCTGACTCAGCTGTCTACAGTATCAGACCTTTATTTATACTTTTAGAATGATAAGGCTCAGAATGCCATTTAATCGCACATTTTAATATACCTTTGCCTCTCATTCGGGAATAAGAGAAGCATAACAAAGAATACTTTTTGGGTTTTTTACTCAGTTTTGTTCTTTATATAAAAGGTAATAAGAAAACGTGCCAACGGATTTACCCCTTTCCATCTAAACAAAATCTGACTAGAAAAAAAACAGATTCTTCAGTTCGTAGTACTTGAGTGCCCCCTATAGGACACTTTTTATATTTTTGTTCCTGTAGCTTCATACGCTTTTAAAAATTATGACTTCCCCCAAATTTTATTTGAAATAAAAAATGATAAATATATACATCTTTAAAACAAGCAGTCCATTATACATTTTCCTCTTGTGTATCCTCCCAAAAAGCCTATTGTCTTAATCACTTAGTTGTTTCTCTCTTTTCACCTAAAATGACTCTTAAAGTTTTGATTTGCTGCTTTTCTATTGTATGTCTGCATTTACAGTATTAGCTAGTGTACTTCAAAACATGTGTATAATTTCTATGTTTGTTGAATGTAGATCTTCTGCTTCAGATACTTAAAAAAACAACTAGCTGTTAAATTTTGGAAAGTGAAAATAGAATATTCTTGTTTGGGAAGTGGTCCAATTGTTGATTAGGCTGGGATTAGAATCTTTGAACTCTTTTAACTCTAACTTTACAAGTATGAATAATATTGGAATGTAAAGAAAGGAAATATATATTTACATATTGTTGCCAATTTGACCATGAGTATGGTGACTAGTTTCTTGGACTTTATAAGCATTTTTTGTTTGTCCTGTAGCCTGGTTTTGAAAGGTATAGCAGGAAGAAGAGGGGACATATGATCAAAACACAGCCAAGTATGTCATATTCACTCTACTTTTATCTCATTGTACACACACACACACACCTATGTCAACACTGAGACTTTGCTAGATTCAAAGTGTCACACTTAAATGATATGGCTGCAATTAGATCATTTTTAAAATAGACTACCGAGTTAATATTCTATGTGATGTATTTGCATCCAAAAGAATGTTATTTGTGTCCTTGATCTAGGAAACAGACACACAAACACACACAGCGTTTCTGGCTAAAACTCTTTTTGCTTTTGATTAGTTTGTTTCTGAATGAGTAGATGTCAGCAGTAAGGAAGCAAAACTATAAGTAGGCAATAAGGAATAAAGGAGGCCTAAGTTCATTTCTTGCTTCTCATCCTCCCACTCTCAGATATTTACTGCCTGCTTATTATTTGGAAGACCCAGTTTTTGGTGCTTGGATTACTGCAGTGGAAACCCCCAGCCACTGTTGTCCAGAGCTCTACGTCTAATGAGAAAATGGGTCTAAAGCAACTATTGACAGTATCCTGCTAAAAGTGCTCTAGATTAAGTGTGCATAATACAAAGTAGGGCATATGGTAAACATACATTTCAAGTCCTGATGAGCAAAAAAGAAAAAAGAAAATTTCACCAAGGAGGAGATACTTGACATGACTCTTGAGTATCTTTTGCTAGGAAGCAAAGAGAAGAAGCCTATTCTAGCAGAGAGAACAGCGTATGTTAAGGCCCATCCAATGTGTAATTGTATTACCTAAGACACTACTACATTCATATTTCTACATAAACCTGCTACGATATTATCTCTCATTCCCACAGAAGAAGTAGCATGAATTTCCTATTCCTATGCCAGGTTGTAAAAGTAATCATATATCTATACAGAATAATTTAAAGAATCCTAGACCAGTTAATCCAATGATGTAGTTGATCCAAGCTTCCCCACCTGCTTATCCCAATTTGCAGATTCATTTCTAAATTTTGCCACTTGCAATCTTAAAATGCTTAAATCTAATGTCCAGCCCAGAGGACTAGAGATAATAACACTGGATTTCCAACTGTACCATTTATGGGATCTTGCTGGCATTGCTATCACTCCTCCAGGCACTTCACTTGTGTCCACTCATGGGAATTTTCCAGGTAGCCTGTTGCAAAGTAACTGATTTATTTAATGATGCCACATGGTCCACTATTTTTAAGTATATTTTTATTATGATATTATAGTGTCCCATTTTTTCTCCCCTTAATCCCCCTGCACCTGGTACCACCATTTCTTCCAACATCCTCCTGCTTAGTTCATGTCCATGGTCAAGCATATAAGTTTTTCGGCTTCTCCATTTCCTATACTATTCTTAACCTCCCCCTGTCTATTTTGTACCTACCATTCTATGCTTCTTATTCCCTGTACCTTTCCCTCCATTCACCCCGCTCCCCTTTCCTGCTGCTAACCCTCCATGTGATCTCCATTTTTGTGATTCTGTTCCTATTCTAGTTGTTTGGTTATTTGGTTTATGTTTTTAATTTTAGGTTCAAGTGTTGATAGTTGTGAGTTTGTTGTCATTTTGCTCTTCATAGTTTTGATCTTATTCTTTTTCTAAATAAGTTCCTTTAACATTTCATATAATAAGGGCTTGGTGATGATGAACTCCTTTAACCTGACCTTATCCGGGAAGCACTTTATCTGCCATTCCAGTCTGGATAATAGCTTTGCTGGGCAGAGTAATCTTGAATGTAGGCCCTTGCTTTTCATGGCTTTAAATACTTCTTTCCAGCCCCTTCTTATATGCAAGGTTTCTTTTGAGCAATTAGCTGATAGTCTTAGGAGAATGCCTTTGTAGTTAACTCTCTCCTTTCCTCTTGCTGCTTTTAAGATTCTCTCCTTATCTTTAATCCTCGGTAATTTAATGATGATGTGTCTTGGTGTGTTTCTGCTTGAATCAAACTCCTTTAGGACTCTCTGTGCTTCCTGGACTTGCATGTCTAGTTCCTTTGCCAAATTGGGGAAGATTTCCTTCATTATATTTTCAAATAAGTTTTAAATTTCTTGCTCTTCCTCTTCTCCTTCTGGCACCCTTATGACATGGATGTTGGAATGTTTAAAGTTGTACCAGAGGTTTATAAGACTCTCCTCATTTTTTTTTGAATTCTTGTTTCTTTATTCAGCATGGTTTGAAAGTTTATTTCTTCCTTCTGTTCCAAATTACTGAGGTGATTGCGTTTCCTTCCCTTCACTGTTGGTTCCCTGTATGTTTTTGTTACTTCACTTTGTACAGCCTTCACTTCTCCCTTTATTTTGCAACCAAACTCAATTATTTCTGTGAGCATCCTGATTACCAGTGTTTTGAATGCTGCATCTCATACATTGGCTATCTCCTCATAGCTCCATTCCTTTTCTGGAGTTTTGATATGTCCTTTCATTTGGGCCATATTTCTTTGTCTCAGTAAGCCTGATACATTGTAAGGGGAAGAGCCTTAGGTATTCACCAGGGTGAGGCAACCCAGTCTGCTACATTGTGGCACTGTAAGTGGGGTAGGGATCCGACAGGGAACAATGCCACTGGCTCAGCTTCACTCTGCTTTCAGTCCCTTCTCCCACTACCTAGAAGCAAATTGGGCCCTTCTGTTGCTGATTTCCAGGTAGGTGGGCTTATTTATATTCTAAGATCCTGTGGACCCCTCCAAAGGACTCTCCTGTGAGACTGACAGTCATTTCTACTACGGCAATCCCTGCAGGATTTTATAGCCAGAGATTTTGAGGCTTTATATTTCTGGCACTGGAACCCTGTGGTTGCCTGGTATGTCTTTCTGCTCAGGT
Source organism: Sturnira hondurensis (assembly GCF_014824575.4). Classification (NCBI taxonomy): domain Eukaryota; kingdom Metazoa; phylum Chordata; class Mammalia; order Chiroptera; family Phyllostomidae; genus Sturnira; species Sturnira hondurensis. The sequence goes on along the minus strand of NW_028088106.1, from coordinate 414,151 downwards.
GTTTCTGCCAGTATGTCTGCACCAGCATGTAGAACCACCTGGTCCACCAGCCATCTCCTTGCCATGCATCCTCTTTACCCTGATGCTTGTCTCTGCCCCTCTTACCAGTCTGGATGAATGTTTCTTCTTTAACTCCTTGGTTGTCAGACTTCCATACAGTTTGATTTTCTGGAAGTTCTGGTTGCTTTCAGTTTTAAAATTGCTTTCAGTTTTAAAATTGTACAACAAAGCAAAGCATATTTACCCATCTTGGCCAGAGCTATTTAGATCCACTATTTATTTAGCCACAATCTACAGGACTCAGTGCTGCCCCCAAAGAAACAGAATAATTTAATTGGTGAGACAGAACACAAACACATTAAATGAAAAGGTTAACCAAGGATGAAAGGCAGCATATAAAAATTATAAAACTAGAAGTACAAAGTAAAAGGATAAGTACAATGAATTTTTTTAGAAATCTTCTATTGTAAACAAAATTTCAATTAAACCTCAATTATGTCTAGTATTTATAACAACAGAAAGTTTGCAGATTCATTCTGTTTGGCAAATGTAATATAAATATTAAAAATCGTGCTTGATCTATCATTGGAGGACAATAAATATAGTCTGATTATAGTATATCATAAATTTTACACAAAAATATGATATGGAATTTTATAAAGAAGGTAAAACTTTGCCAAATTTCTTACTCTACATATAAATAAGCATCTTATAGGTGTTACTTTATTTTTAGTTTTTAAAATTTTACAGAGAATTTAAAAAATAAACTGAAAAGTTATATATATATAAATTACAAATTTCCAAGAAAGCAGAAGTAAAGAAAACTTAACTTTAACAAATGAGAGAAAAAATGGAGAGAGTAAAGAAATATATTTTTAAAAGATGACTGTAATAAGAACAAGTATATCAATTGTGACAATAAATGTGAATGCACTAAATATCTCTAATAAAATGCCTGGTTCTCAGTGAATTTTTAAATTCATTATACATTGTTTATTTTCAATATTTTTGTTCAAAAATCTCTATTGAACATGTTCTGTGTTTCAAATAATGTGCAAGGACCTGAGGATGTAATGGTTAACAAGATATGTGTAGCTCTTTCTCTCAAAGTAAAATAAGGGATTCAGGGTGTCAGTGGAATGGGTAGAAGGTATATTTGCCTCCTCCCAGGACCAAATTTGGGTTGCAACTAAATTATAAAACAATCAGCCTGAATAACCAACTGAGTACTAGCTAAAGAGAAGTCTTCTAACCAGGGATTTACAGAAGAAACCACACCAACACTGGTAAGAAGGGCAGATACACATAAAAAGGCTGGCCTCACTCCCATGGGCAGAGGCTGAAATACTTAGGGTATACTGTTAGGGGTTTTCCCTAAGAAGTGTGGGGTTTGGCCCCAAGCTGGGGCAAAGTCTGGTTCTCTAGCTTAGAGAACCAGAGACAGGAAGAGGCCCCCACATAACATCTGGCTGCGAAAAGCAGTGGGGAATCTGTCCATCAAGGAGAGGCAGGAGTCTGCTTATAGACGCAGGCCTCCGTTAAGGTCCAACAGACCAAATCTTGCCCACAGCCCTAGCTTCAGTGGAAGGAGGGATGAACAAACTAGAGTGGCATAAGGAGATACTGGGGTTTGTGGCTTTTGGAAGTTAGCTGAAAGGATAGCCACCAGGATCACTTGGCCGAATTATGCTCCTACACCACAGATGCTATCTTTCTTGGGTGGAGCACTCCCCTGTATCATGCTGGGAGAATGCAGTTGCCCCACCATCTGAACTCTCTGCTGCCCCAATTCTTTGAAGCTGGCTCCCAGATGAAAAGTCAGCTGCCTGCAACAGGGTATAGAGGCCTATACAGGCCTGTGTCAGTGACTGAGTTATATAGCTTTGGCATAGGGGGCCATTTCCCCCTTTTCTGTAAACATGACAGGTGCCTTCCTCATAGGAGACTTCTAGCTTCACTCTCCAGGCTCCCAACCTCCCAACTCCTGGTGGCTCTGTTCTGCAGAGCACTAGGCAGAATCTGGGACAGACTGGGCTGTGTGGCACTAGGGCAGGGCCACTCCTCCCCACCTTTTCTAAATCTAACCAGCACCTCCCCATCATGGAAGATCCACTAACCCCAGCCTCCCAATTCCCAGCATACCCTCCCTGCTGAGATCAGGCTCTGGACAGAATCTGGGACAAGCTGAGTTGTGTGGCTCTAGGGCAGGAGACATTTGTCCCTTGCATGCCAGACTGGTGCAGAGTTCTCCTATCACATGGCAAAATTGGTCTGTTTGGGCATGATAAACTCTATCAGACTCATCCTGACAACTCCCTCAGACCCCAGCACACCACAAAGGTGTGTGAGCACCCAGCTGGTAGCAACTAGATTTGGTATACCCTGGGACATGGGCTAAGTGGCCTGAATCCCAGCACTGGCACAAATATTCTACCTGTATCAATCTGGTGAACACCACTTGCCCCTACCTGGTCACTAACTGAGAACCTACCTCAGGCAACTCGTGTACCAGCAGAGGATCTTTTAGTGACTGAGCCTAACAGGCAGCAAACTGATGGAGGGAGACATAGGTGGATCTTGGGGTGCATTAGAACTTTTACTGACCTGCCCCAGAACTCAATGTTGGTAAAATCCAGACTTGGTGCATAGCTTGGTTCTTCCCATGCACACCCAGGCCCAACAAAGGCAGCTGGAAAATGGGGATTACTTTGTAGCTCCAAACAGGGTTCCCAGGGACAGTCACAGCCAGCATCTGACAATGGCCTGCACCAGACTTTCTCCTAAGAGGACCCAGAACCAACACACCAGAGGCCAGCTTCAGAAAGCATAAAGGCAGGATCCATTTAGCTTTACAAGTGGTGTATCCAAAGGGAGATCTTGGCAGGCACCAGATCCTACTGAGGTAAATCTCCATGTGGTTGGCACCTGCGCAGAGGCTCAAATACCATGGTTGGTGGTAGATCCTCCTGGTCAGACAGTCTAAGGGATGTCATCATGAATGAATGAGCCAGTAGCAATAAACAGTCAATTAAACATAAACCACACAAGAAAACTTATTAGAGCACCCAGGTCATGTGATCAAAGAGACTGTGGAACTGGGTCCAAAAGGACACCTACTATATAAGGCCACCCTACTAAGACTGAGCATCATAGCAGATCTACCTAATAAATAGAAATGCATAGAACAAACACAAAGAGGCAACCAAAATGGGGAGACAAAGAAGCATGCCCCAAATGAAAGACCAGGGGATGCTTTCAGAAAAAAAGCTAAATTAAATGGAAGTAAGCCATTCATCAGATACAGAGGTTGAACAATGATTATAAAGGATGACTATATCCTAGAAAACTACAGGGAAATTAGACCCACAATAGCATGAAGAAGGGCATAGAAACTATAAAAAAGATGCATTTGGCAATGAAGAACACAATATCCAAAATTAGGAATTCACTGGAAATAATATACAGTAGGTTGGATGACGCAGATGGTCAAATCAGTGGTTTGAAAGACAAGGTAGAAAAAAACACATGATTAAAAATGGCAAAAGTTAAAGACAAAGAGAGAATCTTAAAAGTAGGAAGAGAAAGACAGTTACCTTGAAGAGAGCTCCCGTAACACTGTAAGCTTATTTCTCAACTGAAATATTTCAAGTCAGAAGTGATTGGCATGAATATTCAAAGTGACATAAAGCTAAAACCTGCAAACAAGACACTTTACCCAGCAAGGTTAGCACCTAAAATTGAAGAAGAAATAAAGGACTTCCTGTACATAAAAAAAGCTGAAGAAGTCCATGACCTCCCAACCAGTATTATAAGAAACGTTAAAGGGCTTTCTGTAAGAAAAAGAAGGAAGAGGAGGGATAGGGAAAAAAGGAGAAGAAACACACAGAAACATAGTTACAATAATGAAATAGCCATAAATAAGTATGTATTAATAATCACTTTAAATGAAAAAGTGATTAGAGCTAAAATGCTCTAATTGAAAAACACAGGGTAGCCGAACGGACAAGAAAACATGACCCATATATATCCTGTCTAGAAGAGATTCACCTCAGAATAAAAGACACACTCAGTCTAAAGGCAAATTGATGGAAAAAGATATTTCATGCAAATTGAAATTTAAAAAAATAGACTTCAAAACAAAGGCTATAGTAAGAGAGAAAGAAAAACACTACATAATGACAAAGGAAGCAATCCAACAACATGATGTAACCCTAGTAAACAATTATGCACCCTACACATGAAAACTTAAATACATAAAAAATATTGATGGATGTCAAGGGAAAAACTGACAGAAACACAGTAATAGTTGGATATTTTAACACCCCAGATCTACCCTATCTACATGAGTGGGTAGATCTGCCACACAGAAAATCAATAAGGAAATAGCTGCCTTAAAAGACTCACTAGATGAGATGGAATTAATTGAGATCTTCAAAGCATTTCATCTCAAAGCAGTAGAATGTACATTCTTTTCAATTGTACATGAGACATTTTCTAGGATAGACCATATGTTAAGACACAAAACAAGCCTCAACAAATTTAAGAAAACTAATATCATTTTGAATAGCTATTCTGATCATAATGATATAAAACTAGAAATAAATCACAAGAAAAAACTGAAAAACACATAAAGAAATGGAGGATAAATAACATGTTATTAAACAATGAATGGGTTAAAGAAGAAATCAAAAGATACCTTGAAACAAATAAAAATAAGAACACAACAACCCAACACCTATGAGACAGAGTGAAAGTGGTCTTAGAGCTCATTGCATTCAGGCCTATCTCAAGAAACAAGAAAAATCTCAAATAAATAATCTAACTTTACACATAAAGGAACTTAATGGAGAACAACAAACAAAGCTCAGAGTGATTACAAGAAAGAAATAATGAAGATCAGAGCAGAAATAAACAAAATAGAGTTTTAAAAAAAGCAACATAAAAGATTGATGAAACCAAGAGCTAATTCTTTGAAATGATAAACTCATGGACAAATCTTTAACCAGACTCCATGAAAAAATGAGAAGGGGCCCAAATAAACAAAACCAGAAGTGAAACAGGAGATAAAAAAACTGATACCAAAGAAATATAAAAGATTGTAAGAAAAGGATTATATTTTATGAAAAATGATATGCCAAAATTTTGGACAATCTGAATGAAATGGATACATATTTAGAAACATACAGTCTTCCAAAACTGGATCAGGAAGAATCAGATAATCTGAATAGACAGATTACAGCTAGTGAAATTGAAGCAGTGATAAAAAAATTCCCAACAAAAAGAAAAGTCCTGGAATGACTGGCTTCACAGGTTAATTTTATCAAACGTTCAAAGAAGAACTAACACCTACACTTCTAAAGCTATTCCAAAAACTTCAAGAAGAAGAAGACTCCTAAGCTCATTTTACAAAACCAGCATTATTCTAATCCAAAACCAGATAAAGACACTACAAAGGAAAAAATATATAAGCCAATATTCCTGATGATGCTAAAATCCTCAACAAAATACAAGCCAACTGAATCCAGAAATACATTAAAAAATCCATAAACCATGATCAAGTAGGATTTATTCTGAAAACACAAGTTTAGTACAATAACTGCCAATCAATAAACATGATTCACCACATAAACAAAATGAAGAATAAAAACTACACGATCACATTAATGGATGCAGAAAAAAGCATTTGATAAAATATAGCACCCATTTATGATAAAAAAACCTTGCCAAATTGGAAATAGAAGGAATATACCACAATGTAATAAAGCCCATATATGAGAAATCCACAGCCAACATCATACTTAATAGGCAAAAGCTGAAAGTCTTTCCCTTGAGATCAGGAACAAGATAGGAATGTCAGCTTTCACAATTCTTATTCACCGTAGTACTGCAAGTCCTAGCCACAACAATAAAACAAAAAAAAAAGAAAGAAAGAAAGAAAGGAAGGAAGAAAAAAGGAAGAAAGGAAGAAAGAAAAAAAGAGACAAAAAGACATTATAATTGGAAAGGAAGAAATCACTGTCAATATTTGCAGATGGCATGACACTGTATATAGAGAACCCTAAAGACTCCACCAAGAACTACTAGAATTATTAAATAAATTCATTAAAGCATCAGGATAAAAATAAATATCCAGATATCAGCTGCATTCTTATACACCAATAATAAACTATCAAGAAGAGAAACTAAGAAAATAATTTCATTTGTAATTACATTAAAAATATCTAGGAATAAATTTAAGCAAGAATATAAAAGACATGTACTCAAAAGATTGTAAGACACTGAAGAAAGAAATTGTAGAAATATAAATAAGTGGAAGGATTTACTGTGTACATGAGTAGGGAGAATTAACATCATTAAAATGTCCAAACTACCCAAAGCAATCTATAGATTCAACACATTTCCTGTCAAGATACTAATGTTGTACCTCATAGAATTAAAACAAATAATATAAAAACTTATATGGAACCACAAAAGATCCTGAGTAACCATAGCAATCCGGAGAAAGAAGAAAAAAATTGGAGAAATCACACTGCTTGATATTAACCTATAATACAGGGCCATAGTAATCAAAACAGCATGGTACAGGTATAAAACAGACATACAAGTCAGTGGAGCAGAATGGAGAGCTCAGAATAAACCCATTCCTCTCCGGTGAATTAATATTTGGTAAAGGAGACAAGAACACAGGATGGGCTAAAGATAGTCTATTCAGTAAATGGTGGTGTGAAAATTGGACAGATATGTGCAAAAAATGAAAGTAGACCACCTTCTTACACCACACACAAGAATAAACTCAAAATGTACTAAAATACTTGTGTGAGGCTCAAAGCCATAAAATTCCTAGAGGGAATCATAGGCAGTGTAATCCTGAACATTTCTCATTGGAATATTTTTTGATATATCTTTTTGGGCAAAATGAACAAAAGAAACAATAAACAAATGGGACATTTGAAACTGTAGAGTATTATGGTAAGTGAAATAAGCCAATCAGAGAAAGACAAGTACCATATGAATTCACTTATATGTAGAATCTAATGAACAAAATAAACTAACAAAGAAAATATAAATAGACTCATAGATACAGTAAATAGACAGACATTTGTCTGAGAGGAAGAGAATTGGAGGACTGGATGAAAAAAGTGAAAGGATTAAGCAAAAAAAGATAAAAAACCCTCATAAACACAGACAACATACGATGATCACCACAGGAAAAGGAGGTTGAGGGTTAAAGAGGGTGAAGGTGGGATAAACAATGATGGAAAGAGATTTGATGGGTTGGTGAGCACACAATACAATATATAGATGATATATTATAAAACCATGGACTTGAAACCTATATAACTTTATTAACAAGTTTTGCCCCAATTAATTCAATTTGAAAATTCAATGATAAAAAGTAAGCTAATATAAGCTAATAAATCAAAGGGAACAATATAGATATCAAAAGCAATGGAACTCTAAGGAAAGGATACAAATTAATAAAAAGAAGATGTAATATAGGGACAAAAATTACATACAATTAATCATCACCCCACATGTATGTCATATAATAAGTATATATAAGTGTTTTTAGTATTGAAAATGATGCAGTCGTTAATAAATAATGGCACAAGAACAAACTGTGTTTTGTATACTCACAACTCTAAATTTACTTTGTCCCACCTGTGTGTTTATATCTTTATCTATATCTGTCTATGTCTATGTCTTCATCTCCATCTGTATCTCTAGCTTTCAATACAGTTTAAAATGCAAGAACATATAAAGCAATAATCAAAATATAAGAAATTAAAACATTTTAAACAAAGATTTTATGGCTTTGAAAGAAAACTAGGTCACATTCATTTGCTCAGAATTTGTGAAGTGTTGTACGAGTTATTTTTATTTTGATGAATGGAAAGTCATACTATGTGTCTATAAATAGAAATGTCATTTCTCCCCCAATTATCCTAAAATATAATGAAGTTCCAAATTATTTCCAAAATGACTTCCTCATTTGGAACTCAACCAAATGATTTTAATGTTAGAATGGAAAACTACATGAGAATAGCCAAGATGATATTTATTAGAAAGAGTAAAGGAGGGGGAATACAATTCACAATAGAAAATAATCAGGGAAATACAGAGATTTACAAGTTAAAGAGTGTACAAATGATAGAGAAATAAATAGACAATAAAACTGAGTAGAAATATCAAAAGTTGCTTTAAATTTAAAAATAGTGATACAGCCAGGTAGCTTCAATACAGTGTGCAAAAGATATTTGGACAATATGGTCATTGTTAATAGTATTTTTCAAATAAATATTAAAACATTATCTACTTTAAATAGCCACATGTTTTTAATGGTTTTAAAAACTTCTTGTGAAAAAATTCCGCAAAGCCCACACAGATACAAAAACCAAGTGTAATAGAAAAGACTAGAAATCCTTGCAAAAAATTCCAAAGATGGTTTTAGGAGTTTCTTAAATATTTTAAAGGCAGAATTGGGTTGAACAAGCACAGGGATCATACGTGTCCAATCTCCAAAACCTGCATTAATGGTGTAAAGAAACTATAGAAAAACTAAATTAATGTATTCACTTTAGTCAATATTGAGAAGATATATTCCAACTGTTGGCTAACTATACAACCTATAGTTTCAATTAGCTACTCGGTCCAAAAAATTGCCTGATTACAAACATTATTAAATTAGATAATCCCAGAACTTGGAAACTACAAAACTAATTAATTGTATTTTCAGTTTGGGGATTTATTGAATGGAATCTGTAAACAACAGGAGGCAAGCAAGTAGGTTTTTATATGAGAAACAGCCATTAATGGACTTTGGTATTTGGAAGAATAAATGCACATAAAATAGCAAATTGAATGTAATTGCTCTCTCAACTTTCTCTTCAAAAGACCTTTAAAATATTTTGATTCTGAAGCAACATAAATGGTATGACAAGTCTTTCAGAAGGCTTATCTTCCACAAGAAACAGACTAGCAATGGTAAAAGCACACATCTGATAAACAGTACCACTCTCTGAGTGGCAAAGACTTCCACAATCAAGACTTCAGATGCTAGAAAGAATTATTGGGTAGTTGAACTGCCCACTGTGAAAATAACATTTAAATAGTAGTCTTTAGAACTGTGTGAGTAAACAGCAAATGATGGATCTATTTTATTGCAGGAAGAATGAGGTCATTGGGCACAGCAATAAGGCAATATTTATAGAATAATGGGCCCCAGTCTTTCAATCTTGACCTTCAAATTTGTGCTAATTAAAGAGAGCACTGGAGTAAAATTCAAGAAATTTGTTTTTCATTTCAAGATTCATTAGTATGACCTCAGACAAATAATTTTAAATATTGACCCTCAGTGTTCTCACTGTTGAACTAAGAATAGTGTCTATTTGATTGAGTTACTGGTATAGTTACCAACGAATGTAGCTGCACTTAATATAGATCTTGGCACATGGTTGAGTGCTGGGCCAGAAATACTTCTTGGATCTAAATTCACTAGACACATCAAGCCACTTTATCACTTTAAGTAAAAACACCAAAATAGGGGAGACCTTAGGATTTTAGTCACAAAATGAAGACATCATTGGACTGCACAAAAATCTATAAATAAATACATCATAGCTATGTCCTCCCCACATCAAAAAAAAGATATTAATAACTATCTGCATGTGTCATGGCTTTCAAATGTGGATGCATATTAGTATCACCTGACAACTTTACAAAATTACAGATGCTGTTGAGCCCAGAGTTTCTGAAATTACTATTTCAGGGTGAGGTGCTGTCTGAATGATTCTCCTACCTACTTTGATTGATAACTCTGAATAAAGGTAGAAATACAAATTAAATACAATGAAAAGGTGGTAGGAGAGGGAAAATATTCAGTCAAGAAAAATTAGGATGCTGACAGAAGTATAATGAAGTTTGGATATTCTGAAGAATTCAGAAATGCAACTGCAAGTTTCTTTCTTTAAATAAAAAATATGTAATTGAAAGGAAGATAGAATAAGAAGAAAATGTAACGGACAGCAAAGATTACCTTATAAATTGAATTACCTCATGAAATCCACTGCCTCAAGTAATGGTACAAAAATGGATTCAACATAGAAGGAATATGCTTTATTCAGCACATCTCACATTAGTGCTTCAGAATAAATGAGGCCTGATAGGAGAGCCTCAATGTCTGTCACCATTTCTATCCACAAAGGTTTGTGGAATGTGTCCTTGCCAACAATCTCTGGTTCTGTGAAGACACCAGACACACTGTGAACAGTCTCTACCTCATGAGGTTCTCTAGAGATAGTCCTCTGGCTTGAGAAAGTTACCACTGTTCACATAGCCTGAATTTCTGATGCCTTTATGTTTAAAGAATCCTATTGAGGAGAATTTTTTCAGTTGATTTTTTTTTTTTTTTTAGTGTACTGAGCTAGAGTTTTTGCTGCTGTTCTTTGAAGCATATTCACGGCTGTGACATCTTCAGCATTCCCTTGACATGTTATGTTTTGCACTTTTGCTCACCATTGATCCTCTTTATTTTCACATATAAAACTTGTTAACGAGGTTATTCAGTTTGCATTTATCTCTTGCACATGTCCAGTCCAAGGAAATGACTTTCAGGGGAGGATTCTGCCCATGCTAACAGACTGGCAGTGCCCCATGTGTTTCTGGGAAGTCCAATATCCATGTCTCTCTACCTTAGAGGAGCTAAGAGGGAAAAGCATTATAACGGACACAAATCACTTCAGAACTGACAGGGTCTCTAGGGACATTCTTTGGGACTCCTTATTTTAATGAAAAGAAATTTAAATACCGAAGGCTTCTGGGAATATTCTACATTTACACAGCTGCTAAATTCTAAATGCTGTTCCAATATCCCAGTTCAATACCACATTACTGTTATAGAACATTACTTTCCCACTGGCAAATGCATATAAAAGACAATGAAATAAAGTTTTTCAAGTAAAGTGTCCTTTCTTATTAAACATTAAAACCTATTAGTGAGGGCAAAGTCCAAACACCAAAACTGAATATCTTGAAGTTTTCAAGAGAACTTCCTACACATAAGAATGTGTGCCAGAATGACTGACAGTGTCATTAAAGTGTGGAGACACCCTTAACAGGAACTAGATTTATATAGAGTACATGGCAATTATGACATGTCAGTGACTAATGAGCCACTCTTTATTCTAAAGAAGAATCAATTCAAGGAGTCTTCAGTAACAACAATAAAGCTGTATGTTCACAACAAAATCTGATATAACTTATTCTATACTTGGAATGATTATGCTGGTAAAATATATATTTTCATATATCTATAGACTTTTCAGTGAAATTCCAATTTGGCTAGCCCTCATGAATCATCTCTAGAATAAACAGAGTAAACTGATCTTTGATCTGCAGTCCTATCTAACTTTCTGGTCAAGGGAAGGCCTAAAAAATATTGGCCATGGTCAGTATGACTTCAAGAAGAGATAGTGGCCATGACATCTGTGTGATTATAATTGGCACATACAGTGGTACATTAGTACTCGAGGTTAATTCATTCAGGAGCTCCCGATGAGTGCTGAAAGTGACGAGTACCCAATGAACCACAAGCTACCATCAAAATGTGAGGTGCAGGGTTTGACGAGTTCTCAAGCCAACAAATACTGAGGTCTGACTGTACTCTAACATTAGAAGAAGGTAATGTGTCTTAGTGGTGTCAGTCTAATAGATCTAACATATTTTCAAAAAAATCCATGATTATACTAGCTTTTATTTAATTCTCAACTTTTTTCAATCTGACTTATATCTGCACCAATCCACCGAAACTGCTCACTGAAGTCACCAATTTCTTTCTAGTTTTCAATTTCAAACATTACATTATATTTGATCTCTCTGTAACATGTTTGACCTTTGCTCCCTTGAAAGTCTTTCTATTCTTGATTTCAATGGAATTGGTCTTCTACTAGCATCATCTTGTATTCTATGCAACAACCTAAGTGAGATGCCCAGGATCAATTTTACTTTCATAATTTACCCACTGTGTGACCTAAAGAGGTCATTTAAATCTTTTGATTTCACATTTCTCATCAGCAAATAAAAATACTACCTACTGGGATATATTCCTTAATATATTAAAGTTAGAACAAAAGCTTGGAAATCATCTCATTTACCCCATCAATCTATAGGCAAGGGAAGAGTAAAATCCCTTTTTTTGCTCAAGATCACAGGATGACTTGATGCAGAAACAGAAATACATTGGTGATCTCTTTGCTTTCTCCCAATGCCACTTCACTGTGCCAGCAGATCTTTAAATAGTATCACATATATTGTATCATGCTATTAAAAAGGTAATGGAGAGGAGAAACTCACTCTCCCATGATGACACATTGCAAGTATTTATTATTCATACACATATGAATAATATGTATATGAGATATTTTTAATAATAATCACACTAAGCTGACAGATAACATCTTAGTCTGTCAACTTTTGTCTTGTTATGTGCAACTTTTGCCTAATGGACAGCAGAATGTTACCTGTATCTTTTGCTCAGTGTACTGGGGAGAAACAAATACTCAACAAGGGCTTCTGCCTAATGAGCAGAGCATGCCGGAGGCATGCAGGAAGAGGATCTAGGAATGCGTCACTCAGCAGCACCTTGCCACTGGCTGACTTGGAGTAAGATGCACTTTTCCTCATGTTCCCAAGGCTAGAACAAGATCACTTAAGGACAGAGTGTGTTCAGGGTTTATTGTATTTTGTGTATGAGGGATAATCAATATTCTGATATCAACTTTAATTGCATTTACAAACAAACAAAGAAAATCCACTACCAGCAAAGAATGAGTTCAGGATAAATGCAGATATGGTAAATAATCCACTTGAAATTTTCCGTGTATTTTTCTTCCTTTTTGAACAACCTCACTTTCTTCCTTTATAAATATTGAAGTGCTTGGTTATTTTGTGAAAAATAGCAGACAACTTTTAGAGAGAATTTATTATATGAAAATCATTTTAAATTCTATATGCAGGAAGATACACATCATAGCAGAACTTAAAGCCTACATTATTTTAAATATTAAAATGTGGAAAATAGATGGTTAAAATATGGTGCATTAATTTTATTAAATAACAGCCACTTTTAAATGATTGTAAAACTTTCTTACAGCATGAATTCATGCCAATGATACAGTAAATGAAAAGTGCAAAATGGTTATGACAATTCTAAGAACATAACAATTGAGATGATATTGGATATTTAGATAATAAATGAAGAGGAACTTGGAATAACTCATATGCAGGGAATATATTCTGGCTGGCTATTTTTCCTGTTTGCTATTGCTGATGCTTTCAAATATAGTTTCTGCAATAAATAAATAATTTAAAATGTAAATGTTGACCTGGTAGTTTAATTATAATAGGTGACAAGGATATTTTTAAAGATTTTCAAAGAATAGTGACATTTACAAAGAAAACATTTCCTTTTTTTACTTTTTTTTATTGTTGTTCAAGTACAGTTGCCTCCATTTTCCCCTCACAACTCCCTCCAACCCAGCCATTCCCAGCTCCCACCCCTGATCTAATCCCCCTTGATTTTGTCCATGTGTCCTTTATAGATGAGGAAACATTTTCTTAGCCGTACCTACCAATTCTTTTATCTTTTTCACAGAGAGAAGACACTACCCTGACTCTTGTTTAACTTGTTAGCTATTCTTTTGTTCAAGTGTCTCTGTTTTTGGAGATTAAATCTCTTCACTGGGCTTCAGAAAGGTACTAGAACTCAAGGGGATTTTGAAGTTTTTGGTAGTATTGTGGGTCTCTGAAATTAAAATTTACACTTCTACTTTCCATAAATAAATCAAGGTTATTTTGCCAAACTGTTTGTTTTCCTTGCCAATTGATCCCTACTTTGAGAATGCATTTTCTAGCAAAGTAGAGTAAAACAGTTGGGTTGAAAATGTTGCATGATAAGTTTTGTAAAATACAAATCCACACATTTGATATCTATCAATTTAGGTAACGCTATTATTTGCTAAAACACTCCTTCCATCAACATATTCTTAGATGATTACAAGTGATGTATCTTTCTCAGATTATTCCAATGACCCGCATATACCTTTGTCACTGTGTAAACCCAGAATGTATTTGTCAGAGAGGAAGACTTGATGGAATGTTATTATTTGATGGAGTATTATTTCTTGGTGGAATAACAATGCGTTTACTGGGATGTGAAGGTCTTAGAACACCATGTTATTTACAAAGAAATCCAGATTCAAGGCTTTGTGTAAGTCATCTGGGGAGGTACTAAAATTACCAACTTATAAATATTCCTTTGAAGAACATTTGCTTCCCCATGTTCTAATACTGGTTGCATTCTCTAAAAAAAATATTAAGCTTAATCCAAAGGAAACCAAAATATGGACACTTTAGTTTTCTAATATAGCTATTTGTTTGCTTATTTACTTATTTATTTTAAATATTTAATTTATTTATCTTTAAAGGGAGGGGAAAGGAGGAAGAAAGAGAGAGAGAGAGAGAGACAGTGATTGGTTGCCTCTCACACACCCCGCTTGGGGACCCAGACCATAATGCAGGCATGTGCCCTGACTGGGAATTCAGCTGTCAACTTTTGGTCCACAGGTTGGTGCTCAATCCACTGAGCCACACCAGCCAGAGCCCTCATATAGCTTTTTAAAACTGTTAAGTAAATTTATTCAAGGCTGATAATAATATTTGAAATCTTTATTTTCTTTGTTCTGAGTTTTACCCTATCCAATTTACCTGCATTTCAAATACTGTTGAAAAAATTAAGTACACAATTTGGTGTTTTTGAAGTGAAGAGCACTTTCTTGAGTTTTTGCAACTATACTTACTATATAATTTCAGAACCTTTATATCACCTCAAATAAAAACCCCATCTCCATTAGCAATCACTCTTCATTTTTTCTGACATTAGGCCTTGGTAGCCATTAATCTACTTCCTATTATCATGGACTTGACTATTCTGGACATTTATGTAAGTGGAATTATGCAATATGTGGCCTGTCATTACTGACCATTCAACTTAGCACACAATTTTTAAGGTCCATCCTTAATTTCTTTCAGCAATACTTTGTAGTTTTCAGTATACAAGTATTACACTTTTTTCCTTAATTTATTCTAAGTGTTTTATTCTTTTGTTATCATTTATTGTTAGTGTATAGAAATACAATTGATTTTTGCATGTTGTTCATATAGCCTGCATACTTTCTGAGCCAGTTCATTAGTTCTAGTAGGTCCTTTTGTGAATTGATTAAAATTTCTCTGTAAGAGATAATGTCATCTGTAAAAAGAGGTAGTTCTACTCCTTTTTTCAATCTGAATGTCTTTTTTTTCCCCTACCTTATTCCTTGGCAGGAACCTCTAGAACAGAGTTGACAGGAGAAATCAATTGTCAACTTTATCATGGATTCCTTATATAATGAGTTAGATCTCTTGCTGATTTCAAAATTGTCTAATTTTTTAGTTTGATTATGATATAATTAGGTGTGTAATCTTTAAGCTAACCTAAGTTTGACTTAACTGAGTTCTTTGCATGTACAGATTTATATTGTTCATCAACAAAAATCCTGGACTAATTCTACAAAGTCTGTATTTTTGTAATATCCAGCAACCGAAGTCTTGGCTCAATCATCTTATGTTCACTAAGGATTGGAGAGATACTTCCTTAAACGCCTTAAATGTTTCCCAGCCTTGCCAAGGTGGAGTGTGTAAATAATCAGTATACACCTTCAGAGCTCCAGCAGACAGTATTAAAGTTTGCCTTTAGGATTTTCAGGGTTTTTTTTCCTACTTGTGCAGAGCTTCAAGTCACCCATGAAAGAGAGAAATTATGTAGGGTCTTCTCAGATTTTTCCTCTTAGGTCCCCAGTGAAGCTTTTTAGAGCCCTTTAAAAAATCTAATTCCTTAGTTTTGTCTTTTAAATTTGTGGAGTAGCTCTTGTTTGCCCCAACTGTTACTACCACCTCAGGGACTTCGATGTTAAACAACTATTGCTTTTATTTTTGACAAATAAATAATTTTAATAAGGAATGAGCTCTAAGTCAAGCTCTCAAGTACTCACTGGTGTAGGATTATAAACTATAATTTAAAGTGTCATGGCATAACATACAGAATGAAAAATATTTTATATGCATTTGAAAATCTGTACTGTTCTTCAAGGGCCAGTAGAGGCAGAGAACACAACTATTAATGTTCTGAGGGATGTAATTTTCCCAGAAAAAAAAAGCAAAACAACTTAATCTTCAATTGTGTGTGTCTTCTAGTTCAAAATATGGAAATCCCTTTTCTTGGAAGTCAGATTTTCTTAACATGAAAAAAAAAAAGGAAAGAGAATGTCAAGCCTTATGAATGGGGGTTTCCAGGGAACTGCCTGACAACTCCCATAATTGCTATCCTCTGGCAACAAGACCTTTTCTGGAGCTCCCTGTGGAAAAAAGACAAGCCAGAACTTTTTTCCTAACAGCAGATAAAATCTTACACCCAACTGGATTAAAGTTTTATATGTCAAAAAAAAGATATTAAAAATCTCAGTCAAAAATTTAGGTGATTTTTTTATAATTTTGAAATTGAGAAGGTTTTTAAAATAAAAAGCAAACACCTTAAGTATAAATTATAAATTATAAGAAAATAATTTTCTTGCATAAATTTTTTTTAAATATTTTATTTATTTATCTTTAGAGGGGAAGGGAAAGAGAGAGGAAGGAAACATCAATGTATGGTTGCTTCTTGTGCATCTCCTGCAGGGAACTGGCCCCTGCCGGGAACTGGCCTGCAACCCAAGCATGTGCCCTGACTGGGAATCGAACCGCGATCGTTTGGTTCGCAGGCCCGCGGCATAAATGTTTTTTTAATTTTCATCAAAACACACCCTAAAAGGATGAAAATAAAAACAATTACAAGCTGTGAAAATATATTTCAATTTACATAATTGACAGAGTTGGTAAAAATATGTCAATAAAAATTAATAAACTAGAGCAGTGTCAAAATATGAATATAACTATTAAGTGAAAAATGTAATTCCATTTACATTACATAGAGCAAAGATATATACCTTTATAAAATGTTAGAAGCAACTGAAGTCAATTTAGAAATGCATAAAGCATAAATAAAGCTATAAAAAGGGGAAGCAGAAGGATAATAAATGGGTTTCACAAGGTGGTGCCTTCAAAAGACATCAAGGGATGGAATTATGAAGGGCCATATAAGTAGATGTAAGTGATTTTCAATCTCCAGGATTTGTGTAGGATGGTAGATTTATAAGCACTTATTATATTACAACAAATTGATAGACAGATAAATAGAAAAGCACTGTGTTCAGATGTGTCCTGTCTCCTGAATCAAGGATTAGGATCAATTTGATACTTTTCACCTGAGGCCCATAAGTACATTAGGACAAATAAAAAAGAAAAATATACCATTATGTGTGCCTCTTAAAATTTAAAGATAATCAAAATAGTAATATAAATGTACTGGTTGACTTGTGAAGTGATAAGGAAAAAAATAAGAAAACTGCCACAGAAACCAGGAAAACAAGAAAGACACAGTAAAACCTTGGTTAATAGCAAGTGGGGAGGGGAATTTAAGTAAAATCAGTAAAATCATAAAAATAACTTTACCTTTTTTATTTATTTTTTAAAAATTTTATTTCTTTATTTTTAGAGGGGAAAGGAAGGAGAGGAGAGAAATATCAATGTATGATTGCCTCTCGTGAGTCCCCTGCTTCGAACTGGCCTGCAACCCAGGCCTGTGCCCTGACTGGGAATTGAACCACGATAGGGTGGTTTGCAGGCATGCACTCAGGGGGCCTGAGCTACACCAGCCAGGGCATCTTTTTAATTTAATTTAATTTTACTTGTTTTATTGTTCAAGTACAGTTGTCTCCATTATCCCCCTACCTCTTGCCCCTGCCCCAACCCATCCCCACCTCCCATGCTCAATCATACACCCCTTTGGCTTTGTCCATTTGTCCTTTTTCTCTTTTAAATATATTTTATTGATTATACTATAACAGTTGTCCAACTCCCCCCTCTTAATTCCCCTCCCCACTGCATCCTCCCTCTCACCTGCATTCCCCACTCTTAGTTCATGTCTATGGGTCACGCATATAAGTTTTTTTTCTTTTTCTTCTCCATTTCTTATACTATTCTTAAGCTTCCACTGTCTATTTTGTACCTACCATTTATGCTTCTTATTCCTTGTATCTTTTCCTCCCATTCTCCCCCTCCACCTCCCCACTGATAACCCTCTATGTAATCTCCATTTCTGTGATCCTGTTTCTGTTCTAGTTGTTTGTTTAGTTTGGCAGGGCAACCCACCTCTCTGTGTTTTGGAGCTATATATGGAGGAGGAATCTGAGAGGGAACAGTGCTTCTTGTTCAGCTCTCCACTGGATTTCAGTCACTTCCTCTGCTACCCACAAGCTAATTGGGCCCTTCTGGTGCTGATTCTCAGGTGAATGGGTTTGTGTATGTTCTAGGATCCTGTGGATCTCTCCAGTGAACTCTCCTGTGAGACCGGGAGTTTCTCCTGCAGTTGCAACACCCACAGATTTTTTCAGTCAGAGGTTTTTCAATCAGAGGCTCTATTTCCCATGCTGGAACCCTGGGTTGCATGGTCTGTCTCACTCCCCAGTTGTTCCTCCCTATATATCTGCATGCAGATGTAGGACCACCCACTCTGCCAGCCACTGCTTTGCTGTGAGTCCTTTCCATCCCAGCTGCCTGTCTCTGCCCCTCCTACTGGTCTGGATGAATATTTCTTCTTTAACACCTTGGTTGTTGGACTTCCGTGCAATTCAATTTTCTGGTGGTTCTGATTGTTTTTTGTCTTTAAATTTGTTGTTGTCCTTCTTTTGATTGTGTGAGGAGGAAAAGTGTATCTACCTAGGCCTCCATCTTGGCCCAAATTCTCTTCCATGGGTTCCTTATACATGTTCCTTGATGACCCTTTCCTTTTCCTCCCATTAGCCCCTCCCACCTCCCCTCTGGTTACAGTCAATCTGTTATTAATTTCAAGGTCTTTGGTTATATTTTGCTTGCTTGTTCATTTTTTTGATTAGGTTCCACTTATAGGTGAGATCATATGGTATTCGTCTTTTAGCACCCGGCTTATTTACTTAGCATAATGTTCCCCAGGCTGGGTTGTGCAGGAGAGTAATTTTTGGAGATGTGGGTTTGTTTCCTAATTTGTGGCTTTGTTTTGGCAGCACCTACAAAACAGTATACATAGAAATAAATTTAAATGATAAATAATGACCCCAAATGCTAATGTATTATATTCTCTTAATAAAGGATATATATTTCAATAACTATCTTGTAATTTACAATATAGATAAACACTAAAAATGAAACAAAGGTGAAAAGTTATACTGGAAAATACTAATTAGAAAATATCTGAAGTAGTGATGTTATTATCAGACAAAATAGAACCCCACTAAT
This sequence comes from Sturnira hondurensis, assembly GCF_014824575.4. Classification (NCBI taxonomy): domain Eukaryota; kingdom Metazoa; phylum Chordata; class Mammalia; order Chiroptera; family Phyllostomidae; genus Sturnira; species Sturnira hondurensis. The sequence goes on along the minus strand of NW_028088106.1, from coordinate 394,690 downwards.
AAGATATACAAAAGTACATCATCTTAGTATAAAGGGTATAATGCCTTAAGACTGTAAAACAATGTTGTAATTGTATATAATTTACAACATAGCCTCATAAAATTTAAAGTAAATATAATAGAAATGTAATGATCAAACTATTTATAGTATACACACTTACATACTGACAGATCAAATAGATTATAAATGATCAAGAATATAGAACGTGTGAATAATACTAAACATAAGCTTGACCTAGTAAACATGTATACAGACATATCTATTTATATAGAATAAAATTTTATAAAAATAAATATAGGTAATTAAAGAAACAGAACAGGGCATAAAACATTTCTTAATAAAGTACATGTTCTGTGACCTCAGTGAAACAAAATCAGCAATTAGCTTCATCTACTTGCATATGTTTAGACATATTTATAGTGTACATAAAAGAAATATTCTAATCCAGAATACAGAGAAATCTTGCAAATATCTTTCTTCAGTTTTATTAAAGTATAATTGACATGTAAAATTGCAAGTATTTAAAGTGCACAATGTGATTCATGGGAATTTTCATAGAAAATGTGGTTATTTTGTGGGAAAATAGAAAAATCTATGCAATAATATTTTGAAGTGGAGTGTACAGATATGGTCACTTCTGAAAAGAAAGGAAAAGCACCGGCTGTGCAGAACATGAAAAAATTAAATCTCTATTTACTTAAAAAGTTAATGCAAAAAGGGCAAATGAATATTGTCAAATGAAAGCATTGGTTATGTAAGTGTTTAAGTCTGCATTTTTAGTTTTTTTCCATTTTTCATTTGCTTGTATTAGTTTTTTCTAACAAAAAAAATTGAACTGTAAACCTACTTACATATATCCCATTACTGGCTATAATTTCTACTTCTCATCTTTTGTTATTGGTATTTTCATGACAAGAAAATGTAACATATAAATGCAATGGTCAACAATAAATCAGTTCACCTTCCCTAACCTTGAGGGATTAGATTAAACAATTTTTTAGGTTCCTCCCTAGTAATATGATTCTATGAAATTCTTCAGGAAGCAGCATATTTCTGTCATTATGAAGTGAGCCTCACGCACACAAAAATTAATAATAGGTTCTTTCCTTGTGGTAGGCTCCTTTATTTTTATTATCTCCATATAATACCTTACCTGCCTGTGTATGCCAAATACTGCTGTGAAAAAGAAAAAGCCCCTTCTAAGTGCTTAGCATCCTTATAGGATTCATGAATGTGGAAGTGTTTAAATATTACCAGAATTGCATAAGAATAAATAATGTTTACCTTGTCTGTCTTTAGAAAGCAGAATCGGTTTTTCCACATTGTAGGTAAGTATTTGAGTGAAAGCAAATTTAGAGATAAAAATGTGGAGACAAACAACTTAATTAACAAAAAAAAAAAGAGAAACAAAACAACAATGAAAACCCATATTAGTTCTTTATTCATGAGCCTGGGAGAAATGGAAATAATTATTCTCATTTTATGACTTAAAATAATTAAATAAATTAAAAGCTTGCAATGCAGAAAAATTACACTGAAAAAAGAATGAGCCAGTATTATGATTCTTCCTCCTTGAAAGACATCACATGATGGTCAGGATAAAGTAGGTTTTCATTGTACAGGAGCACAAAGGAGGCTGTGGTACGCTGGAAATGTTCTACATCTTACTATAGACATTAGTTACACAGTGTGTGCCTTATAATAACTGGCTAAATTATACAGTTTGTCTAATGAACTATCCTACATAAAATCTTATAAGGATCTATTTATTTATTTAGGATTTTATGTAAGATTGTTCATAGAATATAACTATAATTTTCCAAGTTTTATTTTTATTATACATAGGTAAAATTTTATTATAGATATTGATATATCTCTCTACACTTAAATTTATATTGATATATCTCCTTATCTATTTTTCTTTAAAATTTCATGAAGGATAGTCCATAGGGCATAACTTTTGTCAGTGTTTGGGGTTTGGAGGTTCCCTAAAATAGAAATCAAGAGGAACTGTGAGAGAAATTTCTGGACAAATTTTATTAAGCTTATGTTCAAGCACAACAGAGGCAGCACAGAGGAAAGGAAGGTCCTCCAAACTGGCGTGGGTCCTTTTTATAATCTGGGGGAAAAGCTGGCTATTCAAAAAAGGAAGCTGTGTGGAATCTTCCATGTCAGGGTTGAGCTACTTTCTCCTTCTGTTGGATTTTTTGGCAACTATCTTCCAGCCTGCTCTGTGAGGGGCAAGAGGGCAAAGTACTCACTGCTACCACCTGAAGGAGATCTTACAGCAGTCAAGACCAGGCCTACCACACACGTGCAGTGAGAATTCCCCCTCTAGTCTCTCTTTGAGTAAGAGGTAAAAAATTAGCAGAGACAAAAAAAAATAAGCCGTTTTTGCAGTTTCCAGTGGAGAGGTGACATTTTTGTGGTCAGCTTATCCAGTGTTCCAGTCACCTGGTATTTACTTGGCTAGTATCTTTTTCTATTCTTACGTTCACATCCCTATAAGTGTTTCATCACTATAAAATTTATGAAAATAAAATTGTGTTATAAAAAGTATGTACCTTTTATAAGTTAGACATGCATACCTATATGCATATTTATTATAAATAATATATATATTATTTTTTTAAAGATTTTATTTACTTATCTTTAGAGGGGAAGGGAAGGTGAGAGGGAGAGAAACATCAATGTATGGTTGCCCCTCGTGCATCCGCTGCTGGGAACTGGCCTGCTGGGAACTGGCCTGCAACCCAGGCATGTGCCCTGACTGAAAATCGAACCGTGATCCTCTGGTTTGCAGGCCCACTCTCAATCCACTGAGCTACACCAACCAGGACTATATTTTTATTTTTTAAATGTTTATTATTGTTTGTTCTATTACAGTAGTCCCAATTTTTTCCCCTCTGCCCTCTGCCTGGCCTACCTCCTGGTCTCCCAGTCAATCCTAACACCATTGTTCTTGTCCATATGCCATTCATAAATGTTCTTTGACTAATCCCTCCTCCTTGCCCCTCCCCTTTGGCTGCTGTCTGTCTCTTCCACATTTCCATATCTCTGGTTCTGTTTTGTTTCTTACTTTATTTTGTTCATCAGTTTCCTCTAATTAGTAAGATCATATGGCATTTTTCTGTCACTGACTGGCTTATTTCACATAGCATAACAGTCTCCAGTTTCAGCCATGCTGTCCCAGAAGGTAGGAACTCCTTTTTTCTTTTTGTTTCCTTCTTTCATTGTGTAAATGTGTGACAGTTTTTTTTTTTTTTAATTCACTCATCTACTGATGGGCACTTTGGCTGTTTCCAGCTCTTGGATATTGTAAATAATGCTTCTATGAGTTTAAGGATACTTCCGTTCTTATGAATTGTTTCCGTTCTAATGTTTCAGGATACTTAGAGTGGAGACCCAACAATGGAATCACTGGATCAAAAGGAAGTTGCACTTTTAATTTTTTGAGGAAATTCTACACTGTTTTCACAGTGCCTGTACCAGTCTGCATCCCCACCAACAGTGCTCTTGGGTTCCCTTTTCTCCTCATCCTTGTAGCACTTTTTTTTGGATTTTTTTAAAGATAGCCATTATGACAGGTTTAAGGTAATATCTCATTGTGGTTTTAATTTTCATCTCTCTAATGCTAGTGATGTTGAGCATTTGTTCATGTGCCTCTGGGACCCATGTATGTCCTCCTTGGCGAAGTGTCTCTGCAGGTCCTTTGATATTTTTTAATTGAACTGTTTTTTTTTCCTTGGTGTTGAGTTATACGAGTTCTTCAAACTCCATCCAATGTATCATTAGCAAATGTTTTCTTCCATACAGTTGGTTCCCTTTTTATTTTGATGATATTTTAGCTAAGCAGAAGCTTTTTAATTTGACATAGTTCATTTCTTACATTTTTCCTTTATTGTTCTTGCCCTAGGAGATATATCAGCAAAAATATTGCTATGTAGGACACCTGAAATTTTTTTGCCCATGTTTTCCTCTAGGACTTTTATGGTATCATAACTTATATTTAATTATTTTGTCTATATTCAGTTTATTCTGGCCTATGGTGTAAGTAGGTGGTCTAGTTTCATTTTTTTTCTAGTTCCATATACCAGTCTAGTTCTCCCAAGACCATTTATTGAATAGACTGTCTTTACTCCATTGTATGATCATGCCCTTTTTTGTCATATTAATTGACCATAAAGACATGGGTCTATTTCTGGGCTCTCTATTCTGTTCTATTGATCTATGTGTCTGTTCTTATGCCAGTACCAGACTGTTTTGATTACAGTGGCCTTGTAGTATAGTTTTTTCCAATTTTTTTATTTAATTATTTTTCAAGTACAGTTTTCTGTCTATTACTCCCATCCCATCCCACCCTCCGTGCTCCCCCCTCCCTCCCATTTCCACCCTTCTCAGTTGTTGTCCATGTATCCTTTATATATGTTCCTCTAAATCCCTCCCCTATTTCCCCTGAAATTCCCTCCCCTCTCCCCTCTGGTCACTGTCAGCCTGTTCTCTATTTCAGTGTCTTTGGTTATATTTTGCTTGCTTGTTTGTTTTGTTGTTTAGCTTCCTGTTAAAGGTGAGATCATATGGTATTTGTCCTTCAACACCTGGCTAATTTCACTTAGCATAATGCTTTCCAGTTTGATATCAGGTATTGTGTTCTCTCCTACTTTGTTTTTCTTTCTCAAGGTTGTTGAGGCTATTTAGGTCTTTCAGTTCCATATAAATTTTTGAAATATTTGTGCTGTATGTGTGAAATATGTCATAGGTATTTTAAGCAGGATTGCATTGAATCTATAGATAGTTCTGGGTAGTATATATGTTTTAATGGTGTAAATTCTTCCAATCCATGAACATGGAATATACTTCCATTTATTTATATCTTCCTTGATTTCTGTCTTCAGTGTCCTTTAGTTTTCCGAGTAAAGGTTTTTGACCTCAGTTATATTTATTTCTAGGTACTTTACTTTTTCTGTTGCTATAGTATATGGATCTTTTTCTTAGTTTTTATTTCTGATAGTCCATTGTAGGTGTACAAAAGTGCCTTCAATTTCTGATAAGTGATTTTGTATCCTGCTACTTTGCTAAATTCACTTATTAGGTTTAGCAGTGTTTGGATGGAAACTATAGGGTTTCCCATGTGTACTATCATTTGTTTACAAATAATGACAACTTTACTTCCTCCTTTCCAATTTCAATGACTTTTATTTACTTTTCTCATCTGACTGTTGTGGCTACATCTTCCAGTATTATGTTGAATAAGAGCGGTGAAAGCAGACACCCTTGTCTCGTTCCTGATCCAGAAAAAGCTTGCAGTCTTTGGCCCTTGATTCTGATGTTGGCAGTAGATTTTTCATATATGACCTTTAATATTTTGAGGTATACTCCTTCCATTCCCATTTTGCTAAGTGTTTTTATATAAATGCTATAAATGTTTTATATAAATGGCAAGATATTATTAAGTTTTTTCATGTGTTGATATTATCATGTAATGTTTATCTTTTATTTTGTAATGTGCTATATGTTCATTGTTTTGCAAACATTGTACCATTCTTGCAGCCCTTAGATGAGTCCTATTTGACATGGGATGTGATCTTTTTAATGTATTGCTGGATCCAGATTGCCAATATTTTGTTAAGGATTTTAGTACGTATATTCATCAGAGATATTGGCATGTGATTTTCTATGTTGTATCTTTATGTGGCATTGGAATTTGGATAATACTGGCCTCATAAAACACTTAGGGAGTCTTCCCTCTTCTTGATTTTTTTTAGAATAGTTTGAGAAAGAGAGAATTTTTTTCTTCTTTAAGTGCTTGGTAAAATTCAGCCATGAAACCATCCAGTTCCAGGCTTTTGTGTGCCAGTGGTGTTTTGATTACTGCTACAATTTCAGTAGTTGTTATAGGTTTCTGTAAGCTTTCTGCTTCTTCCTGATTCAGTCTTGGGAGACTGCATGTTTTAAGGAATTTATTCATTTTATCCATATTGTCCAATTTCTTGGCATATAGTTGTTCATAATAATTTCTTACAATACTTTTTATTACTGTGGTATTGGGTGTTACTTCTCCTCTTTTGTTAAATGTTTGTCAATTTTGCTTATCTTTCCAAAGAACCAGCTCCTGGATTTATTGATCCTTTGAATCATTATTTTTTAAGTCTATATATCATTTAATTCTGCTCTGAGCATGATTGTTTCCTTCCTTTTACTCATTCTGAGCTTTAATTGTTGCTGCTCCCTAGTTCTTTTAGATGTAGGCTTAGGTTGCTTATTTGAAATTTCTCTATCTTCTTTAGATAGGTGGATTGCTGTGAACTTCCCTCTCAGGACTGCCTTTGCTGTGTCCCATAGATATTGTGTGTGTTGTGTGTTCATTTTCATTTGTTTCCACATACTGTTTGAATACTTCCTTCATCTCATATGAACCCATTATTTTTTATAACATGTTATTCAGTCTCCATGTTTTTTAATGTTTTTGAGATTTTTCTTGAGGTTGGTTTCTATCTCAAACCATTGTGATCTGAGAAGATGCTTGATATGATTTTCACCTCCTTGAATTTGTTGAGGCTTGTTTTGTGCCCTGCCATTGGTCTACCTTTGACAATAATCCTAATGGATTTGAAAGGAATGTATAATTTGCTTCTTTGGGGTAAAGTGCTCTGTAAGTATCAATTAAGTCCATTTGATCTAGAGTGTCATTCAATGCCATAATATCCTTGTTAATTATTTGCTCAGATGTTCTATTCATTGTTGACAGTTGGTGTTAAAATCTCATACTATCCTTCTATTCCTGTCAATCTCTTTCTTAAAATCTCCCAAGATATTCTTTCCATAATTAGGTTCTCGTATGTTGGGTGTATATGTTTCCAACAGTTATATCCTCCTGTTGGACTGCTCCCTTAAGTATTATGATGTGACCTTCTTTGTCTTTTGTTATGACTTTGATTTATAAGTTTATTTTGTCTGATATAAGTATTTCTACCCCTGCTTTTTTATATCCATTTGCTTAGAAATATTTTTCCATCCCTTTATTTTCAACCTATGTAAATTTTTTTCTGCATTGGTTGTCTTGTAGGTAGCATATATGTGGGTCACATTTTATTATTCATTCAGCTTCTTTATGGTTTTTGATTGGGGAATTTAATCCATTTACATTTAAAGTTATCATTGATAGGTTTTCTATTCATTGCCATATTTTCACTTTGTGCCTGTGTTCTTCTCTCTCTTTCTCTCTCTCTTTCTTTCTCTGTATTTCTACCTTTCTTTAAAGCAGTTCCTTTAGCATCCTTTCCACTGATGGTTTGATGGAGATGTACTCTTTGAATTTGTTTGTTTGTTTGTTTGTTTTTTAATTGTCTGAGAAGCTCTTTATTTTGCCTTGCATTTTAAATGCAAACCTTGCTGGTTAGAGTAGTCTTGGTTGCAGGACTTGGAATTTCATTACTTGAAATATTTCATACCATTCCCTTCTAGCTGGTAGTGTTTCTGTTGAGAAACTAGCTGATAGTCTTATTTAAGCCCCCTTGTATGTTTCTACCTTTTCCTCCCTTGCTGCTTGTAAGATTCTCTCTGTCTTTAAATTTTACCTTTTTATTTTTGATGTGCCTTGGAGTTGGCCTCTTTGGGTTTATTTTGATTGGTACTCTCTGTGCTTACCAAACTTCTGTGTTCTTTCCCCCACAAAGTTAGGAAAGTTTACTGTCATTATTTTTTCAAAAGGGATTTCTAACCCTTATTCTTTTTCTTCTCATTCTGGTATACCTGCAATGCAAATATTGTTACATTTCATTTTGTCTTGCAACTCCCTTAAACTATCTTCATTCCTTTTTAGTCTTTTGTTTGTTTGTTTGTTTTGTTTTGTTGCTCTGACTGGTTGTTTTTTTTTTTTTTTTTTACCTTATCTTCCAGCTCACTGACTCAGTCCTCTGCTTCATCTGGCCTGTTTTTAATTCCTCCTACTATCCTTCATTACCTCCTGGTTCTTAGTCATAGTTTCTATGCCCCTTTTCAGGCTGATGAACTTCTACTAAGTTCCTTGAAGTTCCCATAAATTTCCTTGTAGTTCACATTGAGTTCCTTGAGTATCCTTATAACCATTACTTTGAACTCTAATCTATGCCTGATAAAATGCTTGCTTCAATTTTATTTAGCACTTTTTCTGGTTATTCCTCCTTTCCTTTCAATCGGGGTTTTGTCTCCCCAATTTTGGTGACTCTCTTTGTTTGTTTCTGTGTATTAGATTGATCTGCTTTGACTCCCTGCCTTCATGTGGTGGACTTCTGTGGTAGGAAACCTGTGAGATTCAGTGGTGTGGTCTCCTTGCTCTCCACAGCTGGATGCTCTAGGGGTGACTTTTGTACAGTTTTCATGAGCTTTTTTGTTGTAATTGGGTTATGGTTGCTGTTGGCTGTCATTTGCTGGTTCTCCTCTCTGGCTGGATGACAGTCACCACCCCCACCATATCATGTATGCTGTTGTACAGGTACTGCCAGAACAATACAAAAGTGTGAGGACAATCTGTGTAAAAGTGTCAGCTCTTTCCTGCTTGGTGCTGATGGCAGGTCTGTATAAGAGCTGAGGGTAGGCAGGGCCCTGAGTACCTTGCTGCACCAATTTCTCAGCTCTCTGCTCTGCTGGTTTCAGTGAAATAGAGCCTGAGGAACCCACACAGCTTGATGTGTCTTATAAAGGTCCAGTAGATCTCTTTTGGAGATTTCCTTTCCCCTGTGGCTGTGCACCCAGCAGAGGATTCTTGAGCTTGACTTTACTGTTCTGCAGAGTTTGCAATCCTGCAGGTGGAGGTGGACACATCTTCTTCTTCCCATAGGTTTGTATTCTATGGTGTGAGGGACCTTCCTGGCTGCAAAGAATCTCAGGTACTCAGCCATTACCTGTCTAGCTCCCAGCCCACTGCCTTTGCAGGGTCTCAGACCCTAACTCTCCATTCTACGCAGTGCCCTCTGCCCCCGCCAGCACTTTCCAGCATGGTGGATTGGACCCCACAACCTTTACTGTACAACTTTCTTATTTTCTTGTGCAGGTGAATTTAGTGGGAATTAACTGCACTTTCAAGCAACTGCTGCTGGCAGGGCAACTATGTGTGCATGCAGGGTCCTTGCACACCCATGCTTCACCTCTCCATTTAAAAAGTCTCTACGTGGCACCCACACCACAGGGCCAAGTCACTAACAGTTCTCTGTGTACTCAACTACCCCCAAATTAAAAAAAAACCTCTCTCTCAGCCAGGGCTGGCCACAGCCTGCAAGTGCATCCCCCAGTTTCAGGAGATATAATTTCTCTCTGGAACTCTCCTGCAGCTAGGTGCTGCAGCTATGGATGTACTGCTCACTGTGTGGGTATGGCCTGCATCTCCCAGACTTCATATATCCTCCCAAGTCTCTCCTGATTAGCTAATATAAAGAATTTAAAAAATATATTTCTTCCATAGATTGTCAAATATTAACAAGGAAAATGAATAATATCAAATGCTGATAAAGTAGCAAAACAAGGTGAATTGTTACACACTGCTGGTGAAAATATAAATTGACATATTCAACTTGGGAAAGTTGGCATCATTTACTACAACTGAAAATGTATCTAGATTTCATATCTCCCTCATTCTTGTATTCCTGAACCCACCCAGTGTGCAGCCATCTCTCTAAAGGACAAAATCAACTGCTCATAAAATCATAAATTTGCATTACCTGATATTTGAGGAAGAAGTTGATCCTCAGTGTAGCATCTTTACATGCTCCCTTATATACACAGTCATGCGACAAATAACCACTTCGGTAAGCAACAAATGACATATTTGAAGATGGTCCCCTAAGATTATAATGCAACCAAAAAAATCCTATCACCTAGTGACTTCATAGCCATAGCTTTCATAACCTTTCTAACCAAACACAGATCTGGCTGCCTGCCACTACAAAAGCCAATACTTGAGTGGCATGTGTTGATGAAAAGGAAAGTGGTTTGCAAAGGAAAGTGGCTGAAAGATAGGGGACTCCCCCACAAAACCCATCTCCTTGGAAGGTAGAAGATTCGTGTCTCAAAGCCCATTTCCATTTCTCACCGGAGGCAGAGTTTTTTATAAGGAGGGAGGAAGGGATATAAAAAAGAGATCAAGGTAGGGGGTTGAAATTTTCTCTATGTGCAGATAAGCACAGTCCATTCTGATAAGGTAAATGATAGTCCAGTGTTCCTCACCCTGATTAGTCATCCTGGGTTCACATCATCCCGACTTTACGTCATTCTGGCTCCAGGTTGCAAATCTCCCAGAGCTTGGATGCCTGAAGGTCAGAGTCTGTAACTTTTGAAATGAGTTTCTAGGATTCTTACACAAACTTGCTATTTATCTACAAGCTACATATTGGTCAAAGTCAGCATTTATAGAAACAATGTCAAAAGAATGATGGGGTAGGTTAGAATTCCCCACTGTTACATTTTTCCACGGTTACACTCTTAGCACAAGGAATTACACAAATACTTACCATTATGTTACAATTTTCTACAGTATTCACTATGGTACATGCTATACAAGTTTGTACCCGAGGAGCTCTATGGGAACAGAATTTCTCACTCGAAGTATATCTCTTTAGATGAAATCAGTTTGGGCTGATTAATTTAAGTAGCAGGCAGATGTTCTGAAAACCAAGAAGCTATCCTTTGTAAAAGACATTTACATTTATAGGGGAAAACTTTTGTAAGGGTGTCTCCCTGGCTGTGCTAGAAAGAGGGTAATGGCCTTCTCTAGAAACTCTTATCAGTACAGAACACTAAATGACTTAAATCTGCATAACAACCTTACCCTTGTTTAGTGTGCTTTTTCCTGGTAACCTCCTATAACTGGCCTCCTGTAACCCCCAACATCTGCTTTTGTCTTAAGCTGCAGTTGGTATGTAAGGTGGTGACTGTAATTATTTTAGCACATTATTTCCTGGGTCTCTCCCATGCATTCAGGAGGTGTACATGCTATTTGTTTATTTTTCTCCTGTTAATCTATCTTTTATTACAGGTAAGTTTCAGCCAAGGACAGAGAAGGATAGAGGGAAACCATTTTTCCGGCCCTGGAAAGCATTAGGCTATACCATATAGCACAGGTGTGCATTAGGCCATACAACCTATGTTTTGTGTAAGTGCATTTTAGGATGTTCACACAAGGAGGAATGTATCTCAGAACACATCACCCTCCTTAATTGGTGTATGACTGTACTGGCTAATTCAATTACATTAATTTTCCACTAAACTCTGTAAGTGTTGCTGAGCCATGCTTATAGTATAAATAATACATGCTAAGTTCTTAGTAATTGTATATACAATTTTGAAAAAGCATGATGAAATGAAGGGCTTAATGTGGCATTAGTTCATTATGGCCTCCAGGGGGCAGTGCCTCCAACAAATTAGGAAAACAGTGCTGATGGAAGTAGATTAGAACAGCTGTGGCCCTTGGAAATTGGCCTAATGGCAGGATCTCTGGGATTGGTGAAGTGCCTTCTTGTAGCTTCAAAGAGGAAAAATCTTGGCATGGATATTCTTGAGTGGCAACAGAGCAGACAGGAGCAGAGACAGTCCATGACACTGAACTGGACATATGCATGAACACCAGAGACACCTCCTTGAGATACCAGATGCAAATTATATAACTGGGGGTGGGGGAGGTTCTTGCAACTGGGTATGGAACCAGAATAAGTAGGAGATTCAAGTGCAAGGTTTACTTAAGTATAGAATGCAATATGTGATTTATGATAAAACTTGATGTCTAAATAGGCAATTTTCTTCCATCAACTAAGTCTGCTTTTCAAAAAAAGTTCACATTGAAATATTTTAGAGACATATTTGTGTACTTTATCATAGGACACTGAAAGTAACTTAAGCCATTTTTACTGATTCATGAAACTTCAGCATAACATACTTACTTTATTTTAATATTTTATTTTCCATGGAAATATTAAAACAGTGCCATGACCTTTATACTAAATAGTCTCAGGTGACTCAGATATGTGAGACTGTAAATCTTTTCTCTATTATCTGACACCCACTTACCACTTATTTCTTCTTTGGAACTACACCTCTACCATTTTCCCTCCCTCTCCTCTGAATATGTATCTAATTATGTTTTTCAAACTTTCTAAATGGCTATGTGGTGTGAAAAAAAATACATCATAGTTATTTATTATAGTTACCTGTTATAGTAAAAAAGAAAGATCTAAATAAAGATCCCATGACTTTTCTTTTAGTAAAATAATAGTAAAAAATACAACTAGAATTTATTTAGCACTTAGTAATTGCCCAGCATTATTCCAGCTCTTTATACATTACCTCATTTAATTTTACAATACCCATTTCAAGTCCTATTTTTCTTCTCATTTTATATATGAGAGTTTGAAGCACTTCTGGGCTAAGGTCAAACAGATCATACACAGTAGGCCCACATTTCAAAATTGAAGAGCTTGACTCTAGTGCCTGGAATACCTTTCTTCCCTTCTATTAAATAAAATATAGGAGCTTAGTTGAGCATCCTCTAATTTTTTAACTATGAGAACATTGTCTTCTAAAATGAAAAAAAGTATCTTCTACCTGATAAAAATCGCAATTCTGGATATTTAAGAGAAAACAATATAAATACTTAAAGCCACAATCAATCAACCTCTCTAGGAAAAGGAGTTATTCACTCGCCTATAACCACCCAGATCTTCAAATTCAATATAGTCTGAAGTCTCATCGTGAGATAAGGTATGTGGAGAAACAGCTGCAACCCAGAAAGGCTACCAGTGCCTTTCTGGAGGCAGTAAAATGAACCCCCAATGAATCTGTGGCTTAGAATCTGCAAAAGACCAGCTCCATTTGAGATGGAGACGAATTTCATCCTGAGGTGACCTCTAGCCTCGCTTTACACTCTTTGTTATACATCAGCACACTAAACAACACATCCCTGAACTGCCATGAATGGAAATGCAAAGCCCATATAAAGACACAAAGTGGATGGGGGTGTTCTTCTGAGGAGCCTCCAACCCTTTCCCAGAAAAATCCTGAATATTCCTCCCCCTTTTTGAATGACCTACCCCTTGATTACATGAGGCTCAATAAAAAAAGTGAATCCCACTAGGGAGCAGCTGCACTACCCCTGGAGTAGCCTTCTTTCTGCTCACCGTTTCACTAATACTTTAAATTCCATGCTGGCTCACATTTCATTCTTTCCTGTGCAAAGCCAAGAACACACACTGGGTTGAGGACGTCTGGGTCCTCAGACCCCCAAAATGCCTGTATCAATTGTACTCAATGACTAACTCTACATTGCTAAGGGTGCACATCTTATTAGCTTATTATGTGGGTTTTCCAGAAAAAACAGGCAAGCCCTCTTCCTAGTGGAGTGAGGCAGTAGGTCTGAGTACCATTACCTAGGTTCAGCTATCGAATTCAGGCAAGTCTTCCTTCATCAGAGGTATTTTGATTAGTGTTTAATTCCACTAGGTTGTTCTCTGGAGATAAAGATCTGCTGCCCATGTTAATAGCAGATGATGCTGGAAATATCCAGAAATAATATGCGCTGCTTTTGATGTTATTTAAGCAAAATGGATTGTAGATTCCTCTTTGACCCCAAGGAGACATAGTAGTTCCCATTTCTGTACCAGGAAGACATTCTGACATCACTAACGCCAGCAATGGCATCTCAAAAGTCTTTAAGTGTGAACCAGTGAACATAAACCAAAAATTCTAAGACGTCTTGTGTACATAGTCGATTTAAAACAGCAGCAAGATTATTGCATATTTTAGGTTTCTTAAGATACTAACGATTCAATTATAAACTAAACATGTGAAAACAGTTCATTTCCTTCAGACTGGGTTACAAAGTGCAAGATTAATCCTAATTATCTAAGAAGATCTTTAGCTATACTATATAATTTCTCTCTGTGGTGTTTTAAATACTAATTTTTTAAAATACTTGAAGGAAAGAGACACTAAGAAGACAATTTAATAGCATTTATTTTATTCAAAGAAGTATGCTAGAGAAAATAGAGTTATACTAATAATTAGCTTGGTCAATTCACTTTTGTTCTTTTATTCCACAATTTTATATAGAATTATCCTGCCACATCTTTCTATAAAATGTAGAGTTTGAAAATTATAAGAAAGCCTATATAAAACTTACATTTTTCAATCTCAAAAATATTGGTATTAGATGTATCTTTAGTTGTAGAGACAATATGTCTCTCGTGTTACATAAAGCATGTAATTTGAGAGAATTCTAAGGTTTGAAAGCCCATCAAAGTTTGTAATGCTCTTGGATAATTTTATTTGAAAAAGAAGTTTTTCAAAGGCTTTATTTGTTAAAATAGTGATAGTCACTCCCACAGAAAAGCAATTGACGGTGTCAAATAGCTTCATTAACATCCAACATAATGTGTGCTCTGGAGAGGAAACAAATTATTTTTTAGAGGATAGAATACTGTATCAAGCACATCTGTGTCTCAGAGGCTGAGTCAGTGTTATGGGATTTTCAAATGGAATAAATATGGGGCTGATTGTTTTCCCCTCAGCAAATGAGGTTAGATAATATCATGCAAACAAGATCCTTTGGTTTGTAACAGAAACCCAGAAACAGAGTGTGCACAGCTCAGGCTTTGCAGGAATAATCAGAAATTGCCTTGTGAAAGCCAAGTCTGTCACACTGATTAGACAACAATATCTTAGAAGTAGAGCTCATCTCTGAAATAAATGTGTCAAGCAATGATCAAGTTAAGTGACCAAATATGCATGGCTGTATTTATAGGCACCATAGAAATATTGTATTAAATTTATACTGGTGTCTGTGTCTTGTATTTGTATAGCATCCATCACCTGAAGATCTGAAAAAGCATGCTGTCTCTTATCTAACTCAGCCTCACCAATTCTTTGATTACAAGTATTTTATGTTTTGAAAAATAAAATGCACAGAAGGAGTAAGTTATTTCTTTGTAATACACACTAAGAAAGTGGGAACCCCAAGGCTTGCATTGTAGTTAGTGCGACCTTGTCCACATTAGCAAGTAACCCTGCAACATGCCCACAAAAAAATGTCATAGAGAATCGTTCTAAGAATAAAATTTCCAAAAAAATTAAATCAAAGTCTGGGTTATTTACTAATCCAGGTGACAATTTTATTTTATTATAAATACTAGTGTTCACAGGTTACCACTCCATCAGCCCTTTTTTTTACCTGCCTCTCAATATGTGAGCACAATTTTATAGAGAAAAGAAGGTAAAGAACAGCTGCATCTAGTGATTTCCATTTTTCCTTTATATTCATGTGGTATATGTTTGTGAATTAGTTCTCAAAAATTTGACATATATTTAGGAACTATGAATATTTAGCAAAATCACCCTGTAATATTCAAATTATTAATTCAAAACTCCTCCTAAGACTATTTATGATTAGAAAAATTATATTGGAAGTCAAGTCTCTCTTAAAGATGTAAGCTTTAAGAACTTTCCAGTTGACCCAAACTTTATTGTTACCAAACAATACAAAATGATGTGTAATAATACAGTAGAATATACCTGCCAATTGACTTCTTTTGACTTTGACAACTGAGCATGTTTTTATAGTAGTCACAACATATTGTCCCTTTGCCTCCAATTTAATCGCATTCTGGCCACTCAGCAGAATACAGACATCCTGAGTAAAAGTGATACCAAGGAGTATTTCAGAATCATAATGTCAGCAGGGATGTATCACCAGTAATAGCACTTAGTTGCCAATTTGTCCCAAGAACTGTGTCTGTGACACAGCGGGCGTGCTGCCTAACGCGACCGGTGATCCTAAAATGAAACTAGCTCCCCCTGGTGGAGAAAAAGTAAAGTTTAGCTGTTTTTAGCAATACCATTTATTTAGAATAATTAAATATCTAGATTCTTGTTTCTTATCTTGGGCAAACCTACCCTGTAAGCTATGTTTTTTCTTATGCCTATAAAGCTACATCTTAACTATGCACAAATATGAATAAACTCCACATTCCTCATTTAATTGTTATTTTTAAAAAAATCCTGATTGTTCTGTGGAGTGCTTAGTGACAACAGGTGTGTGAAAAGGCAATCTTACACTTCCCTGGACCTTAGATTTCTCATTGCTTAAAAGGTTGATCCAAAATTTTACTTCTAACCACTTTTGCTCTAATATTCTTAAGTTCTGTAATCTAACTCTCTGCCCTGGCCTTCCTTTCCTATAAAAGAAAGTTTTCATTCCCATTCCTTTTTATTCCAGGAATAAAATAAATCTGTGAATGGGCCATTGTTTCTCATTCTCAGAGTATCCAAGCAATGGACACAAAGAGAGAAAAATTCTTCTTTTGATTTTAACCAGTTTCCTTCCAGGACATTTAGACTAATGCATCATTATCCTTCAATCCCATTTTCAAATGCAAATTTAACATACACACTCAACAAAAAGCATTGTGCTAGATTTTAAGAGGGATTAAAGACCATGAACTATAAAATATATGTTCAAATTATATTTTCTGTTCTCCAGAATTTTATAAACTATTTGGGAAATTGTGGGATAATAAGTAAGGAAAGAAATTGAAACAATAACAACATGAGATAGACTAGAGAATGGTTCAGAATAAGTGGGCACTAAATGGACAATAAAAAAGGCAACTAAATATTTTAGACAGTAAAGAAATTCAAAAAAAGATAAGATCCTGGTAGAACAGAGCAGTCTTGAAGAAAGACAGAAGTTATGTGTTGCACATATGTCCACTCTCAGACACTGGTAGTAGATGAGCGTTCTTGGTGTTTTGCATCCTTGCTAGCATGTCATAGTGTCTTTTCTCTTTTTTTCAACTTTGGGGGAAATTCAATCGGTAAGACATGGCATTATAATTTTTATTTATATTTATCTGATCTTTAAGAGATTAAATTCATTGTCACCTTTATGGGCACTTACATAAAACTCCTAGTTGTTTCTTTTGCTCATTTTTTAAAATAAATTTTATTCATTTATCTTTAGAGGGGAAGGGAAGGCGAGAAGGAGAGAAATATCAGTGTATGGTTGCCTCTTGTGTGTCCCCTGCTGGGAACTGGCCTGCAACCCAGGCATGTGCCCTGACTGGGAATCGAACTGTGATCCTTTGGTTTGCAGGCCTACACTCAATCCACTGAGCTACACCAGTCAGGGCTCTTCTGCTCATTTTTCTATTGCCATTTGTATAATACTGAATTTCAGTATTTTTATATTATCACAATGTTGCAGTAGTCTCTCATTGCATAACTGGGGTATGGTCAGTGCAATGAATCACCTTCCCTTGCAACTGGCTGCACAGTCACATTGTTAAGGTGTAAAAAAATTTCCCATAAACCATAGATCCTTTGGTTTGCAGGTTAAATGCATAAGCTTTATATTTCCATGCTACTTGGAATACTGGTCTACAATAAGATAAGGAACTTGTGCCAGCCTATAAATTAGCCACTGGTTTCTTTATCAAGAGCATATAGCTCTGGAAAACAAGTCAGCATAACTAAATATTATATTTAGTTCTATACCTGATTTACTTTTTTGGCTCAAGTACATTATCTCATTTCAGACTAGTAACTAACAATTTGAGAATTGGCAGCTAGTCCATGGGCCAAACTTCACATAGTTTGTTATCTAGACTTCTCCATTTTATATGCATATTTTAATGTTCTTTCTCTCTCTCCCTTTTCTCTTTCT
The DNA here is from genome assembly GCF_014824575.4 of Sturnira hondurensis. NCBI lineage: Eukaryota > Metazoa > Chordata > Mammalia > Chiroptera > Phyllostomidae > Sturnira > Sturnira hondurensis. The sequence goes on along the minus strand of NW_028088106.1, from coordinate 377,010 downwards.
CTCTTTCTGTGTGTGTGTGTGTGTGTGTGTGTCTATTCTCTCTATGTATAGAATACATAACACATGCATATATGTATATATCATGTGCTTATATATGTCTACCTTGTTTATTTTGTGATTAAAATTATAAACAACTAGAAGAAAATAAATGCTATTTTACTTGTTTTGTATAACAGCTAATATTTCTCTGACATATCCTAAAGGCAATCAAGTATTACATTGCATATAGTTGGTACTTAATAAATAGTTGTTTTTATTGACACAACTTAATTACACTAAGTGTAATGACAGGTAGATTTAATTCAGAGCACTGTTAAGACTCAGCAAATAATCAAAAATATTTATTTAATGTTCATAAGATGTCGAGTGATTATTACATAATATACAGAATAAGGCAAAAGTTGGCTTACAGTTGCATGAGACTGCTTATTCTTATTTATTATTATTCACTAATTTTTGTATTATTTTCAATATACACAACTATAAACCTACTTTTTCCCCACCCTGTATGATGCCTGCACTGAATTGAAAGAGTTATGTATATAAAAAACAAGTGCAATAAAGTGGTCATGTACCCAGGAATATTTATTTATAGGATATACTAGGGGTTCAGAAAACAACAGAATCACTACTAATCAGGAAATATTGAGAGGATCAAGAAAGTCTTCTAGAGTCAAAGACTCTTGAATTTACTGACCAATAATAATACAGACTCTACCCCAAAACTGCTCAACATAACAAATAAATTTGGCAAAATAGCAGGATACAAAGTCAATATCCAGAAATCAAAGGCATTTTTGTATACTAACAATGAAACAGCAGAAGGAGAAATCAAGAAAAGAATCCCATTTGATACAGCAAAAACAACAATAAAATATCTGGGAAGAAACCTAACCAAGGAGGTAAAAGACCTGTATGCAGAAAACTAGACAACACAGAAGAAAGAAATCAAGGAAGACACAAACAAATGGAAATATGTACCGTGTTCATGGATTGGTAGAATTAACATCATCAAAATGTCCATACTACCCAAAGTAATTTACATATTCATGCAATACCTATTAAAGTACCAATGGCATATTTCACAGACATAGAACAAACACTTCAAAATTTATATGGAACCATAAAAGATCCCGAATAGCAGCTGCAATTCTGAGAAAAAAGAACAAAGTAGGAGGGATCACAATACCTGATACCAAACTATATTACAAGGCCACTGTAATCAAAACAGCCTGGTACTGGCGTAAAGACAGGCACATAGACCAGTAGAACAGAAGAGAGAGCCCAGAAATAAACCCAAGTCTCTATGGGCAACTAATATTTGGCAAAGAGGGCAGCAACATAAAATAGAGTGAAGATAGCCTTTTCAACAAATGGTGTTGGGAGAACTGGACAGCTCCGTGCAAAAAAATGAAACTTGAGCACCAACTTACACCATACACCAAAATAAATTCAAGGTGAATAAAAGACTTAAATATAAGCTGTGACACCATTAAAATCCTAGAGGAGAACATTGGCAGGAAAATCTCAGATATTTCACACAGCAATATTTTTACTGATATGTCTCCTAGAGCAAGGGACATAAAGGGAAAGAATAAACAAATGGGATCTCATCAAAATAAAAAGCTTCTGCATGGCTAAAGAAAACAGTATTAAGATAAAAAGAGAATCAACTGTATTGGAAAAACATATTTGCCAATGATACCTCAGACAAAGATTTAATCTCCAAAATATACAGAGAACTTACACGACTTCTCTCTAAGAAGACAAGCAACCCAATTAAAAAATGGGCAAAGGACTTGAACAAACACTTCTCCAAGGAGGACATACAGAGGATCCAGAGACACATGTAAAGATGCTCAATATTGCTAGCTATCAGAGAGATGCAAATTAAAACCACAATGAGATACCACTTAACACCAGTCAGAATGGCCATCATAAACAAAACAACAAACTACAAATGTTGGAGAGGTTGTGGGGTAAAGGGGACCCTAGTTCACTGTTGGTGGGATTGCAGACTGGTACAACCACTATGGAAAACAGTATGGAATTTTGTAAGAAAACTAAAAATGAACATGCCTTTTGACCCAGCAATTCCACTGCTAGGAGTATATCCTAAGAACCCTGAAGCACCAATCCAAAGAACATATGCACCCCAATGTTCATAGCAGCACAATTTACAATAGCCAAGAGTTGGAAGCAACCTAGGTGCCCATCAGTAAATGACTGGATAAAAAAGCTATGGTACATTTACACAATGGAATTCTATGCTGCAGAAAGGAAGAAGGAACTCCTACCCTTTGCAACAGCATGGATGGAAATGGAAAGCATTATGCTAAGCAAAATAAGCCAGGCGGTGAAAGACAAATACCATATAATCTCACCTTTAACAGGAACCTTAACAACAAAACAAACAAGCAAGCAAAATAAAACCAAGGATACTGAAATACAGAACAGACTGACAGGGACTAGAGGGGAGAGGGGAGGGAATTTCAGGGAAGGACTCACAGGAACAAGTATAAAGGACACATGGGCAAAAACTAATGCAGGTAGAAATGGAAGGGAGGAAAGGAGCATTTGGGGTGGGGGTGGGCTGGGATGGTAGTGAAAGACAGAAAACTGTACTTGAACAATAATTAAATAAAAGTAAAAATACTAAACAGTAATAATTGCTTATAAAACTTCTTTAACAACAGAAATATTGTAACTTCCACCTCAAAAATATATCCTAAGTTTTTATAGACCATTAACTCTAAATAGAAGACTGCTTTATAGGGTTATTTACCCGTACCCTGGGGGCATTGCTGAGTGTGTTATCCTCTTGACGACATGATGACCAAAATAGATACTACAGGCTCTAAATGGAACATAGGCTTTAATTTGCTCCCACACAGCAATTTTCAAGTTAAATAATAATTCCAAATCCAAAGAATGTAAGAATTGATTCCAAACTGTTTTAACCTTCCTAGGGTTTTTGTTTTGCTTATCTGCTCACCTACTAACTCACTGGTGTTAAAGAAAGCCATAAGTTACGCATTCTCTTTTATTTTTCTATCCATGTAACACAACTTGTCTCAAAGTTTTACCTTCCCACATCACCAAAGAATAATGAAGAACAAAGTTCATGTAACATCTTTACAAACATGGAAAGCTCTATAATGCTGAACATGATGTTATAACTCTGAATGCTCTTTTTTTTGGTGTATTTCACTATGGTTACCTGTATCTTTTCCATTCTCTTCCTGACTGTTGGGAGATCTTTGTTTCTAAGCTTTAATCAATTTATACTTCTTTCTGTCAGTGTTATAAGTAAAAAGTACACGTAAAATTCTTAAGCAGATTTTATGTTTTATTCTTTTCAAAAATGTTTAATTGTTATTCAGTTCCAGTTGTCACACTTTTTCACCCATTTCTCTCCTGCCCCTCTCTCCTGCCCCTGCTCCCACAGTCCATTGCCACTCTGTTGTTCATGCCCATAGGTCCTTTATACAGGTTCCTTCACTTGCTCCTTCCCCTTCCTTCACCTCTTATCCTCATCCACCATCCTCTCTGGTCACCATCATTTTCTTCTCTGTTTCCATGTTTCTGGTTCTATTTTGCTCACTTGTTTGTTTTGTTGATTAGGTTCCACTCATAGGTGAGATCATATGGTATTTGCCTTTCACTCTCTGGTTTATTTCACTTAGCATAATGCTCTCCTGTTCTACCCATGCTGTCAAGAAATGTAGGACCTCCTTCTCTCTTTCTGCTGCATAGTATTCCATTGTGTAAATATACCACAGTTTTTCCATCCACTCATTTACTCATGGGCACCTAGGATGTTTCCTGCACTAGGCTATTGTAAATAATGCTGCCATGGACATGGGGCTGCATAAGTTAGGTTTTCTTTTTGAATTAGTGTTTCAGGATTCTTAAGTTATAATCCCAGCAGTGGATTTGTAAGGTCAAAAGGTAGTTCCATTTTTAGTTTCTTTAAGAAATCCCATACTGCTTTTCACATTGGCTACCCCAGTCTGCAATTCTGCTAGCAGTGTGACTAGGGTTCCCTTTTCTCCACAGCCTTGCCAGTACTTGGTGTTTGTTGATTTGTTTATGATAGCCATTCTGATGGGTGTGAAGTGGTATCTTATTGTAGCTTTAATTTGCATCTCTCTGATGGCTAGTGATGCTCAGCATCCTTTCATATATCTATGGGCCCTCTTTGTGTCCTCCTTGGAGAAGTGTCTGTTCAGGTCCTTTGGCCATTTTTAATTCCATTGCTTGTCTTCCTGGTGTGGAGTCATGTGAGTTCTTCATGTATTTTGGAGAATAAAACTTCATCCAAGGTATCATTGGCAAATATATATTTTCAATACAGTTGGTTGCCTTTTAATTTTGTTGATATTTTCTTTAACCCTGCAGAGATATTTTTCTCTCACATCAATGTCTCTCTCTCTGTCTCTCTTCTTCTTTTTCTTCCTCCTCCTCCTATAAAAAAATTACTGTAAAAATCAGTAAATACATAGTCAGGTAAGGGATAAAAATTAAATATAAAATATTCACATTTGGGGCAGTTATGGTGCTAGAGACCAGCTCTGTGTACATAGGCTGAAATTCATGGCCTATGGAATATGAGACATATGCTGCCAGGTGATCAATTATTTTGGAGATAAAAGACAAAGGTACCCCAGAAGTCAAGGTTAGGTATTGTGTCTAGCCTTGCCAACCATTCAAAACTGGCAAGTCACTGTCTGATGTTAGGTTAGAGGTCAAAACAAGCAGATATCAAGGAGTTGGTGGGAACAGTGTTATTAAATGCCAATGCAATGTTGTGGTCAAATTTAGGAAGTAGGCAGAGCACTTATCCTCCTAAATCAAGATGAGGCAATTCACCTACTGATTATGAACCATAGGATCTATAATGATAAAGAAAAACAATGATTATGACCTTCAGTCCAAAAACTAGGAAGGGTAAATAAAAGACACCAAGATTAGCTATCTGAGCAAAATAAGGTAGAAGAACACAAATACACAGTCCATTCAGCAAACAAGTAGACCAGGGATATCAGTAAAGGTAAAGGACGTTCATCTTCCAGGACATCTTTTCCATGCCTTCTAATGACACAGAAAGGAATCTGATGTTGTGGCTGGCTTAGCGTGTCAAATAAAAATGGGTTTCTAAAATTGGTTTCCTAATCAGTAGTTAAGTTTGATGGGAATGAAAATTCTACCTGAAAGCAGATCTTCCCCATATTCTTATTTTCAGTGAAGTAATTTGCAAAGAATGAAAATATTCAAAAATTACCCTTTGTGAGCTAATTTCATTCCTCTCTCCTATTGTGGCTACCTAAAAACAGTCCTGCACATTCTTATTTTTAGTTTTTACATGATTTTTGTTTGATTATATTATTTCTATTTGTTCCTAGACACATTTTTCCTTTTGTCTTCACCAGGCATTTTCTCATCTTAAGAAGGTCATTTAAATTTTCAAGTTTATTCTAAGCACAGTTACCCCTCTCAACTTGATGTTTTCCATGAACTTAAGGAGTAAGCACTCTACTTAATCATCCCAGTCACTGATGAAGATACAGTAATGGGCCTAGGACAGATTCTGAAGCATTACTCCATATGCACTCCCATCTTTCAGGGCAGCGTGGACTGATTAATAACTGCTGTCTGAGTGTGACCTTCCGAGCAGTTGCATGCCCATGCTCTAATAGCAGAAACTCAACTCTGCTTTGCTGTTCCCTAATTAATGTCATATAAAACTACATTAAAAGCCTGGCTGAAATAAAGATCTTATATCCATTGCTTTCTTCTTAACCACAGGGTCTGTCACTCTGTTACAGAGGGAATTAGATTAGTCTGATCTGATTTGTTCTTCATAAAGACACATTTAAAATAAATCATCTCTGAGAGCCTTTATATGTTAGCCAACTGAGAACTGGTCAATAAAAATAATGCATAGTAGTTCTGTGCTTCAAAAATGTATGTTGTGGATACAGGTGTCCCTTAGCAAACAGAATTAAATGCACTGTGATTGGTATTTTTTAAGTGCCAAAGTCAATGTACAACTGTACACTTGTGCATTATTTTTCATGACTCCACACAAAAGATATGAATCAGTTTCATTGTTCATTTATTTGCTATTTTATTCCACTCGCACATCCTACATCGATGTGTATAGAAGCTTAAGATTTTGACCAATCTAAAAATTAGTCAAAACATAGAAACATTCTTTAGAGAAGACTGGGGATATAGTTTTTTTAACAGATGGGAAGAATAGTAAGTATAACACATATAACCAGTTAATTCAGGTAACTTCTTCTGACTAGACTTGAAAAAAATGCCGCTCTGTGTTTTGTATTGATTTGAGAAAATCACCTCATGATTACACCAAGAACATGCAGCTCTCTGAAGGACAGGACTGAAATATCTACAATAAGAAATTCAGAAAATAAATATAATTTTAGGGTTCTTGGTCTTTCAGTGTTGTAACACATGGACATAACCTGTTTTCTTTTCAACACCATTCAAAAACATAAGAGAAAAAATTAATTGTATAATACATTCTCAAAAAAGTCAGTAAATATAAAGTTACTTATAAGACATAAAACATAAGTTTATATTTCATTCTTTTAGTAAATATCTGTTGAGTACTCATTATGTGCCATACGCTGGTCCTGTCCCTGGTGATACTAGAGAAACTAAACAGTATTTCCTGATTTCCTAGATTACATATTGTAATGGGGAGAAGTAGACTATAAGCACTGAGGTGAAGAAAAATAAAGCAGAAAAGAGTTCAGGAATGCAAGATTCTTATTTTTTATTGATTTGAGAGAAAAAGCAGCATCTCTTTGCTTTTCCACTTACTTATGCATTTATTGGTTGATTCTTTTATGTGCACTGATCTGGGACTGAACCCAAAACCTTGCAGTACCAGGACAGTGCTCTACCCAAGTTAGCTACATGGGCACGGTTGAAAAGTTCTTATTTAAACTGAATTGGTAGAAAAAGCTTCACTGAACAGAAAACTGAAGGACATAAGGGAGCAAGCCATGTGGTTACGAGAAGAGAGTTTCCAGAGAGGAAAAGCAAGGACTAAATTAAGATTTTTTTAAAACTTAATTATAAGAGAGTTGACCATTATAGCCTCAAACACTGAGTTAAAGAAGAGGAAAAGGTAAGAGTTATTTTATGTGTACAGATACCAGTTAATTTTAAAGTGAAAACATTGGTTTTAATTACCTAGTGCAGATCACATGTATTCCCATTATAATGTGCCTGTAGTAATTATGTGCATGTATATATGTGCATATATATATTCCATATATATATGGGATATATATATGGAATTATATATATTATATATTTTATATACATAATTATATATATACAATTATATATATATATTATTCATAAATGAAACTTGTTTGGTTTACTGAATAGTTTCACCAAAGGCTTGTAATCAAACTTATACAATGAAAAATAAACTATATGAACATTATATTTCTAATTTGCTTAGTAATATTTTGAGAGGTTATAGGCAGGAGAGATTTTTTTCTATAAGTAGCACACACATGCACCCATATCCCCATGCAATACACACACATGCACACACATGCCTATACCACAGTAGTGGTGGAATATTATAGTTAACTTTGAAATTCAAAATGTTAATTAATTTACCTTTTTAAATCTTAAAATATATATGGAGTAGCCAAGTAAGTAATTTGAAATAATTATGCTTTATATATTGAAAGAAAGGGAACACATTTGTCTTATTTAGAGCACCTTAAACTCTGAGGCTTAATGAACTGAAAAATCACTCAAAATGATTGCCAAGTGCTATCCTTTTTTACCTACTGTACTTTCTCCCTCAGAATTAAGCATAGGGTTACTATTGGCACCTGTACAAAAGAAAATCTATAATGTAGGGCAATTTTCTACGCGTGTCAATTTTAAAGGCTTAAAAAGTACAATTTTATGGAAAGTGAAGGGTTTTATCCTCTTTCATAATGTCAATGTCTGATTAAATCAACTCAAGCATTTAATCAATCATATTACAGGTAAGGCCAGCTATAACAGGACTAGATGTCAGGTTAACCTTCTGTGGCTATAATTGGCATAAAATATTATCCAAATTATATAAAAGGACATTGACATAAAATGTGCATGCAGGTAAGAATCCAGAAAAAGGTGACTGAGATGATGCCGTCCTAGGTCATAGGAAGAATGAGTTCAGCACATTCTGTGATGAGTTTGTAATTGACAGAAAAGGCGGAAATAATGACCCCCAGTTAACACGGTGGGCCAGGGTGAAGGAAACAGTGATGTGTTAGGGCCTGACAGGCTGCATGAGTCATGGAAAGGCTTGTTATCACTGTAAATCACAGACACAAAGGAAAGTGCTTCCCACTAGTGACATGATGCCTGATGACTCAAGTGATAATGACAGAAAAATGTCACTACTAAACTGATATAATTTTTCTTGACTGAGAAAAAATATATGTGGATTGGAAATTTATGGAAATTTAGGCAAATTTGCAAAAGGACTACTATATCAGAAAGAAAATTATATTATGAAAAACTTTAGACTTAAGATTGACATTTTCCTAGACAGCTATTTTTCCCAACAAATTGTTCAGATTGACCTACTATATATAATTATTAATGTCACAGTTGGAAAGAATTTACATGTAAAGGAGTAAATGACCAAGAGGCAATGGACTAAATTTTCAAGTTCATGAATGTTGCCATAGGCTAAAAGTAGAAGTAGCCTAATCAGTCTAAATTTGACAGTTTTTTTATACCATACTTCTTTAAAAATTCTCAGGGTGGTAATTATTTTTAGGATTTTGATATCTACTTTGACCATTCTGAGTTCTTAGAAAGCATGCAAATTTCAGAAGTGTCTACCTCTCTGTGATTGGATAGGCTGACGATGATTGTCTATGAAATATTATTTCTGTAAGAGTTATCAATGATTATTAATCATCAGACAGAAAAATTATGTTAATAGTAATTTTGGCTATTGTGTCTAAAATATGTGTCTCTTTACTTCACAGAATCAGACCTAAGAAGTAAAAACACAAATGGTCTTCCAGAGAAATGAAAATATTTCATGTCATAACTTTAACCAGTTACAACTGATAGGCTGACAGTACTTATCAAATAATGAACTTGCAATGCATTGAAGACAGAAAAGTACTTACTGGAGAGAGGATAAGAGTCTATCTTTTTTACTATTAGACCAGTGGTATTTTTTGCAATCAAGGAGACATCAAGATGTTCTTTCTTGATAATTATTTTAAATTAAACATGATAGCATATCTTTCTTATGGTGTATGACTTCTACTTTCTGGACATAAAATTCTTATTACCTTGAAACACATCATATTATTACATACTTCTACTGTTTCACAAATTATATATGTTTCAATTAAACTTGGTTTTTATTTGGGAAACTTTCCTTTGGGTGGTGGGGTGGGGGGAAGAAGATAAGGACACAAGTTACATCATTATTTTCACCTATTAGGCTGAAAGAAAAATACCCACATTTTTATTTAACTATCTTAAAAATATAAGAGTATATGTGAGTGATGTACACACTTTAATATTGAGTTTATTGTTTGGAATTTTATATAAAATATATAAAAATAGAAATAAAGGACTTATTTAATTTTACCAATACTTTGTAATTCACATGAGCACTGGTAATCATTATATACTTATAATGATTATAAGTATATAAGTATAATCATTATACTTATAATCAGTATGATTATAAGTATAAGTATAATCATTATATACATTATAACTTATATACTTAGTAATCCTAATACTTAACTTGAATATATCATAAGTTTAGCCTGCATGGAGAGAAAAACCTTAAAAAATATTAAAAGTATTTCAGTTACTTTCTACATACTTATAATAAATTCTGTTAAGCAAAGGAGCCTAAAAACTGATCAAAAATTGTTTGTTTACTCTCCATTATGAAAATCTATGTCAGGGAAACTTGGGAATTACCTCAAAAAAGTGATATCTTAAGAAGAAGGACTTCAAATGAAATAGAAAACACATATCTGTTTATATTAATAGAGTACTTTTATGTGATGGTACAACATTCCCAACTCTAACATTCAAGTAATGGCGTGTGAATACATGCAATGCTCACATCTGTCCCATGGAAGTTCCACTAATTCAACAAACCCTCTTTGTCTTTTGAGAAGGTCTAATGAATAACCTACTGAGCTATGTGTAGTCTGCATTCAACCTGGCCTGGGTTTAATTCATAAAGTAGCTGAAACATCTGAAAATGTCATTATTTATTTTTCAAGCAACTTAAAGCAATTGTCCAGGCTACTGGGGCCATAGCAGGGTACAAATATATACCAGTTCTGATACACTTAGTTTTTTGGAGAGTTACAATTCTTTCATAGAACATTACTTAAATTGCCCCACATAATTTTGTCAAAATCTTCAAATTTAAAGAAAAATAGTATTTTTAGAGATAAGTTTATTTTATTGTGAGTGGGACAATCTGATCAAACTAAAATTTCAGAGTCCTGTATAATATTCTATAATAGGCATGCATTTATATTTTACTCAGATGATGAGGTAGAATATTTTGGTCAATGCCACTGTAGCAATTGGATCACTAAACAATCATTCTTACCATGATCTGATACAATGTTTCTTCCTTAAAATGAATACTTTGTTATGCCCCTTTTACTGCGTAGAAATGAAATTTATGTATAGTACCACATACCTAGATTTGTAATTTTAAAAATTAATATATTTTACTTGTCATAAAACAAAAAGAAAGCAATTTAGAATAAAGTAATATATATTTTAATATGTAAATCTTTAAGTGTATATGTATAGTATTAGAAGTAATTATGTGTGAGTACAGTTTTACAAAATTATGATGAATGTGACATTTATAACTTTGAACTGATGTAGGTATTCTCTACTGACCACTCATAAAATATAAGCAGCCTTGCCATAGTACCAAAGTTTTCTAAAATCATAATAAACATCTCAATAATTTTTGAACAAGCAAGAATCTTCCATTGATTATTTTGTAGTTTTGTTCCTAAAGATTCAGTGTATCTCAGGACTGTGACAAAACTGTAAAACTCAGTGTTTGTTCTAGACTCAGAGAAGATAATTTTTTTATCTATTGGAATGTCCAACTCCATAATGAAGATCTGGGTAAAGTACAGTATGAGTTTTCATTGTGAGACTGTTTCCCACGGATCTTACAGAATTGCTGCTTCTCCCCAATAAAAGCCCCCTAATTATTGTACCAACAAAAAAGTTTCCCTCAAATTTCTAAAATGCTCTCCACCTAGAAGTAACAAGCTGTTTTAAACCACGAACTAGGTCCAGGCCTCAGGCAGAGCTTTGAAGCAGGTTCAATAGAACATGTGTTATAGTAGTGAGGGATCACAGGCCATAATTTCCATTAATCTCAGTTTACAAATCATCATTTCTTCTTTTTAAAAATATATTTATAGATAAGCATACATACATATGTGTGTGTGTATGTGTGTGTGTGTGTATAAGCAGTTTGTTGGTTTTATGTACGTAACCTCAGTTGTCTCAGAGGTAATGTGCCCCAGGTGTCTGGAGGAGAAAGAGGTATCTCAGGCCTGGGTATCTTTTACAATTATTAGGGTCTCTCTTTCCTCACCTGCTGTTAGACCTCACAATGATGGGTTTTATCAGACTCTGGGGGTCACAGGGCTAGGGCATAAGAGACCATCAGCTAAAGGTGAACTCTACAATCCTGACTGCCCTAGAAAGAACTGGAGAATGCTGCCCTTAGACTGAGGCCTCATCGCTTAAGGGGATGCCTGGTCAAGGAATCTGGTTACCTTAGTGCTGGTGAGATGCTGCAACTAACCAACTCTTGGGGTTTGTGCAAAGTCATTGAGCCTTTAAGCACCTCAGTTTCTTTATCTGTAATAAAAGAGGAAAGGTTACTAATCTTTAAGGTCCTTTCTAGCACAGGAATTATAGACTTTCAGGAATCTGTCAGGAGACTACCCTAGTATTATCTTTTCAAAACCAGCAGGAATGGCAAAGACCAGGAGGAGGTCCCAGGAGTTAGGGGAAACAGTAAATGATTAGTCTTTTCCGTTGTTTATGATGCTGAAACTGCTCAGCCAGATTATGCCTAAGGCTCACAAATATGAGGGGTCAGAACAGATCAGGCAACCACTCCACACTTCAGACCTCCCAGTTAGACATCCCGAGAGAGATGGTAGAAAAATACATAGTTCTCTTATCCCCCCAAATAAAATTAGACTGGTAATGTTTAAGATGTCTGCATTTGTTCCTCTGGTGAATATCTCTGTTATGGGCTTTAATAAGGTTAATTAGTAGAGTGGCCCTACCCAGGATTATTCAACCATTGGACATTGTGGAAGAGAATGATTATGTGCTTATACAAGAATAAATATAAAAACATGGAATTATTGACTATTATATCTTAATAAGACCTTATAATCATCATAAAGTCAATTTGTTAGCATAGTTAGCTAGTTAGTATATCGAAGGAAGGGAGCAAATAGGATCAGACGTTAAGCCTAATGTATTAGGGAGCCGAATCAGACATTAAGTCTCATTCACTAGGGAACCACAGCATTCATAGGCTCCTCAGGGAACTACCAAGTCCTCCACAGAGGGAACTTTATCCCTGAGCAATCCCCGAGTGGGCAAGAATGGACAGGAGTGGACAGGAAGAATCAGTTGCCCTGAGAGACAAGGAGAGGAAGGAGAGTCAAAACAACGGGGGGGAATTCCTCTCTGTGCACATGAGTGGTGGAAGCCAAGATGGCACAGGGGAAGCAAGCACATGTGCAGAACAAAGCCGATGAGAAGCAGAACTTTGGGGCACACTGGGGCATGCCCAGGGGGAGCCCATGTAGTGACATAAAAGAGCACAGTCTAACCTGGAAAATCTGAGAAAAGAATCGGATTGGATGAGGGCATGAAATGCTGGAACGCCCTGGATAGGGGGCAGGCTCAGCACAATCTGGGAGGAATTAGAAAGAAGGTTAGAGAATTTGAAAAACAGTCTTCTTGTTCCCCCAAACCAAGAAAATATGTGGAGGATTACCAGGGATCATGCGGCAGTTGCTACCAGAGCCTGCGGGCCCTTTACCTGCCACTGCCCTTAAACTTCTCTCACGCTCGTGCCCTTTAAATTGTCTTCTTCATGACACAAGAACCCATTTTCATGGCAACAAATTGAATATCAAGAAATGTTTTAACATTAAGAATTTTATTTTCACTTTTTCTAGTTATAATTTTTTGTTAGTGGAAGATTTTCTTTGGTTTTCGGAAAAAGCTGTAATTTTGAAATACTTTTCTTACTTTTATATTATTACTCCAGTTGAACTACCAAACAGAGCTGGTTATTGAGTTCATCTTCTGTGCTCCCATATCACCTAGGCCACATATCTGCTAAGTCCTAGCAGTATTTTATAATTGTCAGTTTGCTTGTCTGTTGATTCACACAATCCAATAAGCTATTTCACCAAAAAGATGAAATAACTTATTTCAATAAGTTAGCATATACAGTATTTGCTCATATATGTACTCAATAAAATGCAAGCTAAAAATGAACTGAACTGAGGCCAATATACTAATTACTACAGTTCTAATTTAAAATAAGCATAATTATTGTTTAGGAAAATGTGTGCATCCTCATTTTTATACTTTTGTAGTTTCATTTGACTTGTTAGGTCTTATACTAGATTGTGCATGACTATCACCCATGGAGCTTAATAAAAATAAAGATTTCTAGTGTCTGCTAAGACATCTTGACTTAGTGAGATTGGAAGATAGCCTATAAAGTTAATTTTAATAAACACCTTATTTAATCAATTGACCACTGTATCAAAAATATCACAGTAGAATTATTTTATTTTATTTTAATTGTGGTTTGAATACAGTGTTCTGTCTTTTACTCCCATCCCAGCACAGCCACCCAGACCTCCCTCCTCCCTCCCATTTCCACCCCCCTAGTTTTGGTCCACGTGTCCTTTATACTTGTTTGTGTAAGTCCTTCCCCTTTTCCCCTGTGATTCTCTCCCCTCTCCCCTCTGGACCCTGTCAGCACATTCTGTATTTCAGTGTCTTTGGTTACATTTTGCTTGTTTGTTTGTTTTGTTGTTTAGTTTCCTGTTAAAGATGAGATTATATGGTATTTGTCTTTCACTGCCTGACTTATTTTGCTTAGCATGATGCTTTCCAGTTTCATCCATGATGTTGCAAAGGGTAGGAGTTCCTTCTTTCTTTCTGCTACATAATATTCCATTGTATAAATGTACCATAGTTTTTGGATTCATTCATTTACTGATGGGCACCCTAATGTTCATAGCAGCACAATTTACAATAGCCAAGTGCTGGAAGCAACTTAGGTGCTCACACTAGAATTTTTCATAGGTTAAGATCACTCATGGACTCATAATTCTACTAGAATTGATAGAATGTCACCCCCAAGTCATCTTCTTTGGCATAAAGATTATGCTTGGATTTTAAGTGTGATTTATGTTTCAAGGCCTAAACTCTTTCAGAAATTTGGTACCAGTAATTTCAGAAATTTATCTCTGCAAAACATTCTTTTCTGAGCATGTGTACTTCATAAAAATTTGTGTTAAATATGTTTGGGTCTTGAGCATAAATTCCATGCTCCCCCCCCCAGAAAATTTATTGGCAATATAAGTAGAAACTAATTTTTTGTCCTTACTATTTACTACCTTTTAACTTTTTAATAAAATATATTAAATACATTATACAAATATTATCATTAATGGCACCACATAATGCCTTCTTAATAGAAGAGCTTTTTTTACACTTTGCTATTTTTTCTGTCTCTTGTCTTCTATCTTATGTGTTTGCATTTTGTCTGATACTTTTAGGGTTATTGTAAACAGATATCTCACTGCTAATGACAATGACAGTCTTGAAATTCTTAGACATTTCTGGCTATTATTTCTAGTTATTTATTATGAAGCAGTATCTTATCTCTCTTTTTGTTGAATATCTTCATGTTATACTATTAAGCCTATGAGTTTATTGATTTTTTACTGCTTTGACTAGGAAACAAGGATTTAGGTATTTGAGAAAAGTTCTATATTGTTGAGTGATGAAAACTATTATTATTTTTGCACAAGTAAACTATGTCAACTGTGGGAACTGGTTCTCAATTTCACAACTTGATGGGAGATCAGACTTCCTTGTCACTTACTAATAATGAATGATGGCTCCAATAGCTTGCAAACAGTTAATATATTTAAAAAGATGTTAGGATAGAACTCAGGAAACAATAAGCAGATGACTGAGAATTGATAGTCACATTTGTTACTGTTTATGAAAAAATAAGAGACAAATTGAGAGGCAACAAGCTTTTATCTGAGATCTAAAAGAAGAGCTAATTGGGAAGCACTGATTCAGGCAAAAAATTCAGTGTTCAGAGTAGGATATGAAGGCAAGGAATATTTATTAAACGGGGAAGAGAAATAGGTGCATGAATAAAAGAAAGGAATTGCTATGGGTGTTAATAAGCTGATGAAGGAATTTCTATAGTTGGAGATAAGCTAACACAGTGATAATTATAAAGAAGACTTCAATGTACAGTCCCTTATCATAATAAGCCAATATTTGAAACATAATGCTGCTTTAGACCCATTTGAAAGGTTATTTTGCCCAATTTTACATTCTAAAAGTTTGAGGAGTTAAATGTGTAAGATAAGTAGCCTAAAATGGCAGCTCCAACTCCATTTTAAAATGGCTCTATTTGTGCCCTGGCTGGTATGGCTCAGTGGATTGAGCGCTGGCCTGTGAACCAAAGGGTCACCAGTTCAGTTCCCAGTCAGGGCATATACCTGGGTTGTAGGACAGGTCCCCAGTTTGGGGAGTGGGGTATGAGAAGCAACCACACATTGATATTTCTGTCCCTCTCTTCCTCCCTTCCCCTCTCTCTAGAAAAAAATGAATAAAATCTTTTAAAAAATCTTAAAATACCTCTATTTATATTATATTATTACTTTTTACATTAAAGTTGGAGAAAGCATATAAATTAATACAATGTTATTTAATTATTTTTTTCTTCTAGTAGAACCATTCTTCTAGTAACACCCTTGGGGAAAAACAATATATTAAAGTGTAAGTCTTGCTCTGGCTGGTGTAGCTCAGAGGATTGAGCTCAAGTCTGAAAAACAAAGGGTCACCAGTTCGATTCCCTATCAGGGCACATGCCTGGGTTGTGGGCCATGTCCTCAGCTGGGGCACGTGAGAACAACCACACATTGATGTTTCTCTCCTTCTCTTTTTCCTTCCCTTCCCCTTTATCTGAAAATAAATAAATAAATAGAATCTTTTTTAAAAAGTGTAAGTCTCTTGCAGTAATGGTAAATGTACAAGGTCTGTCCAGAAAATATCTAGTCATGTAATATGAAATATAGAGACATTTATTTAAGAAGATACAAGATACAAGTAACATTGTAGGTAAAACAATGATGCCTTACACCCCTTCAAAATAAGTGCCCTGACTTCACAGTTCTCCCAAATGCCATTAGCTGCCTATTATATTTTTCTGAATTTCATTGAGTCTGAAATCTCTTTCCTTTCAAAGGTGCTTTTAAAATTGGAAGAGGCCAGAAATTCCAGGGTGTCAAATATTGGCTGTAGTGGGGCTTAGACACCTGGGTGATTTGACGGTTCACCAAGAAACTCTGCAGGAAATGTGATGCATGAGCATGGTGTTGTCCTGGAGAAGCCGCCAATCAACAGTTGCCCATCACTGTGGCCTTCTGAATCATCACAATAGTTTTTTGTGGAAGAATTTCAGGCCTAACACACAATTTAATGCAGATTTTTTGCTTCACTCACCTAGTTATTTTGAATGCAAGTCACCTAGCACACATACACACTCAATGGTGTATACTCTCCCCGCGGATTAGTACAATGAAGTCGTTATTGTTCAGGCATGCACATTCCAGTCCACTCTCCTTGGCTGAAGGTGACATCAATGTTGCACAAACTGTTCTCATTATATTAACAATGGCTGAACTTTTTTTTAAAACTCGAATAATACCAAATATATTAGTTTATATTTTAATTAAAATTTAATTTTCACTTAGAAACACTTTTAAGTCAGGTCTTTTTATTGGTTTCTAGAACACGAGGTCAGAAATGTTAATTTTGTAAGATATTTCAGTGAGGGTTGTGTAACTTTTCCATGAAAGATTAGCGCAAAAATAAAGAATATATATCTCAGAAAAATTAAAATCAATGTTTTAAAAATGTTTACTTGCATCCTAATACTTAACTCTAAAGCTGTTTTGACATTTCAGTAATAACTGAAGTATCAAAACAAGACAATGAAAATCCAGAACAGAGTAGTTATGCAGACAAATTACAGACAGCCATGAGCATCTAAGGTGTCCCACTATAAACCACTGTTCCCATTTTATTTTTATATTGTTAGGCACACCTAAAAAGAGATTAATTCACCAGTGCATCATTTATGTAGTTCATTCAAAAAAATTCTAGCAAAAAGTATAAATTATCATTTACTTTATCAGTGTAATAAAAATAAAATTGTTGCTTGCTGTTTCATAGTTTATAATAAATTTCATAAGCTAGTATAAAGATTTAATTATGGCTACATTCCATATATTTTGGGAGAAGAGTGTGTAATACTATTAGACTTTTTTTCTTCCTGCTCTCTAAATGTGTTGAGATACTATTGAGCTATTATTTACTAGACTGGCATTACATTTTTATACTAAATTTATTTTCTCACCCAATATTACATGGAAATTATATACTAGATTTAAACACTATATTTATGCAGAAAATATAGGGACTGGTATAATATGATGAACTGTTCTGTAAAGATTAACTTTGCATGATATAATTCTTTTTTAAGTCTTTCCCGGTATTATAAATTTTGAGCAAAGAAACATGTACAAATTAAAAGTGAACACCAGTGAAGTATGTTTATGGGTGTCTGGACTGAATATAATAAAATTAGGACACAGGCATTTGAGTTAGGGAGTTATTATTTTACTAGTACACTGATAGCTGAATACATTTTTAAGGAACATCTTAGAATACTAGAAATGATATATAGTAGTAAATATATGTTTAATACTTCATCCAATTCTTCATATCCATAGCACATGTGATTTTTGCACCATATTAAAATATTTTACCCTTCATTTTGTTGATTTGTTGATTATATTGTTGATTTATTGATTTTAATTATTTTGTTGGTTGTCAATCGTCTAATTCAGTGAATTTCAACTGTGTGTTGCTGGTGTGCCATAAGAATTTTTAAAATGCAGGGTCTAGCACAAATAATGCTTCTTTTTATCACAAAATCTTTTATTATAAAATCATAAGCATGTATTCTGTAACAGAACAGTATCACACTCAAGCACACCATGTGATATTAAAATTTCATGTGGTTAAATGTTCAAAATAAAACTATGAATTATTACACCCATATTCTTACCCTAACCAACCACACTCAACCAGGCCTTACTTCTGCTGGACCCTGCATATATCAGCCAGGACACTGACCTTTTTTCCCCTTAGATTGTCAAATAAAAATTGACAACAGCCAATATAACAATAGCCATCCAGTGTAAATGAACTGAAATTATACTTACTTTTTGTCAGAGTAGCAAAAAAATATATTTTTGGAGTGCCACAGTATTCTAGTACTTAGTTTATGTGTGACAAGAGATGAAACAGATTGAAAGCTTCTGGTCTAATTGTTTATAACTAAAATATAAGCTCTATTAAGACCAGATTATTTTTTGTTTTGTTGACTGTTGTATTTCCAGCATCTGGTAAAAAAAAGTTTGTCTCATAATAGATATTTATAACTATTTATTGAGTTAATAGTCCAAATACAAATAAATAGAATGTGGGAAAGCACGTATTTGAAATATATCTTACAAGTCATGACTTATCTTTCCTATAGATATATGAAATTCCAATACAGAAACTGTATATAAATCTCCAATACAGGAGCTGGCAAACTTTTTCTGCAAAATACAATACATATTTCATATTTTTCAAGCAAAATAATCTCTGTCACAGCTACTAATTCAACTATGTGGTTATAGTGTGAAAGCACACAGGAATGATATAAAATAAATCCATGTGACCATGTTCTAATAGAACTTTATTTATAAAAAGAATGGCAGACATATTTGGCCCACAGGTTAGAATTTGTTGGTTCCTGTTGTAATCAACCAATTAGCAAATCAGTTAACATTTTTTAATACACTAAAAGGGAACACATGCATAATATTGCAGACTTTCTTGGATGATTGGCACAGGTTCGAAGTTTTGAATTTCTTTCTGTTATGGGCAGAGTTAGACCTCAGTCTTGAGTTTGGCTAGACATGAATTGAGAGCCAAGAACTTCATCATAAGAAATTTATTTTGAAACATGCAGAGGTAGAAGAAGTGAGCCATCTGAGCTGCATGAACTAAGGAAACAAGTTACGGGAGCAAAAGAAGGGACATTGAAGCCTGCAATAAAGAAAGTGAAGACATTGCACCAGAGAGGAGAAGAGGGAGAATGGTGTTAAGAGTGAGAGAGAGAGAGAATTGCTTCTTAGTCTTAAGAGCTTTTATCTGCTTTCCAGAGATGAGGACTCTAAAAGAGGTCTGAGAGGAGGGTCTCAATAGAATATTCATCAACTTTTCCAACTTGCGCCTTTTTGGGGTCATGGTCAGCACTAGTATAGGGGGTCGGTAGTCACTACAGCTGGTCCTGATAGAGGCCATAGTGTTCCTTTATCTGGTTTTGTTATGCTACAAGTAAGGCCTATTATCTCTAGTTTCCACAAAACTCTATGTGGCCAAAGCACCTTTGTTGAGGCTTTGTTCCTAAGATTATTTGATGCTGATCAAAACTTCATTGTCCTGGGGGCTTAATGCTTAAGACAGCAGTCCTGCAATGGCTTGTATGGGAGTCATATAAGTCTGTTCTCCAGACTCATCCTTCCTCCTCTAAGGGTATCTAAACCATATGAATTGTGATGTGGAAAGACAGAGGGTTTGAGCATCATGACCAGTGACATATTAGGGGAGGAAAGGTCACCCTGTGGGTAAGTTCCTACCTGATAGCTTTTTTTTTTTTTGAATTTTGCTCATTGCTAGGTACCCAGGACTTTTTGCACTGGTGACATTCCGTACCTGACCTATTGTTTATGCTCTGCTCATGCCTAACTGCCTACTCTGTCATTTCCAGTCACATGGAAGTTATATTTTAATATGCATAGAAAGGAAAAAAATAATCAAACATAATGAAACTATTGCCATAACACACTAAGTGACAAAAGCTTTCCTAAATACACTTCAAAGTCATTCAAAGAACATGGTTATTTATAAACAATTTATTAAAACTGAGAGTATAAACTGCTCTTATTTCTTGAGTGTGGCATAAATAGAAGGTTGCATATTATAAGCATTGCATGGAAAAATCATATTTAGACTATTCTGAAATTTAGGATAAGCAAAATAATGATATAAGCAAAAATCTTTTATAATATTTTTGTGAGATTATATTATCTGTCCTATCAAAAATAAAATTCTTTTCCAAAACAACAAACAAAACAAAGCAAAAATTGACTGAACATACCTTTAAAATTTTACATTTAAACTCTTAGTCGTTTTCTGTCTTTATGGCTACAATGTTCTTGAAAGCATAAACTATGTACATTCATGGACTCTATGTTTTTATTTTTAAGCACCCTTCAGCAGATTATGACCTGAGCCATAGAAATCACTTATTCTAAAGTCACTATATCCTCTTCAAAGTCCAGTCCAACAATTCCATCTTCCTTTGCCTTGCTAATCACCTTCCAACTTCTCTTGCAACTCATTCTTTTGATGTTGTTCCCTTTGCTTTATGGTAATAGGAAACACTGTTGTGCCTGTCATAATTCTTTAAGCAACAATGAATTGTATTATAATTTCTTATCTATGAGGTAGAATCATTGATAGAAAGTAAAATTCCATCATTTTTCATAAAATTGCTACTCTTTATTCATTTCTATCTCCTTGTGTTGAGAGATAGTTTACTCAGGATTGCAGTTTCTGAATGGTAGGTTGAAATCAAATACTTAAAACTTCTAGTCTTCTACTATGCCAAGCTTTTTCCTCCATTCAACTATTCACTGACCCAGAAAACATTTGGAATACTTCTTAGGTGTTAGATACTAAAGAATGCTAACCCGGATACATTGTCCTACCATGTGGCATTTGCTTATAGGAATGAAGGTCATCTTCATTGAGAAATTTAAAGCTTTTTAAATCGCTATCAATCTCTACACCTCAAGTGTGTATCTTCTTTAACCAAGGGACATAAAATGTAGGCTTTCTTTGCCTTCAAATTCTCTAACTTTATCTGAAATTCAGTGCACATCCCATAATAATTAGAACATGATCATGACTCTTGAGTAATGCTTTTGAAGGGCTGCCATTAAATGAGGCTTTTTATTTCTGGTCCACACAGCATGACACAAAATGAGCTGATGCTGATAGTAATTATCTAGTGAACCTAGTCATTGTAGAAAGTCTGGCTGGGAAATTTACATGGAAATAACCTCTGCTATCTTTGTAACTCACTGTCTAAGTATACGAGTACTTGAGTTTTTTACCAATTTATTTATAAAGAAAATATTTTCTATCAAAGTGAATTTTGAAGGCATTATGATATGAATCAAAGTAGCTCTTACTTCTGGGGTGGGGGGATGGATTGGTAAGGGGCCTGAGACAACATTCGGAGTGATGGTATTTTTCTGTATTCAGATGTGTGCTGTGGTTGCACAGCTGAGTGACTCACCATGTTGGACCCCAAATGTTAGAGCTCTTTATGTGTCTCACTCTATGCATTAGAAACCATTAACTCTACAATTAAAAACCATAAGAATCAATATAGAAAAATGACATCATGAAAGCAACTATTATTTTTTAAACTCTGCTATATAAGGTAATATTTGGAGTTATAAAGATCCAAAAGAGTTGCTGATATATAAGCACTCATAATCTAGACTATAATCATCAAAAGGTTTAGAAGCCCACTAAGAAGTTAACTACACCAAACTATATGGTGTCATACATTTATAATATTGGAAAGGTTAAAGTTTCATGTGAAACTCTCATGTTGATTAGGTATGGTCTGTCAGTCTATCTCTAAAACCTTGATTAGATTCATATATGTAAGGTAAAATTTTACTTTTTACCTCATAAAAATGAGGTCATCATAGGGTAGTGGGAAATGCTCTAGCCATATTATTTTTAAGCTTTTAGTGACATTCTTGTTAAAATTATTAACATCAAAGTTTTATTTAGACTATAAAGAGATGATATATATTTAAGCACAAATTCAATTTTCAGGTTTTTAACTTAAACCAAGATTTTATACCTTCTACCCATGTTTGGTTTCCATTGAGCACATATATAGTTAAAAAACAAATGCACAAAAACTACTCTATCAAAGACCACATCAATGTTACTGCATGTTCATTACTCAGGTACAAATACCCCCTTTTTCTTAGTTGAAACTTACCTCTATATCTGTGAAGCATTATGTTGTTCATCTTTTTATAAAGGCTTTGTTTAACCTTGATGTTACAACACTTCTCTGGCTTTTCTGACCCTTCTTATTCATGCATTTATAGTTAATCACCTATCAACTGTGAGATCTGTGAAACATACAACCTCACCTTTACACTCTCAAAGGAGTATAGTACAATACCTTAAATTCAATAACAAGTTGAAATCTGTCTCAGAGTCAGATGCTTTGAGTTAATATTTGTTTTAACACTAAAGTACTATTTGCTCATTATTCTTCTTCTAGGTTTGTGGAAAGATAAATAAGTACCACTACTAACTGGTCACATGGACAGACAAGGAAGATGAGGTTATTTACCTGTGTTTCCCTTTCTCTCAATGCCTTTTAGTAGCCTTTCTTAGTAGAAAGGTAGAAAGCCCTACCTTTCCCTACAAGCTCCTTCTCATCCCTGCTTAGTCTTAGCAAATGACTTTGCTTCTTACTTCATAGAGTAGAAAAAGTCTCTGATCATGACTGCTTTGATTTTTCCTCTTGTTTCATGATAAATATATATTTTACTCAAATACAGCCTTAATCTTTCCCACTCTATCTATGGGAAAAAAGTCTCTTCTTTTATCAAATCTAAACCCTCCACCTTCTGTATTCTTGGAGAACTTCCTCCCATGGTGATCTGTTCTTTCCAATATCTTCACTGTCCCTTCTACTATGTTCATAAACATGGTCATGCCCCATCCTAAACCACAAAATAGCTTCTAGGTTATGCTCATCTCTATAACTTATTACCTCAATTGTAAAAAATGTTGTTTAAAGTAGTGATGTGACATACTTTCTCTTAAGTCATAGACAGTAAATATTTTAGTTTTTGCAGGCCACAATTTCTACGCCCACTCAATTAAGTAGGTGAGATATGATTCTTTTTCCTGTCCTCTCCTCTTGTTCTCCATTGCAATCCAAGACCAGTTATTTATTTTTTATACCCTGTCTATTACAATAATCACCCTGACTCCTTTATCTCTCTGTGGAGGTTTCGCAGTGTCCAGTATCTCCCTCTTATGCTTTTACTTTTTAACATTGCCAGTGATCTTTTTGCAACTTGTAAACATTATATAAGTCCATCCTTGAAATTACTTAATGAATTACCCTTGTGAATAAAACACTGACTCAACATGGGGAGAAAAGGGATAAAACTTTCTGACCCTTTCCCAACCTCTTCATGCTACCTTCTCTCTAGAGGTCCTGGACTTCTTGCAGTAATTCAAAAGTTGTTTAAATTCCTCCTGCATTTACTCAAGCTTTCTTACTTCTCTATGCCCTTAACTAGGTTGTTTCTTCCTTCTGAAATGCTTTTGTCTACCCATCTATTTGTGTTTTAATTTCTAATGCAGGAATGTGAAAACACTTCATTTTCTGTGTTAGGATGTTCCCTTCAGATCTGGACATTGCAGATCCTCTCTTACTATACTGTTTTCAGGGTGGCATATTGAATATATAAACTCAAAGATACATAACAACACTGATGTCAACCATGCCCTGTTGAATATGTCTAGGAACACATGGGTCCAACCCTCTCTCAATGGGGTGTGTCATCTGGGTTTGCTGTTAGCTGCTTTGGCTCCTGCCTTATATTCTAACCCCAGAAGAATCAATGATTTTTACCTTCATGGTTTCAAGGGACCACAAAGAACTGTGCAGTGGGGATCCTCTTTCCTGTTCTCCTGCCATGCTTTAGCAAGACCACTACCTTCAGAAATATTCAGACAAAAAACAGGCAGCATATCAAGTACCTCCAAGAATCCCCTCTTTGGGTAGTGCAGTGGTGACAACAGGCAGGGTCATTGGACTTCTCCAGCTCATCCAGAACCTGCGTCAAAGTGAGGTTCTAGTACCTCTTCCTTCAGGCTACTTCCAGTTCTACCTAGTAAGACTTTTGGAAATCTCTTCCTGAAATGTAGTCTGAGATCTAGTTTTTAACTCAGAGACAACAAAAAATTTCTCAGATCATATTTTGTTACACTTTAAACACTATATTTAGCCAATTTCACACCTATAGCTCTATCTTCTTATCCATTTATTATAATGGATATTAGGAAGCTTCATTTAAACAGTCACCTAATTACCAACATATCCATTAGAGCTATATAATTTATCAAACCAAAAGTCTGGGTGTCATCTTTAAATTTTCTTCATTTTCATTTATCACTATCATGCTCCCCTTTAATCACAGGTGTTGTTGTTTAGCTCTTAAATATAACTCAACTCCATCCACTTCAGTGCATTCTCACTGCCAAACCCCAAATCAAACAATAATTTTTCACCTAGACTATTGCCATTACTCACTGAGTGGTCTTGTTGGTTACAGTTTTCTACATGCTTATTCTCCATACTATAAGCAAGCTAAACTTTCTAATAGGTTATGGTCTATGTCGGTCTTCCCGAACATTTACATATGTCTTATTGGAACCATTCTGATTTTACTCTACTTATCTTTCAACCTCATTCCCTTATCTGCCTCTATATTTGCATTTTCTCAGAAACAGAGTTTTACCAGCACCTATAGACTTCTAGGTTCCATTTTTCCTGCCTATTTCACGTCAGGATCTTTGCATAAACCACTTATTCTGTTTGGAATATTTCTTCTTCCTTTTCTCTAACCCACTTCATCTCCCTCAATGACCACATCCTACTGTTTCTTCCCATAAGTTTCCTTGAAAAACAAGATGATTATGTACACCTCTTAAAAGTTCTTATATCACCCTTCTCTTTCCCTCATCACTTATATTGTACATATCTGCTCATTTGTCTATACACTTCTCTGAACTGTAAGTTTCATGGGGACAAAAGCTTTTCCTTGTTCTCAATTATATATCCAGGACCTATTACATAGTAACTGACTAACATATGTGTAACATAAATGAATAAATGAGTGAATAATTACAGCATTGATGAGAAATCAGAAAAGGACATCAGAGGTAATAGAACATAAATATTTCAGGAAGAAGCTGTTTTCAAACTGCCTTTTCTCCATCCTGATAGAATAAATGATCATACAGATTGAGTTAATAAATGCATGAAGTATTTAGTGACTACTTAACTTGCTATGAAATTTATCAATATATCTCTGGCCAGGAAGCTCAGTTTGTTGGAGCATCTACCAGTAAACTGAAATGGGTTCAATTCCCAATCAGGGCACATAGCTGGTTGCAGATTTGATCCCCAGTAGGAGCACATGTGGGAGGCAACCAATTGATGTTTTTCTCTCACAACTATATTTTTCTCTCACTCTCCTTTCATCTCTTTCTACAATCATTCAAAACATATCTTTGGGTGATAATATAAAAAAAATTAAATATAGTTCAGGCCTTTGTAGATCAAAATTTATTATTTAACAATATAGGCTTTTTCATTTAAAAAACTTATACACGTTTAGAGAACCATTTTTAGCATCTTCCCACGTTTCCTAACAGATTGTTCAATAGCTGTTTGAATTTTTCTCTGTATTGTTAAATAGATATATCTAGGTAGTTAAAAGTACATAAAGATCCTCAGGAATGGAAAGAAGATATAAAAAAGGAAATGAAAGATTCCCAAAGAAGTGGAGAATTCAGAATTTCTGTTGTTTCATGGCTCAACTGCAAAGTTTAATGTCAAAACCAAAAAACTGGGTTTTAAATAATTTTTTATTTTGCAGTACAAACATTTGAGTATCATCAAAGTTTGTAAAAAAATTTAGAAAATACAACAGTGTTAACTCTTCATTTGTTGGATAGTTTTAAGGTTAAAAAAAGAAAGCTTATGTGTATTCATGTAAACTTATTTAAATACTGGGTAAGTCAAATATTTATTACTTTTTAAAAGTCTATCAAAAAGTTAATTTTAGAAACTCATAATAGTGTGTATAAAATTTCTTTTTGTCAACAAATGTGCAGATATAAAGAAGGTATATATTCCTTCTGTTTACTAAACATTATCTGTATATGTTCATATAAAAAGCTTTTACTGTTTAGTTTCATGGAACTTGCTGCTCACTTATTTCCTACTTGGGAAATATTTATAATGTATCTTCCTTACTTTTTACAGACTTGACACATACAAAAAAGAGATTCTACTTTGCTTTTCTACTCAGGTCTTCCTTTTGGTTTTCTACTCATTTTTTACTTATCACTAAAAGCAACACTGCTAAATGAGAGTGGGTGATATAAGTCAATAAAACATAATACTTGCCATCTATGTGCATGATTTGCTGACTAAAAAAGTTACCAGCCACTGGTTAAGACTGTAAAAGAGAAGAAAAGAATTTGGCAATAGAAAGGCAATCAGAAAAATCTACATTTTCTTAGAATTTCATGTATTGTTTTAGGATGAAATGGTAATGAGAACAGTAGAAGGGAAAATGTAGTCCAAGGTGACAGGATAATCAGTATGCAGCACATCAGGAAGTCTGCTTCAGAAGCAGGCTTTCATAATGTTGAGGAAGGAGTATGTAATTATAGTCATCTGAGCATCCAAAAATACCAAATCCATGAAAACAGGCACACATTACATCTAACCAGGTATCCAAAGAATTAGTAGACAGGAGAAAATAGTACTGTTTAATCCATTATTAACTCTCTGTTAGAGAATATTCTACTTCTCAGAATGGTATAATGCAGATTTAGATAATCCCTCCCCAGAGGCATAACTCAGTTCCCATGTCTCATGTACCTGTAATAGAGGAATATACTGTAGCATAAGAGGATCAGAGGAAGGACTCCTGAGAGAGGGTTTAGGGGAAGACAAAAATGGAACTCTGGAAAGCAAAGGAAAAAACATTGACATAGATGGTAAAGATAAAAATAAGCAAACAACAAGCATGAATAGTGAATAAGAAAAAAACATTTTTGCCTGAGGTTAGGATGTAAGGGTAGTTCTTATTAGGATGTAACTGAAGTTCTAGAATAACTTAAGAAACCATGAACATGGCTGAACATGTGATAAAAATGATCCTTCATGTACACAACCAAATCCTGGAAAGATAATCAAGGTGGCTAAATCTCGTTTTCCAGTGGGAATAAATAAATACTATGCATTTAAGTATGGGCCCTGGCTTCTGTAGCTCATTCTATCGAATATGAGCTGTGAACCAAAGTGCCACCAGTTCAATCTTCAGTCAGGGCACATGCCTGTGTTGTGGGGCAGGTCCCAAGTACAGGGAGCACTAAAGTCAACCACACATTGGTATTTCTTTACTTCTCTTTCTCTTCTTCTTTTCCTCTTTCAATAAATAAATAAATTAATTAATTAATTATTAAAAATCTTATGAAAAATACTTAAAAAAATAAATGTGGGTGTGTGGTGGGGTAAAAATGGAAACAACTGTACTTGAATAACAATAAAAAATGAAAACTAGTAAATATGGGTGGCAATTTAAGCACAGACTTACTGTTAACTTTAGTTTTAGACTTTGCTTTGATCAAAGGATGGCTTGTCTATATCTTTAAAAGTCTTGGTTATGCTAAGAGAAAGAGAATATCTTAGGAAATGTCTTATCTGAGGGATATCTATAACCACCTCTTTTAATGACAGAAGATTGTTTATTTCTCAAAACAACGTGGCCTCTATAAAGCACCTGAAGGGAGAGTCCAGGAATTTATAAATTGCTTTAGAACATCTTTCCCAATTTGGGTAAAACTTCAGCTGAGTTTTCTGCCTTCATTTTCCCTTGTGGGCAGAAGTCAGACTTCATTTCATATCACAATGACTTCATACCGTGCAGGGCATATATTAATATCTGTGATAGTTCAGTTGAATCCCTGAGTAGACTGAGTTTTAGAGCATGTACCGCAGATCACTCTCCCTGGAGGAGGTGATGGGGATTGCAACAGAGATTTTTCCAGAAATAACCTCCTCACAGCGTGTCCTGTTTTACCTTACACTTGAACTGGCTAATGTGTACAACTGTAAAACTAGTTTTGGCTGTATCCTTGGTAAACTCTATAGTTCAGTTGAACATCACACTTTGATAAGCATTGTCTCTTTAGTGCTGAATAAAATTTCCATAGTATTTCATTATGAAACAGTTTGCCTAGGTATACAATGGTGTACCTGTGTCTGATTATAATTATCTGGGAGCCAAGATGAAGAGTGATGAGACTCTCACTAATCAACAATAGAGGTTTTCCACTTAATATCCCTCTTTCTAGCCTCCATTCCTAACTTTCCTTTGTGCCTGATGTTACTACACTTGGGCATTTTCTGGTCACTCTCTTCAAAAATCAGTTTTCTCACATCATGTCTGACAGCTAGGATGGAGGAGGGGATCTAGCTGACACAGCACTTCAACTGAACATTTGAAGGTTTTTAAAAAATAATAGTATATTTATTTAAAAAAATTAATTTAATTATTGTTCAAGTACAGTTTTCTGTCTTTTACTCCCATCCCAGCCCACCCCCCAGTGCTCCCCACCTCCCTCCCATTTCCACCTCCCCTTAGTTGTTGTCTATGTGTCCTTTATACTAGTTCCTGTAAATCCTAACCAATCCTTATTTCATCCACATTCCATTAGCCTGCCTTTTTCTACACACAATTTCTAAATGTCACCAGGTTCTCCAGCCCCAAATATTTGCTTCTCATTAACTTCTTGATATGCAACATAGAGAGTTTCAACTTTCTATGCATGGTTAAATTTATTACTATTCCTGAATCTGCTTTACAACATCTGTCATTGCTTTTTATCAGTTATTGTCAACTTTTTTATTTTTGTCCTTAAATGTACACCACTTCTCCTTTCAATTAATTTGATATTTCAGATAAAGTTTAACAGAGAATTCTCAATCTAGTATATATCTTTATATAATATTATATCTCCCCAATTATATATAAGATTATATAGTTATATGTACATATAATTATATATATACTATATATAAAATTTCCATCTGTATTAGTTTTCTAGGGCTACCAAAACAAAATATCATAAACTGGGTGTCACACAACAAAAATTTATAACCTTGTACTTCTGGAGGCTGTAAGTCTGAGATCAAAGCATTGTCAGAGTTAGTTTTTTCTGGGCACTGTTCCTTGGCTTGCAGATGGCTATCTCTCCTAACTGTATCTTCTTCACTTGGTGTTCCTTCTGAGCATGTCTGTATCCTAACCTCCTTTTCAACAACCACTTGTATAGAATAAGAGCCAGCACTTAAGACTCCATTTTACTTTAATCATCTTTCTAAGGATGCCATTTGCAAATACAGTGACATTCTGGGGACTAGGTGCTGTATATAGATTCAACATATAGATCCTGGGGGACACCTTTCAGCTGTAACACCATTTATGGTAGCATTAAGAATGATCCAAAAACTGAAGGTAAGTAAATGTTACCAGGATGTGTAAGACTTGGCAGCAGGTGCCAATACCTCAGAAAATGAATAGGAATATTGAAACAGGCAGGTTGATCAGAGCTACAGAAGAATGTGATCCAGGGGATTAGACTGTATATGAGTGGTCTTATGCATGTACAAAACACAGAACTAAAAGCCCTTGAAAATATTAAAATTAGAGACAGTGGGATCTGAGTGCAAATAACCAAGGAACAATCCCACAGGTGATAGTATAGCACTACAATAGAAATACAAGTGAACAGAGAATGTTCCTAAAACTCATAGATTTATAAATCAGTGCTAGAGAACAAGGTAGAGTAGGAGAAAAGCTAACTGCATTTTTTTGTGGAGTATCTCTCATATGGCTGCTTATATTTTCAATTACCAACAGAGCTGAGTACATACAAGGGACTATGTAGTGATTCTAAAGTTTAGAAGGGCAGGGAGGAATATTATGTCAGTTATACTAAGCAGTTAATATTATAAAACAATTTGTAATTACATTAAACTGGCAATGGTGGCTCTCTAAATAGACTTAGGTAAAGGAGTAACATATTGAATCTTTTTAAGTATACTATGCCACCATGGTCCTAACATTTGTTAGAAATTTTTTTCTCTTGGCTCGTCTCCAGTTGATGAATCATATTGTTTATCCCAGGAAAACAAATGCCCCATATCTCTGATAAGTCATAATCTGTTTATACAAGCCAGCATCAGCTGCATATGCCTTCAGGCCATTAAAATGATACTTAGGTAATGCAATCTAAACTGTAATTCTATTATCCTAGTTTTCTAAAATAAGGACTAACAACATAGAATACACACTTTTACCTTGCTACCATCTAATATTTTACCTCCTGGTAGAAAAAATGACAGACTTATTACTTAATTTTTTTCATAGGCACAGAAAATAGTATGGTGATTATCAGAAGGTAAGGAGGATGGAGAGGTAGAAGAAATTAAAGGGGGGGATAAATAGTGGTGGAAGGAGTCTTGACTTGGGGAGCTGAACACATAATATAATATACATATAATGCATTATAGAATTGCACACCTGAAACCTATACATTTTATTAACCAATGTCACCCCAGTAAATTTTATAAGTAAAATATAATAAAAAAGAAAAAGGGCACATTAGACTAAAGATCCTAAAAGCAGTGAGACACTTACATGAGTACCAGAGTTAGGAATGAATGTAGTGAAAGCTGCCAAAAATCAGAATTACAATTATTTATGAAAATTTTGATTAGCTGGCTATAAGTAATCCTATAGTATTGAACAATGTGCTTTCAGAGGACTGGCCCTTCCATTAACCAGAAGAATCCCCAAGAATAAATATTTGCTTTCCTTTCTTTAAGAATCTCAGGAGATGGCACTATAAAGAAAGAAATCCAAATTCACAAAATTTGGGGCTTGGAGTAAACATGAAATGAGAATGCAATCTTTTCTATTAAAAAATCTTTAAGCTAAAATCAAAATATCTTTCCTGTTGTAGACCACTCTGCCTGGTTCTAGAAATTGTATCTCAACCCCTTGTGGCTAAGGGTGAGGCATGACCTTTGGAATGCGAGCCTCAGGAGACAAAGCTTGTCTCTGGTAGCAAGTGCTGCCTCAGTTTCCTCTCCCTGCCCCCAAAGCAGTGGTCAGAAGTCAATGATGGGTAAGACCCCTCACAGTGGGGGGCAACCTAAGGCAGACTAGATCACTTGGGAGGCCTTCGTGGAAGAACTCGGGGGGCTGCAACAAAGAGCAATGGACTCTTGCCCCCTGTCTTTGACATGGCCTGAGTCCCCAATTTCTCTGGGAGAAGCGCTTCCTGGCTCTAATTCCCTTAAGCCTGAATACCTGATGGGGAGAGGTGCAGCTCCTTGCCTTGCTAGAGCATGTCCTGGGGAACAATCTGGCATCACAAGGACTTCCTGATAAACCTGTGAAATCTGCTCTGCTAATAGTGCTTTCATTCATATGTCAAGAGTTCAAGCAGGAAACCCTAAAACTCTGTTCCTTACAGACTCTGACTCAAACTAAGCCCTCAGATTTCTTTGAAATGTTATCTACTGTTTGATCCTTGCTGCCCTGTATTCCTGCATATTACAACCCAATAAAAGCCCCTGGAGGAGGGAGCTCAATGCCTTTTATCTCTGAGAAACTGGCCACTGCTCACTGCCTTTTCCTTTGGGAAAATGGCCACTTCTCCTCCCCAAGCACATCCCATCATGTCTCAGTCATGTTTATTCTCATCCGTGGTGGCTGGGGGGACTTATGAGTAAAGACGCCCCCACAGTTTCCTATGTAAGCAAAACATCAAGATTTAGGTTTAGGTTTTACATACATTTGTCATTGATTGCACTTCTAAGTATATTCTGAAACAGTATATTAACTCAAATTTGGAAATGAATAATTATTAAAATTAAAGCAATCTGATTGTATTTCTCATGTATATGTTGTTCATGTTTCATAATTTTAAACTATGCACATATTTCTATTGTGCATTCTTAAATAATTTCCAAATGAATATACATTTGAAGTATTTAAGCTTTATTGCTGACATAAAATACATGTAAATATTCAATAAATTTTAATATTAAATTTGAGGAATTAATATATATTAATACATATCAATATAAAATATATATTAATTTATATTAAATTTGAGATCATAATATAATCAGTTAAATAGTAAATTTCCATAGCTGGATATACCTTTCATTTAAAAGTTAAAGTGATATTAGAAAATTATACGGTTTTTTTTCCCTGGTTTTATACATTTTTCTCAAGAGCATTAAAGTTTCACTTCCCTATTTAATATTCATTGACATTTGTGTAATGGCAATATAAGTCACAAGGCACTGTCAATCAAAATCTTTTAGTTAGTTATGTATTATTGCTATAAACCTCCTTTTGATATTGAACATACTATTATATGTAAATAATTTTTTTAAACAAAAATGTGATTCTAAGTGAGATATTTAAAATGAGTCTTTTCATCCAAAACTGCTTCTGGCTACCAGAATATACTGAGAAAATTCTCTTGGAAAGCACTCTTAAACTAGAAGCAAATTCTATGGACCAAAGCACAACAAATGCAAAGCAAATTTTTAAAAGTTGTCCTCTGTAGTCTTTATGTTATGACTCTTAATTTTTAACAATATTTTGGCAGTTACAAAACAATGTTTCAAACATTTAATGAACTATTAGGTCATTAAACATCCAGAAGCTAGGGGTCTACCCTAAACATACAAAATTGAAATCAATAGTGTGCTGGGAAGGAAGAAAAGAAGAGGTAGCAAGTTCACTATACACATATTTACTGAATCATAACAGAGTTTGAGAATCATTGTTTAAACACCCTGAACTTTTTTCCTTACCATGCCTGATCTCCAGAGATGGCCCAAAGATCCCTGACCACTCCCCACCTCCTATGGTTCTGTTTTCTGCCTCCTGTGAGATTGATATTTACTCTTTGTTCCTTATTCCTTAAATTCAATATCATGGTTTCTTGAAATCAACAATTACCTAATTCCCTCAACTCATAAACCAGAGAATCTTTCTCAGTTCTAGCTCACTTCCTAGTGGTGGAAAAAGATAATTTCAATTTTTTTTAATTCCATGGATTATATATACCCTATGGAATAATCCAATGTGGTGATCAATTGGTGGGCAATTCAGATCAGAAGACATATGCAAACATTTTTAAAGATTTTATTTATTTATTCTCAGAGAGAGAAGAAGGGAGGGAGAAAGAGAGGGAGGAAAACAATTGGCTGCCTCTCGCCTCGCGCACCCCCAACCAGGGTCCTGGCCTGCAACCCAGGCATGTGCCCTGTCTGGGAATCAAACCAGTGACATTTCAGTTCACAGGCTGGCATTTGATCTACTGAGCCACACTGGCCAGGGCAGAAATATTTTTATTTAAGCCATCAGATAATACATTTTAAGTCTCTCAGGACAGCCCTGTTTACCTCAGGTTCTACATAAACTAATATGTATTCTGCCTTCTTCAACTCCATCTTATTTCAGACAACCCTAAATCTCTCTTGAGTTTAAAGAACCACCATCAAAAAAAAAAAAAAGAATTCCTTGGTAAAATTTATAGAATTTAGTGGTTTTATAAAACAAATGGGCTTAGAAAATGAGGTTAATTATTTATGTACCTATTTAAGTTTTAGAGGTTAAATGAGTTAATGTAAACTCAATACCCAGATGTGTCACATTTTATGTATTAAACAGGTTCTTTAATGTAATAATTCTGAGAAATTTTTAATATGCATTGTGACTAAGTGGGGTGTAGGGTGTATACAATTTTACAGAGTTATCTGAGCAGATTGCAGAATTTGGACTGCTTATTTTGAGAAACACACTCTAGACTGGCCCTATGTGGACCTTCTGTCCTGCATAGATATTACCCTCTCCTGATGGTCCAGAAAACTGCTCTGTAAAGGAAATATAATCTGCTGGTGTCTCTTGTCCAGATTCAGTTTATTATCAGTGGACATTCCAAATTCTAACTGCTACAGACTGGGAGGTCAATGGCTTTTATACAGGGAGGTTTCAGTAATATGAATTTTCAGTGCTTATTGACCATTGTGTTCCAGTGTTAAATGTTAAATCTTTTGTGAAATGAGCATAATCTTTTCACCTCATCCACTGTCTAATAAAAATTGCTGCTGCTAATTTAAATTATTTTGTTCTGCTCCTCATTTACCAGTAATCTGATGCTGTTATTTTAATTTATTTGGAATGCTATGTGCTAAATATTGGTGGATTTATCAAATTTCTGATCTCCCTATACAGGACAGTGGGTAGGAACACATTTTGTACCTTCTTAAAGTTAGGCTTGGTCATCTGATTTGCCTTGGCAAATGATATATGAGCAGAAGTTATGTGTCACTTCTGGGCCAGAACTTCAAGAAATGATGCATAGGTTGCCACGTCCCTCCTTCCTGCCCTGGACTAGTTACTTGCCAGATAATCCACACTCTGCAGGTCTGTTTCCCTGAGTATGAGTGACAAATACACTTTTACTGGTTTGGTCATTGAAGTTTTAGACTTACTTTCTACCACAGCATAAGTGAGCCTATCTGCACTAACATATTTTTATATCAAGAAAAGGTGTTCTTAAAAGTTGCTAATTTTTGTTTTTGTTTTACTCGAGGCAACTTTGCCCACAAGTACTCCCGTCAGCCACGGATGAAAGTAAACACTACCAAGACATATCTGCTTGGGGAGGAGAGGTGGCCAGTTTCTCAGAGGAAAAAAGGCCAGGAGGCTTTTCCTCCAGGGGCTTTTATTGGATTATAATACACAGGAATACAGGGCAGCGGGGATCAAACAGTAGATAACTATTCAAAGAATCTGAGGGCTTAGTCTGAGTCAGTGTCTGTCAGGAAGAGAGTTGCAGAAACTTTGGGAGATATATTCATTCCTGCTCGGACCCTTAACATATGAATGAAAGTGTTACCAAACAAGGGTCCAGGAGGGGGGGGCGCAATACTTGGCCCACTGAGGGATGCCAAAAACTGCTTCAGAAAACAGAGGCCCCTCCCAAGGACGGTATACTAATATCTATAGGGCTCTTCTGTCCGCTGCCAATTGGAAGGGCATCTCTCAATGCCAGAGATTTGTGAAAAGGAAACAAAATGTTTATTTAATGTTATTCAGGCCTAATGCCTTCCTTAAAATATTAAAGTCTTTAAGGGTATACACCTACACACACCAACACAGCGCTCCCTTCTCCCACTGTCTTAACTCTGGGTACCGTAAATCAGGAAAAGAGCACACACCTGTTTTTCAGGTTGCTGGCACATGAGCTGTGTCGCCTGCCTGTCCAGGCAGGATCTCCAATTAATCCAAAGTCATGAGGCACCTTTCACTGGCAAGAGTTCTTTGTACCAAGTTCCAGTCAAAGTCTCTCCTGCTTTCCAGGCCACTCGGCCAAAGGGAGCACCCCAAAGCCGAGTGGGCCTCTTCTACCAAAGCTGCACTCCACCAAAAGCACGTCTTTCTTCTTCACCAGGCCACAGGGATCTCCATTCTAGCAAAGCTGCATAGTCTTCCCTTTCACCTGGCCAAGACGGGGTCTGCACTCTGCTGAAACCCGTGTGGCTCTCTCTCCTAATGGCTACAGGGGTCTACATCTTTCCAAAACAGCGTGGCTCTTCCCCTCACCTGGCCAAGAGGGGGTCCTCAC
The DNA here is from genome assembly GCF_014824575.4 of Sturnira hondurensis. Lineage (NCBI taxonomy): Eukaryota > Metazoa > Chordata > Mammalia > Chiroptera > Phyllostomidae > Sturnira > Sturnira hondurensis. The sequence goes on along the minus strand of NW_028088106.1, from coordinate 340,860 downwards.
TCTGCTAAAGCCACATGCCTCTTCCACAGGCACTCTCTCAGAGAAGCAGCCCCCAATCCCATCCTGGGTAGCAGCCACTCACTTCTCCCTGGCCCAAAACGTGGCCACAGCTCTTTAACATATCTATGAAACCAGTTAAAGGTTATAGATATGTTAAATGAGCATTCCAGAGGTTATCTGCAAAACTCTTGCTATGCAAAACAGCTCTCAATGGCCCTGCTTCATTTGTCCCTTCCCCCAACTGACACCTGGGGAGGGGGGGGGGAGGACATCTTAATATTTCCTCCAATATTCCTGTACACTTTGAGTTCTGGACACCATTCCAAATCTTTTCTGCCCCGCCCCCCCTCCCCGCCGTGGCTGCACCCTGTATCAAAAGTACTCTTATCAAAACAGGTTTCACAGGATTTTTAGGAATTCTTCCTGATGCCAGATTTTCTCGGATCTGCTCTAGCAAGGCAAGGAGCTTCACCCCCTCCCCATCAGGTTTTCAGGCTTAAGTGGATTAGAGCCAGGAAGTGCTTCTCCCAGAGGATGTGGGGACTTGGGCTATGTCACATAGCCGGTGGGGGGGGGGGGGCGCAAGGGTCTGTTGCTCCCTCTTTGTCACAGCCCCCTGAGTCCTTCCATAATGGCCTCCCAAGTGATCAAGTGTGGCTTAGGTTGCCCCCCCAATGTGAGGAGTCTTACCTGTCATTGGATTCTGACCAAGCTTTGGGGGCAGGGAGAGGAAACTGAGGCAGCATTTGCTACCAGAGACAAGCTTTTGTCTCCTGTGGCTCGAATTTCAGAGATCACTCGCTCATCCTTAGCCATGGGGGTAGTTACAAACCAGGCAGAGTGGTCCCCAACATTTTACCATTGCATTATTTGCCTACTCATTAGTTAAAGTGATACAATAAGCTCTCTAAACATCCAATCATAGAACTAGATTCTGAAAATACTTAAAATTCTACTAAGTTATAGAAGACTGAGCAGCCAAACATTAGTCTCTCCAAACATTTAACTGAAACTTATTTTTGTTAATGTATTCCATTTTTAGAATAGTATGCATATACCTGTTCTTAAATTTACATTTTTTCAACACATATTTATTATGCACTTTATGAGCTTTTATAATGGGAGTTGCTCTGTGGTGCTGATCTAGAATAGATTTCAAACATTTTGTTTTTGATACCTCTTTCCAATCTTAAAAACTATTGAGCTTCCCAAAGAGGTTTATAGGTAAGTTACTACTGCAAATACATACAGTATTCAAAATTAAAACTAAGAATATTATTTTAATATTTTAGAGATACATGTGGATTCACATGAAGTTTTGAGAAACAATATGAAATATCTGTATATCCTTCCCCCATGTTTCTCTAATGGTAATGCAAAACTATGAACAATATTACTCCCAGGAGATCGACATTCATACAGTCAAAATACAGAGCATTTCACCAGCATGAAGGTCCTTCATGAGCCCTTTAATGGCTACACTCACTACTTACCCCGTCCTCTGCCTTTTCTTGGAAATTACTAACCTGATCTCTATTTCTGTAATTTTAATATTTCAAGAATTATACAGTATGCAATCTTTTGTGATTAGCTTTCCTTACTCAGCATAATTCTCGGATGACTCCTATTAACAAAGACTTTTGCAGAACAAAACCTTTAACTTTTATGAGGTCAAATTTATTATTTTTCTTTTTATCACTTTTTATCCTACCTCTAGTGTTCTGAGATTCTTTACTAAGCATTTCCCCCCTTAGAAGTTTGTAATTTTTGTCTTATGTTTAAGTTGGGGATCCATTTGAGGGTTTTTAAAAATTTATTTATCTTTAGAGGGGAAGGAGAAGGAGAGAAACATCAATGTATGGTTGCCTTTCGTGCGTCCCCTGCTGGGAGTTGGCCTGCAGGGAACTGGCCTGCAACCCAGGAATGTGCCCTGACTGGGAATCGAACCTTGAGCCTCTGGTTCGCAGGCCCACGCTCAATCCACTGAGCTACACCAGCCAGGGCCATTTGAGGGTTTTTTCTGTATTAGAGAGAAAATTTATATTGATGTTTCTATTTTCAGTCTATCGATGTCCAATTTGTCCAGGACGTTTTGTTGTTGTTGGAAAAGCTATCTTTCCTTCAATTAATTGCTTTTGCAGCTTTCCAAAAACAATCACTTGAATGTTTGTGTGGGTCTCTTTCTGGTTCCTCTATTCTGTTGCATTGAATTAAGTATTTATTCTTTTACCAGCACTACACAATATTATATCTCTTAATACTTCTCATTTATCATTTTTGAGAAACCAATATTTCTCCTTTTATCATTTTTCATAATTATTTTTGTTATTTTAGTTCCTTTTATTTTTCCATATAAATTTTCAAATTATCTTGTGTATATATTGGAAAAAAACCCTCTTGTTGAAAATCTGATAGGTATTGTAAGTCTGTATATAACTTTTAGTAGAATTAACATTGTACTATGTTGAGTTTTCAATTCATGAACATAGCATGTGTCTTCTTTCTTAGATTTTCCAAAACGTACTTCATCATTATTTTATAATTTTTAACATAAAGGTCCTATCATGTTTTATTAGGTTCATACTGATGTATTTTACTTTTTGAGGGATTCTAATAGACATTTTCTATTTTTGAAACATTGGTAGTCATTTGTTTGTTATTATGCTATAAAAATATAACCAACTTTTACATGTTTTCTTATATATTTTTGACCTTGATGAACTCACTTTTTCCTAGATTCCTTAGATTTCCATATCAATAATTAAGTCATATAGAATTTTACTTCTTCCTTTTTGACTGGTATTCATCCTAACTTTCCTTTCTTGCTTCGTTGTACTTCCTCAACATTCTAACATTATGTCGAGAAAGTGCGGTAACAGTGGACATCCTTGCTTTACTCTTAATTATAGAAAAAAATATTGTCTTCCACCATTAAGTATGTTAGCTATAGAGATTTTCTAATGCTCTTTTTTGTTTATTATATTCTATTTTATGTTTATGAGTTTTTTAATTATGAAAAGACATTGAACTTTATTAAAAGCTTTTGGTATGTTAATTGTAAATATAATGTAACTCACCCCACCATTCCTTTAACATTCTTTCTGGAAATGATAACCCATTAATTATTATGTAACTGCAGATAAATGCCTTGTTTGCTTAAAAGTTCTAGGAACTAACTTCGAAAGAAGCAGACTCCAACCTCTAGACATGGCACATTCAAGAGATTGGCTGATCTTCATACATAAAACATACAGTAATGCAAACCAGACCATAGCTTGACCAGTTATCTGAACACACTATGCTGACTTGTACATAGTCCTCTCAATGGAGTACTGAAACCTCATCCTTTTGATTTCTTTCTTCTATTTTATTCTCCCTTCTCTCTCCTTATAAGATGGTCTTTTCTACATTAGTCAGCCATCTTCTCAGGCTGCTAGCTATCGAATAAACCTACTTTAAGTTCGCCAACTCTTGTCTGTTGGTTATTGGCTTTTGACCAGCAAGCAGTTGAAACTAGGTTTGGTGTTAATATAATATAATATAAAATACAATATAATATAATATAATTATTAATATAATGTAACATATATTAACTAATAATACTAATAATTAATACAATGTAAAATATTATATTAACTAATAATACTAATAATCACATTAGAATACCTTTAATAATTAGGAAATTATTTAGCTAATAGTGATGATAGATAATTTTAGCATTTTAATTTTCACTTGGAAGTTCAAATAGTATCACTGACAACAAATGTAATTAGTTGTTTTCTATGAAGTGTGTCTCACTTCATTTATTTTTTAGAAAATGGCCATATATGAATAAACATAATTTCTCTCATGACCACTCTTTCAGGTGAAAATGGTATCTTATTTTAAAAAGTGATTAGGGCAGCCATAAACTTAAAAAACAATTACTAGGGTATTTTTCCTTGAGAAAACCATCATATTTCAGCTTACAGAAGAACTGCTTTCTCTGTACTTCACATTTGGAAAACAGAATAGTAAATAGACAGAATTTAATAAAATTAAAAATTATTTGCTATACAAATGGCATTAATAAATGAACGTGGCAATATTTCTGTGCATATGAGAAGTGATAAGAAATACCATGATTAATAGTAGAGTTTGCCTTGATTCATGCTAAGAAACAAGCTGCTTTACACACTATTGCTTTGCACTATTAATGCAAGTGTCAACCCAAGAAAAAAACAAATAACATCTAAATTATTTTATGATAAGAGTATTGACATATATGCATCTTATGAGCAGAACTTGCTGATACCTAAGCTTCAAAGGCCATGATTTGAAAACCATTGATCTAAAGAAATAAGGTTCCCACACTTACCAAAATTATAGATGAGAGAGGAGTAGAAATATAAAATGATTAATTGTGATAATATATATAGAGGAGAAGCGCAGGGTAATATTAGAAATAGGACATAGGTGACAGACACAATGACAGAGAGAATCTCCTTCAGATTGGTGGTTTCCAGAGTGAGCCAGAGATATCTCTCTGAGGCAGAGAAACCTAAAAAGATAACTAATGTGTAATTAGAGTTAGCACAGTGAAACAATAACCCAGTGACCACTGAGTTGGGAAAGTATTTGACATTTCTCCTAAAATAAAAAAACAAAACAGAACAAAAATCTAATGTGACTGAAGGGAAAGCACCCAACATATTTTGAGATGAGGCGGAAACACAGGTGTGCATGTGTCAGATCATTCAGGCTCTGGGGGTCTGGCTAATGTCTTATAATTCTACACACATTCAATAGGGATTTACTAAAAAGAATTTTAAGCCCTGGCTGGTGTAGCTCAGTAGATTGAGCCTGGGCCTGCGAACGAGAGTATTGTGGTTCAATTCCCAGTCAGGGCACGTGCCTGGGTTGTGGGCCAGTTCCCAGCAGGGGACGCATGAGAGGCAACCATACATTGCTATTTCTCTCCCTCTCTCCTTCCCTTCCCCTCTAAAGATAAATAAATATAATATTAAAAATAATTAAATAAATAAATAGATTAGAGCTTTTTAAAAAAAAATTAAACAGAGACAAAATCCACTAGTTAGATGTCAGAGACCCATTTATTATTGAGATTAACCAGAATATAACTTCACCAAATAACTTTATCATATTCTACCAATTATGGAATCAAAAACAATAGTAAGTTTGTTAATTTTTTGAATAAGGGTCATATGCTGTACTATGTGGTTGTACTTACATTTTAAAAAATTATTTATTTATTTATTTTTAGAGATAGGGGAAGGGAGGGTGAAAGGGAGAGAAACATCAATGTATGGTTGCTTCTAGCAGTGCCCCCTTCTGGAGACCTGGCCTGCAACCCAGGCATGTACCCTGACTGGGAATTGAACCAGTAACTCTTTGGTTCATAGGCCAACACTCAATCCACTGAGCATAACAGTCAGGACTGTACTTATATTTTTTTCTATAAAGTCATCAAGGTGTAATATACATATTATAAATTATAGTGTAAATTTATAAAATTGCACAAAAAATCAGTGAAGCATCTACGTTTACAAAATTTCCATTATCTTAAAATGTCCCATGGTTCCTATATTTAGTCAGTCCTCTCTCTCAATCCAGCCCCATGTGTACTCTGAGCTATAGTTTGTGTAGTCCAGTCCCATGTGTACTCTGAGCAATAGATTTTTTAAAGCCTTTTAATTATTTTTATTATTCAAAAAATGTTTTATTTTTTCATACAGCTTTTTCACTTTGTGCTTGTGCCTTTAACACTTTTACCACAATTTCCTGCTCCTCAATAAGGGAAGCATCTTGATTCTGTCTCATGCAGTTAGCACGCAGGGATCCATCACAGGCCATGAGGCCATATCTTTTTCATTTTAGAAAACCTTATTAGAATTTTAAGTCTCACAGCATGAATTTTATGAAGTTGGTATGGGCATATGCCACATGCAGATTTTGATTTTTTCCCTGTTTTCTTTATGTAAAGGTAAACAATTCTATTACCAGGGCTTCAAGCCAGCTTGGTTTCATTAGCGGCTGTACTGGAGGACAGCCTCCATTGGAGTGTCAAACACTTGAAGCCTTCTGAATGCTTGAAGACACTACCTCTGGAAGAGATTCTGTAGATTTTTTTACTGTTGAAAAGTTCATGTAAATGAAATCTGATTTCTACTGCTTAATGATTTCCAACTTTATTTATGTTGAAACATGTCTCAACAGTTCATTTATTTCACTATTAAATGGATTTTCTGTATGGATACACAATATTGTGTTTATTTACAAAGTGATAGGCATTTGGGTTGCTTCTAATTAGAGGCCATTAAGAAATATGTATTCTTACAGATTTCATTATTTTTCTATTATATTTTTCTCTCTTCTTTAGTTTGAATAATTTATATTAATGTATCAGTCAGTTCACAGATTACTTCTCCTGATTTCCCAAATCTGCTGTTTGCCTCTTGCACTAAAGTTTTTTAATTGAATTACTCAACTTTATATTTTACATTTGCCTTTTTTAGTATTTTCTAAAACATTTCTTTAGATTATTTATTTCTTGAATTATTATCTCATACTTTCTTTTCTTCTTTAAACATGTTTAACTTTAGTTATTTGAACAACATTCATAAAAGCAACTTTGTCTTCTTTTTAATCTGAATTCATCCTCTGGCTCCCTCAAAGAATGTTTCTTTCAATGACTATTTTTTCTTGCTTTAAAGATTCAAAAAAATTTCTTTGCTCAACTTATAAATTTGGTTGAAAACCCAATATTTTAAATACTGTATTGTAGCAACACTAAATTCTGATATTTTCCTTCCTCTGAGGGACATTTTTTTCTTATTTTCCAGTGTAATTATTGTCTAGATATTTATTGTCCTGGTGTTTTCACCTGTGCCATCTCTCCAGAATCCTCTTCCCCTGTTGACCTCTCCTTTAAACTCGTCTCTAATTTTATTGGATCAAGCACTGTCATAACATTAGTTACTAACTTACTTTATAACATGTCCTGTTAAGAATTGGTGATAATATATTTAATTGGTTGTAACATATTTATCTAAATAGCTTATGAACTCTTTCAACTTCTTGCATGATTCTTTGAACTCAACTCTCTGCCCTATAATTTACATTATCTTTTCAATGCATATATGCAGATTAGAAAATACATTCCCCTCTGGGGAAAAGAAAGGTGAAGGAAATCCTGCAAAGAGAAAAAAAATAGTACCTGCAGAAAGAAGGTTTCAAAGAGCTATGCTAAATGTGAATAATTGCGCTAAAATTTCTCAGTTTGTTTTAATATGCAGATTAACAAAATGAATGCTTCCAGTGAAAAGAACTTTTCCTTGGAGTCAAATCAGAATTTGCCTAAATTGAGGCCTTTTGGCACAATATCCACTCAAGCATGTAGATACAAACATTCTACACTTGGATGCTACTGCCATTTAAACCAAAGTTAATCTCAGCCTGTGCTGGTAGTTGACCTTAATATCGGCAATCCCTCTGGCCCAGCTTTGAAAGAAAATTCCACATGAGTCTCTGTCATAAATATATGGAAAACGTAGGCTAAGAAATCTTCCTGATTTGCATTTGATAATTAATAATATGTGTCAAACATTTTTGTAGAAGTGGTATTGCAATAGGAAAGTGGGTTTATATTTATTGAAGTCAAATAACAAAATTACTTTTAGAACTTTATTTTTTTATTTAATTTTAAAAAATATTTTTAGTTATTTCTGGAAATCTTTTTTTAAAATTTTTATTTAACTCTTGTTCAAGTACAGTTTTCTTTCTTGTATTCCCAGCCCTGCCCCCCCCCAGTGCTCCCCACCTCCCTCCCATCTCTGCCCCCCACCTTATTTATTGTCCATGTGTCCTTTATACTTGTTCATGTGAGTCCTTCCCCTTTTCCCCTGTGATTCTCTTCTCTCTCCCCTCTGGACCCGGTCAGCATGTTCTGTATTTCAGTGTCTTTGGTTACATTTTGCTTGCTTGTTTGTTTTGTTGTTTAGATTCCTGTTAAAGGTGAGATCATATGGTATTTGTCTTTCACTGCATGGCTTATTTCGCTCAACATAATGTTCTCTAGTTCCATCCATGATGTTGCAAAAGGTAGGAGCTCCTTCTTCCTTTCTGCAGCATAGAATTCCATTGTATAAATGTACCATAGCTTTTTGATCCAGTCATTTACTGATGGACATCTAGGTTGCTTCCAACTCTTGGCTATCATGAATTGTGCTGCTATGAACATTGGGGTGCATAGGTTCTTTTGGATTGGTGTTTTAGGGTTCTTAGGATATACTCCTAGCAGTGGAATTGCTGGGTCAAAAGGCACGTCCATTTTTAGTTTTCTTAGAAAGTTCCATACTGTTTTCCATAGTGCTTGTACCAGTCTGCAATACCACCAACAGTGAACTAGGGTCCCCTTTTCCCCACAACCTCTCCAGCACTTGCTGTTTGTTTCTTTGTTTATGATAGCCATTCTGACTGGTGTTAAGAGATATCTCATTGTGGTTTTAATTTGCATCTCTCTGACAGCTAGTGATCTCAAGCATCTTTTCATGTGTCTCTGTATCCTCTCTATGTCCTCCTTGGAGAAGTGTCTGTTCAAGTCCTTTGCCCATTTTTTAATTGGGTTGCTTGTCTTCTTTGAGTGGAGTCAAGTGAGTTCTTTGTATATTTTGGAGATTAAATCTTTGTCTGAAGTATCATTGGCAAATATGTTTTCCCAAGTTGTTGCTTCTCTTTTAATCTTGATACTGTTTTCCTTAGCCATGCAGAAGCTTTTAATTTTGATGAGATCCCATTTGTTTATTCTTTCCCTTTATGTCCCTTGCTCTAGGGGACGTATCAGTAAAAATATTGCTGTGTGGAATATCTGAGATTTTCTTGCCAAAGTTCTACTCTAGGGCTTTAATGGATTCATGGCTTATATTTAAGTCTTTTATCCACCTTGAATTAATTTTGGTGTATGGTGTAAGTTGGTGCTCAAGTTTCATGTTTTTGCATGTAGCTGTTCTCCCAACACCATTTGTTGAAGAGGCTATCTTTACTCCATTTTATGTTATTGCCTCCTTTGTTGAATATTAATTGACTGTAGAGGGTTGGGTTTATTTCTGAGCTCTCTGTTCTATTCCATTGGTCTATGTGCCTGTTTTTATACAAGTACCAGGCTGTTTTGAATACAGTGGCCTTGTAATACACTTTGATATCAGGTATTGTGATACCTCCTACTTTGTTCTTCCTTCTCAAAATTGTGGCTGCTATTTGGGGTCTTTTATGGTTCCATATAAATTTTTGAAGTGTTTGTTCTATGTCTGTGAAATATGCCATTGGAACTTTAATAGGTATTGCATTGAACCTATAAATTGCTTTGGGTAGTATGGACATTTTGATGATGTTAATTCTTCCAATTCATGAGCATGGTATATGTTTCCATTTGTTTGTGTCTTCTTGATTTCTTTCTTCAGTGTTGTATAGTGTTCTGCATACAGGTCTTTTACCTCCTCGGTTAGGTTTATTCCCAGATATTTTATTTTTGTTTTTGCTATATTGAATGGGTTTTTTTTTTCCTGATTTCTGCTTCTTCTGTTTCATTGTTGGTATACAAAAATGCCTTTTTTTTCTGGATATTTACTTTGTATCCCGTGGTTTTGCCAAATTCATTTATTAGTTCAAGCAGTTTTTTGGTAGAGGCTATAGGCTTTTCCATGTACACTATCATGTCATCTGAAAACAATGCTAGTTTTGTTTCCTCCTTTCCAATTTGGATGACTTTTATTTCCTTTTCTTGTCTGATCACTGTGGCTAGAACTTCTAATACTATATTGAATAGAAGTGGTGATAGTGGGCAACCTTGTCTTGTTCCTGATCTTAGTGGAAAAGCTTTTAGTTTTTGCCCATTGACTATGATGTTGGCTGTAGGTCTTTTATATATGGCCTTTATTATATTGAGGAATGTTCCCTCTATTCCCATTTTTCTGAGTACCTTTATCATAAATGGGTGTTGTACCTTATCAAAAGCTTTTTCCGCATCTATTGATATGATCATGTGGTTTTTGTCTTTGGTTTTGTTTATGTGATGTATTACATTTACTGATTTATGAATATTGAACCATCCTTGCATCCCTGGGATGAATCCCATTTGGTCGTATGAACATACACCCCAATGGGTGTATGATCTTTTTGATGTATTGTTGGATGTGATTTGCCAATATTTTATTGAGCATTTTAGCATCTATGTTCATCAGCAATATTGGCTTGAAGTTTCTTTCTTTGTTGTGTCTCTATCTGGCTTTGAAATTAGGATGATTCTGGCTTCATAGAAAGAGTTGGGGAGTTCTCCTTCCTTTTGCATTTTTTGGAATAGTCTGTGAAGAATAGGGGTTAGCTCTTCCTTACAAGCTTTGTAGAATTCTCCTGTGAAACCATCTGGTCCAGGGCTTTTGTGTGATGGGAGTTTTTTGATTACTTCTTCAATTTCATCTGCTCTTAGTGGCCTGTTGAGGTTTTCTGTTTCTTTTTCATTGAGTTTTGGAAGATTATATTTTTCTAGAAGTTTGTCCATTTCACCTAGGTTTTTAAATTTCTTGGCATAGAGTTCTTCATAGTAATTTCTTACAATCTCTTCTATTTCTGTGGTATCAGTTGTAATCTCTCCTCTTTCATTTCTGATTGTGTTTATTTGGGTCCTCTCTCTTCTTTTCTTGATGAGCCTACTTAAAGGTTTCTCTATTTTGTTTATCTTTTCAAAAACCAACTCCTAGATTCATTGATGCTTAGAATTGTGCTTTCAGTCTCTATGCCATTTAGTTCTGCTCTGATCTTGGTTATTTCCTTCCTTCTAGTTGCTCTGGGCTGTCTTTGTTGTTGTTCCTCAAGTTCTTGGAGGCGTCAGGTTAGGTTGTTTTTTTTAAAATGTTTCTATCTTCTTTAGGTGAGCCTGTATTGCTATTAAATTCCCTCTCAGGACTGCCTTCACTGTGTCCCATAAGTTTGGGGTTGTTGTGAGTTCATTTTCATTAGTTTCGAGAAGTTTTTTGATTTCTTCCCTAATTTCAATTTTGAACCATTGGTTGTTTAATAGCATACCATTCAATCACCATGGTTTTGGGTGTTTTGGGTTTTTCCTGTGGGGTTGGTTTCCAATTTCAGTGCCTTGTAATCAGAGAAGATGCTTGGTATGATTTCTATTTTCCTGAATTTGTTGAGACTCATTTTATGTCTATCATATGGTCTATCTTTCAAAATATTCCACGTGCACTTGAAAAGAATGTGTATTTAGCTTCTTTGGGATGTAGGGCTCTATATATGTCAATTAGGTTCATTTTTTCTAGAGTGTCGTTTAATTCTGCTATATCTTAGTTGATATTTTGTTTGGGAGATCTGTCCATTTTTGACAGTGGGGTGTTAAAATCCCCTACTATAATTGTGTTGCTGTCAATATATTCCTTGAGGTCCTCTAGGATTTTCTTTATATATTTGGGTGCTCCTATTGTGCGTGCATATATATTTATGATGTTAATGTCTTCATGGTGGATTCTTCCCTTGAGTATTATGAAGTGACCTTCTGCGTCTCTTTTTATAGCCCTTTTTTTTGAAATCTATTTTGTCTGATATGAGGATTGCTATCCCGGCTTTTTTTTTCTTGTCCGTTTGCTTGGAAAATTTGTTTCCATCCTTTCATTTTTAGTCTGTGGTGGTCTTTTGACCTGAGGTGGGTCTCTTGTAGGCCACATATGTGTGGGTCATGCTTTCTTATACATTCAGCTATTCTATGTCTTTTAATTGGTGCATTTAATCCATTTACATTTAAGGTTATTATTGAAAGGTAATTATTCATTGCTATTTGTGCACCTGTGTTCCTCTCCATCTCTCTCTTTTCCTTCCTTTCCTTAAAGCAGCCCTTTTAGTAATTCTTATAGAGCTGGTTTGGTGGAGGCGTATTCTTTTACTCTTTTGTCTTGGAAGCTCTTTATTTGGCCTTCTGTCTTGATTGAGAGCCTTGCTGGATAAAGTAGCCTTGGTTGTAGGCCTCTGTTTCTCATTACTTGGAATATTTCCTGCCATTCTCTTCTTGCTTGGAATGTTTCCATTGAGAAGTCAGTAGCCAAGCTTATTGGGACCCCCTTGTATGTTACTTCCTTTTCCTCCCTTGCAGCCTTTAGGATTCTCTCTTTGTCTTGGAGTTTTGCCATTTTAATGATGATGTGTCTTGCAGTAGGCCTCTTTGTGTTCCACCTGCCTGGGACTCTCTGCGATTCCTGAATCTGTGTGACTTTCTCCCTCCTCAACTTAGGAAAATTTTCCGTAATTACTCTTTCAAGGAGGTTTTCTATCCCTTGTTCTTCTTCCTCTCCTTCAGGTATTCCTATTATTCAGATATTATTACGTTTCATGTTGTCTTGCATTTCTCTTAAATTCTCCTCATTTTTTCTGATTCCCTTTTCCATTATTTGGTCTGTCTGGGAGATTCTTTCTATCCTGTCTTCTATCTCACTTATGCGATCTTCCACCATATCGATTCTATTCTTCATACCTTCTAGTGTGTTCTTCAGTTCAGAAATTGTATTCTTTATTTCCTCTTGGCCTTTACTAAGGGTTTCCATTTCCTTTTTCATGTTGGTGTAGTTTGCAGAGAGCTCACTGTAGCTCCCCTGTAGTTTCTGGTAGCTCATTGTAAGCTCTTTGAATTTCCTGATAACCAGTGCTTTGAATTCAGTATCTGATAGTTGGCTTGCCTCTATTTCATCTAACGTTCTTTCTGAGACTTCCTCCTTTTCTTTCATTTGGGGGATGTTTCTTTGTCTTCCCATTGTTTGTGTTGCTCTTCTTGTTGGCCTCAGCTTCTTAAGTTGATGTGTTCTTGTACCCCGAGTTTATGGTGTGAACTTCTGTGGTAGGATACCTGTGAAATTCAGTGGTGCTGTCTACTGTAGGTATCTTGGTGTTCTCTGCTTCCACTACTCCCCTGGTTGGTTTCCAGCTAGTCAAACCTTTTCTTCTGGTCTCACTAGCTGCAGCAGCCTGAGGGGCTGTTAGTGTGGCCTTTCTCGTGCCTCGGTGAGCTCAACTGGTCTCACCAGTGCCCCCCCAAGATCCAGACTGCTGCTGCTCTCCCGTGCCCTACTGAGAGCAGATTTTCTCCCAGGCTTTCCAGCCCTCGTCTGGCTGGCGTGAGGGCACTCCCTCTCAGCCAGGCCTTTCTGTTCTCTTAGGCTTGGTTGCGGACCTTTCCCTGTGCTGTGGCTGAACACACAGGGGAACTCAAATTGTCCCAAACCAACAGCCACAGCCTGACTCCCTGTGTTTCCCTGTCTGTGCAGGCTGAGTAGGGATGGAGCTGGTGACTGGCTCTCTTCCAGGGGCCCAGCCAGCAGCCTGAGACTCCCCGAGACTGTCCGAGAGCTGGCGCAGGTCCTGTGCCACAGGGAAAGTACGGGTGACTGGCGGTTCCCCAAGCCAAGGGCCAGCACAGGCACGACCAGGACGGCACGGGTGACTGGTGGTTGCTCAAGCCGAGGCCCGGCGGAGGGCCAGTGCATGCCCTGCAAGGGCCGGGAGGTGCGGGCGACTGGGGGTTGCTATACTTTTAGAACTTTAGAAATGATTGCCAAAATTTGGGGGCTCTGAGGATGTCACCTCTCTGGATTTATTACTGAAACTTATAGGCTCATACTTGAGGTAAGATAGTCTTTCATTTGCTTCACCTTAATTTGCTTTTCTCTGGAGTCCTGCATGATGTAAGACTTTATAAGCCATACATTTTTTGACCTTGGTTTTTTAAAGTATCTATATCCCTGGCATGTTTTTCCCTATCCTGTTAGTTGAGCAGGTGAGAGTAAAAGGTAGTAGCAGAAATAAAGAATAAGCCAGTACTCTAAGGAAACTATGAATGAGGAAGAACATCTTTAGTGAGCCTTTCTTATCTTGGCAAGTTGCAATGCACTTAAAAAATGGCAAATCTCAGTGCCTAGTGCTTCCAATCCCTGTTAAAAGAGAAGCAATTTCATTTCTGGTGGGGAGCAAGTACTCCTTCACTTTTCTAAAAAATTAGTATCCACACTTATGCAGCACTAGAAAATCAATAGTAACACACTTGTGGGTTTGCTTGTAGTTTAGGCTGAACCACAGGGCACACATTCAAACAGATTTTGAGGTCTGTGCCAGCGCTTAACATGTTATTGCTTCACTTCTAAGCAACTTATCATCAAAACTGTTGACTTAGAAGAAAAGAATCTTTTAACTTGCAGCCTATGCAATTATAATTAAATATTTATAATATTCTTTTCTAATCTAAGAATGCTGTCTTTTGTTTGTTTCCTACCTTTAATAAGTTTAATATCAAAATACCTAGCTAGTAACGTCTCAATTTCTGAGAAGCCAATCTAGTCTTATCAGTGTTTAAAAATAACTACTGTATCTTTTAGTATGAAGATAGTTGATGGAAATATTAAATAACAGAATTTTAATAATTAATTATAGTGTGTGATTTCTTATCTGTATTGATAGAAAAAATGTGAGGTACACTTATTTAGAGAATTGGGAAGAAATAAGTTAACAAGTGAGAAATCTTTTGCTTTGCACTATCTGATTTAGAAATAGGTCAATAAATGTTAACAACAGTTCTGAGAAAGAGTGAGATTTTAATAAAGGTAAACATGATTTAATATACGAATGAAAGGAAAAACCTTCATGATTTACAATAATTTCTTCTCATGGATAATTAAAAGTGATATGTACAAATCATTATTACCATCAATCTTTTGTAAGAAAACATTCTTACATAAACTATGCATTTGTAAAATAAAAATTAAAGAGGCATGCCCTGGCTGGTGTGGCTCAGTGGATTGAGTGCAGGCCTGTGAACCACACAATTGTGGTTCGGTTCCCAGTCAGGGCACATGCCTGGGTTGCAGGCCAGTTCCCAGCAGGGGACTCATGAGAGTCAACCAACCATACATTGATGTTTCTCTCCTTCTCTCCTTCCCTTCCCCTCTAAAGATAAATAAATAAAATCTTTAAAAAAATTAAAGAGGCATAACACTTCAGCCTGTCATTTATACTGATAGATTCACATACACATAAGTGGTGACATTTTTAACATGAAATTTTATGACATTTTTTCTCATCACTTCATTATTTAGTAATGTTAGTCCTAGCCTTAGAACTAAAATCAACTCACTTAATGAAATGCTTACTTAAACATCAAAACTATTATTACATATGTAACAGTTTGAGAATATTTCATTACATTTGGAAATTGCCTAACATTATTGAATTAATTTTCTATCTGCTTTGTAAAAACAATTTCTGCTTTATTGCCTTTTAGAAACAGAATCAAAGCTATACTTCACAAAGCCATTAAACAGAGCTTTGTGAGGGACTTCTGAATAAACTACACTATTTCCAGATTTCCTTTGAACACCCAATGGCGGAAGGAAAATCAATTTAGATACATTCCCATTCTCAGTTATGATGTCTGACAGCCTCAAAAGAAAAAGGTGATTTGTAAAATAAAATGATGGTACAATTGAACAATCAGCCTCATAAACAGTCTACTGCTAAGGAATCAAAAATTTTAATTGGTCAAATAAAGTAGAATTCAGTGCTGGAAAATATGGAAGACAGTCTATAATTAGATAATTAACATAAAGATGATACTTATATAGCAGCAACACATTAAATATTTAACCATGTGTAAAGAATACAATTTCAAACTGGTGAATGAAGAAAAAAATCTTTGGAGAATTCTTTAGGGCTTTTTGTTTTAATAGTTCCTTTAGGATGTAGTTTGCTATTCTATACTATTAACACCACAAAAGTGTGGCATAGAAGAAAGAGTTTTCATTGATTTTATAGCATTTCTAGAAAAGATAAATAGACACTGGGGATTTATGGGTTTTTAAAAAATACATTGGTTATTTTTTTCTAATATAGTCACCTTGTTTGAAAGAAATCTGTTTTCACTATGAGATGCATTATGTTCACATTTTATTTTATTATGTATTGTCATTTCTAAAACTTTGCAAAACTAATGAAAGTTGTACACAGTTCTTTCATTGCCACTGAAGCAGAGGTGGTGGGATTCCTAAGTCAGCTGTGTGGGCTGGTAGAGCATGTTAAGCACAGGCATGCTGTGAGAATTAGAATTAGTCTTAATCTTATTTAAAAGCTTCCTTCTTCAGCTTTGCAGTTGTAGATTGATGGCCGGGATCAAATCACAGATCTCCCAAATGCTCCTGTGAAGTAGTCAAGCAAGAGGTACATAGTGTACAAAGAGTACATGGTACCCTTATACCCCAAGGCAGAGGAACAGAAGGAAATAATTTGGCCTCTTACTTCTTCCCACCTTTTAATTTCTGCTGAAGCCCCCCATAGCCATGTTCAACCAGCAACCAGTCAGTATAGGTGCTTGGGAAATTTAGTCTTTAGGATTCAGACAACTTTTACAAAAATCTTTATCATATATATATTTTTCATTATCATTTAGTTGTCTTATACCTGCCTAACACCAGCAATCACCACACTGTTGGTGTGGTGGGGAAGGGTAGGAGGAAATCTAAGGGCAAAGATATATTGAAACAATGAATTTTCCCATGATACACTATCAATGTTAATTATGTTAATAATGTTAAATATCTTAAATCTGTGGTACTATAGGCAACGAAATGCTATGAACTTTACTTTCACCCCTATTTGATTAATGTATTTAAGAGCAAATATTTAAATAAATCTGCCATAGGCTTCTGTTATCTTGGCATTATATTGTTTTTTTCTATGTATATTATTTTCCTTATTTAAAAGATACATGCTGCCCAATACTTTTGTATGTTTGTTGTATATATGTGCATTTGCACAATTTTTTTAAATTTAAGAATATGTAACTTTTATACTCAGAGATGTGGTTGTTATACTCTATTCTTCATACTTTTTAAACAACAAGGACAAATGATTCCCTTTGAATGTCAAGTGAGGTTCAGTTTTTAAACATGTTCTGTTTTACGTAATCTATGCTGTTAAACCATACTGAAAACTGAGTTGTTATAGTATAAAATATTTTAATTGGAACTTTCTAAGCAAAAAAGGGTTGAATTATACTCTATTGGCATTCTGTTAAACATTGTCTCATGGAAGTATTAAACCAAGGATGAACTATTTGTTTCCTCTTGAGTCAAAACCCATGGTAGAGAGATTTCACAAATTTGGTACAGGAAAATTACTAAACAAATGAACCAAAACAATAAAAATAATAATTTTAATGGAGAATTGTATAACCCAGAGTTACTATATCATGTGAAAGGTTCAGTTTTAGCAAAACAAAACAAAACACAAACATAAAAAAAGAAAAGAAACATGAAATTAGCCTAGACTCAGGGGAAAAAAGTGGTAAAAAAATCATCACAGATGCCTGCTTTAGCAAATAAAAGTGGTGAAACAGATAATGTATATATTTTCAGAGAACTAAAATGTCTAAAGAACTAAACACAATTATGAAAATAATAAATGACAATAGGGGTGCTCAATAAGGACTTTAAATAATAAGTGACAATAAGCGTACTCAATAAGTACACTTTATTGTGTGTACTTTAAAAGAAATCCTGGGTAAAAATGAAGAAAGACATACTACAGGGTAACAATAGCAGATTCAAAGTGAAAAATATTCAGAAAATGTGAAGAAAACTTAATATTAAATATCTACCTGATGGATAATGAAAAAAAGGGACAGTCATGATTCAGATACCTGTGAGACAATGCCAAGTGTTATTAATCAATGTGAGGGGAGTCTCTGAAAAAGAAAACCAAATATTAGACAAAAAAAGATGGAAGAAGTGGTTAAAACCTTCTCAAATATGGTATAAAAAATTAATACTGATCCAAGAAACTCAACAAGCCTGAGCAGAATAAGTACAAATAGATTCATACCTGGACATATAACCCAACTATTAAAAAACAAACCAACAACAAATATTGAACACATAAAGAAAAGTAACTCATTGAGTTCATGTAAATATTCAAAATAATTAAGAGCTGACTTTCATAGAGACAATATCAAAATAAAGATATTATTTGATAAGCAGATAATAAATTTCTGGCTAAAAGACTTGTTTATAGGAACTACAAAGGGAAGTCCATCAAGCTGAAAAAAAAACAAAAATGAAATCAAACCTTCATTCAAATGAATAGGAAAATATAAATGCTATCAGAAATTCTGATATGTTGGGTTAACAACTGTATTAATATATATATCTTTAGCATTGGCTGGTGTGACTCAGTGGATTGAGTGCCAACCTGAAAACTAAAGAGTTGCAGGTTCAATTCCTAGTCAGGGCACATGCCTAGGTTGCAGGCTAGGTTCCCAGTAGGGGGGGCATGAGAAGCAACCACACATTGGTTTCCCTCCCTTTCTTTCTTCCTCCTTTCCCCTCTATCTAAATATATATATATATTTATATATATAGCCTGGGCAAAATAGCCTTGGGAAGAAGTATTGTAGTAAGCACCGCTAAGGCTAGCAAGATAATTGGATGGGGGAAAAGCCCTCTTCCCCTCTTCCAGGTACTTGATTGAGGAATGAGACCAGGGGAAGGCAGGCATATGCATCATAGAGGTCAGAATGGTGGCAAAAGGAGGTGCAGGACCAGAGAAACCCATCAGTCTAGCCTGGGGAAAAGATGGGATTGTTTGGAACTGGACTCTCCAGCATGTGTGGAATTTGAGGAAATTGATTGGGGATTTCTGAGACAGCACCTGATCCCTCCCAAACCCCAAACTAATACAACCCTAAGGAAAGGAAAGGATGTCCTCTTACCCACCTCATGAACGTAGTGGCCAGTGTGTTTGTTGGATCTTCTGGCACTTGGAAACCAAGTATCTACCTGACATGTGGGTTGTACGAGGGAGCCTGAAGCAGAGAGTAGCTGGGAGAAAAGCTGAGCCACCTGAATGGCCACTCAGTGGCTGCTTGCATTTCCCAAAGGACTGGACTTTAAATGGGAGAAGGAATCCTGGACACTGCCTTTGGTTTTGGTTTGGCTGAGGAGACCTGGGCTTTCCTCCAGGTTTCCTGGAGGGCATGGCCTCTGAAACAAGAATCAGCCATCCTTCCAAACTGCACAGCATTTCAGTGAAAACATCTTTCACTCCTCACCAACTTCTGCCTCTAGAATTTTCCTATTGGTGGTGGTGAGCAGCTGAGCCCTGTTTCAGTTATTAACATAATAATTTGATAGAAAATCAGTGAGAACTTAGAAGACTTGAAAAACATGATCATGAAACTTAGCTAACTGACTCTGTGCAATGACTCCTGAATGCTCCTTTTTAGGAACATATGTAACATTCTCCAGAATTCACCCTATGCTAGACCACAAAACTAGCCTCAATATATTTAAAATTGCGGAAGTAATGTCAAAAAAATTTTACCTATAACAAAATTAACTTAGAGACAAAAAATTAAATCTGGAAAGTCAACACCTATTTGAAAATTATACAATACATTGATGAATAATGAATGGTCAAAAACAAACATAACAGAAATTAGAAAATATTTTTAATTTAATTAATATAAAATGTAATATATAAATAAGTTATGAGAAACAGCTGAAGAAGTTCATTGAAGAAATTTCCACCTTTCAACATGTGCATCAGAGAGCATAAAATCCCAAACCAGTCACCTAAGCCTCCCCTTTAAGAAACTAGAAGAACAAATTCAACCCATAGCAAACAGAAAAAAAGAAAATGATAAAGAACAGAGCAGAATCACTAAAGTAGAAAACCAATAAAGTACTAGAATCCTTTAAACCAAAAGTTAGTTTTATGAAAAGATCAACAAAACTGACAAGTTTTTTTAGCTAGACTTGATATTAATAAGATAAAGAAAATAGAAACAGACTCAGATACAAAAAATAGACTGACAACTGGGAGAGAGGAAGTGTTGGGTGTCTGGGTTGTAAAGGTGAAGGGATTAAGAAAAGCAAAAACAAAACCTCATAGACACAGACCATAGTATGATGCCTACCAGAGGGAAAGGGGGCTACAGTGCAGGTGGAAGAAGGTAAAGGGGGAATAAATGGTGATAGAAGGACACTTGCCTTTGGGTGATGAACACACAGAATACAGATGATGCATTGTACAGAATTTCACACTTGAATCCTATATAATTTTGTTAACCAATGGCTAACAATGAATTCAATAAAAATTAAATGAAAAATGATTGGCTTCTTTCACTGAGCTTAATGCCTTTGAGAGTCATCGAAATTTTGTGCTAATCAATAGTATGTTCCTTTTTTCTGAATGGATCACCTTTTACATTTATTTTTTCACTCAGTGAAGAATATCTGAGTTATTTTCTGTTTGGGGTGATTATCAATGGAGCTGCTATAAACATTTGTGTATGAATATATAAATAAATAAAATGCAAACTAAATAATTAAATAAAAAATAAAAAGCAAAAGATCCAAATTATCAAAGTCAACAGTTAAAGAAGAGATATTACTAATAATTTTTCAGACAGTTACAAATTAAGGATATATTATGATCACTTTATGCAACTACTTAGACAACATAGATGAAATAGAAAATTTTCTAGAAATATAAACTCTACCAAAAGTGAGTCTGGGCCAAATAGACAATCTGAATATATTTATAATAAATAAAACAATTAAATTAGTAATTAGAAATCTTCCTACAAAATAAATGTAGTCTTAGAAAGCTTCTGTAGCAAATTTTGCTAAATATTTAAAGAATAAATTAGCCCTGGCTGGTGTAGCTCAATGGATTGAGCGCGGGCCTGCGAACCAGAGGATCGAGGTTCGATTCCCGGTCAGGGCAGATGCCTGGGTTGCAGGCCGGTTCCCTGCAGGCCAACTCCCAGCAGGGGACCCACGAAAGGCAACCATACATTGATGTTTCTCTCCCTCTCTCCTTCCCCTCTAAAGATAAGTAAATAAATAAAATCTTAAAAAAAAAAAAAAAAAGAATAAATTATACTAATTCTTCACAAACTTCTTCAGAAAATAATAAAAAATCTTCCCAACTCTTTCTATGAAGCCATAATGCCATTATACTGATATCAATGTTAAACAAAAATGTCACAACCCCCCCCCCACACACACACAGACAAATATCAAGATGTAAAAACCCTTAGTGATGTTCTCAAGGAAGAGAATGGGCCTTGCTGAGGTGGGAGGGCAAAGCGTAGACTTGGGTGGCGGAAAGTGAGGGTGGCAAGAGCAGAGGCAGCAAAAAGCACCGGATCCTTTATCCTGAGGACTTATAGAGTAGGCAAGATGGGGGTGAGGAAGTTACATATTTGTTGGTGGGTAAAGGTGGTACCAGCTTCCCTGTGGGGGGGGGGGGTATGACTACCCAAATTCAGGCATGTGGCAGGGGGGAGGTCTGTTAGCCTGAATTCTTATCTTATTCTCATCCACGTTTGGTCATCTTATTGTCAAAGAGATCTGTGACAGAAGGCAATTGATTAACGTTGAGAAAGTTACCCAAAGTTATTTATGGACTCTTTCTGTAAGCACTAGGTATCCTCTTATAAAATAGATAGTGACCAGAGGTAGGCAATTAACCCAGGTTGTTTTATGGACTTTTTTTGGGGGGGGGCACAGTGGACCTCCTCCTCTTCCCCCTTCTAGACCTTGTGATAAATGCATGGTTTCAAAGGCTTTCTTCCAGAGAGTGGAAATGACACAGACAGAATTCCAAGGGCTCCTTTCCTCCTGTGCTCAAATGGTATTTCTTGTGAGGCTGGAACACCTGGTAATATTATTGGACCAGGCTCAGGACTGCTAAGCTAGTGAATGAGACATGTCTCCTTCCTTCTCCCTGTCTTGCTATATGACCTATCCTATCTGATATATGCATGGCCCATGGACATAAGCAATGGTGCAGTGATTACCTGAGGGAGTTGGAGGGGTGTTTGGAGAGGTTCAAAGGGAAAAGTTGGGATAACTGTAACAGCATACTCAATAAAATACAATTTAAAAATAAAATAACATAATGCAGAAACCTGTTAATAGAGTAAACTATATTAATAAAAGTGATAGAAGAACTGAAGAGTTAAAGATTTTAGCCTTAATAATAATTGATACGTAAATGATTAATGCATGTGTAAAACTGTTATTCCAGGAACTAGAATGCATGACCTACATCACTCCAGGAGGTCAACATGCAATTCAACCTTAGTGTCCCGTTCGTCTGCAAGCAGGGAAGATAGTATTTGAGCCACTGTGTTCCATGGAGGAAATACAAGTAAAGAATTGTTGATTAACAGATAAAGAAGTACTAGAAAAATAGCCAACAGACTGCAACTCTTATGTGATTAACCTTTTCCCCCCAACCTGTTACTACTCTTTCTTCTCCTTATAAAAATACCAGCTTTAGATGAAATGTTAAGATGATTTTTGAGGTCACATAACTAGCCATCTTCTCAGATCACTGACATCTGAATAAAGCACCCATAAAGATCAATAGTTGTCTTTACTTACTGGTTCTGGTAGTGACAGGCAGCACAAACACCAAGCTGCCCAGTTTCATTTTCTGGCAACTCTGGTGGGACTCTCTTGGGACTCTCTGGTAAGTCTGAGTATTTGGCTAGGAGTCCCATTAACTGACTAAACTGGGGGACCCTGGGGACTGCATATTGGAGACTCCCTAGCAGCTGCTAAATGATTTCACTTGGAGACTCCTCCCATTCTTGGCACTCCTTGTTGCCTTCCCTTTTGATGTGTCACTGTGCTTTCTGGTCAGAATTGCAGTCCTGGGCTATGACTTAGAATGGTCACCAGGAATTAAGTTGCCTTCTAGTTCGTGTGATATTACAGAGCTCTCTCTGGTAGAATGGGGAAGGAAGCCTCTGTTCCAAGAAACAGTCTTTGGGGTGAATTCCTTCTGGTTTTTGTGATATTACAGAACTCTGTGTGGTACAATGGGGTGAGAAGCCTTTATTTCAGAAAATAGTTCTTTGGGGTGAATTCCATTTGATTGGCTGACCTATACTTTTATATTTTATTAATATAAAATGTATTATAATACTTCTTGCTCATGTATAATCGCGACTCAGGAGAATGCTGGCCACTGATTGTGTCTTTAAATTACTGTAATTAGAGTTATTTTGTCAAAGATTAGGAAAAATGGGAAAAATAGAAGGAATGGCATTTGTCTGTGGCAGATAGCAGAAACTCCGAAAAGAGGGACCAGGGAGATCAGGATAGCTATACAAGAATGGCCAGGGCCTTCAGCCCCAGAGAGTCCTCCTCCTCACTCAGCTGGCGGAGCCAAAGGAGGTGAGGCCAAACTAGTTTCTCTATCCCATACTCATGAGGGAACCAAATTTGGTGAAGGACAAGGCCCTACTGGGGCAGGGAATCATACTGCAAGGGCAAAGGGCACTGCAGAAGTGAGTGCCCTGAGCAAGGGAGAAGGAGGTCAGAGTGTGACAACTTGGGTAAAATTAACAGTGGGGGAGACAAATTGTAGACATTTTGATTGATACCAGAGTGACATACTCCAGGGTCAATAAATCATCTATATTAAATTGTAGCTCACAGGTGCTTAAGTTTCTAAAGCCATGTGGGAAAACAGTAGCTAGATGTATTATGTGCCAGAAGAACCGCCCCCCCCCCTNCCCCCCCCCCCCCCCCCCCCCCCGGACAGACACCCATCATAAGAAAGAAGAGAAACAATATCTAAGACAGTGCCTGTTTGAGGACTGGTGGATTGGCTTTACCCAGACACCAAGGATCCAAGATTGGGTATATGTTTGGCCTTTGACGATACCTTTCGAAGGACTGGTAGAAGACTACCCTATTAGACCTGAGAAATCCTTGGCATTAGTAAAAGCCTTACTGAAGGAAATAATTCCTCATTTTGGCCTACCCAGCAGCATCCAAAGTGAAAATGAATCTGCTTTTGTTTCAGAAATAACAGAGAAATGTAGTTAATTTTTAGAAAACAGGTAGAGACTTGTGACATGAATACTTCAGTCTTCTGGGAAAATGAAGATACATCTTATCTTGAAGAAAAATATAGCCAAACTGTGTCAAGAAATTCATCTCCATTGGGATCAAGTTTTAGCTATTGCTCTGCTCAAGATAAGGGTGGCTTCTCTAAGTGGGATTCAATTGGATCCTCATAAAATTGTGTGTGGGTGACCATTTCAGGCTATGTCTGAGGTGGGGGATATGCATGTAGATCAAGAATTGAAAGTGAAGAACTATAAACATTTATGTCGGGCTTTAGCTGTGATTAGTGACCTTGCTGGAATTAGAGATCTCTGCCCCCACGGGTTTGCCACATTCCTCTAACCCTGGATTTAAGTTGCTATTCAAGATGTAGAAGACAGGATCCCCAGAACGCCAACTAGAAGAAAAAAAAAGTGGACGGGAGCCTATGTTGAATAAACTTTTATTACATGTTTTGTAGACATTTGTACTCCTCTGGAAAGATAATCAGGGGCCTATGGTAACTGTAAAGGACAGGGGATTTTTTTTTTTTTAATGCTAATGCAGCCCCAGCTAGAATATGTGCAACTTTTGTCAGCAGTACTAAAAACTGTTTGGTGTCAATTGCAACACTACCACTAATGTATCTTATGGTTTTAGTCACATCAAATAGCCTGCAACATAGTGTCTAATAATATGCAGAAGGATTGTTTATTCAACAGCAAATGATTTTTAAAAATTTTATCTGTTTTACTTTGTTAACTAATCTTATAGAAATAAGGGAGTTGCACACTAACTTGGCAGGGAGGTTGGCAGGGGGTGTGGTGCTTGATAGAGGAACTCAAGAGTTAAAGATTTTAGCCCTAGCTATAGTGATAGGCTTAAGTGATTAATGCCTGTGAAAAGCTGCTATTCCAGGAACTGAAATGCAGGACTATTTGACTCCAGGAGGTTGACAACCAATTGAACATTCGTGCCCTAGGGGGGTCTGCAAGAGTTGGAGATGGTATCTGAGCCTTCCTGTTTCAGGGAGAGAGCAGATAAAGAATTGTAAATTAACATATAAAGAAGTACTAGGAAAATCACCACCGGACTGCAAATTTTCTGATTAACCTTTTTTTCCAACCCCCTTTCCTACCTTCTCTTCTCTATAAAAAGGTCAGCTTGAGATGAAATGTTAAGATGATTTTTGAGGTTACATAACCCACTGCCTTCTCAGCTAGTCCACATCTGTGGAAAGTGCCCATGAAGATCAATCCTTGTCTCTACTTACTGGTTCTGCTGGGATAGGCAGCATGAATGCCAGCTTTTCTGGTTTTAGAATAAAGGCTAAAAACACATGATTATCTTAATAGATACAGAAAAAATATTGTCTCTAACAAAATCCAACAGCAATTCATGGTAAAAACTTTCAACTGTGAAAATAAAGAAACTTTATAACCTCATGAAGGGCATCTCAAAAAAACTTAAAAACTACAATTCATCATGCTTAATGGTAAAAATTGAATGTCTTACCCCTAAAATCAGAAACAAAATATATGCACTTTTGTCATTTCTATTGAATATTTTACTTGAGCTTTTATGTAATTCAATAACAAAAATAATTATAATCATCCAGATTGAAGAGGGTTGAATAAACTGTCTTCATTGCTTGGTGACATAAAAATTCCAAGTAATACAAAAACAAACAACACTAAATAAAACAGACTGATAGAACTAATAAACATATTTAGCAACATCACCAAATATAGAGTAAACATAAATAAATTAGTTATCTATCTGTATATAAGCAATCTATAGCCACATATCAAATTAGTAAATATCTCAATTGACAATATCTGAAAAATAGCATGTACTTAACAAAACAAGCATCCATGCTCTGAAAACTTGCTGAGATAAATTAAAGACTCTCTAAAATGCATAGAGGCATTTTTTACCCAATAATATTTTGGAAGCATTAATTTAATATTTTTAAGCATTAATAAATACCCACACATTGATGTACAAACTACATTGCAGTTCCCATCAAATTCCAACTGCAGTTTTTGAAATTGATAGGTTGATTCTAAAATTTATTTGGAAATATATTGAACTAGAAGACCCCCAAATTTTTTATAAAAAGTAGATTTTGAGGACTTACACAACTGATCTCAAAACTTACTTTAAATCCACTGTGATGATGATAAAGCAAATTGTTGAAAGGATAGTTATATAGATGAATGGAACAAAAGAAATAACTTGTTACATTGTTGTTCAATTACTTTTTCCTCAAAGCTTCCAAGGCAATTTATTGAAAAATTGTAGTCCTTCAAAATGATATAAAAACAACTGGATATTTCTTGTGCAAAAACAAAATAAAACAAAATACACACAAAAGAATTTTATCCCTTACCTTTCACAACATACACAGATATTAATTAAAAATAGACTATAAAGCCCCCCAAAAGATTATACACCTAAATATAAGAGTTAAAAAGATTATAAAGGAGTTTATGAAGGCAAGTACAGAGAAGAAAATCTTGACACTGTTAGGCAAGAAGCTCTAACACAAGACATGGTACATAAAACAAACAAAAATTATTGACAAATTTGAGTTTATCAAAATCTAAAATGCTTGTGCTTAAAAACACACCAATAAGAAAATGAAAACATAAGCCACTGGGGAAAAATGTAAATTGCATAGCTAAAAAAGACTTGTATGTAGAATAATATATAAAAGACAAAGTTTTAAATTTAAGAAAATCTTATTTTAAAAGTGGGCAAAGGGTTTGAATAAACATTTGAATAAAGACATATGAATGGCTAGTGAGCATATGAAAATATGCTTCATGCCATTTGTCATTAGGGAAATAAATGAAAATTAAATCACGAGAGAGGACTCTGAAATGGCATATAGGAACCACCACCAGAAATCTGTCTCTCCAACTAGACAATTGTACTGGCAGAATCTATCTGATGAACTACTTTACAACTCTAGCATGTGTTAAAGAACTACAATGTCTGGGGCAGTAATTGGACAGTAAATTGCAATTAATTTCCATCAATTTCATGTCTTAGCACTCTAGGAGGTACCATCCCCTACTCCCAGCCACAAGGCAAGTAGCCATGCCCATGTTTCTGGAGAAACTTTCAGGAGCAAAAGTAGGGGGAAAAAAGGAATTTTCTTCCAAATATTGGGGATCTGTGTTCTGATCTCTGATTGCTGCTTCTGATCATAGAGGTATAGATAAAGAGCTGGACAGCCATTGTTATTTTACCCCCTCTCCATTATTGCAAGCCCCTTCCACTCCAGCTAAAGTGATGTACAGGAGATTTAATGGGCTGGTGACATTTATCACATCCTTCATTTTTTAAAAACATTTCTTTTCTTACCTTTGTGAGCCAGACATCAAAAACATGGACATTCAAGAACAGCAGAATATATGAGAAAAATTAGTAAGTGACTGTAGATGCCTAGCTAAAGGCTCAGAAAAGATCTAAAGAATTAATCAATTAATTAATTTAATTAATTCAGTTAAATTAAGAATCAGGCTGATTCTCAGCATAGAGAAGCCTATAGGAATGAAAACCACAAAAATAATAACAAAAAACAGCCAACACCAAGGAAGTGAAGTATCTGATTCGAGGTTTAACCCATTATTAAATTCGAATGTCTCATTTTCAACAAAAGATTACAAGGCATACAAAAAAAAAAAAAACAGAAGAAAAAATTAACATAAAGTATTCCTGAAAAAAACCTACTGGCAAATATTTTAGACAAAGATTATAAGACAACAGTTTTGAAGGTACTCAAAGAATGGAAGGAAGAGGTGAAAATAGTGAAGAAGATGATGTGTGAACAAAATAAAAATACCAGTAAAGAGGCAGAAAATTTAAGATAAAATTTCTGGAATTGTATACAAATATTCACAGAACCATTGTTCATGGGCTGTTTTTTTAAGTATTTTAAGGAATGTGCCTCTGAAATTCTTCAATATGTAATAGCATTGAGTGGGCAAATGGAAAACCAGAGACATAGTGATTGGACTAAACAAATAATATAATGTAAATAAATGTTTTTTATTCACACATAGTTTCCTGTACTTAGCACCATGTACCACAATCACAATTTGCTTTTCTGTAAACTAAACCAAAGCTGCAGCCCTCTCTTCTAAGAGGTCACTCCAGTCACAGCCACTGGCAGTTCCCCAAGCCACATAGGCTAGCATGGAGCAGAAGGCTAGTTTTTCGAGGAGCTCAAAATCCTCCTTAAGAACTATGTGTGTTGGCTGCACAGTCAATATCTGGAAAGTTCAGACGGTGCCCATGCAGTGTCCTGAGATTATACCCCTAGTCGTCATCTGTGGGACTCAAATATGTCCCATGGGCAAATAGTCAGTGTTCCAGCAACCAGCAAGAAACAGAGGGACTCTGTTTACAGAGGGCCCTGATATACAATAGAAAGTCACTATTTTCCATTTTTTTCTTTTTCCCCCGTAGCATTTCAGAATCTCTGTGATAAAATGCACATTCTTACTACATGTAGAATATAAGGCATGCATGTACCATGTCTCAGTATTGTAATAATTTTATAAAGTCAACCATATCATCAGTGTTTGTCTATGGAGTCATGTTCTTGTTTCCTTACCAGGGAACATTTATCTTAGGAAATGACTTGTGATAGTGACAATCATTTGGGAGAGAATATAAAGTGTAATAATGAATTTAATACTTGTTATTTCAAGTTACCTCAGTTTCAACTCAAACTATAAAAAAACATCAGAATGATTTCTTTTGGTCTCTTTAACAGAAATATTAGTTAGGGAGAAAGGCTTTTTATTTTAATAAAACTGTTAGCATTTTCTACTTTTTATACAAATACATAAGGTAAAGGAACTCATTTTCTCTCACTATTGAAACACAAAAATAAATCAAAAAATTGTTCAAACTCATAGCTAATTTCATAATAATTGCAAACTGAATGCCAAAATAAGGAGGTAACTCTTCACATAAAAAGGCTAATCATGGTTAATTGTTTTCCTATTCCTTTTGATGATAATAGCCATTATAAACTCATTGAAAGTATGTAGATGTAATATGCAATTACCATAAGACTCAACATTCCAAAACTCAAGCAGATGAGTGAGATAGCACTGAGTGCTGTTCATTGGTAAGGCTGCCAGCTGGTTTCATTTTCAAAGGAAAAAATGTGTGTAGCTGTAATCGAATCTTGTTTACATGCACCCATTTTCTTTTTATGTGTGCTGATAAAATGGCCATATCTAAATCGACCTGTTTACTATTGCACTATATTAAATCTATAAGCAGTAGGTGGCTATTAATATCTGGAAATTTCTGAAGAAATTGGGCTCAAATAACAAAGCAGTTAATTTTAGATTATTTTTTAAACTGCATGTGAAAAATGGGATCTGCTGGATATATAAAATGTGCAGTCTTCTCAAGGTCAGGCTTGGGGGATTTGTGCATTTAAATTTTTCTAATAGAAATATGTGCTCTGATATTAATACAAGAAGTTAAGAATTCGTCTGTAAAAGATACAAAATAAATTTATAGAGTTAATTTTCTGCTTTCTCCACTGAAAGTTTTGTCTCCCCTGACAAAACTTCCTCTACTGAAAATGTGTTCTAATCTTCCTTAACCCAATAAAGAATTCCTATTGGCTTTTTTCTCTCTCAAACTTTCTGTCTTTTCACATTCACTGCCAAACTTCTTGAAGTGCTAATCTTCAACTATCACCTCAATAAAAATGAATCCCTATTTCTTCTGATTTTAACATGTACTTGTAATTGTCTCCTGGAAAATACTATCTTTGTTCTCTCTGGAACTACAGAGTAAATAAAACTAATACTCATCTCATCTCCACTCTCAAGTTCCCACACCTGTGTGGTTCTGCACCCTGTGTGTTTGGAGTCTCAGAATCACCACCACGAGAAATGCAGAGGCCTTCCTCCTGAAACTCTTGAGTTGTGGAACCAACATCAAGAACCCTCTAACTTAGTGTAACTTAAAAAAATTCTCGTCCACACTACTGAATATAAACACCAATTACAAGCACCTGAACAAAATTCCTTTCTGCTACACTACTGATTCCAAGTTAAAACTTACATCAAGTAAGGCAAGTCTTTAACACCAAGCAAACAAAAACCATTAGTAAAGTGACAGTATATTCTGTTTTACAAAATAGTCATTGGGCATATATTGAGTTTTATGATAGCAAATTGTGAATACAAATGGGGAAGGCTTTCTTCCTAAAACAATGTATGACTTTTAATGCCATCTAAAGAAACCCTGATAGCGTGTATGCACATTTGGGATTATTCAAGTATTTGTTCTCTGATGAGAAAAGTGTTGTGGTTGAATATAATGTTTTATTTAAAATTATTAAATACTTTAAATCCATTAAGTTTAACCCAAATGGAAACCTAAGTATTTAATAACCCTCATCCAATATGTGGATTAACTACAATTAAATTATTTTAATTTTTAAAAGTAGTGTTATTTCTCTTTTGAAAGAATCGCACAGACTTAATAAGGTATATAGCCTTTCCTTGAGAACCGCTTTGAATTCACTAAGAAAATATTATCTCCCTCTGGAATTACAAATTTTTTCTTTGTATATTTTATTGTTTAGTGTTTTTCTTTGTCATCAGTCTGAGGCTTAAATCATAAACTCAACTGTGGTGGTTTTCTTTACCTTTAATTGTTTGGTATATCCGCCCACTCAGCTGTGCCCTTGAACTTTTGCCTTTGGATACAAAGTTTCATGGAAGTCAACTATGCTATCTCAAGTTGTACAAATCCAGGTTTGTATGACATATGCTCTATCTTCATATTTATCCATTAATTTTAAATTCTGATATTATTCTGACTTTGCCAAGCAAACTATAGTCATTGTGACAACATTCTCCCTCAAGATTGTTAATAATACATCTTCAGATAGTTGTGCCTTTTGTGGCACAAAATAAAATGAAAATAAAAAATGCATATTTTTAAAATAAAATAAAATAAATGAAAATGAAAAATGTATATTTTTGCCAGGTCAGGCCGTATACTACTTGCTGTTGGGAGCTAACCAACAGCCATCCCTTGACACAGTCGGGACGGATGAGATGCATCTGCACAGCAGAGGCAACTGTGGCTGGATTTCCTCCTGTCTATCTCTCCTTGCATGTCTGTCTTTGTGATTACTAGGTGGTGGGATTTTTAGACACCTGCATTTCAGGTCCAGTGATCTGCATAATTCCAACGAAGTTATACAAAATAATTTCTTGGGCCGAGAACAAAATCCCCCCTAATGAAGCAGCCCCTGAACATCTAAAAGTTAATGGAGTAACAGCCCCTCCTCTACCTTGGACAGGAATATATATTAATTAGAAACAGACAGACAAAGAAACAGGAGAAGCTGGTTAGCTACTACAAACTAAGCACATAGAAACAATTACCAAGGAGTTAGAGTCCATATTACATAAAGAAACATTTTAGACAGAAAGATAGATAGCTAAGTTAGACATTACAAATGCCTTATAACGAATTTCCTAACCTCTGCTTGGTCTAGTGTACCCTTTTGCCTAATGCCAAATTCTACGAACTTTAATAAACAATAAGACATTCAAGCTCTGTACATAGAGCTATTTCAAATTGTCTAATTAATGGTTCTCCTGATCAAAACAACTGTTATTTAACATAACTGGAACTAAGGAAATTCTTGTACTTTTCCTGGTTACCTCTGTATTGTTTTTTTTTCTTTCTGCTTAACTGATCACGCCATGCACCTGTTCCTTTAATGTTATGTAACAATCTCTATAAAAATAAAGCCTAAATCAAACTCAATGAATTCAGTCAAACGCACAGAGGCTGGCTGTTCTCCAGCATCCAATCGGGTGTCTGACTCTTCATTCGTCGCCTGCGTCGTCATCCATCCTTCAGGGACCCTGAACCCTGTCGAGGCTGGACCCTGGCAACTTGCTCTAACACAGTCAGGAAATAAGGCTATGGAGGACACTGTGGCGTATTTGATTTCATTGAGCTCAAATAGGAAATAATGCAATCTACAACCTTCTTTGCTGACAAGCTAAGTGGTTTCTTATTGTATTCTTGTATGTATACCTCTCAATTCATCCAGGAACATATACCCATTCAGATTATGCATTTATATGAACTCAGTAGTCTCACTTTATTCTGAGTCTGACAGGAATTTAATTTAAAACAGAGATCATTAAACATTTTCTGTAAGCAGTCAGATAGTAAATATTCCAGATTTTGTAGACCATGTGGTCTGAGTAGCAACTTAAATCTGCCACTGCAGGAGGAAAGTAACCATGGACGATATATAAATAAATGGAGTGTGGCTGTATTTCAGTAAGAACAGGGGGCATTGGATCAGATTTAACCAGTGGACTGTACATCAGATTTCTGACCTAAGTAAGAGAAGCTACTGGTGTGCCATACGCCTTTACTTCAGAAATTTCCTCCTGATATGAGCATTACAATTAATTAAAGTTTCTTCACTGATTGTTAGCTTATTCCTTGACTTTTTTTTTTGAAGCCAAGATGGCTTCTTTGTCTATATATGTACTCTACATAGGTATTGTTTATCCAGCCTTTGAGCATTATTGTACTTAAGTTTATATAACAATTTTTAACATTATAATGTAATCAACAAAAAACTCTGATTTAAAATTCTTATGCCATCAAATTTTATAACCCCCTTCTTCTCTTATTTAAACATGAAAGCACTTGAATAGAAGTCTCCAATTGAAAAGTCAAAACAGTAATTTTTTTTTATTTAAACAATTTGAACATGCATTTTGGTAGGTTTTAATATGAATGTGTCTAGCAGCCCCGATGGAAGATAGGACAGAAGACCAGCAGAACAAATTGGTTACAGAAATATGGTAAATGATTTGTATGCTAGAGAGTGGGAAGGGAAGGGGCAAACATATGTCCCAGGCACTAAAAATAAATTTGTCTTTGCCATCGTTTTCTCTAAAATTATAATCAAGTGTGTGAATTAAATTCAAGTGTGGGGATTAACCGAAGAAGCAGGGGGGTGGGAGGGGCTGGAGAGCAACAGGAAACAATTGGAACAATTGTAATTGAACAAATAATAAAAAGTAAAAATAAATATGAAGACCAAAAATAAATGAAAATCATGAGATAGAAAAGGATAAAAGATATTGTTCATCTGAGAAGATTTTCCGTCTTATGGAATACAAACTAGAGTAAATTCACTGAAAATAGGAAAACTATTATGCTTATAAGAATAATTTGCAAAATTTGCTTCACCTAAACCTCAAAGAAATCACTGAAGATTCACCAGATAAAACCCACAGGAGACCATGAACAGATAACACTTCCAGTTTGTGAGTTCAAATTTATTCCACTTATAAGAAGAATGGGTGTGGTTCCATTTGTTTATTTATTTATTTATTTATATATTTGTTCCCTTTGACAGGGGAGATATATCCGATAAAAAGTTGCTATGAGTGGTGTCCAAAATTTTGCTCCCTGTTTTCTTCTAAGATTTTAATGGTTTGGGGTCTAACACTAAGTCCTTAATTCATTTTGAATATATTCTTTTGTGTGGTATAAGAAGTTGGTTTGGTTTCCTTTTTCTGTGTGTATCTGTCCAATTTTCCCAACACCATTTATTGAATAAACTCTTGTTACCCTATTGTATGTGCTTGTTTCCTTTGTCGAATATTAATTGACTCTAAAGGTGTGGGCTAATTTTGGGGATCTCTTTTCTGTTCCATTGGTCTATGTTTCTGTTTTTATGACACTACCATGCTGGTTTGACTCTATGGCCTTATATTATGGTTTGATATTAAGTAATGTGATTCCTCCAACTTTGCTCTTCTTTCTCAGGATCGTTGTTGCTATGCAGGGCCTTCTGTGGTTCCACATAAATCTTTGAAATATTTGTTCTAGTTATGCAAAATGCATCATTGGAATCTTCGTGGCAATTGTGTTGAATCTATAGATGGCTTTGAGTAGTATGGACAGTTTAATGATGTTAAATCTTCCTATCCATGAACAAAGTATGTGCTTCCACTTATTTGTATCTTTTTCTGTTTTTTTCTTCAGTGTCCTATAATTTTCCTAGTACAGGTCTTGTACAACCTTCATTAAGTTTAATCCTAGGTATTTCATTTTTTGAGGCAGTTATGAATGAGATTGTTTTTTCGATTTCCCTTTCTGTAGTTCATTATTGGCACCAAATCATGAATAAAGTAAAACGGCTACCCATAGAATATATGAATGTATTTGCCAATATATCTGATAAGGAGTTAAGATAAAAAATTTATAAAGTACTTACAAAACTCAACGCCAAAAAAAATAGACAAACATACACAACCCAGTTAAAAATGGAAAAAGGACCAGAATAAGATACTTCCCCAAAGAGGACATACAGATGGCCAATAGACATATGAAAAGACACTCAACACCACTAATCATCAGAGAAATGAAAATTAAAACTACAGTGAGATACTATCTCATACCTGTCAGAATGGCTATCATCAATAAGGCAACAAAAACAAATGCTGGCAAGGACAGAGAGAAAAGGGAACCATTTTGCATTCTTGGTAGGAATGCAGACTGATGCAGCTCCTGTGGAAAGCAGTACAGAGATACCTCAAAAAATTTTAAAAATAAATCTACTTTTTGACCCAGTGATCCCACTTCTAGAAATAAATCCAAAGGGACCCAAAACACTAATGAAAAAGAATATAAGTGTCCCTATGTTCATTGCAGACTTATTTACAATCACCAAGATATGGAAGTAGCCCAAGTGTCCATCTATAGATGAGTAGATAAATGGAATACCACACAGCAGAAAGAATGAAGTAACTCCTACCTTCTGTGGCAGCATGGATGGAACTGGAGAGCATTATGCTAAGTGAAATAAGCCAGTAGGTAAAAGACAAATACGATGTGGTCTCACCTATAAGTGGAATCTAATAAAAAAAACAAACAAGTGAGTAAAATAGAACCAGTGAACCAGAGACATAGAAATAAAGAACAAACTGACAGTAACCAGAGAGGATGGGGGAGGGAATGAAAGGAAAAAGTAGGGGAAAGGTTGTCAAGGGACATGTTTAAAAGACCCATGGACAAAGACAACAGGTGGGGGGTGCGGGAAATGGTTGAATGTGGGTGGTGTGGATGGGTAGAGCAGGGGAGAGTAATGGGGAGAAATGAGGACAACTGTAACTGAACAATAACAAAAAGATAGATGAGTGGATAAAACAACCATGGGACATTTACACAATTGAATACAATTCGGTCATAAAAAAAGCAGAAAAGTTTGCCCTTTGCAACAGTCTGGATGAATGTGGAGAATGTTATGCTAAGTGAAATGTCAGTCAGAGAAAGACAAATACCATATAATTTCACTCATATGTGAAATCTAAGGAACAAACTGAACTAACAAATAAAATGGAAAGAGACTAATAGATGGAAAGCAGGATGCCAGCTAGTGGGGGTAAAAATGTTAGTGGGTAGAGGGATTGAGCAAAAAAGAAAAAGAACTCATGGTCATGGACAACAGTGTGGTGATTGCTGGGGGAAGAGGGTATAAGGGGACTAAAAGGTAATGTAAAAAATACAATAAAGATTTTAAAAGGAGAATAAAGTAGAAATCCTCTTATTTTTATCATAACATTAAATGTAGAAGTGTGGGTTGCTTAGTATAAGTTAAAAATAAGATGCAAACACTAAATAAATGATTTAGTTATTTGGTCAGGTTCTCCTTTGGAGCAAAGATACTGATTCTCACATGACATACTAATGTCTTTTCTAACATCATAAATAATTTTAAAAAGACAATTAGAATTAATATTGAGATATAATCATCACATTTGTAAATAATAAAAAATCGCATGTTAGCTTTGCAGGAGAAATAGGAAAATCTTCATAAGATAATCTGATGAAATGGTCAGCAAGTTCAACCTTATACATGGGTATTTGTGCATAGTGAAATGAGTAGAATGCATGACACCTTACTTCTACCTACAGAAGTTGGGATACCAATTCCCAGCCATGAAAAAAAAATACAAATGTCACTTCAATACTGTTATAATATGGTAAAATCTATTTTAAAAGACTTATTTATGTATGTATTTTTAGATAGAGGGGGAGAAAACAAGAAATAGAGGCAGAGAAATGTCAATGTGCAGTTGCCTCTCATGCACCCTCTATCAAGGACTTGGCCCATAATGCAGGCATGTGCCCCAGCTGGAAATGAATAAGCCACAACTCTGATTCACAGGTCTTCACTCAATCCACTGAGCCACACCAGTCAGGACTACTATTTTTATTATGCTACAGAAACCCTATTTTAACAAACATTAAAAAAAGAAACATTTATATGCTCATGGAATCCAACAAAGTATAAACAACAAGATAAAAAATATTGTGGAATTAAAAGAAATGCAACTGTACCTCAGGATGAGTTGGAACTGGGGCCCTCAAAGCTTCTAGGTCATTGTGTATCTGTGGTGGCTGCATTCTGTTTCAATACATATAAGCTTTCTCTATATTGAAGGATTAACATGCAGCTGTAGTAATCTACCCAACATTTATTCTCCTTCTTCCTTGTTAACAATCCTGGTTTTGATAATGTGTATGTTCTATTTTTCATGGCCATGAATATAAGATTCAAGTAATATAATTATATTTAAGTAATATAATTACTCCTCTATTCTCAACACTAGAGAGTAAATTCTGACTGACCTTAAGCCAAATTAATATTTGTATTAATTCCCTTTACTGAGGTTAGTTTAGGCATAGAATTAAGATATAATTTTGGTTAATGAGATGAAAAATTGTGTAGGTGGTTCTAAGAAAGTTTTTCTTGCCTTTACAATTTAACATGATAGGGAAAGTGATACGTTTATGTTTCTGAAGGGCATAATTTCTGGATAAAGTGTCCTGAACTGGCATAGCCATTTTACTGCAAGCCCATAGATGAGGCCAATCTCAAATGTGATAGAACAAGATAATGGAAAAAATTATCATGATATGATTGAGTTACTAAATCAATATACCTTGTAGTTGCACTGTTCTGAACTACTGTAATGCACAACAAAGTATTTCACTTTTATTTAAATCATTGAATCAAATTTGGGTTTTAATATGAATTTTTAAAGTCATTTGGGGAAATCATTGTCATTGACAGAGCTTAGGATATAATTTTTGTCATTGGAGAAAGATTAAATGACAGAATAATAAGTCTCAAGTTTAAAAGTCCTGATGCAGCTTTGCCTGGTAGTTCAGTTGGTTGGAGCATCATTTGTCATTCCTTACAACAAATGGTTCCAAGTTCCTCTCCCAACAGGGCATATACTTAGGTTGAAGACCAGCCAGGGTGCTGTTCAGGAGGCAATGAATTGATGTCTTTCTCTCTCTCTTCCCTGCCCTCCCTCTCTCATCAATAAACATATTCTCAGATGAGGATTAAAAGTAAAAGTCCTGATGTAGGTTTCCAGTTAATCTAGATAAAAAAATTTTAGCCAATTCTTTGTAGTTCTCTTATTAAGTAAAATAAAGTGAGAACATTTCATTCTTTGGGTGAACCAAATTATTGGAGCTGGAAGAAAAGTAATTCTAAGTAGAAAAGTAATGTTTCTAAACAAAGAGGAGAAAAATCTAAATGAAGTGAAAACAGTAATGTACATTGAAAGAAGAAATGATGAATTTATAAAGTTAGGTGGTTATGTAGTAAAAGAGAAGTCATAAGTTTTAACTTGCAGAAATACAGTGGGTTAAATTAATGAATTTTGTGCCATATTGTATATGCCTGCTAGGCCTCATTGAGAAAGAGCTAATAAGAAAACTACCACAACTTCTGTCCAAGATGGAGGCATAGATAGACACACTATGCCTCCTTGCACAACCAAAGTAAGGACAACAACAATTTAGAAACAAAATAATAACTGACAGAAAATTGAACTATATAGAAGTTGGACAACCAAGAAAATAAAATAGACACATTTATACAGAGAGGTAAGCAGGGTGGAGTCAGGAAGCTGGATGGAGGAGGGGTCAAGGCACAAAAAGGGGTGGCCCTGGGTGCAAAAGGCACCTTGGGTGTGCAAGACATTAGCAGGCAGACCCTGGGCATAGGGTGGCAACAGGGAGACCCAGAGATTATGGAGCAAGGCACTGCACACAAGGCAGCTGATTGGGCAGCGGTCCCACATTTGTATGCAGATAAACCAGGGGAAATTGGGTAGTGAGACAGACCTTACAACCCAGGGTCCCAGCACAGGGAAATAAAGCTTCAGAACACTGATTGAAAACACTTGTGGGGGTTGAGGTGCAGGGAGAGACTCTCAGCCTCACAGGAGAGTTTGTTGGAGAGACCCAATGGGGTCCTAGAATGTACACAAGCCCACCCACATGGGAATCAGCACCAGAAAGGCCCAGTTTGCTTGGGGGAAGTGGCGGAGGGGACTGAAATCTGGCAAAGAGCAGAACAAGTGCCATTGTTCCCTCTCAGACCCCGCCCCCACATACAGCCTCACAACCCAGCAATGTGGGTTGTCCTGCCTTGGTGAATGAATACATAAAGCTCCACCCCTTACTATGTAACAGGCATGACAAGACCAAAAAAAAAAAATGGCCCAAATGAAAGAACAGGTCAAAGTTCCACAGCAAATACAACTAAGTGATGAACAGATAGCCAACCTATCAGATGTATAGTTCAAAGCACTGGTGATCAGGATGCTCACAGAATTAGTTGAATTTGGTCACTAATTAGATGAAGAAATAAAGGCTACCCTAAGTGAAATGAATGAAAATGCACAGGGAACCAATAGTGATGGGGAGAAAATTGTGACTCAAATCAATGGAGTGGACCAGAAGGAACAAAGAAACAACCAAACAAAAGAATGAAGAAACAAGAATTCAAAAAACATGAGGACAGGCTTAGGAATCTTCAGGACATCTTTAAATGTTCCAATATCCAAATTATACAGGTACCAGAAGCAGAAGAGGAAGAGCAACAAGTGGAAAAGTTATCTGAACAAATAATAAAAGGGAACTTCCCCAGTCTGGCAAAGGAAATAGACTTCCAGGAAATCCAGGAAGCTCAGAGAGTGCCAAAGAAGTTGGACCCAAGAAGGAACACACCAAGGCACATCGTAATTACATTAGCCAAGATTAAAATGAAGGAGAGAATTCTAGAAGCAGCAAGAGATAAGGGGACAGTCACCTACAAAGGAGTTCCCATCAGACTATCAGCTGGCTTCTCAAAAGAGACCTTACAGGCAAGAAGGGACTGGAAAGAAGTATTCCAAGTCATGAAATGGAAGGACCTATATCTAAGATTGCTCTATCCAGCAAAGTTTTTATTTAGAATGGAAGGGCAGATAAAGTGCTTCTCAGATAAGGTCAAGTTAAAGGACTTCATCATCACCAAGTGCTTATTTTATGAAATGTTAAAGGAACTTATCTAAAAAAAGAAGATAAAAACATGTATAGTAAAATGACAGCAAACTCACAATTACTAACAACCACACCTAAAACAAAAACAGAAACAAACTAAGCAAACAACTTGAACAGGAACAGAACCATAGGAATGGAGATCACAAAGAGGGTTAGCAACAGAGGAGTGGGAGGATGAGAGGGGGGGAAAAAGTACAGAGAATAAGTAGCATAGGTGGTAGGTAGAAAATAAACAGGGGGAGGGCAAGAATAGTATGGGAAATGTAGAAGCTAAAGAACTTATGACCCATGGATATGAACTAAAGGAAAGGAATGTGGGTGTGAGAAGATTTTCAGGGTGGAGGGGAATGAAGGGGGGAAATGGGACAACTATAATAGCATAATCAATAAAATATATTTTTAAAAAAGAAAACAACCTCGGAAATAAGGGGAGGAAAGCCCATTTCAGTTTTCTTACAAAGTTTGAAAGTCTCAAGTTGGACTACTAATTACCCAAGTAATTAGACTTCCACATTATGCTAATGATACTGTATTTTAAGTGCATATTAAATAAGCAGTAATTAGAGGAGGGTCTACAAGATTCTAAATCATTTTTCTTTGGGAGAATAGCAAATGCATAGTTTTTAAGGGTCAGTGCCTCAGAGAAACAGTGATGTTATGAAAGTATTTTATTTGAACTTATTACAAAGGGTAAGCCTGTGTTTAGGAGAGAGCACCTAGGTCTGCTAAACTGCTGACTCTCCCATAGTATGTGTACAACAACCGTATGGATTTACTTGTATTTCCCCAAAAAGATGTGTCAAATCCCTAACCCCATAACACAGAATGTGGCTGTATATAAAAATAAAGTATTAATAAAATTAAATAAGGTCATTAGTATGAGCCTTAATTTAATATAAATGGTGTTCTTATTAAAAGGAAAATTTAGACACAGACAGATATGCACACAAGGAGATTGTCATATAAATAGGAAGGCACACATCAGTGTCATTTGTCTAAAGTCAAGGAGCATCAACAATTTTCAGCAAACCACCATAAGCTGAAAGAGAGGCATGGAATAGGTTCTCCCTCAAAGTCATCAGAGGGGATCCAACACAGCCAACACCTGAATCTTGGGTTTCAGCCACCCAGTTTGTGGTACTTTTTTACTGCAGTCCTGACAAATTCACTGATGTATCAGGTTGGCCAAAAAGTTTGTTCAGTTTTTTTTCCATATGATGGCTCTAGTAGTGCTTAGTTGTCTTCAACTTCCTTTGAAACAATTTTGTTAGATTATAATGTGACAGCTGTCATATCAGCATGCATTTAAAAAAACTTACTAAAATCGGTGAATTTTTGTGTAGTCATTTTAATATTGAAGATGGAAGAATATAAGCAACATTTTTGATACATTATGCTTTATTATTTCAAGAAAGATAAAAATGCAACTGAAATGCAAAATGCAGTGTATGGAGAAGGTTTTGTGACAGATTGAATATGTTATAAGTGGTTTGCAAAGTTTCTTGGTGTTATTGATATTTTGGTAAAATAGTTCTTTGCTATGGCTCTGTCTTACGCATTGCAAGATGTTTAGCAACATTCCTGCCCTCTACTCACTAGAAGCAGATAGTGGGAGATAACCAAAATACTCAAAATATCCAAATCAATAAAGTTATTGGTGACAATGAAAAACGTGTCTTTCATCTACAGAAAAAAAAAAAAAAAAAACCTAAATGGACTTTTTGTCCAACCCAATAGTTGCACATCAGTGTTATTTTGCCTGTTCTGTCTATTAACACCACTGCCTTGAAATATCAATGTATAGGCAAGAAGCTGATGCTCACCCTCCTGTGCTCTATTAATGCAGCCTTGATTGGAGATTGCTGTACATGTCCTTTACTTCAGGAGTCAAATTGGTGGCCAACACACTTTTAATTTTAGTTTTAGTTGTTGGTAGTTCTTTGGCATTGAGTAAATACCTTAAAAAACTGGGTATTGGTTTTCCTGTTTATAAAAAATACATTTTAAGGATAAAATAATTCTTAATGTATGGTGTATGTCAGGACAACCTGAGTCACTTTTTAAATGTACGAATGCCTGGGCCTCAGCTTTCAAGAACATGTCAATAGTTGGAAATAGCTGTCATATTTTTAAAGGGTCTAGAATTAAATTTAACTTCAACCCCTCAATGATGACCATGGGGTTTGATATAAAAAATGCTTGGAGCTCTGATTTATTTTATTCTATGATTACACTTCTGTGCCATGAGTGATATAAGAAGTGCTAAGAGCTAGAGAAGTTCAGAAAAAAATCTACTTACTTACCTACAATAAATATTTAAGTGAAGAAGAATGGTAAACAGTTCTATACAGAATAATATAGATCTGGTAAATATGACCTAGAAAGCTATATTCTGTTTGTAGCAGTAGCTGAAATTCATAATTCTTATATTTTATACTATTTTTCTTCCATAGTCTACTAGCAAAAGGATGCTTGTTATTCTGTGACAGTGACCACTTAATGTGACTTGACATTTTCTTCTAATTGCCCTATTTTTTTTTGTATGGTCATATATTAAAAGCAGTAAGTTTATAAAAATCTTAGCTTGACAAATATAAATTCTTTTTTTAAATGCTGAGGGCTACAAAATGAAATTTAGTACATATGAGCTCCTAGAAGCTATTTACCACTTTAACATTTAACAAGCCATACATTAACATTTAGAAAGTCATAAAAATTTACATCTATAAGTGATTTTACTTAATGGGTGAGCAAATGCATTCTATGCAAGATAAGGTGAGCATCACTAATAAAAAGTGTACTAACTCAGTCAAAGTAATTTATACAACTAGTGCTTCATTGATGATCAGAGGGCAAATAATGGGTTACATGTGATGGTTTTTCTGTCTCCAACAAAAGATTTTTACTACATTGCCCCCAATAATTAGGAGTGACACTCTGCTTGGAGAAAGAAGGCAGGAGTGGAATGACCTTTCAAAGGAAAGAACCACGATATATTTTAAAGTAACTCCTGGTAAAAAGTAGAGTAAGCCACAGAAGTGAGAATTGAAACCATATGAAGTTGAAATAATTGGGACAAAGTTATTTTTTATACTTTGCATGCCTTCCCTTGAAATACAAGATAAACAAGTCAATAACTATTTATTGACAAGAGTACGTTGAGGAGAACAAAATCCTTGAATAAATAAGGTAGTGAGAATAAAGCAAAGCAATCCTGCACAATTTACAGTATTCTTTTCACTTTGGAATTGATCTGTATCCTGTAAGACATGGCAATATAAAACAATATTTAACTGCATATTTCAGCACATTGCATCTTAGGATAAAATTTCCATTTCCAGTGTGTGAGAATTTTGAGTCATTTTTGTGAGGACTAATTAACAAAAGAAAAAAATGAAAATAGAAATGAAAAATGGAGATAAAGCAGATGCCAATAATGCAGGGAAGATATTTGATATTAAAGTTTAGGAAAGAAGCTTTGTGCAGTGTCAGTATTATAGTCAATGAGGTTTATCCAAGGTGTGATTATTGTTAATTGAAAAGTTTAGGAAGGCCGAAAAATTATAAAAATATATTTTTGAGTTTAGCTGTGTTCTCTGATACTGAAAGAAAGAGAACTAGAAAGATAGAAATCAATTACTGAGAAGTCCTACAATCAGAAAGGCACTGAATCCTAAGTGGAGAACAAGATCTAGAGGAAAAACTTTTATTTATTTTTATTATATATGATAAGGTATATTTGTATGTATCTCTGTGATGTAGCTAGCAGTGGACTGAGTATCAGACATTAACTATTAAGGTTTGGTGAATAGAAATCACTAATACAAAGATTATTATTAATTTGAAATGTAAAAATTGCCCTGATGTTATTTTATTTGTTGATCTTTCTATTATTATTATTGTATTTTAGTATATTAAAACAACACATATCAATGGCTTTTATAGGATTTTTTCTCAACATGAATCACCAAAGGTTTCTTGCCATAAAATGTATTTTATAATCTCCATAGAAATAGTTTTATTATATTATCAATATGTGATGAGTAATCAATGCTCTTTGTAAAACATTCAGAAATAAACAGTAACCCTCATGTGTTGCTAATGAAAATGCAAAAGGGTACAGCTACTTTGAAAAGAGTATTTTTTAAAATAAAATTTCATATATGTTTATTGTA
This sequence comes from Sturnira hondurensis, assembly GCF_014824575.4. Taxonomy (NCBI): domain Eukaryota; kingdom Metazoa; phylum Chordata; class Mammalia; order Chiroptera; family Phyllostomidae; genus Sturnira; species Sturnira hondurensis. The sequence continues at coordinate 297,296 of NW_028088106.1, read as the reverse complement.
TGATCTAGACATTCTACTCTTAGGTATTTATTGAAATAGGTAGGGGCTTATCTACACACAAATCAGTATATGATGATTTACAACAGCTTGACTTAAAATACCCTCAAGCTGGAAAGAACCCAAACATCCCTTCACTATTCAGAGAATAAACAAGTTTTGATATAGCCCTATAATGGGATATTAATCAGCAATAAAAGTGAATAAATTACTTAAATATGCACAAAAATGAATGAATCTCAAAATAACTATTTTAAGTGAAAGAAACCAAGTGTAAAATGTTATATACTCTGATCATTTATTTGACATTTAGGAAAAGGCACTGTATAAGTGAAGTCCTGTGTTATATTCTAATACTCTGTATTTTTAAATTAAAATATATAGAACAAATCCATGATAAAATCAATATCATTTTGACAGCATCATATTTTATAGATGTACAAAATTTGTATATTTAGGAAGCAAATGAAAATGAACTCACGACAACCCAAAACTTATGGGACACAGCGAAGGCAGTCCTGAGAAGGAAGTTCATGGCAATACAGGCTTACCTAAAGAAGATAGAAACATTTCAAACAAACAACCTAACCCTGCGCCTACAAGAACTTGAGGAACAACAACAAAGATAGCCAGAGCTAGTAGAAGGAAGGAAACAACCAAGATCAGAGCAGAATTAAATGACATAGAGACTAAAAGCACAATTCGAAGGATCAATGAATCCAGGAGCTGGTTCTTTGAAAAGATAAACAAAATCAACAAAGCTTTTAAGCAGACTCATCAAGAAAAGAGAGAGGACCCAAATAAATACAATCAGAAATGAAAGAGGAAAGATTACAACTGATACCACAGAAATACAAAGGATTGTAAGAAATTAATATGGACAAATATATGGCAAGAAATTTGAAAACCTGGGTGAAAAGGACAAATTTCTAGAAAAATATAATCTTCCAAAATTGAATGAAGAAGAAGCATAAAGCCTGAACAGATCAATAACAGCTGGTAAAATCAAAGCAGTAATCAAAAAACTCCCAGCACACAAAAACCCTGTATCAGTTGGTTTCACAGGGGGATTTTACAAAACATTTAAGGAAGAGCTAATTCCTATCCTGCTCAGATTCTTCCAAAAAATTCAACAAGAGGGAAGACTCCAAAACTCTTTTTATGAAGCCAGAATCATCCTAATCCCAAAACCAGATAAAGACACAACAAGGAAAGAAAACTACAGGCCAATATCCTGGCCTCAGAAAACATACTAACTAAATTCCTCAACAAAATATGGGCAAACGGTATCTAGCAATACATTAAAAGATCATACGCCATGATCAAGTGAGGTTTATCCCAGGGATGCAAGGATGGTACAATATTCACAAATCAATAAATGTAATAATATATCACATAAAGAAAAGGAAAAACAAAAATTACATGATCATATCAGTAGATGCTGAAAAAGCATGTGATAAGGTACAGCACCCATTTGTGAAAAAAAACACTCAGCAAAGTGGGAGGAGAGGGAGCATTCCTCAACATAATAAAGGCTATATATGAGAGACCTATAGCCATACCATACTCAATGGACAAAAACTAAAACCTTTGCCACTGAGATCAGGAACAAGACAAGGATGGCCACTTTCACCACTTCTATACAACATAGTATTGGAAGTCCAGGCTACAGTGAAGACAAGACAAGAAAGAGAACAGACAAGAAAAAGAAATAAAAGGCAGAGAAATTGGAAAGAAGGAAACAAAACTGCCATTGTTTGCAGATGACATGACAGTGTACATAGAAAATCCTATACACTCCACCAAAAACTACTCGACCTATTAAGTGATTTCACAGAGCAGCAGGATACAGAGACAATAGTCAGCATTTAAAGGCATTTTTGTACACCAACAATTAACCCTTGGAAACAGAACTCAGAAGAAAAGTATCATTTAAATGATACTTTATAATAGCAACAAGAAAAATAAAGTACCCAGGAACAAACCTAACCAAAGAGATAAAAGACTTCTACTCAGAAAATTACACAATATTGAAATTAGGGAAGAAACAAACAAATGGAAGCATATACTGTGTTCATGGATTGGAAGAATTAATATCATCAAAATGTCTAGACTACCTAAAGTAATTTATAGATTCAATGCAATGCCTATTAAAATACCAATAACATATTTCACAGATATAGTGCAAATATTTCAATAATTTATATAAAACCATAAACAATCCTGAATGCTTGCAGCAATTTTGAGAAAGAAGAACAAAGTAGGAGAGATCACAATACCTGACATCAAACTGTATTACAAGGCCACTATAATCAAAACAGTCGGGTACTGGCATAAGAACAGACACATAGACTAGTGGAACAGAATAGAGAGCCCAGAAATAAACCCAAGACTCCATGGTCAATTAATATTCAACAAAAATGGAAGAACATATAATGAAGTAAAAATAATATCTTCAGCAAGTGGTGTTAGGAGGTCTGGACAGCTACATGAAAAAAATGAAACTCGACTACCAACTAACACCATACACAAAAGTAAACTCAAGATGGATAAAAGAATGAAATATAAATCATGACACCATAAAAGTTCTAGAGGACAACATAGGCAGAAAACTCTCAGATATTCCATGTAGCAATATTTTTACTGATATGTCCCCTAGAGTACGGGACATAAAAGAAAAAATAAATGAGACTTCATCAAAATAAAAAGCTTCTGCACAGCTAAAGAAAACAGCAAAATGAAAAGGAAACCAAATGTATGAGAAAATAATATTTGCAAAACGATACTTTGGACAAAGCTTTGATCTCTAAAATATATAAAGAACTCATATGACTCTGCTCCAGAAAGACAAACAACCCAATTAAAAATGAGCAAAGGACCTGAACAGACACTTTTCCAAGGAGAACATACAGAGACATATGAAAGGATGCTCAGCATCACTGACTAGCAAAGAGATGCAAATTAAAACCACAATGAGACACTATTTCATACCAGTCAGAATGACCATCATAACCAAATCAACAAACAGCAAGTGCTGGTGAGGTTGTGGAGAAAAGAGGACCTTAGTGCACTGCTGGTGGGAAGGTAGACTGTGGTAGCCATTGCATAAAACAGTGTGAAATTTTCCTCAGAAACCTAAAAATGAAACTGCCTCTTGACCCAGCAATTCTAGTGTTGGGATTACAGCCTAAGAATTCTGAGGTACCAATTCAAGAGTACTTATGTACTCCAATGTTCATAGCAGCACAATTTACAATAGCCAAGTGTTGGAAGAAACTTAAATGTCCATCAGTAAATGAATGAATCAGAAAACTATGGTACATTTTCGCAGTGGAATAGTATGCAGCAGAAAGAAAGAAAGAGCTCCTATCTTTTGTGACAGCATGGATAGATCCGTAGAGCATTATGCTAAGTGGAATAAGACAGTTGGTGAAAGACAAATGCCATATAATCCCATCTATAAGTGAAACCTAATGAACAAAACAAACAAATGAAGAAAATAGAACCCAAAGACATTGCAATAAGGATCAGACTGACAGTAACCAGAGGGGAGGTGAAAGGAGATAATGGAGAGAAAAAAGGAATGGTCATTAAGGAACATGTATAAAGGACACATTGACAAAGCCAACGGTGGGTAGGATCAAGGGTGGGAGATGAGGATGTGTGGGGCAAAGGGAGTGGTAGTGGGGACATGGAGACAACTGTACTTGAACAACAAACAAAAAGCAAATAAATGAAATGTTTAGTAAAAAAAGAACAAAAAAGAATCTAGTTGACATCTAAAATGCCAACATGCTAAGGCAGTGGGAAGCCTTATTTTAATGCAAACAGTATCCTAGGTTCTTACTGAAGAAACACAAAATCTAAAGCAATATCATTTTTTAAACATTATTACAACTACATTTTATTTTGTTAATGTAGAATGAGAATACAGTGTTACCTTTTCACTGTCTGTAGTTAATGTACATATAGCAGGATAGAAAATTATATTGAGCCTCAGGAGAAGATACTAGAAATTCAGCAGTACTAGAATTTTAAGAATTTCTACTAGTAACACTGTAGAATAGAATGCATTTGGAATTATGATATCTCAATCTTTCCAATTTTTTTACATATTTATTTTCTTTCCAGTACCCTTTGTTTTCTTTATGATTTCCTGAATCTACTTCTTTAGTTTGGGAAACAGTCTACATTAATGGTTTACTGTAAGTTAATGTCATGATGTACTCATTAGTAAGATTAGCATTTTATAGTGGTATTAAACTATTTATGAATATAAGTTTTGAAGAGTCAACTTAATTGAAGATATTTGTATCCCTGTAATCAGGTGGAGGTCTCTTTTCCATTCCCATAATCTTTAAATGTCATATCAAAGAATCTTTTGTTTTCAAATTTCTTTTGTTACTATGAACAATATTTATAAAATATGATAGATTATTTTTAAAAAGAAACTATATCAATTATATGGATCTATACTCCTAATTATATATGTCATTTAAAATTATCTTTTATTATAGTTAATTTTTTTTCAATGTTAAAAATTTTGTTTATTTAAACAATATATTAAAATATTAATTTGCTTCCAAGTTTTGTACTCATGGATAAATTTTCTCATATATACATGTTTATATTATATGTACCATATATACTTACCTGGTAATTTTCTTAAAATAAATTCCTATATATTTACTTTTTGCCTAGATGAATTAAAATTTTTGATACAATGTGCCAAATTGTTCTTCACAAAGATTGTACAAAATTCACTTCAATCAACAATATCCAAAGCTGTTAATTTTTATATCCTTCTCAGGCAACACTACTGAATATTATCATTCAACATATATTTTAAAAGATAGTATTTTTCCCAACCATTAATTCTACAATGATGAACAAAAAATTTGTGAAACAGGTCTTAACTAAATGTCTAAAGAACTCACTATTCAATGAAAAGTTACATTATTAATTGTACATCTTGAGTTAAATATTTAAGATTGGAAAATGTTTTCCTTAGGTTGTTTTTGTGAATATGCTTAAATATTCAAATTAAAAATATTTATTTGATTGTTTTGAGCCAGTTATTTTTCACATTCATTTTCTACCCTCTTTGTGTTGACCCCTGTGATCTTCATTTCTTGGGCTCCTTTGCCCGCTGCTTTCCAGATGGGATTGGATAATAAGGGACACAGTTGTCCTGAGACCAAAAAATTGAGTTTAGAGTAATTGTTCTCTCAACTCTCTTGCTATCAGGTCATGGTCTGAGCAAAAAATATTTTTCTTATTCATCAGTGCTTCTTCTTTTTGGTGGCTTCTTTTCCAGTGCTATAGCTTTTACTGGCTTTTTGGCTACACTGTCCTCTTCAGGTCTAGGAGTGTGAACAAACGTTAGTCTTGGTTAGTCCCTGGGGACTTTTGGGTCCCATAACCTAGGCTTAATCTTTTTTAAAGTCTTTTTATTAAAATTACGTTCACTTAATGATTTGATTCTTCCATTTGTTTTCTGCTGGGATTCTAAGCGCTGCAGAGACAAAACCCAAAGCAATAAGATATTTAGGGCTTAAATAATTAATTGCATGCTAGGCCATAAACAAATAGGAGAGTGTTTAGAAAAATAAATTATATCAGCTCAGTAGTCAGGTTATTTGTTTTCCAGAGTCAAATCCCTTGGAGTTATTTATGCAGTAGTAAACTTGTAAACAGGATAGAGAAAATTCATAGGAATTAAATTTAATAAAAGTACACAGAATTTGATACAATCAAATTTAGGGAAAAATGGTGAAAATTATGTAATGTGATTATATTGAGATAAAAATGGTTCATGTAAGTGCTATTTTTGTAAGGTTGCGTGGCTTAGCAAATAAATATACAGAATGCCCAGCCATATTTGAATTTCAAACAGAAATGAATTATTTGTAGCATGTTTATATAAAAAAATTTAAGCATTCTGTACTTCATCTGGCAAGCCTATCCTTGTGCATAATTCATAAATACAATCTACCACTTGACAAAATCTCCTGTGATTTGTCTAGTGTACGATCAATGATGTGTGGGTAACGAAGTGACAGGTGAAGTTGAGTAGACCAAGAACTAGTTTCTAGGACATCAGTGGCCCAGCAGAGCCATGGGAGAGGGTAAGTCAACTAAACATGGTCTTGCAGTCAGAGCTTTCCACTGACTGGCAGAGAAGGAGAGAGAGAGATTGTGCCTAGAAGGTCACTAACATGAATTCAGGGGCTAAGTGTAGTGAGAATGGCTTCAGAACAAATTTTAATGTACAAGAAAAAAAAGTGTGACAGTTAATGACATAACCTGAGATCTGTAACAACAAAAGCAGGTTGTGAAAACTGTGGCCTGAGAATCTGAGACACCTTTTCAAAGATTCTTGCACACTAGGAGACAGTGTGCAATAAAAATCTAGACAGTCAAGACGGTGGGCACAAACAGAAGAAACCATAAAAAATGTGGAATAAAAGTATTACTTGCCTGTGAGTAAGGACAACTGATATTTTTCTAGCCTGGACTTGATAAAACCTCAATTCTTTCAGGATCCATTACTTTTATTATAAAATAAAGGTTTAATTAGTTATATGTAATATATAAATATAAAATATATAAAAATAATATATATATATTAAATGTGTTATTAAATTGCAGCCCTAAAACCCAGTGCTCTGTAAATCAGGATTCTAACTGGAGCCCAAGAACATAATGAGAGAAGTTTATCCAGACAATAAAGCCAAACTAACAAAACTATTGTTATCAGTGTGAGGTGTAAGAGGGGAGGCTTGAACAATACTAAATTAGTTAAAAATCAGATGTCGACCCTTGAATAGGGCTCTTGGTTGTCTACTCTTATCTTCTGTTGTACATGTCCTTCCCAGAGTGGGCAGACTACCAAGGGAAGGTTTTGCTCCTCTGTGGAACAAGACAGACATCTAAAACCACCCAGGTTGGTAACTGTGGCACAAACAGAGTGATAAACCAAGTGAAGGAATTCTATTAATTTAACCACACAGAAGTGGAAAATAGAAAACTGTACTTTAGTTCTTAAAATATTTAAAACACATGATAAAAAAACCCTGGAGAATACCAGAAATGCTTTCTGATTGGAAGAAAAAGAAAAGGAAATGTCTCCATTCTCTTGTTTTTCTTCTTCCTCATATACCACCATGTTCTGACTGAGACATTACAAAGGGTAGAAAGGAGACTTGAATTACACCACACACCAGCTGGGAAAATGTGTTTGCAAGAAAATGTGACAAAACATCCTTGTGTGTTGCAATATTATAAGGTAAAATAAAACCATAACAAGAATACACCCAATTTTCTTTACACAAATAAGTAAATGAATCAATTGACTTATTCCATGAAAAAGAGAAGATAAGGAGAAATGCAGTATGTGGTAAGGAGAAGAGGAAAGTGGATATAACACCGTGTTACCTGGAAGTGTTTGTTTAAGGGCAAAGAAAAAAAAAATAGACACTTATAGTCCAAAGTGACATGTTACACTGTGAGGCAAAATCTTAAAGAAATTTCCCCCAAACTGCTAAACCTCCCACCATCAACAAATAAATACAAAAAGATTAGGACTAGGATTTGGGTCACAGAAGGATTTTTAAAATGAATTTATTGAACAGAGCTATTCTGTGAATCTTACCCTTCTTAAAAAGGAAGAGGGACAGACTCCTGACTTTTGCCATTAGCGCAGGAAATGGAATTCTAAAAAAAAAAAACCTTCTATGAGACCTTAATACATGTTCTGTGGAGTGGGAAGTATCCAGTGAATAGGTGTGTGATTTACATCAAATTCTAAATGAAAAAAAAAAAAAGACTGAATGTAAATATGTGTCTTGCAGAGAGGAAGACTACATTTTTTAAAAAGTTAAAGCCCAAAAATATTCAGTTGAAAGTATGAGTTGTTTCTATGGTCCAGATTTGAGTCATAAACAAGAAAAAATAAATTTGGGGCTTATCTTTGATTCCACCAAAGGAAGGCAATTTAAATAGTTTAATTAATATACACAGGAAAATCCTGGAGATATTGCTAGAGGCGCAAGAATGGCAGAAGGACTTACAAAGTTTAAGCCAAAAAGAGAAAGCATCACCCTCTTCAAGAGTACCACAAATAAGAGAACCCCTGAAATACAGGTGAAAGTCTTACATGAAAAAAAATCCTAAAACTACCCCCAAAAGTAAGATTAAACTTTGAATATCTGATATGTTAAGAGAAAAAATAAACTAGCTGATGACAGCATCAGAAAAGGAGAAGCCTTCATGTGCTATTTTTTTTCCCTGTACCTCTTTGTCCTCAAATACGAAAAGGCCAGATATTAAATGTAGAAAGATAATGCGGAGTCAATATTTATGGAGGAAGAGGAGGCAGCTAATCAAACTCCATCTTTAGACTCGGGACTTCCCATGTGCAGTAGAACTGAAGGTGGGAGGACACGGACATAGCACCTGTATTAGATTGAATATAAGGGTTTCAAGCAACAGTGCTTCCCATTGCAATTTCTGAAATGATTATTTTGCAATTTCAAATAGAGTTTTATTTTTAAATCTTAGAGTGGCTATAAAAGTCATGAAGCCCACCCAGGTTTTTATTCTGTACAAGAGAAGAACTGTCTATTCAGAGTATATTTTGAAGAACAATGGACAGCAAAAACAGACTTTGTATGTAATTACATGTTGTAAATCTTAATCTCAGTACCAGTTATATTAGATTTAAGATAAAATCATTTCTGAATAAAATCAAACTAGTATTTTTATATTATGTTTATTTCACCTTGGATCCTAGTACCTCCTGAGATTGATAGCACACTCAAGAGGTTAACTGAAAAAGTACTTGTTGAAAAAAATTTTGACATTTCTGATTTCCGGTTCTTCATGTAAGGAGCTTGGAAGTTGTCACACTGTCCTAACAAAAATGAAAAGCGAAACAGACTAAAAAATCAACGACTCCTCTTGGATCCATTAGACAGTAGAGCACAGGGCAAATTGTGGCCCTCAAAATGGGAGAGGTAGAGAGGCAAATCCAGGGAGTTGCAGCTTTGCAAGCAGAGACTCATTAGCAAAAATTGCTGTGAAGAGGAAGGAAACCAGTGCTAGGGTAGGACAAATTCTAATCAAATTGCTGGATGATAAGTGTGAACAAGTTTGTGAGTTAAAAAATTCCCGAGATATGCCGTGACTGGCATGGCTCAGGGGGTTGGGCATCATCCCATAAGGCAAAGGGTCGTCAGTTTGACGTCTGGTCAGGACACATGTCTGGGTTGTGGGCCGGGTCCCGGGTGAGGGGTGTGCAAGAGGCAACTGATCAATGTTTCTCTCACACATCAATGTTTCTCTCCTTCCCGTTCTCCCTCCCTTCCCCTCTCTGTGAAAATTCTTTAAAAAATATTCTAAGGATACCCACTCATTTGAAGACCTATACATTATTATGAGATTTACCTTCAGGAGCCTGACTCGGTTCTCACAGTGAATGTTGGAGGAAAATCCCCTTGAGCTTCCAGCAGAGGAAAGGAAAAGAAATCATTTTGAAATATGCCAGTGCACTCTGTTCTTAACAAGCCTCCCTTTAAAGGAAATTACATAGCAGATTAGCCTAAACCGAATCTGCTGGGAGCATTATTAAAGCCTAATTGACTTGGTAATGGAGGGTGCTAGCCTTCCATGTAAGAGAAAGGAAATACCCAATTCCAGCCCACTCCAGCCACCTTGCCCAGCTAAAAGGGGAGGGGAAAAACTGAGTAATACATTACAAAGTGTGCAGTTTATAGTCCAGAAGCATAGGCTCACTAAAAGACTGAGAACTAATGGTAGGAGTATAGAATGCTTCTCCTTTGCCTGTGCCTCACCACCACATTACCTATGGTGTGTAATAATACATGTGTGTATAATAAAGGCCTATTTGCAGCAGTTGCTTTTATTCAGTATATTATTTCCAGGTATCAAAAATATTACAAGGCATAGCAAAGGGTGAAAACAAACAAACAGAATTGAAGAAAGGAGCAAGTTTCAGAATCAGAGATAGCAGGGATGTTGGAATTATCAGATGATGAATTTAAAACAACTATGACTGATATGCTAAGGGTTTCTAATGGATCAAGTAGACACCATACAGGAACAGCTAGGCAATGTAAGCACAGAAATGAAATTCTAAGAAAAAATCAAAATAAAATGTTAGAGATTAAAAAAAACTAACAGAAATAGAGTGCCTTTGATGGGCTTATTTTTAGACTAGATATAGCTGATAAGATAATCTTTGAGATCCTCATAAAGCAGAAAACAAATAGAACAAAAACTAGAAAAAAAACCCCACATGAACAAAAAAATAAAAGAATATCCAAAGATTGTTTGATAAATACAAAAGGTATAACATAGGAGTAATGGCAGTATCCACTATGGAGAAGAAGAAGAATGAGACAAAGGAAGACTGATGACTGATAATTTCTTCAAATTAATGTTAATGTATATTAGTAATAATTTCACAAAATTAACAACAAATCCAGGAAACTCACAGAACACTAAGCAAGATAAATGTCTAAATAACTACACTTAGGCATACCACCTTTAAGCTATTAAAAACTCAGAAAAAAATAGTGAAAAAAGTCAAGGGAGGAAAAGTCCTTACAGAGAAACAAAGATAAGAATTATATTGTACTTCTCCTTAGAAACCATGCAAACAAGGATTAGAGTGAAATATTTAAAGTATTAAAAGAAAAAACCTTATTAACCTAGAAATTTGTATCCAGCAAATTGATCCTTCAAAAGCGAAGGAAAAGTAGACATGAAGATAAACAAATATTCAGGAAAGTGGTTGCTAGTATACTTGCCTTGCAAACAATGTGAAAAGAAGTTCTTCAGGGAGAAGGAAGAAATAGGTCAGGAGCTTGGATCTACCTAAGGAAAGAAAGTATGAGGCCTGTCCAGAAGGTCTCTAGCCATGTAATATGAAAAATAGAGACATTTATTGAAGAAGATACAGGATATAGGAAACACCATACACAGAACAATGGCACTCCAGTCCCCTTCAAAGTAAGCACTTTGGGACCTCACACAGTTCTCCCTATTGCTACCAGCCACCCCATCATATTTTCCTGAATTTCATGGACTGTCTAAAATCTCTACCCTTCCTAAGTGATTTCAGTTTTGGGAAAAGCCAGAAGTTGCAGGGCGCTAAATCTGGTCTGTAGGGGGACTGAATCACCTGTTTGATTTGATATTTCACCAAAAAACTCTGCATGACATGTGATGCATGAGTGGGTGTGTTACCATAATGAATCTACCAATCACCAGTTGCCCATAGCTGTGGCCTTCTGAATCACCTAAACAGTTTCCAGGGATGAATATTCAAGCTTAAAGCAAAATTTGATGCAGATTTTGTTGCTCTACTCTTTCAATCATAATGTGATGACGACACAGTACACATACTCACTCAACAGTGTCTACCACCCCCACTGACTAGTACAGTGAAGTAGTCATTGTTCACACATGCACATTCCAGTCAACTCTCCCTGGCTGCCAGGTTACATCAATGTTGTGCAAACTGTTCTCATTATATTAACAATGGCTAAACTTTTTATGTATCTATTTTTAAAATATATTTTATTGGTTATGCTATTATAATTTTCCCATTTTCCCCCTTCATTCCCCTCTGCCCTGCACACCCATATTCCTCCTTTAGTTCCCCCTTTAGTTTATGTCCATGGGTCATACTTATAAGTTCTTTGGCTTCTACATTTCCCATGCTATTCTTACCCTCCCCCTATCTATTTTCTACTCACCATCTATGCTACTTATTTTCTGTACCCTCTTATGCTACTTATTTCCTTTTCCCTCTTTTTCCCCCTCCCATTCCCCTGTTGATAACCTTCCATGTGATCTCCACTTCTGTGGGTTTGTTTCTGTTTGGACTTTTTAGAAGTAATATGTGAAGTAAAACAATTGTTTTTTTTTTCTTAATTGATTTAACAGACAATGATCTATTCAAAAAATAATAATAAAATTGTATCCAGTCATTGCAGCTTATGGGTAAGTGAGATAATGACAACTACATTATAGGAGATGGGAGGAAGAAATTGGGAATACTCTCAGAATTTAGGGACACTAACCCGGAAGCTGTATGACAGCAGTGTGATGGGGATTGATCTCCTATAGAGAAATTGAGAATGCTCTCTTATAAATTAAGAACATTACTCATGAGGCTGTCCAGAGTTATTTAAAAGGAAATTTAGATTAGTTGAAAATGGTAGCAAAGCAATTATTTTTTAAAGACCTATAATTCATACTCTAAGGAAGAGAAAATGAAAGCATGCAAAATTTAAAATTAAAACCAAAGAGCAGAAAAAGAGTGAAAAACTAACCAAAAATAAAAAAGAAGGACAAAGAAGCAAGCATGGACAACAGACAACAGTTTGAAAACATAGGCTAACTCAGATTTGTGCATGAAGTTTCATAGCAGTTTTACTGATAATACTCAAAGACTGGAAACAACCAAATGTTTATCAATAAATAAGAGCATAGAAAACAAATGATATATTCATAAAATAGAATACTACTACTTATCAGAAAAAGGGAACAAATTACAACAACATGTATGAATCTTAAAAATAGTATGACAGTAGAAAACAGATACAAAATGGTTCATACTTCATAATTCTTTTATATATTTTAACACTAATGCAGTTACTCAATACTATGTAAAATCTTTGAACTAGTAGGCTTCTTGAGGGGTTGTCTAGAAAGTACAATAATATCACTTCTGTAAGAATTAGATTTGTGCATCTTGATAGGGGTGTATTATATGAGAAAATGTGGGTTCTGAAACTTATGAAATGGCACGCATAATATTTATGAATTACTTGAGTAAATTTACCTCAAGGAAAGAAACAACCAGAAACAAACACAACTCTAGTTAGGTGGTTTCTAGTTAGGAAGATTTTACTGACTCATTGGACTGAAATATGTTCAGTAGAATTTGTTTTAGGGGAGGTTTAATACAGTAGTAGTTACAATATTATGAAGAACCTGGTTTCGCTGTCTTTCCACAGCATTCTCTGGTATTAGCTGCCTTCTTGGGTTTCTGGGGGTGACCTACTGGCAGTATCACGGTACTTTCTATGTATCAAAATAAATGCATTAGCTGGAGAGATTCTATTTTATGCTGCCTACCTAGAATGAAAGAGGAGAGAAAGAGAAGCTTCTGTTTCATAAAATTCTTCAGAAATACCATTGTGCATCTTACTGGGTCCAATCTGTTATGCCTATCTTTGGAAATGAGAATAGGGTCAATAGTATAAAAATTGAAAAAAAAAGTAAGGGTAGAAATGTTCCTCAAAGAAAATCTAGGGCCTAGGACCAGAAGGGTGGGAAGTGAGTACTGAAAGAAGAAATACTGCTGCTAAAAAAAGGGAATTTACTGCTTTTCATGCCAAACTCAGAATATTGGTTTTAAATGTTAACCAGTCTAGCACTTTAATCAGTGTTTGAACATAACTAAAATGTAACTTAAAATTCCAATAACATTGTGACCCAATTAAGTTGTAAATATTGGACTTATTTTGGGAATTACAAGGCAGGGGGGTAGCAAACAAGAATCTATTAAATATCTTAATTGCTCTAGATGTTGGTAATGAAATAACAATAGGATGATTATCAGGTCAGGACACATTCATTTTTCCAAGTAGGTACATTTAGTTCTTAAAATAATTGAGAGAGGTTAATCAGATCAAAGTTAAAATGATTTATGAATGCAAAAATACATCATACTTACAAGTATTACATATTCAGTGATGAGACCAATGCTGAATTGTGCCAATTAACATCATAAGCTTGCCTCCAAAACATTCAAGTTAGACCTATGCAAATAAAATTATACTATGATCAAATATCTACAAGTCTGTCAGATATGATTTATTTCATTTTTGGTGTAATTTCCACCATCAAAAGCAATATACCATTACTACCTTTCCTAAGGTATTTGAAGAATACTGAACTAATTATTTGTTCATATTGTAATTCAAAAGAAGACTTTTGAAATAGCAGACACTAGTCAGGATTTTCTATGAAAAATTTAAGAATCATTATATTCCAGACCATATGAACATACAAATTCTAAATCAACTGATGAGGCAAAGTATTGGGTTTAAAAAGTGGATGTTGGAGCAAAGTTGTTGGAACAGTTTATTGGAAAACATTAGGTAAGTTCTGCCAATCAGAATCAAAGGAACTTAATTCTATGTGCAGGTGCGTGTGTGATTGTGTGTATCTGTGTGATATAAGGATTGTGAATCTCTTCCTGTAGAATGGGAGAGTGTCTTAGTTCATTAAGGCTATTGTAACAAAATACCACAGAATAGGTAGCTTGTTAGTGATAGAAACTTATTCCTCACAGATCTGGAAGCTAGAAGTCCAAGGTCATGACCACTTGTGACTAACTGAATTTTATACATGTTTTTGCATACTGTTTTATCATTTTATACTTCATTTTTGTCTGTTCTTTACAGTCCTTTTTGACCACAAAAATTCCAATGTTTAGGAATCTTATGCCTAATTGAACAGTTTAAGTTTGGAAATAAGTGTTCTCATGCAGAATGTTTAATTTTCTTGTTACAATACCCTGGTTGAAAAGCTAGAATATTGTGTATGGCAGTGGTCTATGAATAATTCCATCAGACCCCTCTTTATACTGTTGTTGGAGGTGCTCTCAGAAAATATAAGTAAATTAATGCTTGGTTACAAGGCTATGGAGGTAGGAACCCACACCCTACTAATTCTGACAGGGTACAGTGCCCCGCAAAGTTGCAAACACAGTTTACCTCATTGCAATGGGTCTTTTGCACACAAATTAAAAAGCTGGTCTTTTTTATTATTGTTCAATTATAGTTGTCCCCATTTCCCCCCCAGTATTCTCCCCTGTCCTCCCCACACCTACCTCCCACCTTCAATCCTCCCTCCCCCACAGTTGTCTTTGCCCATGGGTCCTTTTCACATGTTCCTTGACTATCCTACCCCTTCTTTCCCTGTTATGCCCCTTCCCTACCTGCTCTGGTCACTGTCAGTTTGTTCTTTATTTCCATGACTCTGGTTCTATTTTGCTCACTTGTTTGTTTTGTTGAACAGGTTCAACTTATAGGTGAGATCAGATAGTATTTGTTTTTCATTGCTTGACTTATTTCACTTAGCATAATGCTCTCCAGTTCCATCCATGCTATTCTTTCTTTCTTTCTTTCTGCTGCATAGAATTCCATTGTGTAAATGTACCACAGTTTTTTTCATCCACTCATTTACTGATGGGCACTTAGGTTGCTTCCAGCACTTGGCCATTGTAAATTGTGCTGCTATGAACATTGGGGTGCATAGGTTCTTTTGAATTGGTGTTTCAGGGTTCTTAGGGTATAACCCCAGCAGTGGAATTGAAAAAAGCTGGTCTTTTTTTCACTTGGTAGAAGACTAACAATTAGATATAGTTGTAATAACAGCAGGATACTTAAGAACTTGACATTTCACTGACCCATTTGTTTGCATATAAGAGAATGTTTGGAATAAGCAGACATTTGTTCCTTTTTTACAACTAACCAATTAGAATCTGTTGATTAATCAAAATGCCTCTTGACCTGGATTCACTTGTTATACCCCTTATTAATGGTCCTAAATTTGGAACTTTTGAGGTTTAATCACTAGGGTATCCAAGAGGAGTGAATGTAAAAAATCATGAAAAACCAAATGATCAAGAGAAGATAAGAATTAAAGATCTTTAAGACGATATTCGAGGAGGCAGCCATCTTTTGCTTCTGAAAATACTGTCTTAACCCCATAACTCACTAGAACCAAACTCCTCAGGTATAAGAAATTTTTATTCAGTGGGAATGATAAAAATGGTTCTTAAAATATTTTGTAGTTTTGAAAATTACAAAATCATGTTTGAAGCATCCATCTCTGAGAACACTTGGCATTCAATAATATCTAGGATTCTTTTTTTAAAGATTTTATTTATTAATCTTTAGAGGGGAAGGGAAGGAGAGAGGGAGAGAAATATCAATGTATGGTTGCCTCTCATGAGTCCCCTGCTGGGACTGGCCCGCAGCCCAGGCATGTGCCCTGACTGGGAATCCAACCATGATCGTGTGGTTCACAGGCCTGCGCTCAATCCATTGAGCTACACCAGCCAGGGCAATATCTAGGATTCTGTTCAATTAACCACATGTCTGAAACTAAACCTGAAGGAAAAATAGAGCAGTTTTGTTATTAGGATTTTATTAGAGAAAATGTCTGTGAACATATGTGTATATATTACAATATGACTTAAATGGCATTAAATCACATGCCACTTTATCAGCACTATATATATATATATATATATATATATATATACATTAGGAAGAAATTTAAACACTTTTTCTATGAGCTGAATATCAGAAAGATTAACATTTTGCTTTATCAACTATATATATATGATTATATGTTTTAAATGACTTTAATTCATATACCTAGTTACAAATTTGCCTATTGTTGTCTCTAATTACTGAGGGTTACTAATCCTTTCATTCCTGCACATACCTTTCTTGTATTTTCCCACCTACAGGTGTTTAACCAGACCCTGGCTCTCTCATTGTTCTCATCCCTACCACTTTTTGTCCAGTAATGCTGTCATCTTGCTGGTCTCAAGCCAACAAGATCCATTTTTGTTCATTCTTGGATGACAGAGTCTAACATAGTAACTGGCATATGTTACCTTCTGAACTAGTATGTATTGGATGAATGAATAAAAACATAAGTGAAAAAAATATTTATTATGTACTGTATCAGTTTGATAGTCCTGGGTGTCTTAAAAAACAGAATTTTTTTATAGTCTTGGAGTCAAAGAGATCTCCAAGATATAGTCTTGGAGTCTCTGAGATCAAAGTATATATTGTCAAGATTAGTGTCTTCTAAGGCCTTTACCTTGCATTGTGTATAGATGGCTGTCTTCATTTTGTGCCTTCACATGGTCTTTCCTCTGTGTGTGTCTGTGTTCTGATCTGATACCAGTCAGGTTGAATTAGGGGCCACACTAATAACCTCATTTACCTTGATTACCTCTTTAAAGACCCTATCTTTAAAAACAGTCACATTCTGAGGTACTATGTATTAGGATTTCTACACATGAATTTTGAGGAATGGCACAATTCAGCTTATAACATACCTGTGTGTTAGATTGTGCTAGCTAATTACATCATTCAATAGCACTTTATCAAGTACTCCTTTTCCTCTATTAAATCAGCCATACTGAATTACTGTATCATAACTCTGCAAAGAATCAACAATGGCTAAATAAACCCAACGATATTATCAAATCCATATTCTCATCAATGGAGCCACAGTATTGGGCTGGCCAAATAGACACATTTTTTCATTTTTACCAATAACTTTATTAACTTGGATATTTTGAATATGTCAGCTATCTTCTGCATGGTATAATGTTGCTTGTTCTCAAGTAATGTCTTGATTTGATTGCTATCAACTTCCACTGGTCTGCCTGACCTGTGGAGCATCATCCAGTGAGAACTCTCCAGCATGAAACATGGTAAACCACTTTTGAAATTCGATCAGTCACAGCACCTTCTCCATACACTTCACAAATCTTTTCTATGTGTATGTTTCAATTGTGTCTTTATCTTTCTTGAAACAATAAAGCATAATATGCTGAAAATGTTGCTTATTTTCTTCCATTTTCAATATTAAAATGGCTACACAAAAATTCACCAATTTTGATTTGTTTTTAATTCATGGTGATGTGACAGCTATCACAGTAAAATCTAAAAAATTGTATTGAATGAATTAACGACAGCTAAGCACAACTAGAGCTGTCTTCTGGAAAAAATAAAAATATTTAGTTAATAGAATAAAATAAAATAAAATTTAATAAAATCTTTATAAAATAAATTCTTTACAGACAACACACTCCTTCAACGCTTGCACCTGTAGACTGCTTCCTTATCTCGGCTCAAGTTTGATGTAAGGGAGACTAGAGCTTATTTACCAAACACTATTTCTATTCCTAAACAGATCACTAATTCTAAGGGCTCCTGGTTCCCATCCTCTGCTCCTGAAAATAAACATTTCTATGTCCTTATCTTTACTTTCTCCCCATTCTTTTTTTTAAGATTTTATTTATTTTTAGAGAGGGGAAGGAAGGGAGAAAGAGAGGTATAGAAACATCAGTGTGGAGTTGCCTCTTGTGCCCTGTACTGGGGATTTGTCCCACAACCCATGCATGTGCTCTGACTGGGAATTGAACCAGTGACCCTTTGGTTTGCAGCCAGCACTTAATTCACTGAGCCACACCAGCCAGGGCCTCCCCATTCTTTATGAAAAATGTAAAATGTGTAAGTATCCATAATAGGTTTAATCTACATAAACCCCCAAATTAAAATTCAGATTGACTTGTAAACAGACCACATTAGTCCTCAGTTGCTTTCTCCCTTTAAAAAAGGGGAGATAATTCAAGAGATTTAAGTTCAGGAAATAGATTTTAGATTTTCAAAGTACCTACTTCTAAAGAGCCTTTGGAGGAGAGGTGAAGGGATGGGTAAGGTGGACTAATGTCAGTGATTCCTGACAAGGGATTCAGGGGAAAGAGAATGAGACAGAAAGAAAATCTTAATAGGAGAAACCGAAAAGGCAATCTTAATAGGAGAAACAAAAAAGGCAATTATCCAACTTTGTTAAAGTTAGATAATTATATGCAAGAAATGTATATGAATCAAATAATATTAATTTACTAAGCATATTATTAGAATAATATCATTATTTAAAAATAATTTGCCATTTTCTCATAGACTATTTTAAAGCTAGCTACTTTTATAGGTAAACTCAAATTTCTCAAACATTTACTGAGGACATTACACATCAGAGAATACAAGCAAATTACCCAAGGTCATTTAATTAATAAATTATAGAACATGAAATTTATACCATGTTTGTTTGATTACAGAGCCTTTTTCCCTGACTGCATAGCATTTATTTGTATTTATTGTGTAAAATTGTGAAATATATCTGTATATTTATAGTTACTGCATATTTAACTAATACATCAAGTTTTTTCAGGGAGGATAATTGGCTTTGCTGAGAAATGTGCATAAATTAGTGTTATTTTTAATGTTAGTTCTTTTTAAAATGAAATCTGCTTTTATTTTATGTAAAACATTACTAGCAAATATCTCTTAAAACTTTGATCTGACAATATAATCATAATTATATCCAAGAAAACCTAGGATATTTAAAGGTGTGAAAACTGGAATTAAATGGCAGCTCAGAAAGTTCAAAACTAATCAACAACAAAAAAAGAAAAAAACAGAAAGATCTCTCTGCTCCAAACCCTGACTCAGCCTCCCCTTGTAATTCTTGGAAACTCTGCAGATTAAACAGCCATTTGTGCAATTTACCGAGCCTGGCGTGAGTTCAAACCTCCTCTAGTTCACACAGTTCTGCTTTCAAGTTACCTTGTCGGGGAAGCTGACAGTCTCAATAATGCTCCTTTATAGACCCTTTGGCAAAATAGGATATCAGAAATCTTCCCTTCAAAAACTAAACCAACAAAAGTTTTCTGTCATTGGGTCAAAGTATATAAAATGCACTTGATCTCATATTGTTTGAGATGTGTCTGTGTAAATGAATTCTTTGGAAAGAGTAAATTAGAGGCAGTAGGAGATGGAAAAGGAACCAGTTGTCCCAGCTCAAACCAGGGCTTTATGCACAAAAGACAGGCCCAAAACAAAAATAACATTTCTCTTAAACCTATTGGTTACATCATTAAATATTTCACTTACTTACCAACCTTGTTGGCGTGCCAGTTTGACTCAAATGTTATTAATAAGAAAATAAATAAAAATAAAGTAATACTCCCCAAGTTATATATAAATTGCTGCCAAATTTCCTAACATTGGACTGACTTTCAGAAAGCAATATTGCAAATTCAGATATGTGTATGTACAGAAACTATGACCATCATCCCAATTGAAAACCGTGGTTATTATTAACCACTGTATATTTTTTTGCTTCAGACTCTTTTTCATCTAGTACTCATGCTGTCTTCTTTGTATTTTATGAAACCTTGTTATTAATTACTTTAAATTTGTAATCGCAAACCCAATCTTGCTCTGGGTTATTCACGGAGTGTTGAAAGCTGACACAGCATTGTGTTGGGAGCTACAGTCAGAGGTGTGACATCAGGGCCACTCTTTTCCACTCTAGTTTTTTTCATGAGTAAATTAAAATGGTGCTTGACTGTACTGTGTTTCCTATTTCACTTTCTGCTTTAATAAGGTTTCCAGATAGATAGATATACTGATGTGTGGATGATAAATGTTTAATAGCAAAGAATAAACTTAGTTATAAACACATGCTGTTTTCTTAATCCTCATATAGGTAACAAATACATATTCTTCTTGTTACTTTCCTCTTTAGTATTATTTATATAATGGAGCTAAGAGAAACTATGGGATTGCTTGGCAATATAGCCTTTTTTTACATAAAAAGAAAAATGGCTGTGAATACATCCGTTTTGATATTTTGATTACTTGGACATTTGTGGTGTACAAATTGCTACTGTTGTTTCCAAATGCAAAGAAATCCCTGTGTGCTCCTTTCCCAAATGCCTTGTAGAACATTTAGTATGTCATGGGAGGGTCCTGATTATGGAGCCATAGAAGGGGTGGAGTGGGTTTCGTATGGAATCATGAATGAGTCCTAGTGATTATCAAGTTAGGAGCAAGCCTCTTCCTATCAGGGCTTCTTCACAAAAGAGTCGGAAAGGTGTCTGAATAGCAGTTAATGACCCTGCTGCTTACTCACCTTGACCGCAGAATTTAATTAAATAGAGTTTACACCTCCATACCTCCTCTCATCATATCTTCAGAGGGCTCAAATTGCATGATTTGGCAATTTGCCAAGGAGAGTAATTATGCTGGGGAGAAAAAAGCATATGCACTTTTATTATTAAAATGCTACAAAGAATCAGTAGGAGGAACAATAGGCCAAATAAGTACATTCATACTTTAACATAGGCAAGCTTAGAAGCCTTTAAATGGTCTCTATTTTTAACAATTGACTTGGAGTTTTCCAAGAAGATTAATGTTGTCTTCATAATGAATTTTAAGGAAATTATACAACTCTTAATATTCTGAAAAATAGCATAAGGTCATCTTAAGAATGCAAGAAAAGATAATTATTGAGTACAGTAAGTTTGTTGTTATATTGGGTTGGCCAAAAACTCCATTTAGATTTTTCTGTAAAATAAAATACACATTTTTTATTTTCAGCAATCACTGTATTGATTTGGATATTTTGAGTATGTTGGCTACCTCCTACATGGTATAGCACTTATTGTCCTCAATGAATGTCCCTATTTAATTGTTATCAACTTCAACTGGTCTGCCCTACCTGACAGTGGAACATTATCCAGTGAGGAATTTTCGACACAAAACTTCGCAAACCACTTTTGACATGTTGAAGCAGTCACAGCACAGCACCTTCTTCATACACTACACAAATCTTTTTTTGTGTTTCAGTTGTGTTTGTATCTTTCTAGAAATAATAAAGCATAATATGCCATAATATATCCTTATTTTCTTCCATCTTCAATATTAAAATGGCTACACAAAAATTCACCAATTTTTATTTTTTTTAATTCATGCCGATATGACAACTGTCATAATACAACTTAACAAAATTGTTTTGGGTGTAGTTAGACAACTAAATGCTACTAGAGCGATCTTATGGAAAAAACAAATGAACTTTTTGGCCAACTCAGTATATAGTATTTGAGAGGGAGATACACCATTCTTAACAATATTACTTCCACCAAAATACCGTTAAAACTGCTAATCTTTTTCTTAGTTCAGTCTTATACTGAGATAACAATAATGATCTTAGATTAATATAATCTCTCACAGCAAAGTTCTGAATAGTTTTAATATGTGTGAATCTGAAGAAATTTAAACATTTTTTCAGTTTAACAAGTTTTCTATAATTTCGATGCATAAGCATGTGTTTTGTTTTCAGATTCAATGGCTATTAAACAAATTTTAGAAAAATAAGCTAATATACACTTGTATATAGTCATGTTACCCATTTCACCATAAATCACAAATCCTGTCAATCTTTTTCTTGTTAGAAAACATATAAGCCATCTTGTAAACATTCTCAATGCATTTAGTTTAAAAACATTTAGTATGTCCTTGGAATTATTATTTAATTCGTTTAATTCAATATGTTTTCATTGAGCAAAAACTGTTCAGTGATATGTTGGCTTCTAGATGTAATTCAAACAAAGTACACAAACAGCTTAAAAGAGTAAAACTTAGTATTAGAAAGCTTACAAGCAAGCACATATTACATAAAACATGAATAAGAAGGAAAGTTAGAAAAAGAAATTAATATGGTATAGGCTTTTCAAAGAGGACACAAGGATCATCAGACCTCATTGATGAGAGCAATTGTAGGCTGTGCATCATAAAGTTTACCTTTTGTGAATAGGATCAGGTTAATCATTTACAGGAACTGTGTTTTTGAGAAATGTCTGAAGTGCCTCAGCGAACGACTATGATAGACTGTAAGTGGAGCTTCCATTTCTACCTAGCCTCCTCCCATCAGCNGGAAAGTTAGAAAAAGAAGGACACAAGGATCATCAGACCTCATTGATGAGAGCAATTGTAGGCTGTGCATCATAAAGTTTACCTTTTGTGAATAGGATCAGGTTAATCATTTACAGGAACTGTGTTTTTGAGAAATGTCTGAAGTGCCTCAGCGAACGACTATGATAGACTGTAAGTGGAGCTTCCATTTCTACCTAGCCTCCTCCCATCAGCTCCCATCTTCTACTGGCATATGACAGAAAACAGTCATTTTGATTTTGAACTTTTTTTTAGCATAGTAACTTCCTCCATCTCATCCTGCTCTGCAGCTTTTCTGGAATAGCAGGACACAGCCAGCGGCATCGGCCCGGCTCCTTCTCAGTGGAGTGTGTGGATGGGGTGGACCACCCTTCCATTTTAGTGATCCGCACACTGGTTCCACAGCACCACTTCAGAAGTTCACCATGTACATTTGACTTTCTTTAAATATTTAATTCCAGATAATCCAATTTCCTATAATGTATCCAAATTTTATCAATAAACTTGTGCCATCGATATATGACTTTTCCTCTGTCCTTTGAGACTTAACTAAGACATTCAGCTACCTGTAAGGGGGATCCTTGTGGATGTGGCTGGCTTACTTGCTGTTGGATTTCTTATTCTCTTCCCTAATCTCACCCATGAGAATTGCTACCCACCTTTCAATAGTTCAGAGCCCTCAGCCCCCTAATAGAATTGAGTTTTTAGTTTGGTATAACTCCCCAGTATGTATTTGTGTGTGAGATAGGAATGCCAGAACGATTGGCTGGGGAGAGCACTATGTGAAGAAAGAGGAGAGAGCTTTAGCATGGTACTCAGTAATTTCTGCTGATGCCCTTTTCCACCCAAGTGGGATCTAATCCAATCTCTCCACCACTCTAAATTGCAAGGGCATGAGTGACATTTGCTTTTTAGAAATTATTCAGCATTGAGCTCTTGGAGCAGCTGTGTGTGTGCGTACACATGCACATACTCTCCCAACAAAAAACACTGATTCTAAAAAATGCTGCAGTTTGACAGCTGAATGAGGAGCACATGTTTTCTGACTCCTACTCTGTTAGGCATTTATCTTTCACAGAGAAGTTACAATCTCTGTGTGTAACATAAACATGGTAGTTCTTTTCAACGATCTTTCCTTTTTTAATTAGGCTATTTTTATTTAAGCTAGACAGAGGTGAGATATTTTCATCCATTTGCAAGAATATTCAAGTTCATATTTTATTGTTTTCTGTAATAAGATCCTACATTTTGAACAATTTTGGTAAAATTGTTATCCTATATTTTTTGAATGAAGCTTTTTTATTATTCTAAGAAATATATCCATGTTTTAGATGTTTATCCAGTATCCATTTATTTCTTACCTTCTTTCTTCCTAGAAGAACCCTCTTTGCCAGAGTAAACATGTAGAAATCTGCCACAGATATACCTTGATAGATTTCTTATTCTGCAATATTTTAGTTAGAGGCAGTTCTGGCCAGTGATATCTAAATGATAGTCTACTGTAATGATTTCTGGGAACACTTGATTTCTGGATAAATAGGACAAATATGGCTAATGTCCTTCCTCCTGCTCTGGTGTATCCAATCAAGAAAATCATTTCCAGAAAAACCTGTGGATCCTCACACAAGGAGAGAGAACACAAGTTTCAGAGTTCCTTAGAGTCCCAGAAAGGGAAGGTTACAGGAGGATATTTTAGGGCTTTAGAGTCTGAAAAGGCAGATTATGTAACATGCTAGTTTTTGGATTGATAAACACCATAAGATGAGAGTCTTAAAGTAGCATTGATAAGCAAGATTCGGCATCCATAATTAGCTTTTTAAGAAACAAGTACTTCCTGAAACCATTATCTAGCTTATTTCTGCCTAGTCCCAGCATTATTTAGCACAGAAATGAGAACACATTCTGGGTCTTAGAATCGCCTGGCACAAAAATAGGAAAGCATACTTATTTTTTAAATTGTTTACTATAAACAGGGGAACTCATGTTGATGGAGTTATCACCACCTTCATGGTATAATGTTAAGAGCTGCAACAGGATAAAACAGCACATTAAAGAAGGTCCACTAGAAGCTCAGAGACAGGTGCCCTAGCAATGTTCTGCCCCCAAACCAATGACAGCCTCTTTCTATCTTTGCAATTTCTGTTACATGAGAAAGAGAAACCCCAGTTTATTTGAGCTAATTAGTGTTCTTTATTTATTACCCATGATTGCATTATTTCTAACTAATATTACATGTAGAACCAGACACATACCTTTTAAAAATACTGAGAATGTTGTTTATTGTTATTTTAAATGATCAATTAAAAACAGCTGACTTTTCAACCACATCTTGAATACTTCCTTAACAAAATATTAAAAACACTTAAATGTCAGATATATGATATTTCATCTTCATTACTGCGAAACTTTATAAGGTAATCATATTAATGTGAGTTTAGTGTTTTTATATAGAAAAAAGAAAATCAACACTTTGAATCTGTAGTTTTAGGAGTGCTGACGTAAATTCAGAAAAAGGTAGGGTTTGTTTTAAGGTTAAAGTACATTTACATGCTAGTTCTACTTTGATAACCTCACTTTCAATTAATCAAGTTTAATGTTTATTTTATAGTAAGTAAGCATTGGGTTGTTTTGCCAAATATGCCAGGAACTATAGAGAATACAATAGCATTATGTTCAAAGTGAGGTTCTCTAAGCAAGAAACCATATATTATTTTGACTGAGTCCCTGTAAACTAGCAGAGAGATTAGTAGATTGTAGAATTCTAACAAATACATATTTGTTGGTTGAATGAATAAACATATTAAGTAAACAAGGAAAGGAAGATCAGGTCTCAGGTTCAACTCCTACCTGGCCCTGTCTCCTGTCTGAAGGAATTGTCATATGGGTCATTATCATCACTTCTTTCCTGCATAACTAATCAACTGTGATGGCACAGGGTTTGGTAAGAAGGGGTTTCCCCTTGTAAGTAATTTTTTTCCCTTCTTCCTGAGAAGGCTCTGCCCTCTGGGAGACAAGTGTTGTCACAGACTCCAGCCCAGGGCTGGCTTCATGGGCACGTGACCAGTGCAGTGTGCAGGGGGCCTCATGCTCAGACGAGGGCTTTGTGCCTGTGGTTTACTGTCTTGTGGTTGTTGTCTTCAAATTCTTAAAAATTTTATCTTTGAATTTGGGTTCTATGAATGAAGAGCAATAGGGCACGGAACCCTGTGCCAAGAGGTTTGGCACATTAGGTCACTTGTGGTTCTGTTCCCTACTGTCTCCACTTCTCCATGGGGCAAGTTCTTCGCTACCTACTCCCCAGTCCCTGTCCAGAGATGTATATCAGTTGAAAGTTCTTGAAGAGGAACATTGAGACTTCCAAGAAAAAGTTTGGCTGTGGACAGTGGTGTCACCCCTTGCCCCAGGGTCCCCCACCTGCCCTTTCTTATAGCCTGCCCTGAAGATCTCAGATTTGTCTTGCTAACTCCAACAGTCAGATTCCTTTTCCTCATTCACTTACTCATATGTATCTCATATGGATCCTGTTTCTCTAGTTGAACTCTGCCTGGCACAGCACGTTAAGTTCTATAACACAAGCAGTGTGGCTAGAATCAGGTCAGTGAAAAACAAAATTCAGCTAAAGAATTCATTCTAGATCAATACTAACCATAGACATTTATCATCTTCTTTAAAATGTTAAAGTACATTTTAATTTTGAAGAAAAAAGCCCTAATTATTGTTTAGCTTTATTTTCTCTACTAAGCATATCTGTGCTTTAATTTATTAAATTAAACTAGATAGATCAGTATAAGAGAAATGTGAAAATTCTCACCAGAGGCCTCCTATTTTACCACTCAGAATATTTTGTAGTGTCTCTAACTCCAGGAGAAGGGTGTTTTAAAGATATTACTTATTAGAATAAAGTATTTAATGTAATTTATACTTTTATAAATTAGAAGTTATATGTATTAGAAATCAAAATGTAAAATTTCATCTATCTAAATTATCTAAACTTAACAAAAAGTGTGGCTTAGTATAAATGGTAAGCACATGTTAGAGAAAGATCTAAGCATAAATAAATGATCTCTGGTCATCTGTGAAGATTAATCAAAGGCACCAAAAAAAAAAAGAGGAGTAACTTGATACATCAAGGAAGATAGAAGTCCTACTTTAGGCAGATGTTGAAATTTGGAACTGATAGTCACAATTTCTGGGTTTTATATCATAACCACACAAACTTGAATAAATAAAATTTTCAGATAATCCAAGATCACACAACAAAAGAAAACCTAGAAGATCAACCATCCCCCTCCAAGTATCAGAAGACAGCCTGGCTTCTCTTCTCTGCCCATTTCTATCCTCTGTCCTTTCTCAAAGTCAAAAAGATTTAGAAGGAAGAGATGGAAATAGTTGAAAAGAAATGTCAAAGTATTTTCAGTGTTTTTTTCTTTTTAAAAAAATTTAAAAATTTTATTTACTTTATTTTTAGAGAACGGGGAAGGGAGGGAGAAAGAGAGGGAGAGAACCATCAATAGGTGGTTGTCTCTTGCATGCCCTGTATTGGGGATCTGGTCCCTAACCCAGGCATGAGTCCTGACTGGGAATCCAACCTGCAACCCTATGGTTCTCTGGTCAGCACTCAATCCACTGAGCCACACAAGCTAGGGCTTTAAGTGTTTTTTTTTCAAGCATATCATGATAAAAACACCTTTCAGTGAGAAGGGTGAATACACCTAATGACCATTATATTGATAAAATTCTAATCTAGTCCTGCAAGTGACACAATTTCAAATACTCGTAAGGAAGCTTAAATGAGAGTAAATGAGAGTAAACTTAAATGAATGAAGCTAGTAAGAAAGAGGGCTAATGCCTACTGGAACTTGTTATTTATGTGAGGATATGTATTCTAATTATTCTGTTTAGAATTCACTGCACTTACTGATCTGAAAAACCATATTGTTCAAAAACTCTGGAAAATTTTAACTTAGTATCACTTTAAAGTGGACAGCTTATTCCCTACTTTTCATAACTTTTACATATGTTAATGCCTATTAACATATGTAAGGATTCTTTCTTTTATCTTAGAGTTTAAAAATATTTTTATACTTACCTTTTGTGGTTTTTATCTTTTTCCTTCTGAGTGATGTTTCTGGTTTATTTATTCAGTGCTTCCTTTCATTTTCTTATTCTCTCTTCAGCTTTGTCTCATTTGTTGTTTACTTATCCATTCAATTTTTGTATTTTAACAATTACTTTTTTATCAGAAATTCTCTTTTGTTCCTTTTTGTATATTTTTGATACTTTTTGACAAAATAGTTTTTCTTACTTTTCTAGTCTACAACTCCTCTTAAATCTCATATTTTACTACCCTTGTAGAGTACAGTCTTACTCAACTATACAGGCTCCTTACAGTTTTTTTTACAGTTGCCACTACAGTGCCTTTGTATTTGGATTCCTTTTGCTTGGAATAGTTTTCCTTCACATTTGCTCCAGATGACTTGCTCTCTCACCTCCTTCAGGCTCAAGTATCCTTTTCTTAGTAAAGTTTTCCCTGATCTCCAAAGTAAAATTTCTATTATACCCTTATTCAGGGCTTCCAATCCACTTCCCCTACTTTATTTGTGGCATATTTCACCATAAAAATATTTTGCTTTATATCTGTCTTTGACAATTAGAATATAAATCTGATAAAGGCAGGAAGTGGGGGTGCTGATGGTGATTAATTTTTGTGTTTCCAGTAATTGGAAGATGCCTGACATAATTGCTCTTCAATAAATGGTTAAGTAAAATAAATATGTACAATTCAAAGAATGTTTGTTTTTATTGTTTCTTAAAACTTTTTAAACATAATTTATAATCTAGTCTGATACATTATTATGTGAAGCTCTTGAAAGTCTAGTGTTGCTACTTGTGTTTTAAGCTAAATTATATTTGGTAGACTGTGACTATATATTATAAGATTTTTTGTGGTCTTGTCATTGTCAATATTTTTTACTACTTTTAAACTTGAAGAGCTCTTGATTCACAGTGCTGAGGTGTTTACTCTATAAACATCCCCCAAGGGCTGAGTTGACAATATTTTCAGAGGGGCTTTGTTATTGATCCAAAAGAGTCATTAACCTGTAATTACTTGTTTTGCTATTTTCTTGGCTTGCTAGGTAATTACTCATATTTAATTACAAGTCTATAATTGAAAAATAAAAAAAGATATATTTTAACAATTATAATCCCAGATTTAGGAAAATTATCACTCATGATTTTAAGGTCTTAGACCAGGATATTACCCTTAAGCTCTTGGCGGAGACAGGCAGGGCTCTGTCTCTGTGACCTCCTTCACCATCAAAGGACAGCTGCTACCCCACTCTCTGACTAGTGGTCAAAGGTCTCTCTGAGTAGGGGTCATTTTTTGTTTTTTTCCTCTTGCATGCCAAAGCCTTATCTTTTATCCATATGTGGATAATGTTTTTTTAGGTACTTTATTTAACATTAAGCTGTGTGTGTACAGACAGGTTGATTATCTAATCAACCATACTGAAAATTCCCCTGTATTAGCTTCCCATGGCTGCCATTATAAAGTGTCACAATCTGGGTAGTTTAAAACTTCAGAAATATATTGTCTACTAGCTCTGGAAGGGTGAAGTCTAAACTTCGATGTGAGGGCAGGGCCAGCCCCCCTCCAAACTCTCTAGGATGGTACCATTTTTTCCTTCTTCTGCTTCTGGCAGCCCCGAGTTCTCTGGATTGTGGCTGCTTAACTTTAGTCTCCATCTCAGTGGTCAGTGGCCTGCTTCTTGCAGTGATTCTCCATCTTTTCACATGGCATTCTTTTCATAGGAACATCAGTCAGATTGGGGTGGGGGTCCCCCGTGCTCCAGTATGACACCATCTTAACTAATTACACCTGTAATGCCTGTATTTCTAAATAAGGCCATATTCTACTGTTCTCGGGATTTCAGCAAATCTTTCTGTGGGTACACATGTCAACCCATCACACTATTTACAGAAAGCAGCTGCATTTTAGCTCTCACCTGTTGTTTTCATGTTAATATATGGACCTACTATTGCTAGACTTTTTGTTTTACATAGAACTCAGAAATTCAGCTTTACATTTGAAATTTTCTGATTTGAAATGTTTACAACTCAAACTTTAAAAGCATTGCCATAACCACTATTTTCTAGGACAATTAAAACACCACCGCCGGTTAGGTTTGGTTAGTAAGCTATTGGTTTTCAACCTCCGCAACAAAGTGAAGCACAACTGATCATTTACACCATGGTAACTACGAGCCAAACCAGAATATTGTTAATATACGAAAAGACCCTGACATAACCCTAAAGGTGTTCAGAATAAAAACATATGTGTCCCAAAGGCCAAGACTAAATGTTTATTCCTTTACTTATAACATAGTTCCTCGAGCCACGACTTGGAGTGTATCTATATTATTTTACACATATATCTAAGAAATTGGACAGGTTTTCCTGCTCAGGGTAGATTTAAATTAGATTCAGTCTCTGAAAATGTGTTGCTAGAGGAAAGTGCTAGTATAAAAATGAGAAGTGACGGCCCTAATAAAAGAGACAGAAGAAAAAAAGATTTTTAAAAGCAGATAGAAGAATGTCAAAAATCCTATCAGTCTGGCATCATTTGGTGCAGTTTGGAAATCTGGAGGGTATCACTGTAACAGGGTGCAGCCAAGGGGAAGGGGCCAATGGGGATTTGTAATGGGATCCAGAAATCAGGGTCCAGGAAATACATATATAAGATGTCCTCACCCCCACACGTCTGAGCTGGGGGATGGGATGAATGGAGCAGGGCCATTGAGGGTTGTTTTGAATAGCAACAGTTTTGCAGATAACCTCTAGAACAGTCATTTAACATATCTATAACCTTTAACTTGTTCCATAGATATGTTAAACAGCTGTGGCAGGCTTGGAGCCAGGGGAATGGGAGTGACTTCAACCCATGATGTAACTTGGAGGCAACTCCCCCTGGTTATAGAGCCTGAGTAAGAGCTTGGAGATGATTGGCTCCACACCACAGGGCCACACCTGCCAGGACTAACAATGGCAGCCCAGTAAAGCTGGATAAATAACAGAATGCTGGCAGCTATGGCCAATTGTGGAAGGAGTCAGAAATGGTGTGGCCGAGGAAGATTGGCACTTGTATTTAAACCCAAGCTCGGCAGCCATGCAGGGTCTTTTACCATTTTATTCTGTAACAGGTGCTTCATGATCACCAAAAAACTGATACAGAACAGACTCAGGGTGGGATGCGAATGATATACTATTACCAAATGGACCCACCCTTGTGCTCCAGGGGTCCCCCAGCCCCTGCTAGGTTCCCCTTGCCCGCCACCAGGAAAAGACGTCTCTCAATGCCAGAGATTGGTGAAATGGAAAGAGATTATTTATTTAAAGAGTTATACAAACTTAAGAGTAATGACTAAATGTCTTCATATTCCAAAGTTCTTTAGAATACCCACAAATACATAGTCCTTCCTTCACCCTCTGCCCAGTCTGGGGTACTGTATCTCAGAAAAAGAAATAGAAGTCCATGGTTCTTCTCTGCCCAAGCTGTGTGGTCCCAAAAAGATGCAGCAAGGCTGCTGCACCTGGGTTTAAGTCCAAGTGCCAATCTTCCTCTGCTGCACCATTTCCTGCTCCTCCCACAATTAGCCACAGCTGCCACTATTCCCATTTATACTGGGCTGCCATAGTAAGTCCAGGCAGGTGTGACTCCATGGCTGGAGCCAATCATCTCCAAGCTCTTACTCGGGCTCTATAACCAGGGGGAGTTGCCTCCAAGTTGCATCATGGGTTGAAGTCACTCCCATTCCCCTGGCTCCAAGCATGCCACAGCTGTTTCACATATCTATGAAACTTGTTAAAGGTTATAGATACGTTAAATGACTGTTCTAGAGGTTATCTGCAAAACTGTTGCTATTCAAAACAACTCTCAATGGCCCTGCTCCATGGGTCCCATCCCCCAGCTCAGACTTGTGGGGGTGAGGACATTCTATATATTTTTTTCTAATTATTTCCTGGACATGGAGTTCTGGATCCCATTACAAATTCTTATTTGCCGCCCTCTCTCCCCACCACTTGGCTTCACCTTGTTACCTCACTACTATAACTTGCTGTAATAACTCATGATCTAGGCATACACCATAAACATTTTAAAAAGTTTAACCTATAATTTATTGAAGTAAGACAAAAATATAGATTTCCAGGACTTAGGAGAAATTTTTAGTTAGTATGCACTAGGACACCTGAACCATTTGTTAAAAATGTCAATGTACTTACAGATTGGTTGTATGAAGCTATTTTCCTCATTCCCCAACCATGGGCAATGCCAGGCTGCCCCACACTTCAGCAACAATAGGGAAGAGGGCTGGGGGAACTGGCAACTGAAGTACTCAACTTTTTCAGGCAGGGCTTTGGAAACTATCTCTTCTGGTCCCCATCCTTTTGACAGATATGTTGTGTATTACTCCTGCCGGTGCAAGTATTTACCAAGGAAAACATTTCACCTTAAACTATGATATATATGGCTTTGGGGAGGAACAAGAGTGTGAGAGATTAACTCAATTTATGAGCAAGTAGCATATCTTCTGAGCAGAAGATCGGATCATTGAGGAAATAACTGGCTGATCTTGACACTATTAAGTATTTGCAATATGTAAATAGCTACCATTATCTGATTTCAACCTCATGGAATCAAACTTTGGATTATTAATCAGCTACTCCAGTATTTTACCTACAAGGATAATAAAATAGCCAAGAGACAGAACTCCATAGTCCCCTAGGAAATAGTTTTAGTTGTAAATTAATAAATTTATTTTTGGTTTTATTCTTTCCTGTTAGTTAAATTTGAGCAAGTTCTGAGTATTTCTTAATAACTTAGAATAACAAAAATTTGACAAATCAGTTTTCCAGAGTTAAAGTAAATTTTGCAAGTAAATAACATCCTATGTTTCGTTGCATGAAACATTTCTTTGTGATATTATGCAGATTTAATTCCTGTTGCTTTGGGGAACTTCTATATAGTGACTTTGTATAATTTGAAAAAACTTTCTAACATAGTCTATCTTTAAGCAGAATCTAAACTAAATTCAATGACTATATATTTGCTGTAAAGTAATCATGAGCCAATATTCTTATTTGCATTGCATCAAAACATTTTTAAATATTTCATTTATTTATTTTTAGAGAGAGGGGAAGGGAGGAAGAAAGAGAGAAACATCAATGTGTGGTTGCCTCTCATGTGGAACCCCACTGGGGACCTGGCGCACAACCCAGGCATATTCCTTGACTGGGTAGCAAACTGGAGACCCTTTGGTTCATAGTCCATGCTCAATCCACTGAGCTACATCAGCCAGGGCTCAAAACATTTTTAAATTTCAATTTCTTAGTATTTCACATAAATATTAACAGATATGCAAAAAGATTCTTATATGCTATTGATGATTTGAGAATGAGATGAATAAAATATACACACAAAATATTAATGTATATTAAGTACATATATTTTATATTAACATAAAATACATACTGAATATACTTATATGCTTATAAGTACATATAAAATAAATTTATAATGGATACTTACTTGTATATACATTGTGTACTTTTGTATCTTAAATTATAAAAATTATTTATTTAGTTTTTCTACTAATAGACAAATAGCTAAAGTTTCAATTTGTAGAAGTGAGCATTGGATTGAAATCAAAACACATGAATTTTATTTTTTATTTTTCACAAATTCAAATAAACACTGGACAAGATGTCATATCTATTGGGCTGTATTCCTCCATCTGTAAAACAAAATCCTTTATAGACCATGGTCTATTTCATCTCTAACACTTGATGAATTCTGTGAATCCACTAAATTCATTTTTCTCATTTAACAAATGAAAAACCAAAAACAGGAGATAAAATGACTTTTTCAGGGTCACACAGCTAGTTAGTGTTCAAACTGGAAATAAAATCAAGTTTTTTGATTCCTAGTTGATGATTCCCCTTGAAAGAATAATTTCTAACAAGAAAAAGAAAGAAAGAAAGAAAGAAAGAGAGAAAGAAAGGAGGGAGGGAGGGAGGGAGGGAGGAAGGAAGGAAGGAAGGAAGGAAGAAAGAGAGGAGGGAGGGAGGGAGGGAAAGGAGGGAGGAAGAAAGTCTTGTGATTTAGGGAAGAATGTAATTTTCTTACTTGAGTATTGTCCCTACCATAAGGAATATATTTCTAGAGTAAAGCCAAAGAAACAGTTATGCATTATTGCACATTATATAAGAGCATTACACAAGTCAGTTAGCGCTGACAGTAAAACGACTTCCAGGCAAAATCATCTGAATTGTTTTATTTCTCTTTTAAAATCAATGGACCAAAATCACATTTTAATTCAAAAGTTTTGAAAATCTCTAAAGCCGATCACACTTTTGCTAATCACAACATTATTAGTCTCTTCCTAGGTTTTATCAGAGGAACATTTCTGTTTGCACATGTAATTTCTGAGAGGTCACTGAAATTTCAAGTGCCATTATTTTCCAGGTAACAATATTAAAAAATAACACACTTTAAAATAATTTTAAATGCCCTGACTAGTGTGGCTAAGTGGACTGAGTGCTAAGAGTCACCAATCAGAGCACATGCCTGGGTTGCAAGCCAGATCCCCAGTAAGGGGCCCACCAGAGGCAACCGCACATTAGTGTTTCTCTCCCTCTCTTTCTCCCTCCTTTCCCCTCTCTAAAAATAAATAAAATCTTAAAAAAAATAAATTTAATTTAATTGAAAAAATGTTTAAAAAATGTCAAACATAAGCTCAGGACTTCAATGTTTAATTAAAAAGCAATCACTTATTTAAAAGAGTTAACAAAACTACTAACAAAACTGTTTACCTGAAATAAATGTAACAAAAAGGTATGCACATTTTTTATTATCTAAAACTTGAAACATATTTATTTTAAAAAATGGTCCTTGACAATTTTTTTCTGGACAATATGATCTAAAAATAAGGTCCTTATTTTAATGAATTTGGTAAAACGTAATGAAATTGGTTATTTTAAATGGTCATAGGAAAAAAGTTTACTGTGTTCCAAGAGCTATACTGCCCTCTTCAACCATGTTATTTATTTTTAAAACTAACTATGAAACAAATATTTATTATTAACAACCAGAGTTCAAATTATTTAACTTGCCTGAGTATTCAGAGCCAGAATGTTCAGATATCAGGTCTGAACTGAGTTTATCTACGAATATATTAAACATTGTACAATAATATTCCCAATGGACTGATTATTGACCACCAAATATTACATTAAAAGATGATAATTCTATTAGTAATAGAAACTAGTAATTATTTGACAGTTAATATAAGCAAAATGTAATAAAACCCCAACACTTTTAAATTACTATTATTTTATGATGAAAAAACTAGTATTATATGTAGTGTTGACTTTTAAACAAAAAGTCAGCCCAATATTTTGTTTGACAGCTCTCTCTTCTGCCCTCTCTACTGCACTGTAAATGAGATGTCTGTTCTTTCATTGTGTTGTGGTCTCTCATTTTTGTAGCAGTAACTGGCAGAGCTGAAATTGAAGGCAAGTAACCCTGCTTCAGAAATGTGCTCCTAAACATCTGGACTACAGTGCTATCGAGCTGTAGGAAATTATTTTAAACAAAATGAGAGTATTTCAAACACATTTTTTGTGCAAGATATAAAATCTTTCTTTGTAGATTTCAAATCCATGTTCAAGTTTTACTTCAAAGTCATTATTTCTAGAAAACATTGCACTGAACATAATCATCACGGGGACACCACAGGTGGAGACAGGCCAACAACCCATCAACACTAGCACCATTATATGTTATCTTTCAGTTAGTTTCCTTTAAGACAAGTTTCTGTAACAAGCTTATTTATTTCTTTTTATTTCTGTCATGTGACAGAATATATGAAATATATTTTGTTGGTTATGCTCTATAGTTTCTTAATTTTCAGATTAATCAGTCTGTATTTAAATTATATAACAGTCCCTTGGAAAGTTTAACGTATTTACAACCTAGCAAAGTAGCTGACTTGGTTGGAAGCATCCTCTGAACACCAAAGGGTTGCAGATTCTGCTTCGGCCAGGGCACATACCAAGGTTGTGGGTTTAATCCTGGTCAGGGTGTGTACAGGAGGCAACAGATAGACGCTTCTCGCTCAAACCCATGTTCCCCTCTGTCTCTCTCTCTCTTTCAATCAATTAATAAACACATCCTCAGGTGAGGATTAAAGAAAAAGTTCAAAGTATTTGAGTGATTTGGGTGTTTTGGTGGAGGGAAGGAATAGTGAAGAAAAAACTGTGGTATGTTGAAGGGCATTTCACATTTCATGAGTATACATTGTTTTATCATAGTCTCTTGTTTTCTTGTCTGTGATTTGTTTTTTTTTTTATGCAGATATATAACTGGGAATAGGAGAAACCATGGCAACAGTGTCTTGTCAAAGAAAAAAAAAAGTTGAATGTAGTAATCCTTTAGTCTCTAAAATGAAACAACCCTGAGGTGAGGTGTAAGCTGGATGCATCCCTCCACCACGTCATCCCCAGAATGGTGGTGTTTACGGAACATCTACTTCAGAACCATTCACAAAATGAAGAAAGTTTTAGAAATTCTCTACAGAAGCCCAGGAAATCTCAAATTATTGAGATAAATTAGAATTTAGGTGATTTATATAATGAAGAAGATATTCACACATCAGAGACAATATTTGTTTTGTAAAATTTCACCCAGAGTAAATACAATAGCAAGTTGTAAAAGCAATTTTGCAAGAAATATGTTACCAATTTCACAAAAGGGCAAAAATGTCACCATTCTTTTCATAGCCTGTCACAATGTCCTCTTTAAAGAAAATTACTTTTTTATTAGAGGACAGTTACTCTGTATTGGGATAAGAAAAATAGACAAACAGATGGTGAAAGAAATCAGAGGCAAATCATACTCACCACTGATTTCTCCTCTTCTGATTCTTAATCATGAGCAGTGTGGTCCTGGGCACATTTCAAAAGAGAGGAGATTTGTCATCTCTCCTTTTGATGTCCCTGATATATTTTTATAAGCTACTACAGCTATCGTCAAATAGCAGGAGTTACAGATTCGAAGTCAGGATGGTGGTTTGTGACAACTGATTATAAAATTTATTAGCTGTTTTAGCTTATGTGATGCTCCAGTGGACTTACATTTGAATATACACCTGTCATATTGAAGAAATAGGAAGAGTAACATACTCAGAACTACAGTCTCTTTTTCTCCACTGTCTTTGCTCAAAACATTCACTACTTATACGATGGTGCTTCCCCTGATTCTCTCCTGGAAGCACTCCCAATTTTTAACTTTGTCTTTATCCTAATAACACCCTATGAGTCTAGCTTAAATTGTCTTAAACTTTGACTCAGTAAGTCATCCATTTTTTACTCTCCTGTTTCATGTCACCTGTGGGAAAATTGTTATAAATGTCCCAGGTTTCTGTTCTATTTTTCTGTTATGTCTACTTTCCCAAAAGTACTTGTTTTGGATGATAACTTTTATGATCATTCCTCTGTCACTTATGTTTTGCTTCTCAATAACTTCCAAGTCATCCTCATGTCAGTGTCATTTTTTAAAATTACTAATTTGCAGAACTTCCCCAGTTTTACTGAATGAACTGCAGTATGAGGCTGCTCCACAGTCTGTATTTTTTTCTTTTTCTTCTTTTATTTTTCAGAGAAAGAAGAGAGGAAAAGAGAGGGAGAGAAAAACCTCAATGTATGAGTGAAACATCAGTGGGCCAGCAGCAGTGCATGGAGCCACACCCATGGGCTCTTCAGACAATACTGTGAGGGATCCCTATGTTAGAAAATAAACTACCTTGAAGCCTGACAGCTTGGTTTGCACCGAGCTGTGTGACTTTGGGTATGAAAATTAACCTCTCTGAGCTTCAATTATTATTGTTATTTTATATCCTAAAAAGGCAGTTATAATAGCACTTATTGCATCATGTTGAGAAAATTAAGGAAAACAAACAAGATGCTTCACAAAGTGCTTCACACACCATTGACAATAAACTGAATAATCATCACTGAGCATTTGTATGCTTTTATGTTGTTCAAACCCCTTTGCATGTATTATGGTCTAATACACAGAAAAGTTCTATAAAGCTAAGGAATGAAAGCTCTTTGGTTTCCAGGGATGGTAGGCTTCTCTTTCCTTGCCTTCTTCCAGTGGTTTGGTAGGAAGCTAGGTCAGTTGAGTGAACTACCCTAGGGAAGCAGAACAAGGTTTAAAATTGATACAATAGCATTAATGTTTCAATTCTCTGGGTAAAGTCTGAGGTGTCTCAGGAATACTAAGCCAGGAAGGTTCTTTGTTGCATAGATCAGCAATCCCCAACTGTTTGGCACTAGGGACCAGTTTTTCCACAGGGGATGGGGATGGGGGTGGGGGAGGGGAAAAGGAGGTGGAGCTCAGTGAGCTTCCCTTATGCCCAGTTCCTAAGAGGCCATGGACCAGTATTGGTCTGTCACCCGGGAGTTTGGGACCCCGGGCATAGAACTAGATGTACTGTACCCACTTTTAATCCAACAAACCTACAAATATGTAACTAATGCAGGATAGCATTCCTTCCACTAGAGGGCCCTTCAGAGCCCTCCCAGCTTTATGACCCTGGAGGATTTCTGAGGAACAATACTGGGATAATTGGAGGGATTACTGTCTCACTCCTCCTAAGATGCTCTGAAGAAATCTCATCATAGTAGGATGGGCCACTGTGTACTGGCAAAACAGATCAGGTGCTGGAATTAAAGTCATTTCACAGTAGAGAAATTTAGGCACAGGAGGGTCAAATAACTGCCCGTATATCAGAAAGCTAGTATATGATGAAGGAGGCAGATGGCTCTAGAATGTGTAGCTCCTGTTAGCATGATTACAACGATTTACAGGCATATGGGAAGCTTAAGATAAAAGTTTTGGACATATAGGGCCATAAAGTTCTCTTCACATTATGTCATAATTTTTATAAAGGATCCTTTCACATGAATTTTTATACAAAATACTATATGTTGGCATGCATTAGCATATTATTAATTGGAAAATGTTAATATTATTGTAAACTTCTTAAAGTTAGTGGGCTTTAAAAGATATTTT
This sequence comes from Sturnira hondurensis, assembly GCF_014824575.4. Classification (NCBI taxonomy): domain Eukaryota; kingdom Metazoa; phylum Chordata; class Mammalia; order Chiroptera; family Phyllostomidae; genus Sturnira; species Sturnira hondurensis. The sequence goes on along the minus strand of NW_028088106.1, from coordinate 258,512 downwards.
ATATAGGCTACTCAGTTCATGGTGTCTTTTTTCATCTCCTCCTCCTCCTTCTTCTTCCTGTGATTGACAGGACACATAGAGTAACTTAGGAGTGAGTCCATGAATTTTCCATTCATTAAATTATTCTAAAAATATTCTTTTCAGAAGAACCTGACTATAAATTCACAATCTAACTCACTGAAAGCATATTTGAACATTATGAAAAAAGTGTGAATAATATAATGATTTTTAAGTTTTTCCTGAAAGAGCATGGCAGTGTGGGGAAGAAGAAATCCAGTTTTTCCTTGACATTGCAAATGTTACAAAATCCAGAACAACAGCTTCTGGAGATGGAGGGATCTTCTTAAACCTCTATTATTGGAACAGAATAACTTGAATCATAGCTTTAAGAATAAATATTAATATCCAACCATTTCAAAAAAATTTCCTGGATTTCTTCTGTACTTTTTGACCACATACACATATGCATTTAGATTTAGAATGAAAGCAAATATCACAACTAAAAAAAATGGAGTTAATGCTTTTAAATCTTTTCTCTATCTTAAGCAAGGTGATACCAAGATGGTTACTCCTTTGCTAAGAATGAATTGTGAGCATTTTTATTCTTATTAAATAATTTGTTTTTGCATATGCATTTACACTTATGATATATTTATTACTTCTAAAAATGAATGTTTTACATTTACTTTTACACTTACCTTTAGGTAATAGATGTTTCTTTTCCATCTACGAAAGTGACATAATTTTTGTAAGTAAAATAAAGATATTAAGGACATTATAATGGCGGTAGTAATAAGAGTAGTTAAACTCAATAATGTAGTATGAATATGCACAGAAAAGTTAGGACCTGACAATCTCAAAAGTCCCTTGTACTCTAACAGCCCAAGGATTTTAGAATAGGAACAGAAAACAGTAGATATGGATTGATGGGACATATTCTTCACACCTGGATCCCAATGGTGAAACATAAGACCTTTTCTTAGCTATATTCTCTTGTAATGAGAGTAGTAATGAATTATGTCAGGGGTTATTAATGTGAAACTTCAGAATCAACAGTATCAGCCTTCCCTGGAAACTTGTTAGAAATCCAAATTTCAGGCCTTACCTGGACTGTCCAAGTGAGGGTCATGCCTGATAAAACTTGAGAACAATTACATTAGGGAAGCACACATGTAACATAAATCACCACGAATTCTATTGGAAAATTAGTTTTATACTATTAAGTGTAGTGAAAGTAATCTTGACAATGCTGTTAGCCTAATGAAGGACAGTAAATGCTTAGAAAAAGAGAATGAGAAAATTGTACTATAGCAGGAGGGGAAATCTCATCAGCAAAGAATTAATTTTGCCAATTACATGAAAATACATGTAGTTACCTTTTTAGTAACTACATGTAAAACCAACATAACAAACATGCAAATTACTTTTTTCAGTGCAACAAAACCCGGAGTCTATCTCTAAACGCTACAGAACAAGCAGTAATACCTGTACAGTTATCCCTCACCTATTGCAGGACTTATGTTCCAGAGACCCCCATGATAGATGAAAATCCATGGAGTAGCGGCGTTATACTTATTTTATTATTTACATATGTTTTAAGGCTTTATAAACCCTTCCCACACTCCTATAAACCTTTCCCATTCCCTTATTAACCTTCCCCATGCTCTTTTAAACACTTCATATGCTCTTAAACAATTTCTACACTCTTAAACCTATGTAATTTTAACAACATAGAAAATTCTATATGGGTACTCACTAGTGAAGTATAGTACAACTTGAATGATGAAGATCATAAACTATGTAGCTGTGCAGTACTGATGGTGATGAAGGTGATGATGGTGAGATAAATGTCCTGCACAGCCAAGAAGAGCATCACAGCTCTTCTGAAGGCACCACTTGACCAGGAGCTTCATCAAGTGCTGCAGTATTTTCTCCCTGGGCTGTAACTTCTATTTCTGCTAAAGGCGTAGGCATAACTAATCTCTTCGTCCGAGTGATGAACATAGTTATGGGGAGTGGCTGGTGCTGCTTTTTATCCGCAGAGGCAACTTCTCCATGCAGAGAAATGCTCTTGAGTCCAGAGCATCTCTGAGTTTTGTCAAATCACCCCTTGCTGGCACTGAATGTGGTTGGTCTGGTGGGAGAAGCACTCCATGGTCCTGCTTCTGCGTCGTGGTCCTCATCTTTGTCCTCATCACCATTGTGAACATCCATGCTTTCTGCAAAACTATCACAAAGTCTCTGAGCCTTCATCCAGATGTTGTTGGTATCCAGAAAGATATTCTTCTTCCTAGAGTCATTAATTCACAGGGCCAATGCAGACTCCATCCTCACAATGGTCTTATTGCGGGAAGTGACCACCCTCTTTGCAGTCTTGTTAAAAGTCATTGTTGCTGTAGACCTAATATTCTTCTAGTCTTTCTTTATGCAGAAAACAGCAGATTCGTTAATCCCATAATGGCGGCCTACAGCCACGTAGCTTTTAACTTCATTCAACATGTCGAGAAGTTCCACCTTTTCTTTCATGGTAAGCATATTCCTTTGGTGCTCAGGTTCACTACCAGAAGCTTTAGAAGACTAGAATGTTTGGATGGCATTGTAGAGCTTGAAATAAATTCAAACTTTTACAAAAATTTCACAAAAACACAATACTACAGAGCAACATTACATGCAGTGACCAGACATCAATGTGAAGTAGACAGAAGAGATGCTGAACTGTGGGCACAGTGTGGGAGAGCAAACAGATCGATGCCCACTGAGCCAATCAGCACCCAGGATACAGAACACAGTGCTGTGGTTGGTCACCTTCCATTCCATCAGCCAATAGTGTGCTGTGTACAATCTCACATTGGCAAACTGGCACAAGCGGTAGTGGCGTACTGCATTTCCATTGTGTACAGTAGGGTATTCATCTGCTGATGAAATACATACTGTATTTATTTGGATTTAATAGACTTTTAATATCTTTGAATTAACATTTTTTATATTTTATATTGCTTTAAATTTTTAGGCAAAAATAATTAAAACCATAAATAGTATATAAATACCTATGTACCGCAAAATTCCGCAACATAGCGAAAATTCTGCGATACAGAATTAGATATATTTTTTCTAAAAAACCTGCAATATAGTGAAGCTGCAATACGTGAACCGCGATATAGTAAGGGACGACTGTAGTAATACCTGGGCATCTGGTCCTCTTCTCTGAGCGTGTCCTTACACACCCAGCTGAGGAGGTAGCTGGCTGACCTATAACCAGTGCTAACCAGACCAGAAGTGAACACCTAAGCCCAGGTCACTGGATTAGAGTCTTCCTGCAGAGACTTTGGGATTGGCACTAAGACAGTATGTTTCTGGAAGAGTTAAGAGACCATGAAAGTTTAAAGTGGTCATCTGAATTCGAAAGCAGAAAATAAAGGGCATTAGAGAAAGAAAAGAATAAACAAATTAAATACACAGATGCCACAGTATCTGTGGAGGGACATGAGATATGGAGGAAGTACAGAAAGAGCAAATGAATGACAGATTCCAGTTGCATTTCCTCTCCTTAGGTTTCCTGTGACTGCTTAATATGTGTCTAATAGTCAGTTTTTTCCTTTGGATTTCCTTTGTGAGTTTAAAAAACATTTTTATGTTATTTGAAACATGATTTTTAATATTTCTATTTAATAAAGAATATCAACATTCTTTTCAAATATGAATATGACTTCCTAAGTAGTTATGGACTGAAATCTATGGCTAGGATTGGTATTTGAATACCAAATCCCCTTCCACAGAAGTACACCCCAAATATTAATTACCAGGATGGCCACTGGTCGAACTAAATGTTTTCTAGAAGAAGAGAAACTTAACCTCATGAAAAATAGGAAAAATGTCTGTTATGTGGCAGTTAAATTGACTTCCCTTTATTAATTAAAAGAAATGAACACGAGAATTTAAATTTTTAGACCAATCAACAGAAACTGAGATGTGAATTAATCAAAGTAAAAAGAAACCCAAGGCAGTCATTCAAAACATTCATGCGACACAGCAGGACTCAGAAAATCTGACGGGCATGCCCAGGAATGAGTGGCAACGAAGAAGCAGGACTGGAGTCCTGCTGAGGTTTTCTGTGCACAAGCACTCAGGGGAAGATTAAAGATCCATGCAGCTGAAGCACAAAGCGGGCACAGGGCCAAACATTGTTACGACGCAAAACAAGCTCTAGGAGAGAGCCTGACTGCAATCAAAGTCAGGGAGAATGTGGCATTAGTTTCCAGCTGAGGTCCTTTTTGCCTTAAGTCAGCAATTACACATCTGGCATGGAAGTTTCAATGATTACTGTGGGCATGAATAATTGAGAAAGGCATTTGGGAATAAGAGGAAAAACTGATTTTTAAATTTTTTTCTCCCATGTGACCATGCATGTTTGCTTTTTATGTTCTCCAGGAGAACCTGGAGAAATAATAGTTTGAAAACTGAGGACCCATTTAAGAATTGTGAAAGAAGGATCCATCCACTCAATAGGTGAATTTTTCCCAATAAAGTATAATAATTCCAATGCATTCATTTAAGTTGAAGCACTTTTGTTTAACCAACTTAACAATTGTAGTTATCTTTATAGACTTCATTTACCTCTTCTCCAGTCCTCCTCATTTGATACATTCAGGAGAATGCATTTAAGGTAACACTCTTACATTTAGATAGAAATGCTGATTAACTAATGATGTATTAAGTGCATCATTATCATATCTCAACCACAGAGCCCTTAAGATTACCATTATCAATTAACAAAAATATAAAAAAACAATAACTTTTTCAAGGTGGCTCTAGAAGAGAGGAAAATGTGTTCAAGCCTGAAACATCTACCGCTGCATCCTTTTTGCTACAAAACTAAGAGATTACTTGCATCTAGAAAGAGAGAAGGGAAACTGAAATTATTCAGTCACTTTAAGGGTAATTGACAGATGCTCTAGGATAGGGCTCCTAGAAGGGAGGGAGCAAACCAAGTCAGTGCTGGGGCTTCAGGAAAAGCCCAGATCCATCTACAAAGCTCTATTTTTGTCAAGTGTTTGGTCCCGTAGTTCATATTTAGACATTCCTCCCAGGGTTATTCCTAGGTTACCATGACTCAAGGATTATACTCTGAGTTTAGAGATGTAGCTGAATCTCCATTTTTAGATTCAAGCCAGTGACTTGCAGGAACAGTTAGCAAGATGCAAGTGTGTGTGTGTGTGTGTGTGTGTGTGCGCGCACACATGTGTGAGATATGTCTCTAAGCTCCCTTAAAGATTCCCTATGGGGATTCTAGGAGCTCCATAGGTTAGGTTCATTTCTGGAACAGAGACAATTCTCTATTAATAATTAGGCAGAACTGTCAGCTCCTCTCCATTTCTTCCTTTTCCCCTCATGGTCTTGATGATCATTTTAAACTCAGGTCCCCTCACGGAATGTGGGGACGAGCATTAGACTAGCTGTCCAGCCATTGACTCCTTCTTGAGAAATTCAGGTTCATCAGCGATGGAAGAGATGAAATCCTCAGAAGGCAGCGTGAAGTACAGTGCAGGCTCAAAGGAAATTGCAATCTTATTGATAAACCAACAAAAAATCAATTTCTATTCAGAGATTTTAACATCATAACAATGATCACTTTCCTGTTTCTCTTTCTAGGCAATTTCATGCATACTATGATAATGTATACTATGACATCTTCTATTTTTATAGTTTTTGCTTGCACTAGAGCTATAAAATTTTATGATTTTGACATAGTAACAACTTGGAAAATTACAACCAAGCAGAGTCATATATAAGATCCTCTGGATTTTTTTTCTCATGGTGTTAGAACCAGTAAATGAGGAACTTCAGGAGATTTGTTTGAACAATTGCTCTGAGGTGAACGATATTCTTTTGAAATGCAAATAAATGGAAATCACAATAGTAAAAAGAGAAAACAATTATTTTCTCACCCAGCTTCTCTCTTTTAACATCTTAAAAAATCAAAGCACATGTGTTGTAATTAACTAAGAAATTTATATTGGCTTACTATTATAATTAAAGTTCAGAATATATTCAGGCTTAACCAGTTTTCATTTTTTCAATAATGTCTTTTTTTCTGATCTAGGATTCAATTCAGAATCCAACATTCCATTTAGTTCTTATTTCTCTTCAGTTTCCTTCAATATGTGGTCATTACTAATCTCTTCTCTTCTTTTCTGACCTCAATGCTTTTGGAAAGTATTGGTTAGTTACTTTGTGTAATGTACATCAATTTGACCTCATCCATAGATTTAGGTTGTGCATTACATTTAGATTATGTAGCAGAATTCCACAGAGGTGAAGTGCCCTACTCAGGACATCATATTAACTATTATGTGTTGGAAACAAGAAAAATAGTCTCAGCCCCAAGGAGCCTGCGTCCCTAGCAAACATCCTGTAAGTTGATTGCCATCTGCTTAGCTTCAAAATTTTCCTTTCAGTTGAGTCAGACCCCACCCTATCCCCCCCCCCCCCCCCGCACACGTGTGCAAGCTCTGTAAGCCAATAGCTAACCGCCACATCGGCTTCTGTGCAACGCTTGCTTGCTTGCCTCTATATAAGGATTTAGCTGTAAGCGCTGGGCGCGACTTGTTTGCAGCTCCTGCGGGCACTGTGTCTCTGGACACTTTGAGAGTTCACCCCTGTGCAGGTTAAACTTGGCCAATAAAGTAACATCTCTGAAACCCTGAAAGTCTCCGACATTTGTTCTCGCGGTTGGTGGATGCAATATTATACAATGTTTATATATTATATTGACGGTATTAATCTTCATAGTTTCCCTAAGGGAGTATCTGCGAAAATCAACCTATGAAGGTACTGTTTTTCTGTTGTAATTACTAAATTCTTTGGGAAAGATAATTTGAGACTATGCAAATTATTTCCTGTTTTTGCTTAAGTTTCCACCCATTAATTTTAGGATCCATTGTTGAAACTTACCAGCTGCAATATCATTATAAAGTTCTAATGGTAATTCTATTTTTCTAATTTGTTCTGCATGTATTAATTGGGATTCTTCAGTAAAATATAGCTATTTTTTAGCTTTCCTCCTTCCCCTTCTTTCTCCCTCCCACCCTTTCTTCCTTCCTCTCTCCTGATTCCCTTTCTTCCTCTAATTATTTCCTCCTTTCTCTTTCCTGGCTTAGATGAAATATATCAGCATCTTTTCTAATTTTCATAATATAACTCTGGATTTAAAACTGAAATTTTATTATATCAACAAAAACCCTATATCCGAAGCTAACCTATTAAAAAAGTAAGAAGACAACTTTTATATTCTAATATGCTCTCCTTGCTGGCAGTCATATTCATGAGCACTGGTCCTTGATTCTTCTCCTGTCATTCTGGCACCTGAAATAGTGTAGCAGGATCCTGATACTTTGTGGTTTATTCATGTATGTCTGAGTACTGGCCCTCCATGCTTCTCCTCTTCTGTCAAATTAGATTCTTAACTTTGTACCCAAGATAGTGTAGTTACTTATTCAGAAATCTGTGCTTTCATATTTTCTAGAATATTTATTGGACAAGAGCTTGGTAAAGAATAATGCTCTGAGATATCATTTTTATAGCAACAAATCTGACTCACCATGATGTGTGGCTCATGTTACACCCCTGTCAGCAAAATTATGTAATCAAACAAGCAAAACAAAAAGAATAAAAACATATAAGCAAACAAAAAGTAATCCTTTAAAAGTGGACTCAAGTTATCATTGCTGGCGTAGGCAAATAGATCTAAATAAAAGATGAGGGAGCGGATAGAACCAGAAATGGAATTATGTCTGATAAGTATTTTAAAAAACCCCAAACAGCTATGTACCTACCCTGGGAAGTAACTGACATCACCCTGCCACCCAGAGCAAAACACTCACCAGACAGGCAGGAAGGAGAGATGGCTCCCACAGAGTTGGGAGTAGGAGTTGGCCTTACTAACGGGGGAAGGGAATGGGAAGAGAAAACAAGGGAATTCCTTTTACTAAGTGTATTAACAGTAAAATCCAAATGACCAAGCACAACTATGAGGCACGCACAATAGGAGACAAACTAAGGACTACAAAGTGGGAGGGCACAAACCTGGGAAAATTCAGGAAAGAAACGGTAGTTTGAATGAAAGCCTGGCCTTTCCCAAACCCAAGGAAATACGAGGAAGTTTAACAAAGACTTCAGGCCAGTAGTTTGCTTCTAGCTTGCACAGTCTCTGTCTCTATGAGAGTGTAGTGTCCCTTTTCACTCTAATGAATCTTGTCACTATCACTTACAACTCCCCCCGTGAGTGTCCCTGAAATTCCTTTCCTGGCAACACCACTGAAGATCCTATTTCCTCCAGTAACATCATGATGCACACAAAGCAAAATAAAACAAAAGCCAAAGCAAACTCTCCTTGGTAATGGACATAGAGCTCATATACTGCACTGTGTTTGTAAGCAGCACTTACTGAGCATCTTCTACTCCAAACAATGCACTTTATAATGAGAACATGAACTTGACTATGACTATATTCTAGTGATGACAAATATAATGTAAGCCCAATTTGATACAATAAATATAAAGATATTTCAAAAGCACACAGAAGGATGGAAATGACTCAGCGCATTGACCAAATTGATGTGCCTTAGTCCCATCAGGTGGTACAAAACAAAATCCGATAGGCTGGGTGGTTTAAACAACAGAAATTTGTCTTAAAAAAAGATTGTATTCATTTATTTCTAGTGAGAGGTGAAGTAAGGGAGAAAGAGAGGGAAGCAGATCAGTGTGAGAGAGAAACATCCATCAGTTGCCTCTTTCAGGCACCCTGACCAGGTAGAACCACAGCCCAGGCATGTGCAGTGACTGGGATTCCAACTGGCAACCATTCACTTTGTTCGATGACACCAAACTAACTGAGCCACACTGATCAGGGAAGAAATTTATGTCGTTTACATTGGGATGCTGGGAGTTCCAGATCAAGGTTTGTCAGGGTTTGGGTTTCTGGTGAAATTTCTCTTCCTTACTTAGGGATAGCTGCTTTTTCTCTAATGTGATCATGGGACCTCTTTTTTGCATGTATGTGGTGAAAGAGAGAGCACTCTCATATCTCTTCTTATAAGGACACAAATTCTATTGGATCAGACACTCACTCTTATGATCTCATTTAACTGTAATTACTGCCTCATAGGTCCTGTCTCCAAATAAAGTCTCATTACGGCTTAAGGCTTCAATATATGAGTTTGAGGGGAACACATATAATTCATAACACTCAGAGTTCTTAAAGAATTTATTTCATTTCCAAAAATAAAGGTAATTATGTATGCTATTAAATGTAAAAACTAGAGAAGAAAAATATTGAATTCTGAAAATATATTCATACATTTCTCTTATTAATAATTTAATTCACTTAACAATTTTAATTGGTAAAGTATATTCCCTTTTTTATTTTGTTTCATTTTGTTTTACCAATATGTTGGAGACCCCCAAGATAACATTATTATTACATTTAATTTTTCAAATTAAAATCACAGATATATTATAACTTGTCCAAAATTATATTATGAATTAATGATAAACATATTAGTTTAATTACTATACAACTCTCCTGGCTCCATCCTATAAAATTTCTGTATGACCAATATAGATAAGTTATAAGAATTATTTAAAACAGAAAATAACACAAAATACATTTATAATTTCCCTAATGCTTCAATGTCTTCTTTCAAAAATAATTGCTGTGTCAAAAGAATGTTATCACATTGGTGATATAATAAGATAGATGATCATAAAGCATTTGGGGAAATACACTAAGGGAAAGTAGGAAAAGTCGGGATGAAGTAGGGCTTCAAAAGCATGTGGCCATCAGGCTTGGAGTCAGTTATTACTGATGGTCAAGACTGCCCAGAGCAGGAATGAGGCATCATATGTGAAAGGGGGACAATGCTTAAAGTCAGCCTCAAATTTCTGGATCCAATGAGATTGGAATAGGACCTGGCTGGGAATTGAGGACAGATGTTTTAGGCTTAAGGATGGAGAAGAGTAAGAGTTAGGCAGGTTATTAGGACCTAAGCCAAGTAAAATTTAAAGCCCAGGTAACTTGGCATTAAGAAAACTAAGAAGCAGCTCATTTGTTCCAGGAAGCTAAAACAACATAGATATGAAAATGTACTTGCAGAGCTATACATGCATCAGATGACCCAGACAGTACCTGAACCTGTCTCTCTTTGCTCTTCACATTGTACTACTATCTGTACATGTGACTTTATTCAAATCCATGACTTTACATACCATCTACGGGTCTCATCCTTTTCTGTCCCCGTCATTGTAAACAGGAGACTAAGGTGGCTCTGGCTGCAGTGTGAGCATGAGGAGGTGTTAGTCTTGAGGTGGTTGCACAGGGACTGACACAGAAGTGTATAGGTAGGTAACAGGAAAGCCCTCTGCACCACCTGCTAATGGAGTCAGAATGACCGAGTGCTTTTGGCTCCACTTAGCAGCCCAGTGAACATCACAGGGTGAAATATGACAGTGGTCTTCCCAGGCTGCCGCCTCTGAAGAGATAAGCTCTGCTAAATTTCCTGGAATGCCCAGCACTGGGGACCTCTTACCTCCGAGTGACAGTATACATGGGCCTCCTGATAATAGAGTCTGATAATTTAAAAGACTATGCTGCCTTTCAGGAAGGTAGCTCTGGGGATGAAGCTGAAAGTCATTCCAAAATGAAGAGATCCAAGAGAATTCATGTTTTCAAGAAACCTAGCTTTTCTTAAAAATATAAAGAAAAGAAAAGAAAAGAAAAGGGAAGAAAGAAAGACAGAGAGAGAGAGAGAAAGAGAGAGAGAGAGAAAGAAAAAGATACAAAGAAAGAGAAAGATTTTAAAATATAAGAGAAGCCCAAAAAGGAAAAAGCATAAATAAGAAAATCATAAAAAGAAGACATTAAAAGGCAGCAGCTGATGTTAGACAGTGGAAAGAAAAGAAGAAAAAGATGCCACCTCAGGAGTCACAGTTGCCTCAGATTGGTGTTCTGAATCTCAAATGTATTTTTGGAGTTGCTTTGGCTGATGCAGCAGAGAGGACCATGGCATATGATGACATTTGACTGTCTGCAGCTTTCCATGCACATGTAGATTGCATAGAGAAGTGTGGCATTAAGTATGAAGTCATCTTCAGAGCTTCAGGAATGAAATCAAAGGTAGATGAGCTGAGAGCAGCCTATGACAAGAGAGTAATCTACAATTTTGGAAGAAATGAACCTAACACTGTAGCCAGTTTGCTGGAGCAGTATTTGCAGACCTTCTGGAAAATCTGCTTACCAAAGAGCTTTGGCCTCACTTTGAAGAGACTAGCAGGAGGAGCACAGACAGTAGGAAAGTGGAGGAATTCTAGTCCTTACTGAAACAACTGCCAAAATGAAACTCTTCTGGTTTCCTGACTGGTTGTGCATAAGGACTACGTTATCATGAAGGAGCTGGACACAAAAATGAATATACAGAACATATCCGTAATGCTCAGCCCAGTTCAGACTATCAGTGGTGCTCTATGTGTGTTTTTCACGCATGCGCAAGGGCTCTTTAGAAATATGATACCAAAGCAAGCGATGACACCTTATCACTGATCTAACATGGCCACTATGCCTACACTACCATGGACCCAGAAGAGAATCAAGGTGGAGATCAGAAAACAGGAGTTTCTTTCGAATTGTTTACATCAAGATCTGCAGGGTAGAATAACAGGTTTATTTAAAGAAGAAGACAGGTTATAGGAAGTACAAAAACTTGACAGCCCTTTAAAAAAACTGAGAGAAGTGAAAAGAGTATGATGGCACAAGAGATAACCAGACTTTCAAAAGAGTATATTTTTCAAATATTGTAGAAATGAATGAAAATGATGAGGTTAAAAATATTCTTCTTGTCCAGGAGAATGAGATCTTGAAAGAATAGAAGGAGCTTCTAGCCATAAAGCAGTTTCTGTACACAGAGGTTGCTTCAGAAAAAGAACAGATTGAATGCCTCACAGCTGAGAATGCTGAATTTTGGCAACATGGTCAAAGTAAGACTGAGAATGCTCCTATTTGAAAGTGCAAGTGAGAGTAAATACATAGAGAGGCTTCATGTTCTCTTGGAAGATTAACAGAGGCAGAATGAAGTGCTGTAACTAAAGAACAATAATTTGAATCAAGTAATCTGAGAAGAGCTAGACACCATAACCAAATTTTGCATGCATCTCCATCTCCTCATGTACAGAGAGCCAAACCTGAGCCACAGGCACAAAAACAGGAGGACCCTGAGAGGTGCTGGCTGACATACAGCTGCCTAAGGATGGTGTCTCAGAGACAAAATCAGCTAGGGAGCAGCCAAAGGCTGGCCACAAACAGGTCAAATTCTCCCCAAGAAGACACAGGAAGGAGATAACTATCTGAACATCCCATGAGTCATGGAATCTTCCAGAACTAACAAGAAATGTGCATCTTACTGAAATCCTGAGAGTTGGGGTGCACAACTCTGTTGTACATTCTGTAATATGTCTTTTCGGAGATGCATTCTTCTTTTACACGTGACTTTGCATCAGGCTCAAGTTACAAAGGACAAAGCAAGGGGCACATTGTGGACATTTAGGGGACAAATGAGTTTTCCAGATAGTCAGATTACTTGAAGATTAATTTTCTTTATTAATTTGAAATGTTTTTTAACTCTTAAGTGACTTTAAAAAAACACACAAGTCATCTTTGGTTTTATTATGGCAGAATCAGGATCTTTTCTCTTGTTCAAGGGGAGACACCAAACAAGGTAAACGAAGTTCCTACTTGTGGGTCTCCACAGTCTCACCTTCCTGAGTCACTGCTTAGCTGGTCATACTTTCTTATACCCTTTTTACATATCTGGTGCAGATTATATCATGGGTAGCTGCCTCATATTTCCTGATTAGCTGGAATGACTTTTTCTGGCAATGCCTTAATCTACCCTTGTCACCCTTTCCTTTGATAGTCCTAAACCACAATCCTTGAGCCTGAGTCACAGGACTGGCCCTCTGGGTCACAGTCAGACCTGCCTGCGGAGCACCTGTGCCAGCCTGATCCCAGGTGCAAGAGAGGCCCCTTCACTCCTCTGGCTTCACCTGGTCCTCACTGCCAGTGATCAGCAAATGTTTTTCACTGGGCTGGTCCAAGGTAGCTACCTTGAAATAAGAAATTCATACAACGGATGTGCTTCTTTCTTTTTTAAAATTATATGTTGTTGATTGCTATTACAGTTGCCCCAATTTTTCCTCTTTGCCCCCTTCCACCCAGCACCGCGTACTCCATCAGGCAGTCCCCACACCATTGTCCATCCATGTCCATGGGTCATGTGTGTAAGTTCTTTGGCTACTCCATTTTCTATATCATACTTTATATCCTTATGGCTATTCTATAACTACCTATTTGTACTTAATCCCCTCATCATTTCATCCATTTTCCCACAAGTCCCTCTCATCTGGCAGCCTTCATAACAGTCTCTGTATACATGATTCTGTCTCTGATCTTGTTTGCTAAATTTGTATTTTTAGATTCAAGTTTTGATAAATATGTATTTATTGCTATTTTATTGTGCATACTTTTGGTCTTCTTCTTTTTCTTAAATAAGACCCTTTAACATTTCATGTAATATAATGGTTTGGTGATGATGGACTTAGTTGTCTGGGAAGCTCTTTGTCTTCCCTTCAATTCTAAATGATAGCTTTGCTGAGTAGAGCAACCTTGGCTGTAAGTCCCTGCTTTTCATGATGTTGAATATTTGTTGTCAATCCCTTCTAGCCTGCAAAGTTTTGAGAAATCATCTGACAGTCTGATGGGAACTCTCCTGTAGGTAAATAACTGCTTTCCTCTGCTGCTTTTAAGATTCACTCTTTATCTTTGACTTTTGTATTCATTTTGTTTGGGACTTTCTGTGCTTCCTGGGCTAGCATGTCTGTTTCCTTCCCCAAATTAGGGAAGTTTTCTTCATGATTATTTTTTCAAGTAGATTTCCAATTTCCTGCTCTTTCTCTTCTCCTTCTGGCACCCTTATAGTGCAAATATAGGAAGGCTTGAAGTTGTTCCAGAGTCTGCTTATGCTATCCTCATTTTTTTTATTCCTTTTACTTCTTGTTGTTCTGATTGGCTGTTTTTTGCTCCCTTATGTTCCAAATAACTGATTTTATTCTTAGCTTCATCCACTGTATTATTGTTTTCCTATAAAATTGTCCTTTATTTTCATTAGTGTATTCTTCATTTCAGCCTGGATCTTTTTTATGCTGTTGAGGTCCTCACTAAGTTCCTTGAACATTCTTATAATCAGTGTTTTGAACTCTGCATTTGATAGATTGCTTATCTCCCATTTGTTTAGTATTTTTTAATTTTTAAAGGTTTTATTTATTTAGTTTTAGATAGGGGAAGGGAGGGAGAAAAGGAGAGAGGGAAACATCATTGTGGGGTTGCCTCTGAAGTGCTCCTCAGTGGGGAATTGCCCCACAACCTAAGCATATGACCATCTGGGAATCAAACCAGCGATCCTTTAGTTCATAGTCTAGTGCTAAATCCACTAAGCCACACCAGCTAGGGCCCCCAATTATCTCATTCTTTTCATGGAGTTTTGATCTGCTCCTTAATTTGGGTCATGTCTTTTTGTCTCCTCATTTTCACATCCTCCCTGTGTTTGTTTCTATGTATTAGGTAAACATGGCAGTATAGGAAAACATGGCAGCATAGGAAAACATCCTCACACAACCACATCAAAATTACAAGTAAAATACAGAACAGTCATCATGAAGAACTATCAGAATTCGAGTTGAATGAAGGTCTGACAGCTATGGAACTGAAGAATCTACATCCACCCAGACTAGTAGAATTGCCAGAGGTTCAGAACAGGCTGGCACACATCCACATGTGGTGAATAAAAATTTGGGAGGATTATCTCAGGAGCAAGAAGTCCCAGTCTCACACCAACTCCCCTGCCAAGGGTTCCAGGTCCAGGAAAATAAGTTAACATAACTTCTGGCTGCAAAAAGCAGTGGAAATTTAGTCAGTGGAGGAAACTTTTAGAGTCCAAAGCAGTCCCTTCTAAAAACCCACCCAGGGACTTATTCAGACTCACTCCCTCTGAGCTCCAGCACTGGGGTAGTAGCTTGAAAGGCACCCATAGCATACAGGGAGGAACTGAAGTGTTTGGCATTAAGAAAAGAGCTAGGGGATAGTTTTCTCCCAGACAGAGAGATGGAAGAAGCCATTGTCCCTCTTTTGAACCCTTTCCCACCAGATACACAGAGCCAGCAGGTGAGTGCCATGCCTGAGATTTTATCAACCTGGCTAATACTGTTTGCCCCATCTTGCACATCTTCTGGGACTCCATCCTACCTGCTGTTGTTAATAGTGATTTTTCTATGTGAATGGTTGGTCTTAGCTCATGCTTCACAACTTTCTAAATCCTATCAAACAAGCAACAGCCAGCCTTAGTAAGCCCCAGCCCCCATATTTCTTATAAAGTGGCCCCACTAGTAGCAGCCAGCCTAGACTCACAGCTTGGCTTTGCCTGGGAATCTCCAAACTCAGCACATACAGCAGCAATCTGTGGCCTTGGCCAGAACACAAGAAGGGGCTGACCTTGGCATGTACCACCCAGGATACCCAAAAGCCAGTGCAATCATTGGACAGCTACAGGCCATGTCAGAGCATCACCTCCCTGCTCCTGAACAGCTGATCTTCCACAGAGGTTGGAAGTTGGTGGTCAGTGGTCACAGCAACAGTCACAGAAGTCCTTGCAACTAACTGTCTAGGGTAAATCCCTTCCAATGATCTGCCATCAGCAACCAAATCTCAACTATAAAAATAGAGTGTACTCAGCCCACACAAATGGCACACCTTGAGTGCCCAGCTTGGAGAATAAATAGGCTATACCACTGGACCCAACAGTGGCACATTAGGCAACCCTACCAAGACAAGGAGTCATAGCAGGATCTGTTTCTCAAACCAGAAATCTCTTGTGACTCTCCTTCCATTAAAAACAGAATGACAGCCCTGGCCAAGCGGCTAACTGATTGGGGTTGTTGTCTCATTACACCAATGTTTTTAGCTTGATACCTAGTCAGGGCACACACAGGAATTATACAATGACTGAATAAAAGAGTTGAACAACAAATCAGTCAATCTCTCTCTCACTCTCTGCTCTCTCTCACCTTGCTTCTATCTCTAAAATAATTACTAAAAAAAACAAGAATGACTTAGATTGCTTGATTGAAATAAAATGGTTTAAAACAGCCATACATATATTGTTAAAAATGTTTCCAATTATTCACATTCTTTCAGTGACCCTGCTGATAGACTCCCAAATTGACAATGTTCAGCAGGAAAAAAAAATTCTTTTAATGATAGCTGTGATCTCTGTTCCTGTTTTCTTGTTTTTTTCCACTTCCATAATGACCGGAGGGTTCCAGAAGATTGGACTTCAGGTACCTTTGTTCATTCATACTCTGCCCAAATAAATGGCTATGAGGTAGGTCAGCTGTCATGGCTGTGAAGACACACAGTCAAGGTGATTGTAATAGAAACAAATCCCTCATGAGGGCTTTGTCCTCTCCTCTTCCTAATTAGTATTTATCTTTAGAACTTGTTTGATGTGTTCTTTTTATTCTCTACTTATTGCACTATTGTGATTTGTTGGCCAATATTTGATTTTTTGTATGAAAAAAGCTTCGTTATAGAAAGCAGCATACTATTTCT
Organism: Sturnira hondurensis; assembly: GCF_014824575.4. Taxonomy (NCBI): domain Eukaryota; kingdom Metazoa; phylum Chordata; class Mammalia; order Chiroptera; family Phyllostomidae; genus Sturnira; species Sturnira hondurensis. The sequence goes on along the minus strand of NW_028088106.1, from coordinate 241,804 downwards.
TTTCGAATCTGAAGAGATAATAATATGGTAACTGGAAATGTGGTCAGATGTCAAATATAAATATGTAAAAGAGGCTTAAGGTCAAGATGCAGGGGTAGGTAGATATACTCTGCTTCCTTGCACAACCAAAAAAAGGATAACAACCAATTTAAAACAAACAGACAAAGAAAAGCAGAACCTCCATAAAATCCACCTGTATGGAAATCCAACAACCAAGGAGTTAAAGAAACATTCACCCAGACTGGTCGGAGTGGCAGAGATGAGCAGCCAGGTGGAGAAGACATGAAATAAGGCAGCAGCTGGCAGACTGGGATATCCTACATTCACATGGGGATAAACTGGGAGGAACAACTGGGGAGCAAGACAGACTGTGAAACCCAGGGTTCCAGCATGGGGAACTAAAGACTCAAATTCTCTAGCTGTAAAAACCTGTGGTGTTTGTGGCAGCGGGAGAAGCTCCCAGTGTCAGAGGAGAGTCTGTTGGAGAGGCCCACAGGGTCCTAGAACATACACAATCCCACCCACCTGGGAGTCAGCAATGAAAAAGTGCGATCTGCTTGTGGGAAGTGAGGGGAATGACTGCAAGGAGGGTAAGAGCTAAGCAAGTGGCAATGTTCCCTCTCTGACTGATGCAGACACTGCACAGTCATTATGAATGAAATGAGACATCCACACAGACAACTGAGTCTGGTGGAGGAGAAGAGACAGTATGGCTTTTCTCTCAAGGGGAGCAAAAGCCGAAGCCTCCGCCATGACAGGCCTTTATTAGGTTTCTCCGCATATTACATGATGGTCCTCATTTACTATGCACAGGTACGCTTTAGGTGGTTACCTTTTACAGACAACAAAGGAGCAGATGCTGCTAACCATATGAGGGAAAAAGGATATTTGCAAGTGAAAAGGGAAAGTAGTTGGACTAATTACACTGGTCCTAGGAAGGTTTAGCATGGATTTTAGGAAGTTACTTTGCACTAAATGTTTGGCACTGAGGGCTGGGCCCACACCATGCAGAATGGTCTCCTACATCTGACCCCCTCCTTGACATATAGCATCACAATGGGGAGAAGTGGGGTTCCTTGCCCTGGCAGATACGTAAGCTTCACCCCTTATACATATTAGTTGTTCTGAGACAAAGAAATATGGCCCAAATGAAAGAACAAATCAAAACTTCAGGAAGAACTAAGTGATGAGGAGACAGACAACCTATGAGATGCAGAGTTCAAATTACTGGTAATCAGGATGTTCACGGATATGATTGACTATAGTTGCATAATAAAGTAAGAAGTGAAGGCTATTCAAAGCAAGATGAACAAAAATCTATAGGGAACTAACAGTGAAGAGAAGGAAACTGAGACTCAAATCAACAAGTTGGAGCAGAAGGAATAAATAAACATTCAATTGGAACAGAATGAAGAAACAAGAATATATAAAATAAGGAGAGGTTTAGGAACCTCTGGAACAAATTTAAATGCTCCAACATCCAAATCATAGGGGTGCCATAAGGAAAACAGAAAGAGCAAGAAATTGAAAGCTTATTTAAAAAATAGTGAAGAAAAAATTCCCCAGTCTGGCAAAGGAAATAGACATGAAGCAAGTCCATGAAGTTCAGAGAATCTGAAAGAAGTTGGATCCAAGGAGAAACACACCAAGACACAGCATAATTACATTACCCAAGATTAAAGAGAAGGAAAGAATCTTAAGAGCAGCAAGAAAAAATGAAACAGTTACCTACAAAGAAGTTCCCATAAGATTAACAGTAGATTTTTCAAAAGAAACTTTGCAGGCAAGAAGGGGCTGGAAAGAAGTAGTCCAAGTCATGAAAGACAAGGACCTACATCCAAGATTGCTTTATCCAGCAAAAGTATCATTTAGATTGGAAGGGCACATAAAGTGCTTCCAAGATAAGGTAAAGTTAAAGAAGTTCATCATCGCCCAGCCCTTATTATATGAAATGTTAAAGGGATTTATCTAAAAAAAGATGATCAAAACTATAAACAGTATAGTGACAACAAGCTATCAACAACTGAACCTAAAATAAAAAACGGACTAAGCAAGCAACTAGAACAGGAAGAGAATCACAAAAATGAAGATAATACAAAGGGTTATCAGTGGAGAGGGGAAGGTGGAGAATGAAGGAAAAGGTACAAAGAATAAGCATAATTTTTAGGCACAAAATAGATAAGGGGAGGTTAAGAATAGTATAGGAAATGGAGAAGCCAAAGAACTTAACTATGTGACCAGGGACATGAACTAAAATAGGGGAATGCTGGATCAAAGAGGGGTACAGGCAGAGGAGGATAAAGGAGAGGAAAAAGTGAAAACACTGTATAACATAATCAATAAAATAAAAATAAGTAAAAAATACAAAATTAAAATAAATAGGTTAAAGCCTTCTTTCTCTACTATTGGTTATATTACATTAATTTTTATATTTGCTTGAAATAATAGAGGGGTTTTTTTTGTACGTGTGTGTGTATGTGAACTCTAATTTCTATCAAGGTGCCATTGATTTTTTTTCATATTTTATTTATTTATTTTTAGAGGGGAAGGGAAGGAGAGAGGGAGAGGAATATCAATGCATGTATGATTGCCTCTCATGCATCCCCTGCTGGGAACTGGCCTGCAACCCAGGCATGTGCCCTAACTTGGAATCGAACTGTTATCCACTGGTTTGCAGACCCGCACTCAATCCACTGAGCTATGCCAGCCAGGGCTGTGTCATTGATTTTTAAAATTTAGTACTTCATTACAATTGTCTTATTCTTGGTTAACTAATTTTTGCTAGGACCACTATTAATCAAGCAAATAAATTCAACAATCTTTTTGAGAAAAAAATATTGTCTACATATCAGTAATATGTATATCTACCCATTAGTCTTCTTTTAGCTCTATACCCTTCTACCTCCTTGATATCTCTTCTTGAATACCCTACATTTTAAACTTAACACCCACACTGTACTTCTCACCTCCCTTCTCTTTCTCAGCCAGATCATTCTCTCATTAAGTGAACACTTCATTCAAATAGTTGTGCAATAATAATAATTGTAGATAAAATTATTGAGCATTATTTTTGAGGTGCTACTTTAAGTGCTTGATATTCATCAACTTTTAGAAATTAAAATTATAATCATAAAACCTGTTTTAAGCCCTGGCTGGTGTAGCTCAGTGGATTGAGAATGGGCCTGCGAACCAGAGGATCATGGTTCTATTCCCAGCCAGGGCACATGCCTGGGTTGCAGGCCAGTTCCCAGCAGGGGACACAAGGGAGGCAACCATACATTGACATTTCTCTCCCGTTCTCTTTCCCTTTCCCTCTAAAAAGATAAATAAATAAAATCTTTAAAATAAAAAAAATTAAAACAAAACAAAACCTCTTTTAAATAGTAATATGAGTCAAGATAGTTTTTTGTACTTAGTGTTTACATGCACAAATTCCTCTGCCATTTCTCTGGAAGTTTAAATGTTTTTCCAAATTCTAAATTCCAAAAATAATTCAAGAAATTAGGAGAATGGTTATGGTATTATAATTTTTCTGTAAGAATGAAAGCCTAACAATAGACATAGAATAGTACAAAGTAATCCACTGATGTCACATAACAAACAAAAACTGGATGCATTATCAACAGTTGAAGGATAAGACTGGATATTTTGGGGAAGAGGGTGTGGTCATGATCTCATAATCACTTGGTTTTGCTTGTAGCCATCATTGCTCTATTATAAGTGTATTTTCTTGGTTCTTTCTAATAGGAAGTCATTATTATAAATAAGATACATATTTATATGTCTAGGAGCATTGTACATTTTCAGTCAATTCTGTCATTAGTACTCAAAGAAAAAAGTTTTAGAAGAAAAAGGAGTCCTTAATTAGGTAATTTTGAAATGCTATTCTGCATAGTGCTATTACCCTGGCCAGGAGAACTGTGTATAAAGTTATTTTAATGCTACCCAATTGTATTTACTGGTGACTCCTGTGTTTGGCTGTGTGCTTTACAGTTAATTGTGACTACTGTAATAGACGATATTCAAGAAGGAGCAGATGTGGATGATGTGGACCCGATCTCTGATATGCAATCAAAATAGATTTAATATCTGAATTAAGAAAAGCAACACTAATTTTAACAGCAAATCAAAATCTGGTAAAGCAGACAAAATATATTCATAGTTAAAAATAAAGTGAATTTATTTGAAGCAACATGTACACTAACACCAAACTTGAAGATATTCATAGGACCTGTGTGTTCTAAAATTTTATTTTAAGAATAACAACATTTAACATTAAATATCTGTTTACAGCTTTTTAGCTTCTAAAATTATTATTATTTGGCATTTATTTTGTTTTAATATTCACTTTTTCATGTGATTTATATATTAGATAGAGATCAATTTGAATGTTATTGAAATATACAGCTTTCTCCCAATGTATTGGTTCATTTTAGTAATAAATAATACACTTCTAATTACATATTTAAAAAAACTCTGGCCCTGGCTGGTGAGATTCAGTTGGGAGTGTAATCCCACAAATCAAAATGTCACCCATTCAGTTCCCACTTAAGCCATATCCCTGTGTTGTAGGTTCTGTTCCTGGTCAAGGTGCACAGAAAAAACAACTGATCAATGCTCCTTTCTCACATCAGTGTTTCTCTCCACCTCCTTCTCCCTCCTTTCCCCTCTCTCAAAAATCAATAAGCATGTCCTTGAATGAGGATTAAAAACAACTCTGAAAATTCTAATATAGGCTATCATAGAAAAATACTTTATTATTTAGTAGTAAAATCAAATAAATATTATGAATAATAAGAATAACTTACGTTTTCAAAGATCCCCGAGAATCCCAATGAATTCTAATTTCTCCTTCTCAAATCCTAAATAGGAATATCTTATGAGGATTCAGAAACACTACCTTATCACAAGTTAAACAGTTCTGGAATGGACATAATTTCCTCATACATGTGCTAAACAGTAATGACAAAACAATAACAAAATCTAGCTGCGTTCTCCTTGAAGGTACTGGGAGTCTATTGTAATAGTGCACATGTGCCAAGAGTAACTGCACTCCTCGAAGAAGTCCTTCACCATGTTTTGCCCATCAAAGCAAAGCTGTGAATCATAAAATCTGTCCAATGCCAACCAGTTTCTCAACGTGCAAAACTCTCCTGAAAATCACTCAATCCATTCCCTAAAATGATATAAATATCTGCCTTTGTCATGACTCTTGAGAAAAATGCTAATATCTACCAAGGTGATGTTCTCCCTTACCTCACTTAAGTCTACTAAAGTACTAAGTTTTTCTAGATCAAAATGTTTTTTTTTGTGTTTTTTTTTTCTGTTGGTCTTTTGGAGATCAACAGTTGGCTACTATATATTTGTATAGACAATGCGAAAGAAATAGCATAGAGCACCCTTCCACTTGCTTTATGGGATGCTGCTAACTCATGAATTGCTTGATAAAGCGAATTAGTTTTTTTAAAAGAAAGAAATAGCATTATCCTCATTCTATAGAAGAATTATTGAAGCATTGAATAGCTAAGTTTTGAATAATTTGTTCATGTCCCACAGATAATAAGTAGGACGAACTGTATTCTATAACATTGCCTTCTCCCTACTGTAATATTTTTCTCGAGCTATGACTCAGTTTCACCCGTTTTTCTTCAACTATCTCTCTCTTGTTCAGATTATCATTATCTTATACTTGAACTGGTGTAACTGTGAGCTGATCTTACTGCAAACTTGCCCTTCTTAAAATCATTCTTTAGACAGCAGCCATAATGTCAGAATGATTTTTGAATTTGCAAACTGGACCATGGCTTTTGCTATTTAAAACCCTTTCAGTGGTGTTGTACTGAATATGCAATTAAGAAGAGAAAAAACAGCAATTTTAAATCTAAATTCTGAGCAAGTTCTCTAAGCCCTGCATTAGCTGACATTTGCTACTTCTCCAGGCTTATACCTTACTAATCTTTCATTGTATTCTGTGCATCCAGTGTAGTGGCTTTCTTTCATTTCCTTAAATGTATGGCTGATTTCTCTTAACCCAGGGTTTTGTACAAGGTAATTCTTCTGCTCAGAATCCTCTTACCTCCTACCTCTTCTAAAATAGCTCATGTTGCATCCCTTTGGGTCTGTGGTTAAGGAATTTCACATAGATTATTCCTACTCCAACAATCTGAATCTCAAATTCTTATATTCCCATCAAAATCCTTAACTTTCTTTTTTTAGTATGCATTAATTACACTTTGTAAATATATCTTATTTTAGTGATTATTTGAATCATATTCTTCCCCCATAAGATGATCAATTCCACTAAGTCTGGTGCTAAGATTTTTGTTCACTGTGTTTTCAGTATCTAACCCAATATTTCTTTTTCAAAGAAATGCAGTCACTACTAGTTTAACTGACATAATAATGAGTTAATGAGTGAACAAATGATTGGATAATATCATACAAGAAAATAGATTCCATAAACTAGAAAAAATGATGCCGTAAGTCATCCAGGTTGAAGGTTAAGGCTGTAACTACTGACTAAAAATATCAGTGTTTCTAGGTTAGGCTTGATAATCTTGGTAGGAGCTTGGGAGAACATTCAATTAGTTAATTAGTGAAGCAGCACAGACATCTAGAGTTTTAAAAACTTTCTAGTTATTTCTAATCTGTGATTAAGGTTTAGAATTACATTAAGAAGCTTGGAAAACTACATATTCTCCAGAATCATGAATGCTAGTTATGTTATAATAACATTGGGGAATTTGGAAAGGTCTAAGCATGCTTAGAATCTTCATTCCTCAAGACTGTCTAGGCACTTGACTCAAACACTCAGATTCATGAGTTGTTCAAATTAGACCTCGGCTAGCATTTCTGTACTTCATTAACATTCTTCTGCTGCCTCTTCTTCTTAACTTTTGATTTTTACCTGTTTAAATTCTGTTCCGCAAGGTGCAATATAAGTTTTTTGCTTTCACCAAACACTACAGAGGTAAATGATATTTGGCCTTAAATTATTTTACCATGTCTACTATATTATGAAACCATTTCTTTGGCATGAGAATTAACAAAATATTTCAACTTTATCTGAAGTGATCTGAGGAATTTAAACTACAATTGACAGTGGATTTGTTGCTAGGCATGATGTTCTTGAAATGTGGATTTTTATTCTTATCAATTGTTTCCACTATTTTGCTGATTAATATATTGTTTCATTTTATTCCCATCATCTCCATGACATTCACTGCCATTAAATGATAATTATTAAGAGCTTCCATTTGAAAATTGATAAGTATTTAGGCAAAACCATTTGAATGTTTCCCTATCCTTAAGAGGTTGCCAGTGTAAAACAGAAAACATTAATTTCTACAATTAACAACAAACATAATAATTGCTCAAAGAACATAAAAGTAATAAGAATTAAGTGGTAACACTAAGACTCTTATGCAGGGGTCATATAGACTGAAAACAGGTACAAGCTAAAGGATAAGGGATAAAAGTAGACATTCTATAATCTCAGCAAAAGGCCCTTGTGCCTAATTTAATTGTTTGTAATTGACCTCAGTTGCCATGACCTAGATGGTCATGCTGTGATCCCTTTAGTCAGATAAGTGGGAAAACCAATGTGATCCCATCAGCCATGTCAAGGTCCCCCTATGAATGAAGAAATATAATCAGATAAGGTTCATTGCAAATATATTTTGAGAGAAATTTGGAAACAAGAACATACAGTATAGAGGTTATAACTTGAATAAATCAACAAAAGAAGATGTAGAGCATTTTGGAAGTCTTTGTTTTGCTCAGCATGATTCTAGGTTGATCTCAGATTCCTAAACAGCTTAGGGTGGGTGAGGGCAGGATCCAAACCATGTCTGTACCTTCTGAGTCCATTACCTTATGAGTCTGTACCTTACTGATTCCATTGGCTGAACCAGGAGGGGAGATTTGAATAAAATGAGGAGATTGGCATTCCTTTCCCAGAAAATTGAAATTAGAACTAAGAATATCTGTCCAGGTTGTTTTCATAGTGACATATAAACTTGGGACTCTTAAATAACCATCTTCTGCCTGCTAAGTGGACTGAATATCAGAGAAAGTTTACAGATAAAATTGAGCCAGAATTACAGAATACAGTAAAAATGAGAGGTAAGTATTAAAATAAGTGCCAGATATCTTTGCATTTCCAGGTTTCATTCTTTATACATCCCTTCCTATTTATTTTTTGACGAATGTTTGAGTTTATTTCTTGCAACAAAGTGTTCTAAAACAGACGCAGGAATTGAATTAGATGGTTAAAGGAAAATCCATAGTGGAACTGGGCATAATATAGTCCTTGCTATTGGTCCCACATTATTTCTCATTTACTTTTAAATGACTCTTTTTAAAAGTGCCACTGCAGTGGGTTTCTGTCTTTAATGGACACATGCAAATATTGTATTGAGGATCTAAGCTCCCTCTACTTATAGATAGATAAGGCAAGAAACATTTTTGCTTCACATTTCATACTCTAGTGTGAGACAATTAGATTTTGCAAACAGCACACAGATAAGTTGGCAAGCAATATGCATTATCACGTGCTAGTATTAGTATTAGTATTAGTATTAGTATTAGCGTTAATATTAGTATTAGTATCAAAATCAACTCTGGCTCCTGTCCTCTTCATCATCTCCTTCTCTATTGGTATGTTCACTACATGACATTTCTGAGACTAAGACCTTTCCATTGCTTTTCTTTAGATCAGATGACATCTTCTGTACGTTTAGTGCTCTCTCATGCTTGCACTGACAATGTGGAAAACCACATATGTGGTTTACAGGCATTCACTAAAGAACAAATGCCTAGTTAGAATGAGAAGTAAAAACTCCATGAAAATCAATAGGAAAAACCTAGGCCATAGGATTTAACAGACTTGAATCCAGCACTTACCAGTGATGTGACTCTCATGGGAGTTATTCAACATTTCTGGCCCTCAGCTTTCATACCTGTAAATGGGGATAATAATGTTCATATGATAGGCTGTTAGGGTCTATTATGAGGTAATATATGTAATTTAGTACAGTATCTTAGAGACACAAGCACAATGCACGCTGTTGTTATTTGTTAGAGGGAAATCCCTTAATACCCCGATTCGGAACTTAGTCACATTATTGATGACCCAAATCCACTTGTGCTCCTTATGCACACAGAAGCTTTCAAAATTCATTTCCAGCTGTAGAACTGTACTCCAGTAATAAGTCACTTGAAGAGATTTTTTCCCTTGAATGAATTATGCTTCTGGTGAGCTAAATTTTCTCAAGGCAGTCAACCATAAAAATTATATTATGTATTTCTCTTGTGGAACTGGTGTGAAAGTAGAGTTTGTCAAAACTTACTGCTCAGCATTAATGAGGCCCTCCACTGCATTTGATCCAGTCAAGCTGTGTATCAAGAGGGTACACAGGAAGGTTGAAGAGGGAAGTTATAACTAAGTCAATAAATAATGAGAGAAAGTTTTAAAAATGGAAATGAAGAATCTGGGAGAGAAAGTGACTAATTGTCACCGTTTTTGTAAGTGAAGGGTGAATTTGGTTTGTGCTGTGCCAGGACCTAAAATTAGAGAACTCTGTTTTCATTGAAATTTTTAATACTCGTTGGTGAAATATGGAGCAAATGTCTCCCTGACCTCTACCTAATTGAACAGGTATGTCAGGGGGAGGGGGAGGAGGTTAATCTCTGGATTAACAAGAAGGTCCTGAGAATTTTCAATAAATGATTCTCTTATATAAAGATGATGTAAAAGGATTACAAAAATTGAAAAAAATAACAGTAGCCTTATGTAAATGTAAATTTAGACCCTATGAGTTTTACTCCTGAAGACATGACAAATAAGGTTTGCTTTCTTGTGTTTCCTCTATTGCAATGTTCATGGTATTGTATTATTATATTTATTGCAAGGTTCTCAGAATTCAAGATTCTGAGCTCATCTTATTTTATAGCCACTTTGTTTTGGGGGTCAAATGCTCACCCACTCAGTGTCTCTGAGTGGGTCCCTGCCTTTTGCAATCATGTAACTTAGAATCTCATTAGCACTGAACATGTTGCACTGAATCAGGATGACTGTCTGCTTGACTCCGTCACATGTTAAACAGTGAGAAATCATGCTTCTTATTGTTTGTTGTATCCTGAGCACCTATGACCCTCCTCAGACCTATTCTTCAGTGGATTAACCAACCATCTTTTTTCTGGGCCATTTCAATGAGCACCTAAGTGTTGAAATGTGCCCTTCATATGAAAGTGATCTTTATAATCAGTGAAAACTCAGTGTCACATTTTTGCACACATTCCTCAGATGATTGCCTATTGTGCAGGAGAAAAAAACAAAAACAAAACCAGAATCAAATCTTGCACCAAACTCTTATATAAGCTTTGTTAAGAAGAATGATCACATTATATTTGAATTTTTGCATTTCTTTCTATCATATTCTAGCTCTATGAGGCCCACACACCCAGTATCTCTCAGAGCTTTGGCTACGTGCCAGTTGGATGAAGAACTATATAGCAGGAAAGTAACTCAGTGACAAGGCAGAATGACAAAGCTGTGGAATATGCAGGGCAATAGGCCTGAAGGCAGTGAGTGTCCTTCAGCATAGCCAGAGATTTGTCCCTGTTCACATCACTTGTTAAAATAAAGTTTCTACATTTTAGCCCATAATAAAGCTCAGAATTAAGGCCTCTGTGATGGGCCAAAAAATCTCAAGATATAAACAAAGGTAAAACAATATAATTTCAATATATACTATATGGATATTTATATCTTTTAACACAGGTGAGCACAGAAAAATTCAGATGGGTCAGTACATAATCACACGTTTTGCAGTAAGCCAAGACCCAGGTATGTGTGTGTCCTGGTAACACTGGATCTCATGCATCTGTGGATCAGGGTCATCCTCCACATAAATTAAAGTGCTCAGCATGCATTATTTACCATCTGCTAATTCTCCAGGCTTCAACAATAGATGTATTGATGAAAAGTTGGGTAGTAGGGCAACGAACTCACTCTCATTTCTCTGGGGCTTCTCCCATGTTAGCACTGAGACTCCTGTGTCCTGGCCACCTGGGTCTAGGCAAACCAGAACAGTTGGTTGCCCTCTGTATCCTGCAGTACATTTTCTAAGCTATTTGTCTTTTCTTCAGACAAATTGCTTGTTACTTGGAATTCCAACCTAAATAAGTTCCGTGTAAAGCTTTGTTTTAATGAGGAGAGTTGCTAAAGCTTTGCCCAACTGACTCAATTCCATCATCGCTACTTCTTGTCGAGGACTCTGTGAGGCCTGTGTTACAGTGTAGCCATCCTGCCTCGGCTCCCTGGTTCGTTAGGTTCCCTTGAGCATGGCAATTTCTCTGATCCTTGGCATAATCATTGATATATGGAAAGAGTATTTTTCTCATAAGTTGTTGGTGATATTTAAATTTCTCTTACTTGATGCCAATTTAATTCCCACACTTCTTATACAAGGCAGTGAAATTCCATTAGTGCTTTTTTACTGAGAGGAATTTCAAAAGATAATCATACCTGTTAAGTCACCAGCCTTGCATGGCTAGATTTATATAATTCTACTGAAAGACTGAAATTTAAGTCGCGAACACAGTAGAAATGCAAATAGCAAAAAGAGTTGTAGTAGATACCTGCATTGTAGATACCTGCATCCTGATAGTAGATACCATCAGATGTAGATGCTAGGTAGGATGCTGAGTAGTCAGTCACCAAGAGGAAGATCAGGATTCTTTGTAAATATTACATAGCCATGGAAATTAAAAGTTGCTGGACAAGCAAGGTTTTGAACAAATCATAGGACCAGTAAAGAATTTGTATCACTCATAAGTTTAAGCATTTGTGGCTTTTGGTGTTGATATGTGTGTTTGGTTCCCTTGGGGAAAATGGTCATTTAAATTCTACCAATCCTTCAAAATGCAGATATTATGAGTTGGTATCAAAAACTGAAATATCACTGGAAGCAAAAACTTTGAAATATCACTGGAAGTAAAAATTTAGCAATAAATTTAACTGCAAGAAAAATGCCAAAGTGATTCTGAGTGATTCTTAGTGATCACAAGTAACAAGAACTTAATGTAATTGAAATAGTCATAATTCCATAGTACACACCCTTATGTTTTCATAGATAAATGTCATTTTATTAGGATCAACATTGCAAATCAATATCAAATTTCTGCTCTCTCCAATTTTTTACACACAATATTTATTGTAGACTAACATAGATTAAAATGACCTTCCCAGAAATCCATAAACCAGAGGTGGTGTTCATCTTGACTCCTGAAGTTGGAAAGTGAAAATGGTGAGAAAAATATTCACCGTGATAGTAGCAACCATTTTAATCACCCTCCTCTCAGAAACGTCTGGCCGAAGTTCCGACACCTTAGGCCTAGATTTAAACTGGAAATTGATTCCTGGAAAGAATCCAGTTCCATCCGCAATAAAATCCAGTTCTGTGTGGACAGATGAAGTGTCCCCAACTGAACACCAGGAGGAAAGATGAACCTGTTGTTATGTATGTAGCTTCATAGAATTTTGCCCATGCAATCAAATGGTTTAATAGGTTTCCCAATTAAATAAATTGTTAGCTACAGGAATATGTCGAAGCTTGTTTAAAACTGTTTCTAGGGATATCATTTTGGGACAAATAGTTTTTACTTACATTTCTCTCAGTTGTGCGGCACTTGATGCAATTCATAGATTCCTAGGTATCATCTTTCAGCTTTATTCTTAGCATTGATTGTATCTGAAATGACTTTCCACGGCTCTTTTGTATTCCACCAGGATTTTGGACAAAGAAAAGTTAATCTGTGTCAATTTGCAGACAGTCACCTGGGTTACTTTTCTTCCCACTTTCTCTCTGCTAATGGTTGCTTGGAGAGTGAGCCTTGCATAATGAGATTTTCCTGGACAACCTGACCTGCTGGTGAGTCCCAAAGACAAGGCAGGGGCATTTAATATTTTGGGTCTTCATGTAGGTCATCCTGATACATTTTAAAAAGTGGTTTTACAAAACAAAGCATAATTAAGAATTATCTGTCCCTTACTTTGAATATGCCAATAGTTTCTTTAAAAAAATTACATGTGCACTTAAAAATGAGAGAAGCATATCATGTCCTTGAAAAAGAATAAGGACCTATATAGAGTAAGTAAATTATTGTGGTGATGGGAGTGTTCCAAAGGGAGTATAATAGTGTTAGTGGAGAAAGCAAACATGTAGGCATGGTGATGAATGAGTGGTTTATACAGTGAATCGCATTTGGCTTTTGACACCAAAATTCATTCTTCAAATCACTCATGTTTTATTCACCTATTCCTTTTCTTTTCCCAAGTCTCCCCAACCCTTGTCTTCAGCCCCTGCACCTACATGCATCCACACACATCCATGCACAAGGGAACGATAGAGTGACTGAGATCAAGTAACAGCAAATGGAATAAAACACTAAAAAAAATTTAAAAAACCCTAAAACTAAAAAGCTGCTTTATTTTTAGGAAATATTTTTACATATACTTTTATAACTTTTAATTATTTCACAACTTTTACAACTATTAAGTATACAAGTGATCATTACTATCACTTGAAAGTAAGAAATAAAAATAAAGAAAGAAGATGCAATTCAGAGTTTATTCTAGTTTCTTACTTTGTCCACAGTTTGTTTCTTCTGTGTTTATTTTACCCTGTGTAGCACTGGCTTCTCATTCACAGGACCTTCGAAGTTTAACATTCAGAATCTCTAACCCAAGACAAATTGGCACAGGAGAAAGTGTTAGTTGCTCTGTGTGCCTCAAGAGAAAAAATGTATACATTATTTCTTTCTAATCTGCTGAAGCACATTTGACTTGATTCCCACATCGATTTTCATTTGACAAAATAGATGGGAAGGGAAGCTCAACTGCATAGATTTGCACATTTATTCCCATTTTCAAGGCATGAGTGAAGAAATCTTTCCTCGCTGATGACTTAAAGTATCCTGTCACCCTGCTTTTAAGTATGAAAGTATTAGAAATCAGGATGCTGTAATATGCCGTTGCAATATCCCATTAACTCACTGGGTTGCACAGTCCTTTGAAGTTCCAGGAGAAAATAATTTTAATTCAACTGTCCCTGATTTGTTACATCCACCAATGAGGCAAGCCACGCTTTCACTGGGGGGTTAAGTTTTAAAACTACCTCAAACATAGGAGGAGACAATCTCTCGTAGTAGGAGAGATGGATTTCTCAGCATGCCTTGCCGTTTTCTTCACCCATGGTGGCCAAGGCATGCGGTGACAAGCATGCTACTATGAGAACAGAGAGAAATCTGGGACTGGGGAAGATTTTTGCCTGTACAGAGTCACATATTTTATGTCTTGATGTCTTATGTGATGTGATTATTTGATTAGCAGGGAAACTTTGTCAACCAAGAGAAGGGAGTGAGGCTTTTCAAAACTATTTTTTAACAAATCCTTCTCTTTTTTAGGCTGAGAAAATTGTTTTTAAAAAGCCTATGATTATGACTAAAAGTGGTGCATTTTGACAATTTTTTCTCTCTATCCATTTCCAAATAAAGGTGTCATGCAGGTGTAAAATAATAAAAGAGATAGAATACTAGGAAAATATGTAAAATTAAAAAATTGATTCATCAAGAAAGAAAGAAAGAAAGAAAGAACGAAAGAGAAAGAGAGAAAAAAAACCATAAAAACATTAAGGCTTATTCCCATTGAACTGACTACAATATCTTTCTCCTTATCCTCAGGTTCTAAAGATATTCTTCTTTCATTTCTCATAAATATTTCTGAATGATGTTCTCAAATGAGAGAAAAGATTATAAATAAGGTAGTGCATCTGACCCAGGAAAAGAATTTAACAGCTCTTTAAAAATTTTCCTTCTGAAGAGATGAGCTCCAGAGTTAGGCAGTTGTCCTCAGTTCCCAGAAGTTCAAACCCAGGGATCAGCAAAACAAGCCAGAGGTGATAAAGAGATTTGTAGACCTCTTTGGTTTTGGTGAAATTTTTTCAAATGAGCAAATGATTAAAATGGCTCAATGAAAATCACATGCAAAGGGGTAAAATATAATGACTATCTGATCTGTTAAAAGGAAAAAGCTTTTAAACTAATCGATCTTTTCCACAAAAATTTATGTCATAGCCTTTTAAGATGATCCCGTCTTAAATGGGGAAGTGACAAAGAAATATATAATGTACTTGGTCAATGAATATATTTTCAGAACTCTAAGAGAATGTATTTGAGAGCTTTCATTTTTAAAGGAGGCTACACATTAGATTCTTATCACTAAGGGCTAGAAAGTAGGAAATTATTGCCAGACTTTTTTTCTTCAGACTGGATGGGCAATTGTGTAGCAATCATTTAATCTCCATGTGCTTCGTTGCTGGCATCTCTCAGAGAGGTACACTAAAGTATGTCATCCTAATGCTTGCCATCGATCTACTTCATGGACACATTACATGGGTGGACTAATAAGGCTGATAAGCACTTGGCAAATTCAAAGTACAAAGTAGAAGTGCTAAGTAAGCTAAATGGAAAGAAAAGACCCATCTGACGATCAACTGATTTAAATCTCCAGCGACTATGGAATTTGTTAATACTTTCTTCTTCTCTTTGCAATACAGTAAAGGCATTTTGGTATTGTCTTAAAACTCACTTTGAAGATGTAAGGAATGGGTGTTTGTATATCATTTCTAATGTGAAAAATGTTTTACACTACTCAGGTGTTTTCCTTTTCAAGAAATACTACAGTTGTGCATTTGTGCATCACTTGTTACACATGAATCTTAAGTTGTTGTTTTTTAGTCCTCTGCTGTGATATTATCTTGTAGTAGAATACATGATAATGGCAAAGGGATAAAACACAGTTGACCTTTAAACAATGTGGAGGTTAGAGACACCAAAACCTGTGCAGTAGCAAATCCACATATAACTTTTATCTCTCCCCTAATTTAATTAATTGCCGACTGTTGACCAGATATATTAATGATAACATAAGCAGTTGACTAGCACGTATATATTTTCTATGTTAAATATATTAAGTACTGCAATATCACAATAAAGTAAGCTAGAGAAAAAATGTTAGTAATCATAAGGCAATAAGGAAGAGAAAATACATTTACAATACTGGACTGTGTTTATTGACACCTTAAGTTTATATCTGCTGTTTACAAGGTGAATCTTCTATCTGTCAGGGCCTGCATTAACAATTTCTTATGTTATACAAAGCAATGTAGATGTTATATATATCATTAGCACTAGACATAGAAAATGAAAATATAATGGAAAACAGAAATTCATTTTTATTTCCAGGCATTAAAGATTCATGTGTTAATAACAAAGAAGCAGCATTGTGATTAATATATAATAGCCTAGTGTAGCTGGCATGATTGTTTCATGGTAGCCTAGCCTATATACTAATAAATGAGTCTGTCACTGGACCAGGGTAGGTCCGTAGCGGGGCAACCTGAGGGAGGGGAGCTGGTAGTACGTGGGTTCTTGACTCTGTTCAGGAAAGACATCACAACATTGGCCCAGGTGATTTTGAGAGTAGCTCGTTAAAGCTGGGGACAGTGAAACAAAGGGAAGGCTTAAATTGGAAGAAGCAACAGGAGAGAGCCTAGGTGGGGCTGATTCGGCTCACTGAGAAGTAAAACTCGCAGAGACAGAAGTGAGACAAGAGGGGCTGCTGTTAACTCACTGGGGAGTCAGGGGGGCCTTGGAGACAGCTTCATGGGGTAACCTGGGGACAAGCTGCCACTGCTTGATGCTTCCCTGGTTGTAAGCCTCCTGGAATTTCTTAGGGTTTAGAAGAAAAAGAGCAGAGATAGGCATGAATGTGCTCTAGTGAGTGTAGACTGGATCCTTTATCTTGATGCTTTTATCTTTTTTTTTAATTTTTTTTTTTTTTGCCTTGTGAGAATTCCAGAGGAGGTCTCAGGGAAAGGTCTTAACAGAATATTCACTAGTTTTCCAGGTGTGTGATTTAATATGATTCATTAAAATGTGTGTATAGATGGGTCATGTTTTTTCTGGTTAGTTTTGTTTTCAAAGAACACCATCGAAGAGGGGCTGGGACTGGGACAGTCTGGAATGTATAAACCATTTGCTCCTCTGTCTTTGGTTAGGGAAGATACGACCTTGTGATTCACCTGGCCTTGTTCAAATATTTTGTCTCAGTTTCTTTTATTTTACTTATCACAGAATTCTCTACTTCTTACTATCCTGCCTCAAGTCATTATAAACTTTTATGGCATGCAGTCATATGAATAATATAGTACTGCAAGCATTGTTACATTAAAAGAAAATCACCCGTGATAATAGGCTAATACACAATTTTCTCCAACTATGAGAAAAAGATATACTGTACAGTAATATTATTCATTGAAAGCAAAGTTATAAAACAGTAAAGCAACTAACACATTCTTAATTTTGTTATTAAATGTCAACTCACCTTATGCCTATGTAAAGATAGATTATTCACTTCCACACAAGTCTCGCATACGATGTTCTACAAAATGAATACTTAGGTGATGATAGTGATGACACAGGAAGGCCAGACACAGTTCATTTTGTACAGTTATTAGATTTTCATACTAAGACACTCACACACATTTACAACAAGTAAGTTTCTTAATTGTATGGCGTGATGCTTTTTTCCTATCCATTAAGTGGAGCTGAGTCATTGTAAAGATCTCCATCTTCATCACTGTCATGTTGAGTAGGTTCATGAGGAGAAAAAAGAGGAAGAGTTGGTCTTCCTGCCTCAGGGGTGGCAGAAGCAGAAGAGACAGAGGAGGTGGAAGGGGAGGCAAGGGACCAAGACACACATGGTGCAATATTATGGGCATACATTGTGTTTTTGTCTGACCTTTTACTTTTCAATTGTTTAAAAACTGTCTCTATGTGGTATCTCCACTTTTTGCCTTAGATTTAGTGCCCCACCACAGAACAATCTATGTTGTAAATTAAGTGAGAAGTAGTCTTGAATAATTGGAACCCTTAGGCCAGACTGTTTAGTATCAGTTTGTTCTCTGGCACTGCCTTCTCCTACATGTTCTTCTCACCGCCTGGCACTGGATCAGAAGCACTCATCCTCATCAAGTCATCTTCAGTTAATTCCTCTGCTGTGGTGTCTCTTAGCTCATCATTTCTCAAGGTTCATATCTTGAAACCCCTCACTGACACTTTATTACCATATCCGTAACTTATTCTATGATTTCCTTCATTGACTCTTTTGTAAATCCTATAAAATCATGAACAGCATCTGGACACAGTTTTCTCCAGCAAGAATTTATTTTTCAGGCTTAACAGGTTTCACAACCTTTGCTATAACAACGGTGACCCCTTTGATAGTGTGATCCTTCCAGACTTTCGTGATGTTGTCTCTGTCAGTATTCTTTCCCGTAACACTGACAATTCTTTCCACAGAGCACCATACATAATGAAACTTAAAAGTCCCCTATGACTCCCCTGATTTAGAGGCTGAATTATAGGTGTTGGGTTTGGGGAGAAATAGACCAAATTGGCACATTTGGATTAAACTTAAGAAGTTCCAAATGGCCAGGAGCATTGTCCAATATCAGAAGAACTTTAAAAAGCAGTTCCTTATTCTCAAGGCACTTCCTGAGAAAATGTTGAGGAAAAAGAAATCTAAAAAAAGGGGGTTCTTGTCCACTCCTTCTTCATGTACAAACAAAGCCTGGAAACTAGTGTTGATCTTGTCCTTCAAAGTTGGGGGTTAGCAGCTTCATAGGTAAGGGCAGCCCTGGTCATAAATCTGATTGTATTTGCATAAGACCCTAGGGTTAGCCTCTCTTTTCTTGCCTTAAACCTGGTGCCCACTTCTCTTCATTACTAATTGATGTCCTTTGTGGCATTCCTCCCCCCCGCCCCCCCCCGAATAGGCACTATGTTTGCACTAGAAACCTTTTCAGGTAGTGATTGTCTTAATGACATGTGGGAACTCATCTGACTCCTCTTGGTCTGCAGAAGCTGCTTCTCCTATTAATGCAGCGTTTTTAAAGCCACGGCTCTCTAAAATTATGAAGCCATCTTTTTGCTGGCATTAAATTCTTCAGCTTCATCTTTTGTGCTTTAAGTTGTCATATAATGACTTCTCTTTTTTAAAAATCATATTAGCATCTATAGGTATGCCTCTCTATAATCACCCAGCACCTACATAAAAAATTCATTTTCAATATGAGATGAAAAGGTATTTTGCCAATAAATGCAAGGTTTTTATGCCTGTTGGTGTAGCTGAAGTGAAAGCTTCAGAAATTTTATTTTATTTTTCTCACAGTGGTCCTTACACTAGAATCATTTATATTGAACTGGTGGGAAACTGCAACTGCAGACCTCAATCCACGGTGCATATCTAATAATTCAATTTTCCTTATAACACTTGACTTTGCTTCCCAGGAACACTTCTAGCGTCAACAGCAGCGTTTTGTACAGGTCCCATAATGTTACTCAAAGTTTATGGTATTGCACTAAACACAACAAAAAAAAAACATGCAAGAACTGTGAGAGATCATTTTTTTTCAGTGATATGAAGTTTACTGGAAAGAGGAGCTGCTCATGCATAGATGATTAGCATCACACGGTGTTTTAAGCAAATACTTGCAACAGTTGAGCTCACCGCAACAGTACCAGGAGGTGATTACAAAACTATTACAGAGGTACAGTACGTATTACAGTTAATTTGATGCATTTATGATTTAATACTACATCTTTGTGCTTGTTTACATTTCTCTTGAATACAAATGGCACTGTGTAAGGTCAGTGTTTGTTTGTGTATATCTTCATAGATTTTAACTTTTTATAATAGGTTTGTGTATATTTAGTGGTAGTAAATAATAAAGTAGACTCATATCTGCATATGTGTTATGCATGCATGACACATTTTTTTTGCTATTTCTAGGCTATGCATTTCTGCAAGTTTTTTTACTCATTGCAAATTTGTAAAAATTTTTCCAATTTATTTATTGAAAAAAAGCCACTTATAAGTGGATCCACGCAGTTCAAACCCATGTTGTTCAAGGGTCAACTGTATTCTAATTGGTCAGAAAACTAGGATGACAAGAATAAGTTTCCCTTGGCTTCTGAAGAAATATATCTTGTTCTTAGGGGGAAAAGATAAACATTAAGAGATAGAGCAGTTTTTTTTAACTTGGTTTAATGTTCAGTCCTAGTCATACCTCCTTCAGCTTTCAAGAAACTTTCAAGATTAGTTAGTGCCAGGAGTGATGGGAGATATCGTGATGCAAAATTTTGTCTTTGAAGAACTGGATTAAACTCAAAACCATTTTCCACATTCTGCAAAATGATATGCTTTGACTATGTCTCAGCAAAGTCACAATGAAATCATTTCCATAGTACCTTAGCCTTGAAGTTATAAGCAGAGGTGGACATGAAGTACAAAGCATGGTAATTACCTAGGATAATGCAGACAAATTTAACTTGGTTATGTGTATTAGTTTGCTCAAGCTACCAAAACCAAATACTGAAGACTGAGCTGTTTAAACAACACACATTTATTTCCTCACAGTTCTAGAGGCAAGAAGTTTATCATCAAAGCACCAGCAAATTCAGTTTCTGATGAGGACTCCCTTCTGGACTTGTGGACAGATGCCTTCTTGCAGTTTCTTCAAACAAACTTTTCCTCCGTGCTTGTATAGAGAGAGACAGAGTTCTAGTGACTCATGCTCTTCTTATAAGGACACCAATTCTATCTAAAGAGGGACCCACTCTGGTGATCTTGTTTAACCATAAATACCTCAATACAACCACCCTATGTCCAAAAACAGTCACACTGGGGGTCGAGACTTTAAAATATGAATTTGAGGTTGGGCACAGTGTATAACAGTATGACAGTGTATAACAGTATGACATATTAGACAATGGAGACCCAAATATCATTACTTGACTATTACAGATACTTGCAGAAACTTAATATTCCTGTATACTTTGTAAGTGCATAGACTAAGCACAAAACTGAATTCTTTCTCTTGCATTAATTTCCACATACAATGTTTTTTGTTTTTCTATTTGAGTACCAATGATGTAGTTAGAAGCAATGTATTTAAAGCAGACTATCATCAATATATAAGCAGTTGTTGAGAAGCAGTAAAATGGTCCCTTATGTCTCTCAGAATGTCATAGAGCTAGCTGAAAAAATTGAGTAACATAAAGTATGGCTATAAGTTTTTCTCACTCCAATAAACAACACATAGTGTCTGATTTCCTTGAAATTCAACCAAGAAGAAAATTATTTTAGTCTGTAATCCTTAGACCAAAATAAGACCTTATTTAATGTAAAAAGTATCTCCCTAAAAACCATAATTTAACTTGTATCGAGTTAAATTATGTAAGATATAATCATACCACCCATTCTCCACCTTCCCAAACTCTAACACTCTCATTAAACCTCCAAAAACCCAGCACACTCCTCCCCTCCTCAAACCTGAAGCTCGTAAACATTTAATGGATTGGTGTTGGAAATTGTTTAATTTATTTTATAGTTTCCAGTCATATTTGTTTTTGTCTATAATTGCATTTTATTGGATAAGTACCCAATGATATCTCTTTAATTATTCTAATGAGAAGGGGAAAGACTTTACAAGAAGGGAAGAACAAAAGTCAATTCTTTCCAGTATATGAGAAGGCTTAGATATTTTTTGGATGGAGAAAATAGTGGAATATCCCCCAATACGCAGTTCTCTGTAGCATAAAGAAACTACACTCACATTGATGATTTCATTTCAGAAGACAATCATTTGTCACTTTCAATTACTGATAATGCCAAGATTTGAATTATTTTGATTTAGCTGTTTTGCTATTATTTAGTTTATAAACACATTCTGGTTACATGGATACATAAAATATATAGCTATAAGGAGTTCATACTTAGCCTTGTATCTGTAAACTTAGCAGGTTACAGCCTTTTCACATAAAAATATATGAATATGTTGATTATCACATATTTGCCTCATATTGATTTTTTTTTATGCAAGAGCAGTTCCTCGGCCCTAATCTAAATGAAAACTTCATTGTGCTCCTCTGAAAGGAGAAGAATTAGGGAAGTTTATTCTTTGAGGCTCTAGGCCTTTATTTCTGCAGCGTCTAGTTTTCGGTTGCCTATCATTTGAACTTCAAATATATGCTTTACTGATACTTTCCACAAGGGTTATTATGAAGGAAGAGCACAAATAGAGCTTTTTCCATGGTGGGTAAAATTTAAGAGACAGAACAGCTAGGAAGAGGGGGGTTTATGATCCTGAGTATTAGTCCTCCTTAATTTATCAGTGTAGTTGTTTGAATTTTAACCCCCAAAATGATATGTCCGTGCCCAAAAACCTGTGAATATGATCTTTTTGGAGAAGGGTCTTTGAATATGTAATGAACTTAAGAGTCTTGAGATGGGATCACTGTAAATTACAGTGGTCATCAAACTCTATGATGAGGGATTTTATAAGAATAGGAGGCACAATAAGGTCATGTGAAGATGTAGGCAGAGACTGTAGTGATGAAATCACAACCTGAGGAACATGTGGGACTCTTATAGTGGAATGAGTGGCCAGGGAGAAAATCAAGTCAGGGACTTCATCATTGCAAGCTAACAAAGAACTCGATAGAGGAGACTGAAAGCAAAAGCTCACACGTTGACCCAGTAATCCTGAGCCTAGTCTGATAAGGCTGACAGGCATTCTGAACACATGAAACTATAATAGTTGTAGGAGTAGGGGAGCCCTTGAACATCTGTGTGCATCATCTTTACTGGTTGGAAAAAAGTAAACATTGAGACTGTGGCTTCAAGGCCTGGAAGGGAGAAGAGTAGGTGGACAACAGTGCCCAAGGAAAAACCCATAAAACTACTAGTTAGCTGCTTGCCTTCTGTCACATATAAAAATGAACAAAGAGAGTCTGGAGCAAGATAAGGATTTGGACAAACAGGCTCCTATATACGGCTACATTTCAATAGTCTCTTCTCTCTTGGGGGAGCTGGTACCATTCATCTATCAATATATGACTCCCTCATCTCACACCATCAACTATATAAGTCCTCGGAACAAAGGTCTCACTCCCTTGGCTTCTTGGCTCTTTTTGCCACAGGAAGGAAGAGGGCCCTTGGCCAATTGATCTCTGGTCACTCTTTTTTGGCCACCCAACTTTTACCTGGCCTCTGCCCACGTGAGTGCTGGCCACCTGGCCTCTGGCCACTTTTCCTCTAGCCACCCTCTTTCTGCTTTCCCATTAGAACTTCGCACTAATAAACTTTGCTTGCACACTAATAGGCTCACTGATCTGTAATTCTTTGCTCTGTTGGTGAGAACTGAATGCTGGGAGTTTCTCCCAAAACAAAACTAGCAGAAGCTTGAAGAGTCAGGGGAAAATTCTCCCCTAGAGCATTCAGGGGGAGTGCAGCCCTGCTAAGACTTTGATTTTGGATTTCTGGCCTCCAAAACTATGAAAATAAATTTTTGGTGTTTCAAGCCATTAGGTGTGTGACAATCTATTACAACAGTCCTAGGAAAGTAATATAGTCAGAAAGCCAGGTAAGTGATTTGGGAATGAAGTCATGGTCAGGAGCCATGCTAAGAGTCATTCATGCACCCAGGGGGCAGGTTGGATCAGAGTCTTCAATTGGTCAGTTAACTGCACAGGTGTTAGGTATGGGGGAACTCTGGCTTCCACTAAGTGGCCTCTGTCAGGAATCCCCAAAAGGGCATGCACTTTTCCCATAGTTTGGACTTTGCTTTATGCTTCTAGATTACCAGTGTGTGGAGGTTTCAGTAGAAGTGTAAGCCCAAAATGTCCTGTCTACAAGGATCACATAATAAACCAGGTTTTCTGAGATGCTTAACTAAAGACTGTCTAAGAGGTAAAGTTAATAGGAAGGCAGTATGTGACACAAATTGTTAGCAAAAAATAAAAAATCCATCTTAGCAGGGGAAGTATTTCTACAAACCTGAAAAATATTGATCCGTTTTGGTATCCTGACAAGACAGATGGATTTGAACTTGGCTATATAAGTTCACGAGTGGCAGAGAAAAGAAATATCTTTAGATGAATAGAAACATCATTCTGAGGTCAGTGGCAGGGGGATATTATGGTTACCCAGACTATCGGCTTACTTGTTTCTGCATTCTGTGGTTGTGCTCAAGATAATAGCAGAGGGAAATAATCTCGAGGGTAATCTACTAAGGAGGTCTAGTAACTGGAGGACTTTAAGACAAGATACATGCCAAATTCAAATTGACTTACTCAAAAATATTTTTTGCTGTCCTCTATTTTAGGTCTTGGAACCACCGTAGGAAATAACACACATGCAGCAGTTTCTCACGTAAAGCTGTCTCTACATTTACACTTCTAAAATGTAAACTTCTCTCTAAAATTCAAAGTAAATCTATTTGTAACCTATGAGTTTAGACTTTGTTTGGTCCTATATAGCTGCTGTTTTTGAACCTACTATTCATTTTATGTCTCTTGCATGCCTTCAAAAAGCACAAGAAAGCTACTGGGCTTGTTTTCTCTAGAAAGTATCTTAGAGACTGTGAGGGGTCCCTGTTGCAGTTTAATTGTACTCTCGGTGCTGAGCTCAGAGTACAAGAAAGAGACTTTGTCCCCCAAATTGAATTGAGCTAACTAATAATACCTTCTATTCGTCTAGAACATTATAATCTTTTTTAAAGGCTCTTTTATGCCTGCCTTCTTTCATTTTCAAAAGGGATCAAATCCCAAAGCCAATTTTTTTCCCTCTATTTCCAGCTGGCTCCTTGAGTTTCTGGCATGGGCTTTCCAGTGTGCCACTGAATATTAAACAGGGATGTTAAACAGGAACTTCCCAAGACCGTACCTCTGTCCCAGACAACAGCAGCTGACATTCTCCTACATTTATTCTTTTCATGTGTGAGCAAAGAAACGCATTTTGCTCATCAACAGAGTACTAACTTGGACGTAATATGTCAGAGAATCTGTCTGATTAGAAAACACAATAAATGGAGGAGGGAAGATGACGGCATTGTAGGAGGTAGCAGATTCCACTTCCCCATACACATGGGAGAAAAACATAGCCAATCTACATAGGGACAGAGCAAACAACCAACAGTGCCCCAGCATATATGAAAATAGGAGATCAAAAATTGTAGCGGGCATTGAAAAGCTAGGCAGTAAGGAGAGTGATTCAGGACAAAAAAGACCCAGTGAGCCACACAGGGACCAGGGAGGATGTAGCCCCAGGCCCAAGCTTGCTGGGTCTGCCACAGGGTTTCTGGGAGAGAGCTGGATCAACCACTCCCTCCCTGGCCAAACAAGGTTTGAGCAGCACCCGGGGAAGCCCGGTTGCTTGAGAAGCACAGAGAGGGGAGTGAGGACTGAGTGGCAAACACACAGGGGCTGTGAGAAGCCATTTGGCCCTGGGAAGAGTGTGCACCCAAGCCTGAGTGACCAAGGGAAGCCTGGCTGCCCTCCGGCACCTGCAACCCGAGGAGAGTGTGCTTTGTGGGAGACCCAGAGCCCACGACCATGAACACTGGGAGAGCATGCTTAAGAGGGCAGTGCAAAGAGAGGCATCCAACTGGCTTTGGGGAGAGTACCCACAATGCTGACTGAGTGCTGAACAGGGAGAAAATTGAAACCAATTGCCCCTCAGGCTGCTTCAGCCAGCATGACCAGAAAAACCAGTTTGGCCAGTTTGAAACCCACAAGAGAGTTTTTTTTGTTTGTTTGTCTGGTTTCTCATTTAAGTAATTTTTTTAAATTTTTAATTCTTATTATTTTTATATCTCTCAATTTCTTTTGTTTTTCTTTCTTTCTTTCTAGTTTTATTCCTTCTTCCTTTCTTTCCAATTTTATCTCTTCTTCCTTCTTTTTTTTCTTTCTATTTTTAAATTATCCACAAGTGAGAGAGAAAAACCCTAAAACTCTGACAAGATCAGAGTTAGACCCAAAGAGGTGGCATCCCAACAGCTGAGACAGTGAGACAAATTTCATTTTGCTATTACAGAGAAACTGCAAATTATTGCATATTTCTATTATTATTTTTATTATTCTTACATCTTTTATTTTAACAGTATTTTTGTATTCCTCTTCTTTCTGTTTAGTCTTTTTTACTTGGCTGGTTATATTGTATTCTTTGACAGGTCTCCCCTGTTATCTCATGCATAGTGTATTGCTAATTTATTGTCCTCAACTTCATTTGTGTTCCATTAGTACACTACTCAAGGTTCTATGCTAAGTATTCTTGTTATTTAGATCTCATAGATTCTGTCATATCATCGTTGCTCTAATATTACTGTAAATAATGACTATTCTATACAACTGTAAATACTACACAACAACACTGCCAGATCTTAGCCCACTTTATCATTTCCTGAACTCTATTACTGGAGTGGTTACCTCTATTCTCTCACACACTACACCTATTTATTATCCTTTACTCTCACCTTACCTCAGAATCTGACCTCCCACAACCTCACTGCTTTCTAGATCCAACTCACAATCCTTCCCTTCCCAATAAGAGTTTTATTGTCTTTCCATCCTTTCTAAAAACTGGCTGGTTGGGTGGAATGTCATGGTTAACACTATACATAGTCAAAGGATCTCCTATCTCTTCTCTACTGGCTGCTACTGTAAATATCATAGAATACTCTCTTGCTGTCTTAAACCATTCTGCCTTACCCCTCCAATGGATCACACACACAAAAAAGAGTAGGTGGAAGCAGTGAACACCAGGATACCTGAAGGAGACTGCACCACTGAATTTCATAAGTATTCTACCACAGAAGTTCACACCATAAACCAGGGAGCCAGAACAGATCAATTTAAGAAGCAGAGGCTAACAAGAAGAGTCTCACAAACAATGGGAAGACAAAGAAACAATCCTCAAATGAAGGGAAAGGAGGAAGCCTCAGAAAGAATGCTAAATGAAATAGAGGCAACTCAACTATCAGATATTGAGTTCAAAGCAATGATTACCAGGAAGATCATTGACCTCACAATGAGCTACCAGAAACTATAATGAACTCACTGCAAACTGTATCAACATGAAAAAGGAAATAGAAACTATCAACAACAGCCAAGAGAAAATGAAGAATACAATTTCTGAACTGAAGAACACAGTGGAAGGAATCAAAAGCAGGATTGATGAAGCAGAAGATTGGATCAGTGAGTTGGAGGAAAGAGTAGAAAAAAACACCCAGAAAGAGCAAGAAAAGGAAAAGAGGCTCAGAAAGAATGAAGAGGGAGTAAGAGGAATGCAAGACAATATGAAACATATTAATATCCATATAATAGGGATACCAGAAGGAGAAGAAGAGCAAGGGAGAGAAAACCTGCTTGAAAAAGCGATGATGGAAAAGTTCCCTAATTTCATGAGAGAAACAGTCACACAAATTCAGGAAACACAGAGACTCCCAGTCAAAAGGAATTCAAAGAGGCCCACCTCAAGATGCATTAAAATAAAAATGGCAAAATTTCAAGACAAAGAGAGAATCATAAAGGCAGCAGGGGAGAAACAGAAAGTAACATACAAGGGAGCCCCAATAAGACTACTAGCTGACTTCTTAATGGAAATGCTCCAAGCCAGAAGAGAATGGCAAGGAATATTCCAAGTAATGAGAAACAGAGGCCTGCAACCAAGGCTAATTTAAACAGCAAGTCTCTCAATCAAGATAGAAGGCCAAATAAAGAGCATCCCAGCCTTGCCTGGTGTAGCTCAGTGGATTGAGCTTGGGCCTGTGAACTAAACAATCTCGGTTCAATTCCCAGTCAGGGCACATGCCTGGGTTTCAGGCCAGTTCCCAACAGGGGATGCATGAGAGGCAACCATACATTGGTGTTTCTCTCCCTCTCTCCTTCCCTTCCCCTCTAAACATAAATAAATAAATTTTTTTTAAAAAAAGAGCTTTCCAGACAAAAAAAAAGTCCAAAAAAAAAACCACCTCCACCAAACCAGCTCTACAAGAGATGCTAAAGGGCCTGCTTTGAGGAAAGGAAGGAAAAGTGAGAGAGCGAGAGAGAGGGGAACACAGGTACAAAAATGGCAATGCATAAGTACCTATCGATAATAACCTTAAATGTAAATGGATTAAATTATTTACTCAAAAGACATAGAATAGCTGAATAGATAAGAAAGCATGACTCACACATATGCTGCCTACAAGAGACTCACCTCAGGTCAAAAGACCATCACAGAATAAAAGTGAAGAGCTGAAAACAAATTTTCCAAGCAAACAGCCAGGAAAAAAAAGCTGGGGTAGCAATTCTCGCATCAGACAAAATAAACTTCAAAAAAAAAGGGCCATAAAGAGATACCCAAAAGGTCACTTCATAATACTCAAGGGAAAAATCCACCAAGAAGACATTAACATTGTAAATATATATGCACCCAACAGAGGAGCACCCAAATACATGAGGAAAATCTTAGAGGAATTCAGGAAAGATATTGACAGCAATACAATTATAGTAGGAGATTTTAACACCCCGCTGTCAAAAATGGACAGATCTTCCAAACCAAATATCAACAAAGTTATTGTGGCATTGAACAACGTCCTAGATGAAATGGACTTAACTGATATATATAGAGCCCTCTATCCCCCAAAAGCTAAATACACATTCATTTCAAATTCACAAAGGGCATTTTCAAAGATAGAACACATGATAGGACACAAAACAAGCCTCAACAAATTCAAGAAAATTGAAATCATACCAAGCATTTTCTCCAACCACAAGGGACTGAAATTAGAAACCAATCCTAAGGAAAAAAATAAATAAATAAACTCAAAATCATGGAGATTAAATAGCATGCTATTAAACAATGAATGGGTCAAAAACAAAATTAGAGAAGAAATTAAAAAGTTTCTGGAAACAAATGAAAATAAATGCACAACAACCCAAAACTTATGAGACACAGCAAAGGCAGTCCTGAGAGGAAAGTTCAGAGCAATACAGGCCTACCTAAAAAAAGATAGAAACATTTTAAACAAACAACCTAACCCTATGCCTACAAGAACTTGAGGAACAACAAAGACAACCCAAAGCTAGTAGAAGGAAGGAAACAACCAAGATCAGAGCAGAATTAAATGACATAGAGACTAAAAGCACAATTCTTTTTTTAAAATATATTTTCTTTCTTTATTTATTTTAGAGAGTGGGGACAGGAAGGAGGAAGAGTGGGAGAGAAACATCAATGTGTGGTTGCCTCTCATGGGTCCCCCACTGGGGACCTGGCCTGCAACCCAGGCATGTGCCCTGACTGGGAATCGAACTGGCGACCTTTTGCTTCACAGGCCAGCACTCAATCCACTGAGCTACACCAGCCAGGGCTAAAAGCACAATTCTAAGGATCAATGAATTCAGGAGCTGGTTCTTTGAAAAGATAAACAAAATTAACAAGCCTTTAAATAGGCTCATCAAGAAAATAAGAGAGAGAACCCAAATAAACACAATCAGAAATGAAAGAGGACAGATTACAAACAACAACATAGAAACACAAAGGATTGGAAGAAATTACTATGAAGAACTATATGCCAAGAAATTTGAAAACATAAGTGAAATGCACAAAATTCTAGAAAAATATAATCTTCCAAAACTCAATGAAGAAGAAGCAGAAAGCCTGCACAGAGCAATAACAGCAGATGAAATTAAAGCAGTAATCAAAAAACTCCCATCACACAAAAGCCCTGGACCAGATGATTTCACATGAGAATTCTACAAAGCTTTTAAGGAAGAGCTAACCCCTATTCTTCACAGACTATTCCAAAAAATCCAAAATGATGGAAGACTCCCAACACTTTTTATGAAGCCAGCACCATCCTAATTCCAAAACCAGACAGAACACAACAAAGAAAGAAAACTTCAGGCCAATATTGCTGATGAACACAGATGCTAAAATCCTCAATAAAATATTGGCAAACTGCATCCAACAATGCATTAAAAAGATCATACACCATGATCAAGTGAGATTCACCCCAGGGATGCAAAGGATGGTTCAATATTCACAAATCAGTAAAGGTAATATGCCACATAAAGAAAAGCAAAGACAAAAATCACATGATCATATCAATAGATGTGGAAAAAGCTTTTGATAAGGTACAGCACCCATTTATGATAAAACACCCAGCAACATAGGAATAGAGGGAGCATTCCTCAATATAATAAAGGCTATATATGAGAGACCTACAGCCAACATCATATTCAATGGGCAAACACTAAAACCTTTGCCACTAAGATCAGGAACAAGACAAGGTTGTCCACTTTCACCACTTCTACTCAACATAGTATTGGAAGTTTTAGCCAAAGTGATCAGACAAGAAAAGGAAATAAAAGGCATCCAAATTGGAAAAGAGGAAACAAAACTGTCAATGTTCGCAGATGACATGATAGTGTACATAGAAAATCCTATAGACTCAGCCAAAAAACTGCTTGAACTAATAAATGAATTTGGCAAAGCAGTGGGATACAGAGTCAATATCCAGAAATCAAAGGCATTTTTGTATACCAACAATAAAACCACAGAGGCAGAAATCAAGAAAAAAAAAAACCCATTCGATATCGAAAATAAATAAATAAATAAAATACCTAGGAATAAACCTAACCAAAGAGGTAAAACACTTGTATTCAGAAAACTACACAACACTGAAGAAAGAAATCAAGGAAGACACAAGCAAATGGAAACATATACCATATCCATGGATTGGAAGAATTAACATCATCAAAATGTCCATACTACCCAAAGCAATTTACAGATTCAATGCAATACCTAATAAAGTACCAATAGCATATTTCACAGACATAGAACAAATACTTCAAAAATTTATATGGAGCCATAAATGACCCTGAACAACTGCTGAAATTTTGAGAAAGAAGAATAAAGCAGGAGGGATCACAATACCTGATACTAAACTGTATTACAAGGCTGCTGTAATCAAAACAGCCTGGTACTGGCATAAAAACAGGCACATGGACCAATGGAACAGAACAGAGAGCCCCCAAGTAAATCCAACTCTCTACAGTCAATTAATATTCAACAAAGGAGGCAACAAGATAAAATGAAGTAAAAATAGCCTCTTCAACAAATGGTGTTGGGAGAAGTGGACAGCTTTGTGCAAAAAAGTGAAACTTGATCACCAACTTACACCACACACCAAAAAAAATTCAAGGTGAATAAAAGATTTAAATATAAACCGTGACATCATTAAAGTTTTAAAGGAGAACATAGGCAACAAAATCTCAGATATTTTATGCAGCAACATTTTTACTGATATATATGTCCCATAGAGTAAGGGACATAAAGGAAAGAATAAACAAATGACATCTCATCAAAATTAAAAGCTTCTGCATGACTAAAGATAACAGTATTAAAATAAAAAGAGAACTAACTATATAGAAAAACATATTCGCCAATGATACCTCAGACAAGGTTTTAATCTGAAAAATATATAAAGAACTTACACGATTCCACTCTAAGAAGACAAGCAACCCAATTAAAAAATGGGCAAAGGACTTGAACAGACACTTCTCCAAGGAGGACACACAGAGGATCCAGAGACACATGAAAAGATGCTCAATATCACTAGCTATCAGAGAGATGCCAATTAAAACCAGAATGAGATACCACTTTACACCAGTCAGAATGGCCATCAAAAACAAAGCAACAAACAACAAGTGCTGGAGAGGTTGTGGGGAAAAGGAGACCCTAGTTCACTGTTGGTGGGATTGCAGACTGGTACTACCACTATGGAAAACAGTATGGAATTTTTTTCAGAAAACTAGGAATGGATCTTCCTTTTGACCCAGCAATTCTACCATTAGGATTATATCCTAAGAACCCTGAAACACCAATTCAAAGAACCTATGCACAACAATGTTCATAGCAGTACAATTTACAATAGCCAAAGGCTGGAAGCAACCTTGGTGCCCATCAATAAATGAATAGCTCAAAAAACTATAGTACATTTACACAATAAAATTCTATGCAGCAGAAAGAAGGACCTCCTACCTTTGTGACAACATGGATGGAACTGGAAAGCATTATGCTGAGTGAAATAAGCCAGGCGGTGAAAGGCAAATACCACATGATTTCATCTTTAACAGAAACTTAAACAACAAAACAAACAAACAAGCAAAATATAACCAAGGACACTGAAATAGAGAACAGGCTGGCAGGAACTGGAGGGGAGAGGGAAGGGAATTTCAGGGGAATTTCAGAGAGAAGGGGAAGGGTTTACTGTAGAAGACTCAGGCCAGCAGAGCCTGCCTATTGTGGATGATGATGAGAATAAGTGCACAGGTGACAAGAATCCTGTGAAGAAAAAGGGAACAGAGCAAGGGGAGAGTGTCTATGGATGCCTTAGCCACTCCCTCAAGAGGAGAGAGTGTCGACCTTTGCCTAGAGAGACTTTTATTGTCTTTGTTGGGTCTTACATAAGAGAAAGATTTATTATCTATTACATGGAATATTATTGTCTACATTTTAGGTACAATCAAGGAAATGAAAACAACATGCAGAGGGGAATGGGAATGGTGGTGAACTGATTAGCTCTGTGCTTTTTAAGGAAAATTCACACAGGCTTTGGAAATTACCTTGAAGATAGACAATACACGTTTGTTGTTTTAGACCAGAGTGATGGAGTTTTAGCAAGAGCAAGCCATGACAGTCTGTATGCACTTTCTAGGCCTGATTCCCATAGGAAAACTAGGTTTCAAGGTCTGGCTCCTGCCCACCTGTTTGCTTCTATATGTTTTTTTCATACAGAGCTGAGTCACATTTGCCAGACTAAAACAAATGGGGCCCCTAAAGTTTGCAGGAATGAATATAAAGGACACATGGACAACAACTAGGTGGGGTGGAAATGGGAGGGAGGTAGAGAGAGATGGATGGGTTGGCTGGGACGGGAGTAAAGGACAGAAAACTGTACTTGAACAATGATTAAAATAAAATTAAAAGAAAAAGAAAACACAGTAAATGTATAATATAACTTTGGAAACGATTCTGCAGTGAAAAACAGAGCTTATCAATTTTCCTATTACTCTCTCTTTGTAAGAAAAGTGGTGTCCTAGACCTTCACTTGCCATTAGGATGAATAAAACAGGACTTGTAAATCACGTTTTCAGGAAGTAGGTTGCTACATAGATATCTTACAACATGTGGGGATATCCTGGATATCTGAAGACCAACCCCAAGTTCAGAAACTGAACAATGTTCTGTAGAATAGTTCAAGTGAATGTCTTAAGGTTATAAAGGTAAAAATACAGCAGTCAGAGTATGATTGATTTTGGTATATTTTAGACAGTCTACTAAAAATTTTAAAACTGGTAAGCATTTGATACTGTTTCAAATGGAATAAAAGATTATCAAAGTTTTATTTTCTTAAAATTGATACTGTATGCAAAATTAAACCTAGTATTACCTAAGAAGTCACTTTTTTGTCAAGAAAACTGAAATATTATTAATTCATGTTGGTGGTAGAGAATTGTAAGATTCACAGCAAATTATATATAGAATATCAAAATATAAAATAGAGATATTTCTTACCTTTCACTTTGCCTTTTTCTTCCCAACACATATTTAAACATGGTTAGCAAGTTAGTGAAGAGTAGGGGAGAGAGATCTCACTTCTCCCACAAATCTACTATTTGTGTAGTACTGAGAGGGAAGAGAGGAAAGAGCTTTAATTTCAAAAATTCAAAGATAGATTATTGATTCAGATAGGATATTTTACTTACTGAACGATCTGTGAAAGTAAAATTGACCCAAAGTCTATTAATATGTAGAAGTGACTTGAAAAGTGATGGAACCAGTGTGATATCTTATCCAGAAACAAATAAATGGATGGAAAAATGAAATCTTTCTGCTTACTTTCTTTGGAGTTTTGTGCATACTATGGAGTAATTATGTCAAGTATCTACATTGATGAAAGTTAATTCCAAATGTGCTACATTGTTTAGTAAGTACTTGGGAATTCTTGAGAATTGAGCTGACAAGACCAACTAGTCCTTTTAAAATCTTATGCTATTTAATCATCTTAGAAGCTCTGCAAAATCTCCATTTTCAACCTGTACAATCACGATAACTTTTCAATTTCCTACAACTGGAAAATAAAAAAACTTGGGATTTGAATCACAGTGTGTCTGACACTGAAGTCCACACACATGCACCCATGACTGATTTTATTACCAAAGGGTACTTTCTTCATTCTCAGTTGGCAATTTATCAATCAATAGTTTTTTAAAAGTGGTTGAAGAATTCTTTCCAAATTAAGAAATTTATCAAACAAATCTTTAATAATGATCAATTATTTGACTATTTTAATTAAATCAGATATATTTTTATAATTCATCTCTGTTTACTGAAGCTTATTTAAAAATAAAACACAACAATTGATTTCAAAGGACTCAGAATTTTATAGAAAAGGAATTTTACTATATGAAGCATCTAAAGAAGAGCTCAAATAATCACTAAAACACTTTTTTGAGGAATATTCACATGCACTAAGATAAGTAAAGTTTGGAACTGGTTTGAAAAGCATGGACAATTCACTAAAACATCTGATAAAGTACAGGGTAAATATTGGGAAGTGTAGGTATTTGAAGATATTGGAAGATATGTAAGTGAATTTAAAAAGTATATTGGGCATTATAAATATTTTTAAATATTTAATTTATTGATTTTTAGAGAGGGGAATGCAGGGAAAAAGAGAGGCAGAGAAATAGTGTATGGTGGCTTCTTGTGTGTCCCCTACCAGGGGCCTGGCCCAAAACCCAGGCGTGTGCCCTGACTAAGAATGGAACCAGCAACCTTTTGGTTCACAGGCTGGCAGTCAAACCACTGAGCCATCCAGCCAGGGTGGACATTATAAATATTTTAAATAGGCATTAATATTTGAAAGTAAAATATAGTCTTATGCTTTTCAAAAGATCACTGAATTATTTTTCTGTTGAGTTAATAAATGATATAGTGATAATAAACATTTAATTTTATCTTTTATTTTTTTGCCTTATTTTCTTTAGTTTTCAAAGCTAAAATAAGCTTATATACCTGTCAAATATTGACACACATAAAACATTTACATTATAATAATATCAAGGCTGCAAAAGCACTGTTTATGCTGTTGTACAGCAGTATAACAAATTTGTGTTATTTTTCAGAGCTGTATTTTCTAAATTGTTTTCTGGGAAATCAACATAAGTGCTGAAAGAGGTAGTCAGGTTTCATGTACCAAAAATATACTAAAATATTTCAGAATTAATAATTTAGGATGCTTTGACCAGAGTGGCTCCGTTGTTTGGGCATCACCCTGCAAAGTGAAAGCTCACCAGTTTGA
Source organism: Sturnira hondurensis (assembly GCF_014824575.4). NCBI lineage: Eukaryota > Metazoa > Chordata > Mammalia > Chiroptera > Phyllostomidae > Sturnira > Sturnira hondurensis. Next base: position 206,483 of record NW_028088106.1, on the reverse strand, counting down.
TTCACGGTAAGGGCACATGCCTGGTCTGCGGGTTCAGTCCCTGGTCAAGGTGCATATGAGAGGCAACCAATCGGTGTTTGTCTCTCACATTGATGTTTCGCTCCCTCTAGGTCTCCCTTCTTTCCCTTCTCTCTAAAAGTAAATAAATAAAATCCTTAAAAATAATAGTAAAGGGGAAATGGAATTAAAGTTAAACTAGTGTATTTATTTATAATTAAAGGTAGTAAAAACTACACAGAGTATTTAATATTAGGATGTGGATTGTGAATTCCATGGGAATATGTCTTATGTAGCTTTACAAAATATTATTTGGATATGGAAAGTGTTTTTGTACAAACTTTTGATATCATAAATCACTTAAATACACCTTGGTTCACAGTTTTGAAAAAATAAATTCAACTGGAGTATGTCAATATAGAAATCAATCTGATCTTAATCTATTAATCAAAATGTTAAAATTGTGTTCCATATATACGAAAGTAGTTTATTGTATTACGTAAAATGTCACTTTCATAACTTTTTTGAGGACAAAGTCCTAATTATTTAAGATCCCTAACCTAAGATGGCTAACAGTGTCCTAATGTGCAAGACAAACCAAACAAGATCCATGAAATTTCATAATACTTGTCACAAGCTATTAATCATTAAAATAGAATTAATATATGTCATACAATTTAATAATTTAATAATTACAATGTATTATTTTTGTAGGCTATAACTGCAGTGAAAATTAGGTGAGTAAAACACTTGCCTCAGGTGTGAAATTTAAGCAGATATCAAAAACTAAGTAATTGTGAGGAGTCATATTTTAATGCAGTATTATAAAAATAAAGCTAATTCAAACTCTGGTGAAGAAAATATCAAAATTTTAAATAAAGATAAAATGAGTACCATAGATTTTCCTTTTGTGCTAGGTTTTAGTATGACTGATGATGAAACTGACTCTGCCATAGTTATCTCCACATTTTATGTGGAAATGACCTATGATAGAATAAAATAAACTATTATAAAGTTTTAAACATAAAATTGACCTTATGGAAAATAACAAAATTTTATGGGATTTTTCACTAGTGTTCTGATTTACTTTCATCATTATAATACATAGGGAAAATACTAAACAACAATAAAACTTTCTGAATGTTACAGAAAAAAATGACAAATCAGTAATTTCCATTGATTTAAAAAAACTTTTCTTTAGTTTCAAAGACATCTTTCATAAAGCTAGATGTGTCATTTCAAACCGATAGGTAACAGAGAAATATATTTATATTTGGATGAAAATCTACTTATTAACCAGAATTGATCTTCAGTGGTACCAAATATTGTAACAGCTTAGTTAAATGGCTTTGACAGGACATTTACTGTGTTTGGTAGGTAGCTAGCATACATGGAAAATTCCCTCAGCAATGCTTGTATATCCCAAGTAGTACTACAAAAACAAATAAAACAAACAAACAAACAACATCTCTTGAACCTATCTAGGCAGTCGTTTGTAATTTTCCCAGTAGGAAAATTTGTTTTGTGCAGCTTGTACATTTTTTGAGCTGTATAACAGATGTATATTTTGCCTTGTACTATTTTTCCTATGTTTAATTGTAACTTACAGCCAGGAAAATGTAAAATATAATCAAGCAGGGGAGAAAAACACATTCTGAAAAGCAATTTTGATCATAGGCATGCGGTATCTGTAGAAACTGTTATATTGGAAAGGGTTTGCCATTTCAGTGATCAAGTTAATGAAGGCATCATTAGATCCCTATTCTAAAGCAGCAATTTTGTTACACATTACACTTTATGCAGCTGAGCTGTTCCATTGCTAATTTAGCTTTTTATAATGTTGAAACCCGAAATTCTTTTATTTCATAAGGAACAAAAGGAATACTGAATATTTGAGATAAATATTTTTATTTCTATTTAGAAATAAGCCACAGTGTTGTGGTGAGATATTTTGTTGAACAAATCCCTCAGTAAGAATTGCCTGCTCTGTCTCTTTCAGGAAAGACAAACACAATCCATGAGGCTCCTTGACCTGGCTATCTTCCAGGAAGGAGAACATACAGGTGTTAAGTTAGCTAGAGGAAATAATCTCCTTTCCTGAAAGCTCAGTACCATATGGAATATTACAGCATTTCTTAAACAATAATGAAAAGCCACAGAAAAGAAGGAAGCAACAAAGCAAAAAATAAAAATAAAATAAACTCCATGGTTCAACTGTAAGCTGTTTCATAATGTTATTCATAAGTTTCCACAAGAACAAGCTGTCTGTGGGATTATGAATTAACAAACCCATTCTTCAATTTGTATGCAAAATTTTTCAGACTCCATTATGAATGATTTACACCTTCACTCAGGGAGGGAGAAAGACTTCCTATGCCATAAATTCTGTTTTCAAGATTGTGGTACTTGAGGGCCTGAGACCTGATTTATCGCCCATCCTTCCACCCTGCTGGGACAATGGTACTGAGTCTCACCCCCATGGTACTGAGACTGGGTAAAAGAGGACTTTGCTTCTTGCATTATTTTATCATTCTCTTTTGTCTCCCTCAACCAAACAAAAAGAACAATTTTTTCTATAATGTTATATGTCTCTACCTTCAAACTAACCTAGATCATACCAACCACTTTTATTGTTTTTTAGAGAATATTTCCAGGTGAGCTGTAATTAGACCTGCCATTTAAGTTTAATTCATTTGTCTTTCTGTCAGATTTATTTCACTTAGCATAATTCTTCTAAGTTCATCCATGTTATCACAAATGATAAGATTTCATTCCTTTTTTATGGCCAAGTATTATTTCATTGTGTAAATGTACAACATCTTCTTCATTCACTCATTTGTTGACAGGTACTTGGGTTACTTCCATATCTTTGTTAATGTAAAGAACAAAATAAACAAGCAAATCAGAAACAGATTCATAGTTACAGAGAACAAACAGGATTACCATGTGGAAGGAGTCTAAGGAACTAGGTGAAAAAGGTAAAGGAATTAGGAAATACAAATTGATTGTTAGAAAATAGTCAAAGTGGTGTAAAGTACAGCATACAGGATATATGTCAATATATTGTGTCACAGAATATATGTCATAATATATGACTATAGAATATAGTCAATAATATTGTGATAAGCACATATGGTGCCAGGAGAGTATTAGAATTATTAGGGGATCACTTTGTAAGTTATGTAATTGTCTGACCACTATTCTGTATACCTGAAACTAATATAAAATAATATTGCATGTCAATTGTAATGGAAAATAAAGATTAAAAAAATTCTAATGGTGCTATTTATCTAAGAAGTTTTCTAGGGTTATTCACACACAGAAAAAACTTTTTTCAGGAATACTGAGAAGCATTTTTTCATTGTGTCTTTATTTGAAAGGGTTACTATAATCTTTTAGAGAGATACTTATTGTTATATATAAATATTTTTCTCCCATTGACATCTCTTTGAAAGAATGCATTTTTAGCAATAGTTATCAGCTAAAACATTTACGTTAGCATAATGCATGTTCTAAATTCAGCAATCCAGGCTACATGTGAATGAGAAACAGAAATAATAAATAAAATAATCTGGCCCTGGCTGGCATAGCTCAGTGGATTGAGCACTGGCCTGCGAACCAATCACGGTTTGTTTCCCAGTCAGGGCACATGCCTGGATTGCAGGCCAGTTCCCGGCAGGGGACACACCAAAGGCAACCATACATTGATATTTCTCTCCCTCTCTCCTTCCCTTCCTCTCTAAAAGATAAATAAATAAAATCTTTAAAAAAATAACCTGGTTCAAAGATCTGGTTCAATTTAAAAGAGCCATGATACCATATGCCCCATGTCAGATTTTTAATCCTTCCTTTCCTCTCTCTCTGTTCATGCTGTTGGTATCTGTTTTTTCCTCTTTTCTTGTCCCTGCAGTATTCAGTTGCTCCCTCTTAGTTTCCTCTGTTATAACTTAATCTGAGAACAGAGCCAATGTTCTAGTTGTATTACATAAAACACAGTTCCTCATTCCTCAACAAACTGTCATTTCTTTACTTAACCTCCAGAGGTCTTCAGGAAACTTTATGTCAGATAGCCATTTATAAACAAAGGCTATTCTGATTGTCTGGAGGTTTGACTTACTCTTTCCACTGCACAAAGGAAAAACCTCTTCTTCATGCCTTTACTAAAATGTAAAGGACACTCTAGATGTTCTAAATGATAGACAGTGAAATATCTCTAGTTATAGACTAAACCTATAAAAGTAGTTAAACATGAGGGCAGAAAATTTAACATATATGGATAAGTGTAATTATTGATCCAACAATTTACTGTGTTGAGCACTATGTTAGGCTATAATTTATAAATGTAATTGTGGGGGCAACTTTGCCCACAAGTCCCCCTGTCCACCACAGATGACAGTGACACTACCAAGACATGATCTGCTTGAGGAGGAGAGGTGGCCAGTTTCTCAGAGGACAAGAACCAGGAGCCCCTTCTTCCAGGGGCTTTTATTGGGTTGTAATACACAGGAATACAGGCAGGAAGGATCAAATAGTAGATAACATTTCAAAGAAATCTGAGAGCTTAGTCCAAATCAGTGTCTGTAAGGGAAGGGTGTTGCAGAAACTTTGGGAGAACTTTTAGGAATTCCTTCTTATGCCTGATTTACCCCCGATACCACTCTAGCAAGGCAAGGAGCTACACTGCTTCCCCATCACAGGTTTTCAGGCTTAAGTGGATTCGAGCCAGGAAGTGCTTCTCCCAGAGGACATGGGGACTTGGGCTATATAAGAGTAGCCAGGGGGCAAGGGTCCATTACTCCCTCTTTGTTGCAGCGCCCCTGAGTCCTTCCATGATGGCCTCCCAAGTGATCATGTCTGGCTTAGGTTGCCCCCCTCTGTGAGGAGTCTTACCCATCATGGACTATTGACCATGATTTGGGGTCAGGGGGAAGAACCAGAGGCAGTGTTTGCTACCAGAGACAAGCTTTGTCTTCTAAGTGTCTCGCATTCTGGAGGTTGCTCACTCATCCTTAGCCATGGGAGGTAGTGACAACTCCTGAAACCAGGCAGAGCAGTCCCCAACATGTAATTAAGTCATCCTCAAGGAATTCTTTTTTAGGTGAAAGACACATAAACAGTTGTATTAGGTTAGGGGACTGTTGGAGGTAAATGCCCCAACCAAAGAGGTAAATGGAAGTATAATAACTGTTTAAAGGGAATACAGAGAGAAGAGATAGGGACTACCTATAGTGGGAAGTGCCTAGTACTATGGATAGGCAGAGTAGAGAGTGGATCTGGAAGAGAAAAGAAAAATGCCTGGGATATAGAAAATTACAGAGTAAGTAAAATAAGAGAACCCTGAAGGAAACTTGAAATCAGAGAGGACTGTTGGATAGGGTCCAAGGGGAATTGAAGCAGATGACACCACTTCCCTTTCCTGTGTTAGAGGCCCTGCTACTTTCCATCACGCTTAGTAGTGACTCCATTTCTAGTTCAGCGGTGAGGTGCTAATACTGCTCAAGTCCGTGATCTGTTTTATGTGTGGACAATAGAACAATGAGTTATTTGTATTTTTTAGAATATGTAGAATAGTTACTTACTTTTGCCTTTATAATAAACATAACCCAACGAGTTTCTCACGTAGCTTCCATTTTACAGACAGAGGCCTGGTTATTTGCTTCTCCAGTGTAGACCTCTCTTTTTTTGACTTCCAGAGGGAAGTAGTTCATTGGACAATAAATGAGAGTACGTGGAGTGATTTTCCTTAAATAATTAGCAGCTCACCTTTTCAGCTCTATAATTCTTAAGGGATTGATTACTTAATAATCTGTTATGGACTGAATGTTTGTGTCCAAACTCCCTTCAAATTCCTTTGTTGAAGTCTTAACTCCCAATGTGATTCTACCTCGAGGTAGGGCCTTTTTTATAAAAAGTAATGAAAGTACAATAAAATCATGAGGCCTTGTTGATAGCATTAGTAGCCTTTTAAGAAGAAATACTAGAGGGCTCTACCTTCTCTTTTTCTTCCTCTCCTTCTCTCCTCTCCTCTCCTCCCCGCCTCCCCTCCCCTCCCCTCCCCTCCCCTCCCCTCTCCTCTCCTCCTACCAAGTTAGCACAGACTAAGACAATGACCACGTACAAGCCAGGAAAAGAGCACTGACCAAGAATCTAATCTGCAAGTACCATGATCTTAGACTTCCAGCCTCCAGCACTGTAAGAATTTTAAATTACTTTCTATAGTTTAAGTCACCCCATCTGTGATATTTGTTTTATGGAAGCCAAGGCTGACTAATACAGAACCAGAAAACTCTATCACTATATTTTCCTACATGCTTGATTATCTTACTAAAATGAAAAGTCAAGAAAAAATCCTAAAAACCCAAAACCATAGCTAGAATTTATATTAAAATTAAGCATGATGAGATTAGGGGATTTTTCTTACAGTAGATGATTCACTAACTGAGTTGCAAAGCATGAAAAAGAGCTAAGTTAAGCAAAGATGAAAAGAAAAGTCTAGTTTATTTCATGAACTTGGGTCACATGAAGGTATAGAGGTCAAAAACAGTCTAATGCAGAAATAGAAGGAGCTGGTGAAGAAAAAGTTTTAAAGCAATGAAGGATGTATATTAGGTCATTAAAAAGGGCAGATCAGAGGGCTAAAATTGTTTGAAAAATTGCAATATCCATATTTAATGAAAATCCTCCTTTGAAACAATTGAGTCAGTGAGTGTTTGCTCCTTGTGTGTGCTCTCATAAGGACTGCTTATTTGGAACTAAGAGGACTCATCAAGAATTACTATAATACTGTTTCCATTATTAAAGGGATTCCCCACATTGACCTTTGTTTCCATTTTTGTATTCTTTTTATGAAATGAATAAACCGTGGCACACAAAAAAGATAAGCTTTAGACGTTTTCTGTTTACTTACTTACTTCACCAGGCATCAAAAACTCTCTGCAAGCTAAAACATGATATATAGCAGTGCAGGCAGGGAACACAGCAGTATAAAATAATGCTCTATTAATGTAGTCTTAGACTGAAAAGTTAGCCAAAACTCTGATCTGATATTTCATTTTTAAAAAATTAATTCATGACAATAATTTCTAATGATCAAATTATTTTAACATGAAAACCAACAGACCAAAATGTCATAAGTAGTGAATAAATAGAAGTACCTTGTACAAAGATATTTATCTAGAGAAGTGGTTCTTCTTTGAATTAATTGGTACACTCACTTTCTTGGCTAGAAAAAATAATAAAGTATTTAGCAATATTTTATTTACACTAACAAACATAGATTTTCACATTTTGAGACCTTTGGTTCAAGGATTCTTACAGTTGATGACAGCTGGACCAGCAACAGTCACAATGAAGTTGTCACTGCCTCAGCAAGCCTGAAATTATTCATAGTTGTTCATATTGTTCCCATATCAACCGCGTTGTGTGCATTATTTGTACTGAGTGTGCTATGCTTAATTGCTTCTTAAAATATCTTTAAAGAGATGACACTATGATTTAGCATAAAAACAAAAATGTGTACGAGCAGAAAAATGTGACAGCAAAGCAGATTAATATATAATTAAAAATAAATCTATGGCAAGGTAGAGAAAAAGTTTATTTGAATTAGGTGCAAATAACAAATTTCAAGTGATTTTTTTAAAAAAGCATTGTGTTATACATAAATTAGCTTTATTTCTTCTTTTTTGCTGTTACTTAGAATAACGGTACCTCTTACAATTAATGATGTCTTACACGCACTGAAGTACAATAGAGAGCTTTTCCCTCTAAACCATTTCAATGCCACTACTGTTGCCAACATTACAATGTTCTGGGTCATGTTTGGAATTTTTTAAATGGCTCTTACTATTTACAATCAGTTTTAAGAAGGAACAAAATATCATCTACACTTTATTTTTCCACTGTAATACAATTCTGGAAATGCTAAAATAAACCAGAAATTAGCATTTATTTTAAAATCAGAAAACTAGTTAAGTGATTTGGTCAGTTACAACATTCCTATGCCATAAAGATAAGTAATATTTAGAAAAATGTGATGATAAAAATTAAAAGACAGTGCAATCAATACATTACACTTTAACCTGTGAATAAATTGATCATTTCCTTGGAAGACTAATTAAATTAATTGCTTATACATGCATTGCTGATGCTCATCAGCAATGTAGAAGAATCATGGTTTAGTCGAGTAGGTAAATGCTACATGGTCTTTCACAATCCCTGCTTTGTCACATCACAAATGTTAGTTAAAATATGTAAAAGAGAGAATGCTGCTTCCAATATGGTAGAGTAAATACTGGGTCTTCCTGCATAGATCAGATATAAACACTGGACCAATCCTCATACAAACATAAGAGTTATGAACTCTAAGCAAAATACATGAAACAACTACCTAAGGGTCTAGAAAATTTAAAAAAAAAACAAAAAAAAGAAGGATGTCAAATGTAGGGGACTGGTTTGTTTTGGTCTGGCAAATGTGACTCAGCTCTGTATGGAAAACCTACAGACGCAAAGTGGTGGGCAGGAGCCAGACCTTCAAACCAAGTTTTCCCGTGGGAATCAGGCCTAGAAAATGCATACAGATTGTTATGGCTTGCTCTTGCTAAAACTCTCTCACCCTGGTCTAAAACAACAAATGTGTATTGTTTATCTTCAAGCTAACTTCCAAAGCCTGTGTGAGCTCTCCCAAAGACAGAGCTAATCAGCTTACCACCATTCCCATTCCCCTCTGCATGTTATTTTCATTTTATTCATTGTACCTGAAATGTAGACAATAACATTCTATGTAACAGATAATAAATCTTTCTCTGATGTAAGACCGGAGGAAAACAATAAAAGCCTGTCTAGTCAAGGCTCTACGAAGTCTCCTCTTGAGGGAGTGGCTTCTTCCCCTCTGGCAACCAACAGTTTGCTCTCTTTGTGTTTCAATTTTGTCCATTTATTTTATTCTTTAGATTCACGTGTAAGTAAAATCACGTAGTATTTGTCAGTCTCTGACTGAGTTACTTCACTAAGCATAATACCCTCTCATTTATCTATGCTGTTGCAAATGGTATGATTTTATTTCTTTTTATGGTTGAGTAATATTCCATTGTATATATGTACTGCAGCTGTTTTACAGTCATCTATTCTTAGGCCCTTGGGCTGCTTCCATATCTTGGCTGCTATACATAATGCTGCAACAAATATAGGGCTGCATGTATTCTTTTGAATTAGTGCTTTGGGTTTCTTTAGATAAATCCCCAGGTATGGAATAACTGTCATAAGGCAATTCCATTTTTAATTTTTTTAGGAACCTCCATACTATTCTCAGTAGTGGTTGCAGCACCTACCTGCATTCCCACCAATGATGCATGAGCATTCATTCATTCCCTTTTTCCACATTCTCACCAACACTTGTCATTTGTGAATTTATTGATGATAGCCATTGTGACAGCTGTGAAATGATATATTGTTGTGGTTTTAATTTACATTTCTCTGACAATGATGACATTGAGCATCTTTTTATATGTCTATAGGCCACCTGTATTTTTGGGGGGATGTGTTTGTTCAGGTCTTCTGCTCATTTTTTAATTGGGTTATTGTGTGTGTATATATTGACTAATATGATTTCTTTATAAATTTTGTATATTAACCTCATATTAGAGATATCATTGGTGAATACGTTTTCCCATTTAACCGGTTGTCTTTTTGTTTTGTTAATGGTTTGCTATTTAAAAATTTTTTGGTTTGATATAGTCTCATTTGTTTAATATTCATTTATTTTAATATTTTATTTATTTATTCTTAGAGAGAGAGGAAGGGAGGGAGAGAATCATCAATGCATGAGAGAAACATGTATCAGTTGCCTCTCACATGCACAGGGACTGGGGATCCGGCCCAAAACCCAGGTGTGTGTCCTAAACAGGAATCAAACGCATGAGCTTCTACTTCATGGGATGTTTCCCAAGCAACTGAACCACATCAATTAGGGCTGTCTATTTTTTATTTTGTTTCCCTTTCCTGGAGAGACATATCAAAAAATATTATTAAGAGAAATGTCAGAGATTTTATTGCCTATGATTTCTTTTAGGCTTGAAATTATATAATATTTAAAATTTTAGTTTAAGCAAGTTAATTGCCAAGGAATACAAAAATGTGCATTCTTTGGGGGCAATGTTGGGAAACTCATAGTCTATCAAATGTAATATGTATAATGTCCAGTTTAAAATTGACATTGTAAGCAATATTGCTCAAGAGTAAGCAATAACAGGTATGAATCTGGAGGTGAACTGGATATGGAATGATCAGAGTAGCTGATGTAAGTATGCTTCCTGGTCAGGTAAAGCCTGACCAGTAAAATATGCTCATAATGAAAAAAAGTAGAAAACTAAACAAAAAACCAAATGCAATATTTAAAGTAAAATTTGAAATTGAAATATACCACATTTAATTAAGAAATTCACTGAACTGTTTTTAATAGTGGAAGGTCTATATTAGAAGAAAACTAACTTAAAGGTAAACATATAGATAGAATCATCCAATCAAAAAGAGAGAGAGAAAAGATTGCCACATGTGCACAGTTTCAAGGATCTGAAGGTTATTATCAAAATGGCTCCCCTCTAAGAAGGCAAGAAGAGAGAATAGGAAAGATAAGCCCTTTGAAGAAACAGTGGCAGGAAACTATGCAAATTTGATGAAATACTAAAATTTTCAGACTTAGAAACCTTATTGAAATCTAAACAAGAAAAACTAGAAGAAATTCACATTTAGGCACATAAAAGGCAAATACTGAAAACTAAAATAAAGAAACTTGCAAAAAGTTTTAAAGTCTTCCTCCAAAATTACACATTAAAATATAGGAATAGAGTCTAAAACTTTACAGACTTCTAAACAAAAAATATAAAGATTAGAAGACAATGGAAAAGATCTTTAAAGGACTGTCAAAAGGGACATTATAGACAGGAAGGGGCTGGAAAGAAGTATTCAAAATCATGGAAGGCAAGGAGCTACATCCAAGATTATTCTATCCAGCAAAGCTATACTTTAGAATGGAAGGGAAGATAAAGTACTTCCCAGATAAGGTCAAGTTAAAGGAGTTCATCACTAAGCCATTATTATATGATATGTTAAAGGGACTTATCTGATAAAAAGAAGAGGATCAAAAATCTGAATATTAAAATGACAACAAATTCACAATCATCAACAACGGAACCCCCAAAACACAAACAGAAACAAACTAAGGAAATAGCTAGAACAGGAACAGAATCACAGAAATGGAGATCATGTGGAGGATTATCAGTGGGGTGGGGGAGAAGGGAGAATGGGGGAAGAGGTACAGGGAATAAGAAGCATAATTGGTAGGTACAAAATATACAGGAGGAGGTTATAACAAAGTACTTATACGTATGATCCATGGACATGAACTAAGAGGGGGATACTAGAGGGACGAGAGTGCAGAGTGGAAGAGGATAAAGGGGAGAAAAAATGGGACAAACATAATAGCATAATCAATAAAATATACTGTAAACTTTTTTATTAAAGAATTGATATTTGTAAAAAAGGACTAAAATAAAAATAAAACAATAAAGATATAATAAAAATTATATATCCAGGGAAACATCATCCAAGAATGAAGGCAAATAAATACATTTTTCATCTAAACTAAAATTACAGAAATTGCCAACACCAGACCCATCCATAAAAATATAAATTCTAAAGGAAAATATTTAAGTTAAAGGAAAATAGTAGCAGAGGACACTTGGATATTCAGGAATGAATAAAGAACATTAAAATCATAATATGTTGATATGCATATTTACACCTAGTCTTTTTAAATTCACATATTTGAAAAAATACAAATCTTAGTACTATCTTTCAGAGTTGGCTTTAATGACTACATTAACATAAGATAAAATAGACTTCTAGGTAAAGAATATTACCAGAAATAAAAAGGGGCATTTCAGAACCATAAAAGGGGGGCAATTCATCAGGAAGACATAATGATAATAAATACCCATACCTTAATAACATTGGTTCAAACTACATGCATCAAATTTGACCAAATTAAAGGGAGAAATAAATAACCCTCTTAAATCACAAAAGATTTAGCTTCCCTCCTTTAGCAATTGAAAGACCAATTACTCAAAAATAAATAAATAAAGACATAGGGCATCTAAACACCAATCTTTTTTAAAATTATTTATTTTTATTTTTATTTTTATTTAATTCTTGTTCAAGTACAGTTTTCTGTCATATATTCTCAGTCCTGCCCCCCCAGTGCTCCCCACCTCCCTCCCATTTCCGCCCCCCACCTTAGTTACTGTCCATGTGTCCTTAATACTTGTTCATGTGAGTCCATCCCCTTTTCCCCTATGATTCTCTCCCCTCTCCCCTCTGGTCCCTGTCAGCCTGTTCCATATTTGAGTGTCATTGGTCATATTTTGCTTGCTTGTTTGTTTTGTTGTTTAGATTCCTGTTAATGATGATATCGTATGGTATTTGTCTTTCACTGCCTGGCTTATTTCACTCAGCATAATGTTTTCCAGTTCCATCCATGCTGTTGCAAAGGGTAGGAGCTCCTTCTTCCTTTCTGCAGCATAGAATTCCATTGTGTAAATGTACCATAGCTTTTTGATCCAGTCATTTACTGATGGGCATCTAAGTTGCTTCCAGCTCTTGGCTATCGTAAATTGTGCAGCTATGAACATCGGGGTGCATAGGTTCTTTTGGATTGGTGCTTCAGGGTTCTTAGGATATACTCCTAATAGTGGAATTGCTGGGTCAAAAGGCATGTTCATTTTTAGTTTTCTTAGAAAATTCCATACTATTTTCCATAGTGGTTGTACCAGTCTGCAATTCCACCAACAGTGAACTAGGGTCCCCTTTTCCCCACAACTTTAAACCAATCTTAAACACTGGACTTAGTTGATATTTATAAAATATCATATGCAAAGACTATAAAATAAATACACATTTTTGTATGTGCATATGTATGTTCATCATAATAAACCTATCTTGTACCTGTCTTAATTTTAAATGATAGAAATAGTGTTACATTAGAAATATATAACAATAGAGTATTTAGGAAACTACCAAATACTTGGAAATAAGCCATATAGTTATAAATAATCTACTGGCCAAAGATGATGATACATAAGAGTAAATATTTCAGAATGAGTAATAATAAAAACATCAAAGTTTGTGGCATAGAGCTGAGAAGGGATATTTTAGCTTTAAATTTGCTTTTTTAATAAACTTCTAAAATCAACAACTCAATGTTCTACCTAAAGAGTCTAGAAAAAGGAAAGCAAAGCAAGCCAAAGCCAATTAAAAGAAATGAAATAATAAAAAGAAGATAGAAACAAAACAAGTAGAAGACAAACAGGCGATAAGGAAAATCAACTTGATTAAATACCAGTTCTCTGAATACAGTCAACAAAATTGATAAACAGCTAGCTGGACCATTAAATTCAGAGAATGAGAATCACCAATATCACAAAGGAGTGCTTGTCACTAAACAATCCTGCAGATTAGTAAAAGATTCTTAAGGATTATAAGAGGGTATCATGAAACCTTAAGCCAAAAAATTAAAAACTTATATGAAATGAACAAATCCCTTCAAAGGTATAGGCTCAAGGTATAGACCAAGAATGACTAAAGAAATAATAGATACCCTAAATAACTGTAGGTCTACCAAATAAATTAAATGTAAAGCTAAAATCCTTCCCACAGAAACAAACAAAACTCTAAGCTCAGGTGAATTTTCCTGGCAAATTCTATCAAATATTTAAGGAAGAAATAATACTTATTTTACACAAACTCTTGAGAAGATAGAAAGGTAGAGAAATATTTTCTAATGACTTTTATAATAACCACATTACCAACCCCCCCAAATTATAAGTAAATAAATCTATAGGCTGCCAATATGCCTCATAAATATACACATAATACCATAAATATGTATTAGCAAGTCAATTTTTAGAAAAGTATTTTAAAAAGGATAATATACAATGATCAGAAATACAAGTATTAGCCCGGGCTGGTGTAGCTCAGTGGATTGAGCGCGGGCCTGCGAACCACACAATCGCGGTTCGATTCCCAGTCTGGGCGCATGCCTGGGTTGCAGGCCAGTTCCCGGTTCCCAGTTCCTGGCAGTGGACGCATGAGAGGCAACCATACATTGATATTTCTCTCCCTCTCTCCTTCCCTTCTCCTCTAAAGATAAATAAATAAAAATCTTTAAAAAGAAAGAAAGAAAGTTGTTTTAAAAAAGAGAAAGAAATACAAGTATTAACCAAACTTGAAAATCAAACAATCTAATTTATCATAATAAAATAAAAAATAAAAGTATTACAATTAATTTAATAGTTGCAGTAAAATTTTCTGAAAAACTTATAGATATCTTAGAAAAGTGGCAATTAGTAAGAACTTCCTCATTCTGATAAATAGAATCTGAAGAAAAACTCACACAGGCACCGAATACCGTGATATATCACTTCAAATACACTCATTGTGTATCAAAGCTTTGCTTTGTGTACTATATCAGTCTACTCTTTTTTAACCCTCACCCAAATTTTATATATAAATGTGTGTGTATATATATGTATATGTGTATATACATACAAACACATGTATATATTAGAGAGAGAGAAAGAAAGAGAAAAATTGATGTAAGAAACATCTATTGGTTATCTTCCATACACATGATCCCTAATGAGGATCAAATCCATAACCTAGGTATATGCCCTGACCAGGAATAAGACCCACAAAGTGTTGGTTCACAGGACAGAACAATGCTTCAACTAACTGTGCCAACCAGCCAGGGCTATGTTAGTCTATTCTTAAGTTTAGAAATTAAGTAGCAAATACTTATACCTCTGTGTAGTCTGAACTTCAAATACCTATGTTGTACCTCCTTTTCCTCATCTGTAAAATAGGAATGGTAATAATAATAATACAGAGTTTTTGTAGGATGATATAATCTGAGTGAGATGCTTAGAAGAGCACCTAGCATATAGTAAGTGCTTTGTGAGTTATAGAAAATATAAAACTTATAAAGCAGCTAATTAATTTTATATCACAGAACTTGGATAAAAGTCCCACATTATCTTTCTTTCAGATTGCTGACATTTTAATATATCGAACTGTTATTATTATTTTGTGAGCATTTTATCCACTCATAAAGATTTTATTTAAAATGACTATTTTCTATTGTAATATGGGAACTCCTGAATAAAGCTTTAGTTTTAAGACTTCATGTGTTCATAATGTTAACATTTGAGTTATTTACAATTTATATGAACCATAATAAATATTTTGCATAGCTCAATATCACAGTAGTTATATATATTTTTAAGATTTTATTCGTTTATTTTTAGAGAGAGGAGAAGGGAAGGAGAAAGAGAGGGAGAGAAACATCAGTGTGGGTTGCCTCTCACACACTCTCCACTGGGGACGTGGCCTGCAACTCAGGCACGTGCCCAGACTGGGAATCCAACCAGCAACCCTTTGGTCACAGGCCATGCTCAGTCCACTGAGCCACACCAGCCAGGGCATAGTACTCATATTTTGACAGAAACCAAAATTTCACAATTGCAACAAACTAATGATGAATATAGAAACATATAAGTGAATTTTCATTTCACTCATCAAAATATGGGTTTTCTGATAAGCACAATATTTAGCAATTATAAAAGGTGCTTACCTCATACAATAGGTATATATGATGTAAAGATTGCTATCTATATTTTATGAATTAAAAAATAGAAACTAGAAGATCCTGAGTAATATTTCTAGTGCCTCATTGCTGGAGAGGGATGAATTCAAACTCAAATCTGCCTGATTCCAAACACCTGAATGTGTTGTGTTTCAAAGGAATGTTTCAGACATATTACTTAACAAGGCTCTGACTAAAACACTCTGCATGTGAACGCCTCTAGCAATATCTGCCATTCCCAGGTGCCTGTGCCACGTAGTCTGGGAACCAGTGTTTTACATCACCCAACATGGCATGCACATCTGGCTATAAATTGTCCCCCACAGCTCTACACATAGCTTCTGCAGCCTGGTAAATGTGATCCCTGAAAGTCTCTTAAACTTTTGAGAAAACTGGAACACCTCTTAAACTTTTGAGAAAACTAGAACATGTCTCTTCAGAGCTAGCATGCTTACTTATTTTTTATTTCTTCACAGCAGGTTTCATAATGTGTATCATAATACTCCAGTTCATTAAATCTATCTCTTAGAAATTAATTGCATCCTAGCAGCAGGTCCATCCCTCACCATTGATTATTTCCCTTTCTCTATTTCTTTGTGATTTATTCTAGTCATGCTTGTCTTTAACTAAGTTTTTTTTTTAATTTGTCTTTTAAATCTCTGCTCTCTAAAGACACTCTGGCAGTCAAAGATACACATTCACTCTCTCATGCTGACAGCATGCAGTATATGCTTAAACTGTAGGACTGCTTCTTTTCAAATTGAAAATGCAATATTTTACTTATAAAAGTATTTCAAGTAACTAATACAAAAATAAGCTAGGAAACATAAGCCTCTCTAAGTCTCACTCTTACCTCAACAATAAATAAACGTAGATTTAAGACTGGATAAATATGACCAAATTTTCATCTAAAGAATAAGTTTGCCAAATTCCATGTGTACTCACTGTATCAGTCAGGGTACAAACTGGCACCCTTAAATTTAAACAGGGAATTTGTGAAACATAATGGAAGAGCTGAGAAAGCAAACAAGTGAGAGTGAGGTAGCCTTGGGATTAGTAACAGGAGGAAGCTGCTGCTATCACTCCTCAATCTGAACTGGTAGCCAAGAGGGGAAATGGGGACTGGTGGTTCCCCAGTGCATGGTGGGAGAAGTGCACCTTGAATATCACTGACATTATTTAGAATTGCTAACACATGGTTATATATAAAAGAGACAGACTTTATTTGGTTTCAATATAGATTAAAAATTCTCTTCACACAATGTACTTCCTTATTGCTTGCACCTGATTCCTGGTGCTTGGTCTCTGGGTATAACAGTGGTGAGGGGGATGGGAGGAGGAGGTGTTACCAGAGTCAGGAAGCTAGAGTTAGCTGGAAGTAGAGATGAGGAGGCAGTGTCAGTAGCCAAAGGCATTGCTCTAAGGAAAAAAGGGGAAGAAATAACCTGATGTTTCTTCATTCCTTTAGCAAAACTCAGCTGAATGGCAGCTGAAGTGGGTGTCTGGGTAATGCAGCTTGTAGAAGTCAGTTTTCCTGCAGTGCAAAATAAAGCACAAAAAGAGCAAAGAATAGACGGAAGAGCAAATAAGCAAATAAACAACAAACTTCAGATACTAGACATCACCAAGCCTTTTAATATTAGCCACACCAGCAGGAAAATAAATACTGCTTTGCTTGGACTGGTAGTTTGGTCAAACATTGGTCATTTGTTTTGTCTTGTTTGTTTCTTAAATTGTCTCTATTATTAGTAAATTTTTGGTAAGGGGTTCTTTGTGAGTTTTGGGGTGTAGAATTTCTTTATCTGCTTCATCTGCTTTTTAATAACTGTCATATATGTGACAGATTTGTCCATTTGCGTTTCAATTTTGTGTCATTTTTATTCAGAAGTTTTAACTTTTACTCTGTCATGTATATCAATCTTTGCTATTCTGTTATTCTTTGAAATGTCTTCTGTACCTAATATTCAAAAAGTGTTGTCTTATATTATTTTTGTGTAGCTTTATTATTCTGCTTAATTTTGTAATTTTTCTGGAAAACATTGGAGACAGTGTAAGTTAGGGGTTGAAATTATTGTTTTTTCAAATCATTATCTAATTTTCTCAACACTATTGAATAATCTATCTTTTCTTCACTTATTTGAATTAATACCACTTATATATTTAAAGTATTTAAAATAATCTAAACAGTTAATAATCTTTATATTATAAAGGCAGTAGCTTTAATAGTTGAAGGATTAAAAATAATTTCAAATAAGCCAATGCGTCTTGCATATAATATAATAATATTAACTTTAGTTTTATATTTCTATTCTGGATAAACTAGCTAGCATTACAGTGAAAAACTAGGGAAATGTCCTAATAGAATCTACAGATTTAATACAATTTCCATCAAAATTTTAATAACATTCTTGCAGAAATAAAAAACCCTCTAAAATTCATACAGAATTTTAAAGGACCCCAAATACTCAAAACACATTTTTAAAATATTTTATTTCTTTTTTTATTTTTAGAGAGAGGGGAAGGGAAGGAGAAAGAGAGGGAGAGAAACATCAATGTGTGGTTGCCTCTCATACATCCCCCACCCCACCCTCGGGGACCTGGTCCAAAATCCAGGGATATGCTCTGACTGGGAATCAAACCAATACCCTTTGTTTCACAGCCTACACCCAACCCACTGATCTACACCAGCCAAGGCTCTCAAAACAATTTTTTATAAAAGCTTGAGGACTCACACTCCCTGTGTCCTAAACTTACTACAGATACCACAAAGCTCTTGTAATTAAAACAGTATGAAGCTAGTATAGAGAAAGACACATGACCAATGAAAACAGAATAAAGAGCAAAAAAATAAATCTTTGCATATAGGGTCAAGAGACTTTTGACAGGAAGCCAAGAATATTCAATGGGGAAAAGGCAGTTCCTTCAACAGACAGTGTTGGGAAAAGTGGATGTTCACATGCAAAATAATGAAATCTGACCCTTACCAATTTCTCATGATTCAGTATAGGAAGGTTTCATGTTCCTAGAAACTTATCTATTTCTTCTAGGTTATTGAATTTGGTGGCATACAGTCTTTCATACTATTCTAGTATGATCCTATGTATTTCTGTGATGTCTTTGGTAACTTTTATTCTTCAATTTCTTATTTTCTATGTTTGAAACTTTTATCTTCTCTCCTTAGTAAGTCTAGTCAGGAGTTTGTCAATTTTATTAATCTTTTTCAAGAACCTGCTCCTTGTCTCATTAGTTTTTTTGGTATAGTTTCTTTGTACTCTATTTCATTTGCTTTGGCTCTAATTTTTATTATTTTCTTCCTTATGCTTACTTTGGGCCAATTTTGTTTTTCTTTTTTCTAGTTATTTAAGATGTAATTTTAGATGGTTTACTTGAGATTTTTCTTATTTCTTGAGATAGGTCTATAATGACATAAACTTCCCTCTCATTTTTTGCTTTTCCTGCATCTCCCAAATTTAAATGTCATATTATCATTCTCATTTGTCTCTATATGACTTTTGACTTCACCTTTTATTTCTTCTTTGATGTAATCATTTTTAGTAGCATGCTGTTTAATCTCCACTTATTTGTTTTTTTTTACTTCTTTTTGCAGTTAATTTCTAATTTCAAAGACTTGTTTTCAGAGAATACACTTGGTATGATTTTAAACTTCTTAAATTTGTTGAGGCTAGTTCTGTATCCCAACACATGGTCTACCATTGAGAATATTCTACGTGCACTGGAGAAAAAGTATAACTGAAAAAATTTGGAACCATTTTTCCAAAAAACATGTGCATCCCTTGGGAGTAGAGTAAGTATGCCTCAAAATAATAAAGGCATGAGAAACCTATAGCCAACATCATATTCAACAGGCAAAAACTAAAACCTTTCCCACTAAGATCAAGAACAAGACAAAAAGAGTATCCACTTTTGCCGCTCTCATTCGTCAGTACTTGAAGTTCTAGCCACAGTGATCAGACAAGAAAAAGAAATAAAAGGCATCCAAATTGTAAAAAAGGAAGTAAAGTTGTCACTGTTTGCAGATGAAATGATAGTGTATGTAGAAACCCCTATAAACTCCACCCAAAACACTACTCCACCTAATAAGTAAATTTGGTAAAACAGTGGCATGCAAAGTCAGTATTCAGAAATCAAAGGCATTTTTACACCAACAATGAAACATCAGAAACAGAAATCAGGGGACAGATCCTGTTTACTATAGCAACCAGAAAAATAAACCTAAGAATAAGGTTTATTTTTACACCTAAGAATAAACCTAACCAAGGAGGTAAAAGACCTGTACTCAGAAAACTACAAAATGCTGAAGAAAGAAATTAAGGAAGACAAAAATAAATGGAAGTATATAATGTGTTCATGGATTGGAAGACTTAACATCATCAGAATGTCCATACTACCCAAAGCAATTTATAGATTCAATGCAATCCCTAATTAAAATGCCAATGGCATATTTCACAGGTATAGAACAAATATTTCAAAAATGTATATGGAACTGAAAATGACCCCAAATAGCCTCAGGAATTTTAAGAAAGAATAATGAAGTAGGAGGGATCACAATACCTGATATCAAATTATGTTACAAGGTTGCTGTAATCAAGAGTCTGGTACTGGCATAAGAACAGACACATACATTAATGGAACAGAATAGAGGTCTCAGATATATATATATATATATATATATATATATATATATATATATATATATTAAATTAATATTTGACAAAGGGGGCAGGAGCATAAGGCTATTCAAAGGCTATTTTTGAATAGCCTTTTCAAAAATGGTGGTGGGAGAACTGAACTAGTACATGCAAAAAAAATGAAACTCGACCACCAAATTATACCATACACAAAACTAATTTGAAGATGGACAAAAGATTTAAATAAAAGTCATGGCACCACAAAAGTCTTAGAGGACAACATAGGCATGAAATTTTCAGATACCCAGCAATATCAAGCAGCAATATTTTCACCAATATGTCCCCTAGAGCAAGGGATATAAAGGAAAGAATAAATTAATCAAACTACATCAAATTAATAAGCTTCTGCATGACTAAAGAAACCATCATCAAAAAGGAAAGGGAACCAACCATGCGGGCAAAACAGATTTGTCAATGATACCTCATAGAAGGGTTTAATCTCTAAAATACATAAAAAGCTCACACAACTCCACTCCAGGAAGACAAACAATCCAATGAAAAAAAAATGGCAAAGGATCTGAACAGATACCTCTCCAAAGAGGACATACAGAGGGCCCATAGGCATTGAAACGATGCTCAACATCACTAGCCATCAGAGAGATGCAAATTGAAACCACAAGGTGACACTACCTCACACTGGTCAGAATGGCCATCATTAGCAAATCAATAAGCAACAAGTGCTGGTGAGGATGTGGAGAAAAGGAAACCTTAATGCACTGTTGGTGGGAATGCAGACTGGTGCAGCTGTTACAGAACTGACCCAGGGGGATGCAAATTATATAATATTACCAAATGGACCCAACCTTGTGCTCTGGCGGAGGTCCCCCACCCTGTACTAGGTTTGCCTTGCCCGCCTCTAGGGAAAGGTGTCTCTGGATGCCAGAGATTGGTGAAAAGGAAAGAGATTATTTATTTAAGGAGTTATACAAACTTAAGAGTAATGACTTAATGTCTTCATTAAGATGTCAAAGTTCTTTAGAATACCCACAAATGCACAGTCTTTTCTTCCCCCTCTTCCCAGTCCAGGGTATCATATCTCAGAAAAATAAATAGAAGTCTGTGGCTCTTCTCTGTCAAAGCCACATAGTCCCAAAAAGATACCGCCTGACTACCGTGCCTGGGTTTAAATCCTAGTGCCAATCTTCCTCTCCCTGCACTATTTCTGACTCCTCCCACAATTGGCCGCAGCTGCCAGCATTCCTGTATTTTTCCAGCTTTACTGGGCTGCTATTGTAAGTTCAGGCTGGTATGGCCCCATGTTGTGGAGCCAATCACCTCTAAGCTCTTACTCAGGCTCTGTAACCAGGGGGAAGTGCCTCCCATTTACATCATGGGTTGAGGTCATTCCCATCCCTCTGACTCAAAGCATAGCCACAGTGGTTTAAAATATCTATGAAACCAGTTAAAGGTTATAGATATGTTAAACAACCATCCTAAAGGTTGTCTGTAAAACTGTTGCTATGCAGAACAGCTCTCAATCGTCCCGCTTCATGTGTCCCATCTCCCAGCTTAGACTTGTGGGGGTAAGGATATTCTATACATATTTTTCTAATATTTCCTGGACATGGAGTTCTGGACCCCATTAAAAATCCCTATTTGGTACCCCCCCTTGTCTGCACCCTGTTATATAGCCACTGTGGAAAACAGTATGGAATTTCCTCAAAAAGCTAAAAGTGAAGCTGCCTTTTGACCTGCAAGTCCACTGATGTGATTATGCCCTAAGAACCCTGAAACACCAATTAAAAAAAACCTAACCTATGCACCCCAATGTCCATGGCATTATTTACAATAGACAAGTGCTAGAAACATCCTAGGTGCCCATAAGTAGATAAGTGGATAAGAAAGCTGTGGTACATTTACACAATGGAATACTATGCAGCAAAAAAGAGGAGCTCCTACCCTTCCTGACAGCATGGATGGAATAGAGAGTACTATGCTAAGTGAAATAAGCCAGGCAGTGAAAGACAAATACCATATGAACCCATCTATATAAGTGGAATCTAATTAACAAAACAAAATAGAACCAGAGATATGGACATAAAGAACAATCCAATAATAACCAGATGGGAATGGGAATGGGAGAACAGGGCAAAAAAAAGGAAGGGTCATGTCAAGGAACAAGTATAAAGGACCCATGACCAAAAACAATGGAGGAAGTATTGAATGTGAGAGGGGGTGGCTAGGGCAGGGGAGAGTAATGGTGGGAAATGGTGTCAACTGTAACTTAACAACAATAAAATATTTTTTAAACCCTCTCATATATATAATGCTGCAGAAATGATGCTGCTTGAGTTTGAAAGTTAGTTTAGAAAAGACAATAAAGCTTTCTCTACATTCTTATTCTCAGGCATTTACCTTTGTAACTCTGCTGCTCTGCTCTGATAAAGCCCAAGCTGCAAGAAGTCATCGTGTGCAAATACCCTGGACAATAGTCAGGTCCATGCTTGAGAAATCTTTTGTGCTCACACCAGCCTGAGTCACTGTGTCTGACTGTGACTCAGTGACTCATATGACTGTGATGCAGTCATATGAGAGACCCACAGAGAAACACTTACTTTTGCCCAGTCAACCCCAGAACCATGAACAATAATGTTAGTTAGGAATTGTTGTTTTATAGACCTGTGTGTGTGGTGGTGTATTATTCAGCATTATACAATTAAAATAATGGCCAAGAGGAGAAGCTATGGAATCAGACAGACTAGTTTCTGAATTTCAACTTTACCATGCACTAGCTGTATGTGATCTTTGAACTATCACTTTAAATTGTCTATAAATTTAAGATAAAAATACTTTATTCAGCTGCCCTGGATGTTAATGAGGTGTATGTAAAATATCACTTACAGTATATGGAGCATAATAACCCCTGATATTTTATGATAGTGGTCAATATTGCCGTTGCTATCATTACTATCAACTTTGAGTGTTCCTCATTAAAACAATGTACATGTTCTTTTCTGTTAAACTTTTCTTTATTAATGAAAGTAATACACTATTTGTACAAGCAATCTTAACTCCCACAGTTGGGCTAGATCCTATTCCAGATGAAGACAGGATTTTCAAATAATGTAATTTTTCCAAATTTGGAAATAACAGAACTTAGATTTTGTGGATTCTGCCTTTATCTCCTGCAGAATGTTTTGAAATTCTTGGATGTCTAAATTTTTTCAAGAAAGGAACTCCTTGCTCTTTTTTGTGGCCAAACTTACTTAGCAAAATAGTATCTCTCTTAGCATTAAGCTTTATAATATAATTGAAGCTTCATCCATTTAAAAATATTCATTGGGATGAGGAAGGGAAAGGTTTTCTCTAGAGCAGTGTCATCATTGTTTGCCTCGAACATTATTTATTTCATATTTGTTGAAGGCTTGTAAACTAGAAAGCCACTAAAGTTATTGCCAAGCATATAGAAAGTATCTTTGTAAACAAAATCTCTGAAGATTGAGGAGGCTCTTTCAGGACCCAATGCAATGCAATGTGATGCAAATGGATCTATTTCCTTCTACTTCTGTTAAAATATGAGATGGTTGCTACCACTTTCTTTACAAGTAAAGAAAATCATCCAAGGAACTCAACTATAAAAGTGTAATCACCAGTGAATTTTTCTGTAGCAGAGGAAGCACTATTTTCTTGTTTCCTGCTGATGATAAAAGGCTAGAATTGAAACACTCTGTTTCTATGTGGTTATGTAAGACGTTATGCCTAAAAATCCTATTAAAACTGCCTGGGAGTTATCAACATTAAATCAGTTTGCATTGTTCCTTATATCTCTGTAAGTTCTGTGTCAGATTTTTAGCACACAAAGGATTCTTTATATGATGTCAAAGAAGGGAACTTGACTGCACTGCACAATAATTCTATTTTGTTTCAATATTAGAATTGAGAGTCTGTCATGGTAAGAGAACAAGGAAGTTCCATTTACATTTCAGAGGTAATATCTGCAAGCACAAAGACATTGCAAAAAAGACAAATAGCTGAGAAGGTGTATTCATCCTGATAGTGTTTATGTAAGTCAGGTGGAACACATTTACCTTTAAGAGCCATATAAATGCTTTGCAAACATCTGTAAAGTTCAGTAGAAAGTCTGGCCCACCTTGTTATTTTTGTGATAGTGATAGGTGAATGATAAACTTCTGTGCTGCCCAAGAAATGTTGAGGCAACAATCAAGTCTCAACCTTTTGAAAATCATTCTTTGCAGACATCTTTTGCTGTCACTAGTAGGCAGGCTATTTCTTCTCACAGTATGGCAGTCCCAAGATTTCACTGCACGGGTCATTCACCACTGTCTAATTAACCACTATCCCTCACTTTTCATGTCTCTAGTTGCTGTGTGTTAGTTTCTATAGCACAGTCCCACCTAGTCAGTGACCCCCTAGCAATGATCAATCAAGGGCTCCAAAGACTGAAAATCCTGAGGCCAATTACCTCATGATACACCCTTCCTCCCTGACTAAACCACAGCGAAGGATGAAGACTGTTCTCTTCTGCCTTTATTTGAGGGTCCTGGTTGTGCTTGTGCTCTTTTAGGACACACAACCCATGACTCCCTTTTCATTCTGTCTTTACACCCTTGGAGGATGGATAGAGTAGTGAAATGGCCATCTGGAGGCTATGGTAAAGGACACATGTAGTAGGAAATAACTGTTTTCTTGAATCCATCACAATTACCATCTTTAGCATTGTGTTTAAACATCTATATTGCAACAATGATTATTATTCAAATAAATTTTCAGAAGAAGGATTTTAAATATCTCAGCTTGCTGTGAGAAATCATGCAATCTTTTCTGGTCTTCTGTAAAATAATATAGTGTGAAAATATTCTTGAACCTCCTAAATGCTATGAGAACAAACAAAAATATAATCAATATTGTATTTAACATTTTTGGTGATTAGTACATTTGTTTTTATATGGTTTAAAATTATTGCAGGGTTATATTCTTATGTACACTGACATTTTCATAAATAGAAGCTTCTTGTATGATTAATGCTTTTTTAGTATTAGTATATTTTACATTTATTTCAAAAGGAGCTAGAAAAGTTCCTGTTAATACTGCTGTAGGCAAATCTACCTGCACACCATAGATATTTAGATTTTTCCCTTTCATTATAGGAGTGCCTAGTCAGAGATCTGTCTCATTACCTATATAAGCTTCCAGAAAACTCTATTAACTGTGGCCATATGGCACAAGGTTAGGTGTTCATCTTTATTTTTCAAGAGAGCCAGCCCTAATTTTACATGACTCTCATAAGGTTGGGTGGAAAATATGATTACCTCCACTGTACCAGTACCTAGGAGCATGGGGTGGGGTGTGCCTGGTTCTTCATCTAGCTGGTGTTACAGTTGCTCTTAAATTGCTTAAGACAGAGTACGCCCCGACTCCACAATTGGGAGCTCCACGTATGTAATTTTTCTTCTTTTTCTACATTCAGTACATACTTATTAAACCTTTCCATGCAGTGAGGTATCTTCAGTCCAAGGATTCAGTGGTAAAAAAAAAACAAAACTCCTGTTGTTGTACATTTTATGGTCTAATGGATTTTCTAATAGTATTGGTTTCTAAGTTCTAGTTGCCCTCATCTCTGTATTATATTTTAAAGGTTATTGTTTTCAGGTACATAAATGTTATATTAATACCAGTCTTTAAAATCTGAACAAAAGAAAAGTGTGTATTGTAAATACTAAACATGCCCTATTGCTTTCAGATACTTCAATCGCACACCTTTTCCTTTTCCAAAATCCACCTCTATTAACATTTTTGGATATCACTGAGTCTTTTTTCTATGCATGCATATATCAATTACAAGGGGTAAAATGTAAAAATAGAGTATTTTGAGTCTTAAAAATTTAACTGATGGCTCAGTCTCAGCTTTCAAAGCTGAGATACCTCAGTGCCATAAAACAACATATTACAAATTAAGCTATTAGGCCATTTACAAAGTGTGTGGGTATATCAAGCTAAATGATTGACAGTTTTCAGTTAGGTGGCAGGTTCTGTTCCATCTACTTTGCTCAAGGTGGAAGAACAGGAAACATGTCACAGCACAACAAACCTTCCTCTAAAGAAATCCCTATTTTCCAGTTTCTTTAGCCACCTAATGTATCTTACCATTCTTTCATATACTTAAAAGTAAACCATAAGCTAATATGGCAGAATTTGAGGTGAGCATTGGAGAACCTGGCCTTTGTCCTTTGGAGTTTGAGAATACTATTGCTTAGAAGTTTGAAATTTCAAAATCTGATTAGAATTGCTTGAGAAAGAGGGGCTACAGAGAGCTATAGGTTTGCTACACACATTGAGGTGGGACAAAGGTATGTATTTGCCAAGTGCATATCCTATTAAAGGAAGGAAGACATGGATAATTGTCAACCAATTTCTTTTTAAGTGCATACAGTATGAGATGACTCCTATACAGGGAAGCAACTGCCAGCAATTCAGTGGCTGTGCTAATAGATAATTATTAGAAAGAGAAGGTATTGACCTTAAAAGAACTTTAGCTTCAATACCTACTGGAGAAAACTCAGCAAAACATATAAAAAACCCTTGGGAAATTGAGTAAGCATTTGTTGATATAATACACAAAAGGCCCATGTCAACTTATACTCTTTCATTAAGTTCATATTTTCTGCCCCTCCTCTGTCCCTTCCATTCATAAAGGAGTCAGGGCAGCATGAGAAGGAGCAGTAGAATGACAAGGTGGTAAAAAGTGAAGAAGACCTAAAAATTTTCCTTTTTCATCACAGGTTTATAAACATAAGACAAGCTCAAATTGGGTTGAATACATATTTAAATTTAATTAAATATGGGAGCTTTGTCACTAGGTTAGACTAGATGTTTTATTTATTATTATATTTTGTTTCTGAAAGGTTTTTCCCATTGCCACTGAGTCCCTTTATAACCTGTCCCCACTTCTGCAATCTTAACACTGTTGTCCACATTCATGAGTCATTCTTCCTTGTTTCTCAACCCCTCCACTCCCTAACTTCCCCCAACATGTAGCTATTAGCCTGCTTTCTATGAGTCTGTTTCTATCTCGCTTGTTAGTTCAGTTTATTTTTTAGATTCCACATATAAGTGAAATTACATGGTATTTGTCTTTCTCTGACTGGCTTATTTCACTTAGCATAGTGCTCTCCTGTTCCCTTCATACTCCATCCAATTTCTCAAAGGGTAAAATTTTCTTCTTTTTGTGTTCAAGTGTTATTCCATTGTATAAATGTTCCATAGTTGTTTTAGTCACTCATACTGGTAGACACTTGGGCTGCTTCCGTATCTTGGCAATTGGAGCCAGTGTTCACAGAGCTTTTGCTTCATATTAATGTCCAGTCCCGGCAAGTATCCAGCTAGTTTAGCATGTGTTTTCATCTTCAGTCCATTGCTGTGCTGCTGTATTCAGGCTCCCTGTTGGAGTCTGTGTGTGGAGCCAGCATGGCTATAGGCCATGCAGCTACTAGGGCCATTTGGCCATGGAGGGAACAATTGAGTGCACCATGCCAGTGTGGGTCATCTGGCAAGAAAGAAAGAGAGAGAGTCGGGGGTGGTAACTTTTTGTTTCCTTGGATTACATTAGCTTGGGCTTTGGTAGACCAGTTGTTTTGTTTTTTTGTTTTTTCAAAAGAACCAATCAACTTCCCAAGGATTTGTGGGCTTTGGATGGGTTTATACTCCCTAGTCAGATTGACAGGCCTTTATTGGCCAACACGTCTCCCTGCACCTCCCACCCCCAACAATTCAGTACTGGAGCAGGGAAGGGTAAAATGTTAATCTGCTTGGCAAAGCAATGCTATGATCCCCCAGAATGTGAAAAGCTATAGCTTTCTGTTGAAGCAAACAGGCTCATTTTCAGTTTATTAAGCTATTATCTAACACTCTTCACTCTCTTCCCTTTATCAATATCTAGGTGAATACTGACAGTTACAAGAAGAGGATACACAGGAAATGTAACCATATGATAGATAGATCTGTCATCTTCCATCCTTAAAGGCTCAGCTTTTTTTTGTAGTTTAAAATTTGTTTTTTTTCTTTTATTGATTTCAGAGAGAGGGAAAGAGAGGGGGAGAAACATTGATGTGAGAGAGAAACTACGATTAATTGCCTCTTGTACATGCCATGACCAGGACCAAAACTTCAACTCAGGCACAGGACCTTTCAGTCTGCTGGGTGATGTCCCATCAACTGAGCCACATCAGCTAGAGATCAAGTTCTTTTTATCTGACTGCTGAGCCATGTCAGTGCAATGGTGTAGCCACCAAGTCAGTTCCAGGCAGCACAACCAGACTTGCCAATGCCCACCAGAAAATTGACACTTCCTGTGTGTTTTTGTTGTTGTTGTTTCTGTTGTTGTTCTTCAGATACAGTTGTCCCCACTTTGCCCCCATAATTATCCCCCTGCTCTACTTGCCCCCCACATTCAATCCTCCTCCCCCCTCTCAGGTGACTTTGTCCATAGTCCTTCATACATGTTCTTTGATGACACTTCCCCCACGTTTTCTTTTTTAAATTCATGAGAGCATTTCCTAGAAGCCCTTCATTACACCTCTCTTCATTTACTACTAATAACCACTCCTAAACAATTGCTGCGACAGTGAATAGAAGTGCCATGTTTAACTCAGAGCAATAGGGGACTCAAGAGTTGGAATATTCTAGTTTAAAAGCTTAAACTTATTACTTATAAGCTTAATAAGTAATACATATGTTAAAGCTTTTGTTTTAGAAACTATAGATAAGGCCCATCAAGGCTCCTGGGAGAGACAGCTGACCTCCTGGGGCACTGCTAAAGACTACCACCTGAGGACAAGGGGAGGCATCCAGGCCATTGTGTTCCAGGGAGAGACAGATAACCACCCACACCTAGGAACAGATAACTGCCCAGGGCAAGAACAGTGCATTTTTTTCATTTAATTTTCCCTGAATTTCAAAACTCCTCACCACGCAATGTTCTCTGTTGTAAAAAGGCTGGCTTAGAAGAAAATGTAAGATAGTCCATTAGGGTATGAACCTGCCATCTTATATCTCTGGCCATCTAAATAAAGCACCTACAAAGATTCAATCCCTGTCTCTGATTATTGGGTTTGGTATGTGACACTGAAAATGCCGATCTTTTCCAGCTTCAAAAGTAATCAGGATTAACCATTGTGTTGAAGAAAGGGGTTAGTTTCTCCTAGAAAAAACTGTAATGCAAAAAAGAAGAGGCCTGAAAATAAAATGGGAGCTATTCCAGCAGTGAAATAAATAAAATAGTTAAGGATACTATGAGAAAGGGTATTCACAATAACCCACTGTTCACTCAACTTGGGTACTTTGAAGAAAGTTAATGATAAGAACTACTTACAAAGGTGTGAGTGGGGTTTAAGACACTGCAAAACCTAGTGGGTCACAAAAGCAAAAGATTTCACCTACCATTTCTAGGCCTGAAGAAATGAAAAATAAGAATAATTACCAGAAATTAGAAATGGTCACTAACTGTACCTGGGGCTTTTATTAGAGAGAAACATATTACCTCTTGTGACCTGACATGGAGAGAGTCATAGTAATAAATATTCCAACCTGCCCTGCCTGGTATGGCTTAGTGGATTGAGTGCTGGCCTGTGTGTGAATCAAAGCACCACCAGTCCAATTCCCAGTCGGAGCACATGCCTAGGTTGTGGGCCATGTCCCCAGTAGGGGGAGCATGAGAAACAACCACACATTGATGTTTTTCTCCCTCTCTTTCTCTTTGTCTTCCTGTCTCTCTCAAATAAATAAATCTTTAAAAAAATATTCCAACCTTATCTTATTTAGTTTTCTGATTATTTTCTAGTGGGCTCCAAGGAGAAACTTCGTTCGAGTAGGAAATGTGTTGTTGTATTCCAAAGGGATTACCCTGTGAAGTTCAGAGCAAGCAGGATGAAGATTGGTGGAGAAAAGATCTGGAGGAATATTGAAAATATTCAACACAAACCTCAGAAATGGTAATTACTGTTATAATTATAGTAAGTGCCCACAGGGAACTTTGTGTCATATACATTATTTATTACAGTATTTATTCATAATTTATGAAAATTATATTTAATTTTAAATGTTATAAAAATGTAGCAGTTTTCCTCTTTTTTACATGTGTGGGTATTCCTTCACTAGTGAAATTGCTAAAACAGAGTATGCAAATTTCAAATATTGATAAATCAAATTGTCGTTTAAAATGCTACAACAATTTACACTCTATTTTTCAATCTTGTTATTTTCATAATTGTTTATAGTTAATATTTCCTTTCTTATTTCTACAATTACGTTGATTTTATTCAAAGTTCTCATAAATGTTTAGTATAAGAAAAATTTCCTGGTAAAGTATAGGATTTGAAATCTTACAAACCTAAAGATCATCTCTCCCTTTAGAAGAGTTTTTGACTTAATTGAAAACTGATCATATCGTTTCCAAATTAAAGAATTTGTTTTCACTATGTCCTGTAAATTTACAAAGACTAGAATCAGTTCTAGTTGTGGATACTGAAACTTAATAGTTATAAAATTACAATATGGTATTTCAACATCAAAATCCTTACTTTTAAGTTTTCCTTTAAAATAGTGAATTCCCCAAGTGCATTTATCAATGATTTAGAAATATATTGTATTTGTATTATCATTTAGTCCCCTTATATCCCTTCCCCCCACAATCATCACACTGTGGTCCATGTCTATGAGTCCTTTCTCCTCTGTGCTCCATCCCTCTGCCATTTAACCTCCCGCCCACAACCTGCTCCAGGACTCCCCCCAAAACTTAGCTGTCATCCTGCTCTCTTTCATGAGTCTGTCTCTATTTGACTTAGTAGTTCAGTTCATTCATTAGATTCCACATGGGAGTGAAATCACATGGTATTTGTCTTTCTCTACTGGCTTATTTTCCTTAGCATAATGTTCTCCAGGTCCATCCATACTGTCACAAAAGGTGCAATTTTCTTCTTTTTCATAGGCGAGTGGTTTTCCATTGCTATTCCATTGTGTAAATGTCCCTCAGTTGTTTTATCCACTTTTGTACTGATGGATACTTGAGGTTCTTTCATATCTTCACAATAGTAATAACATTGCAATGAACAGAAGGGTGCTATGTTCTTTCAAGTTAGTTTTTTGGGTTTCCTCAGATACATTTCCAGATGTGGGATCATTGGGTCAAAAGGTAGATCCATTTTTGATTATTTGAGATTTCTCCATACTGCTTTTCACAATGCTTGCACCAGTCTGCACTCCCTCAAATATCACGAAACTGTCCGCCTTTCTCTACATTCTCACCATCACTTGTTTGTTGACTTATTGATGATGGCCATTCTGACAGGTGTGGAATGATATCACATTATGGCTTCAATTTTAATTTCTCTGACGATTAGTGATTTTTGAGTATCTATTCACATGTCTATTGGCCATCTGTATCGTCTCTTTAGAGCAGTGTTTATTCAGATCCTTTGCCCCTTTTTTAATTGGGTTGTTTGCTTTTTTGATGTTGAGTTTTGTAACTTCTTTACAAATGCTGTACGTTAACCTCTTATAGAATGTATTGGTGAATATGTTTACTTTGTTCTGCAATTTTCTTTGGTTGATGTGGTCCCATTTGTTATTTTTTTCCTTTTGCCTCTCTTGCCTGGGGGGATCTATCTAATAAAATATTGCTCTGAACAATATCCAATATTTTGCTGCCTATATTTTTCTTTTATGATTTTTATTGTTTTGGTCAACATTTAAGTCTTTAGTCCATTTTGAACTTATTCTTATGCATGACATAAGAAAGTGGTCTAGTTTCATTTTTTGTCGTGTATCTGTCTAATTTTCCCAACACTGTTTATTGAATGAACTATCTTTAGCCCATAGTGTGTTGTTGCTTTCTTTATCATATATTAATTTATTATAATATTGTGGGTTTGTTTCTCAGATTTCTATTCTGTTCCATTGATTCATATGTCTGTTTTTTTCCCAGTACTGTAGTATTTTGATTACTTTGGCCTTATAATGTAGTTTCACATTAGGTAGCATGATTCCTCCAACTTTGTTCTTGTTTTAATAGTTGTAAAATACTTTATTAAAACCATGTTGTTCTGGACCAATCACTGGGCCATCAAATAAATCAAAGAAGAATTCAAAAATAGAGAAAAATGAAAACTAAAATATGTAACATAACAAAATACATGAGATGCAGCAAAAAGTCATTCTAAGAGGAGAACTGATAGTACTCTAAACCTACTTCAATTAAAAAAAAAACAAAATATCTTAAACACTTTAACTTTATAGCTAAAGAAAAAGAAATAGAACTTAAGTTAGTAAGATGAATGAAATAATAAATATCAGAACTGAAATAAATTAAATGGAGGCTAAAAAGACAATATAAATGATTAATAAGATTTAGAACCGGTTTATTGAAAAGATACAAACCTTAGAAATCTTTATCCAAGTCACTGAGAGAGAGAGAGGGAGACTTAAATAAATAAAAACAGAAATGAGAGAGAAGTTACCACGAAAATATAGAGACTGATACCACAAAAATATAGAGAATCATAAGTGACCACTTTAACCAATATATACTAACAAGTTAGACAACCCAAAAGAAATATATACACTCCTTGTTATTAAATTGATTCTATTTATTTACTAAAATTCAGGATTTCATTTTTCAGACCCAGGTTAACTACTGTCAGAGATTGATTCTGCACTGTCTGGAAGGACTGTCTTGGAATCCAGATTAGGAACAAATGTCACCTTCAGCTCTGTCAAGACTCAGAGCAATCAGAAAACTCTGGCCACCCAGGAAGTCCCCATAGATTGGTCCCAATTAAATTTTCTGACTGTGTTAATGATTGATACTTTCTTATGTTAATAAACATTTTCAGACTTGGAAGTAAGGTCCTTTTTATGTGTAAGCTTACTTGATTAAAGATATTCATATACTCCACAGATGTTTTCTGAAATAAATGGCAAAAGATGGATCTCAGTTTATACATACAACCAGATAATTACATATGAGCTTTTTAGATGGAAAAGAAACAAAATAATCACCATGTATTAAGTGTTACTCTGTTGTGTGAATTGTGATGTTTACTTTTAGAAACACAAGCCTTACATTTGTGTTCTCACAACTCCATGAAAATAGTTATTACTACAAAATTTAGTTTAGAGATATGCCTGAAAACATTTTACCAATGGATATATTTGCCATGCATTCACTCTTTAAATATACCACTCTCAACATATCTGTATTTAGTAGTCAACTCACATACTTTCTTTAACCTTAAGAGATATTTTCACTCAACTAGTGACTTGTTCACTGGATAATTTGACCTTACAGTCAAAACCTCCTACCACTGAAAATTCACATTTTACCAATTTAGGACTGCCTGTCAATATAATTGAATAGCATAAATTTGTCAATATAACTACTTGGTACTTATAGCATCCCTCCACAAAAATTTTGAAAAATGCCTGGCTGGTGTAGCTCAGTGGATTGAGTGCAGGCCTGTGAACCACACGATCACGGTTTGATTCCCAGTCAGGGCACATGCCTAGGTTGCAGGCCAGTTCCCAGCAGGGGACTCATGAGAGGCAACCATACATTGATATTTCTCTCCTTCTCTCCTTCCCTTCCCCTCTAAAGATAAATAAATTTAAAAATTAAAAAAATTTTTTGAAAAATTATGCTATAATTGAACATTTTTATGTCTGTGTTTGCCATCCACACATCTTCTATGGGTATAGTGTCTTCCTTAATATTGAATCTAAAGAGTTCATTATATGTATAATCTAAAGAGCAACATAAATGAATAAACAAAACAGAAAGTGACTCTTAGATACAGAGTAGAGTTTGAGGGTTGAGAGGGGAGGTGTGTTGAGGGACTGGGTGAAAAGTTGAAGGGATCAAGAAAGAGATTGGCAATTTCGAAATAGCCATGGGAATGTAAAGCAAAGATAGGGGATATAGTCAATCATGTTAAAATAAATATCAGAAACATAGTAGTGAAACATAGTAGATTAAAGTTAGTATGTCCTATCCAATTAACTGTATTAAGGTTTTCTATTTAATATTTTCTAAGTGGTAAGTCTAGAATTGAGACTTCTGAATTCTAGTACACTACATTATCTCCTGTAGTACTCATAAAGTTCACATTTTGGGTCCAGGATATCCCTAATCATAAGAAGCTAACTGTCATAGCATTTAGAGTGTTAACCTTAACATTTTAACCTTAAACTGTAATCTCTAAACCCCACTTCAGCCAACCAAATAACCAAACAACCTTAAGTTTTCACTCCAAAGGCTGTATGGAGAAAAGCAACTGAAGTATTTCCATAGAGACCAAAGACCAAAATGTATATAATCTCCATATCTCTTTATGGTCTTTGGTAGAGTAATTAAATTTATGAATACCAGTGTTTTTGAAGGACTATTTCCTACTATCATGTAAAATAGAACCTTCCTCTCTATCTCCCTTTTTGAATATTATAGGACTATACAGTAAGATATAGATAATAAGGCCACAGTAACTAAGAAGTTCCCACACTAAACTCTGAAAACTAGCTACCTTATAGATACACTTTTTTCAGATGACCTTTTTCTGGAAGTATAGTAGTATTCAAGTAGTCATGAATTTTTCTAATTATCCTAGAGTTAAAACAAGTCCTATCTTATATGAGTGTTCCATAAATATTCATTGAATAAATGACTCAGAAAAACAACACAATATCAGTTTTGCAAACTTTTTATCATTTCCACTATAGTAAGAAATAGGCATGTAACCTTTATCTCTCACCTATTTTCTAACAAAATCTGGAATTAAAAAAATGTTAAATTTGCATTTTTGAGGCATTCTGTTGACATCTGGCAATTGGTACATGTTTTTTTTTATAAAAGGATGCTCATAATCTAGTGGTAGGTAAAATTTCTCTAAAGTATTTGGGTTGTGCAGATGCAAGACCTAATAGAATAGCTGTCAGTCATGATCTCACTTCAGACAAACTATTTACTTGTAAATAACTTCACTTATTTTATTTTTTGGTAATGGAGTTTGGTCTAAAGTAATTAGAATATAATTAGTCTGGAGTATAGGGTTTAAAATCTAGTCATATTCAATACCAACTAGATAGTTAATATTGGGCAAATAATTAAATTGGGTTCCAATTCTATCATGTGAAAATTAGGAGATTGGATTGTAAATATCTGAAACTTTGAAATACTGTGACTGTGTGTTATGTGCCTCATATTCAAATAATTCTGTATTTCCAATATGTAGTGTTTTAATGTATGACATGTTGTTAGTTTATAACTACTGTAAGAGTTATAACTACTGTATTTTTGACCAAATTGATATACATGCTACTCACACCTGCTTATACATTTCAGCCATAAGCATTTGCTATTGTCAATGTCACTGTCTGACAATAATAAAAATATAAAATTCATCAATCAAATAATCACCTAATTATACTATTACAAATAAATGAAGGCCTCGCTTGCTTGTACTTAGGGAGACGCAGGCTTCACAGGGTTCCTATCCACTGAGGCAACTGGTCAAAATAACCTTGCATGGCATGGCTGTTATCATAGTATCAGAGGAACTTTTAAGTGGGGGAGATATTTATAAAAAGTTACCATAAGAAAGGATGACCTAGATGCTTTGTCTCCTAGTTGTTATAGGGAATATAATACTACATTTGGCTAACAAAAGATGAAATGAATTTCAGGAACAGAAGTTGACAAAGGCAAACAGAATCTCAGTGTTTCGAAAGGTATTTTCTGCAGCAAAGAGAGAAGCAAGTCTTTCTAACCAGGTTCCAAGCATATTCTGTCATATTATGAATCTTTATATCTTGAGGTGGGCATGGTGCTTGAAATCTACTTTATCTGAATAGATAATAGTTTGAAAGAAGTTTAATTGTTGTAAAAGGGCCAAGGATTGAATTTTAGCTAACCACTATTGTCTCAATTTTTGTGTGAAAAAACAATTTCTCTACTCAAACAAGTCAGACTAAAATTTCACCCTCTTGAAGTCTTGAAATCAATTCCTTAATTAATTTTAATTTATGTTTTACAATGAGCTTTTACTTGTTGTATTTATTTTGATCCTCACAACAGTTACATAGGTAAAGTATCAATAACCCAATTAGACAAATGAAGAAATTGAATCTGAGAGAAAATATATGGGACTTGCTGAATCACAACTTAGAAATAACACTGAGTAACTTCCTTTTGGAAGAGACAGAATGTGAGTATATTACAAGTCCTCATGAAAGCTGCTAAAAATTCTATAGATGTTGTTTTTCTTACATATGTATGCAATTTACCTCCATCACTTTACACTTAAAAAAGCAATTTTTTAATTTACATTATTTTACTCAATTGCTAAACTCATAAGAATCCTCTGCTGTTTATAAGGTCATGTTGAAGGTTCTGTAGTTATAAAGATGAAGAAAATATTACTTATCTTTAAGGAAAAAATAAAAATCTAAATTTGTATTATTTACACATGCCATTTGATTTTATACTTTAAACAATGCATTGTATTCATTGAAAAAATAAGAAAACTAAGAAGCAAAAGAGGTAAATTATTTATTGTCTTTTAATCGTTAAGAACTGAATCAAAAATCTTAACTTGAAACACTATCTTTCTTATAATTAAATACACTTTCTACTAGTAATTCAGTTTCCTGGACTGTTGATGTTACAAAAATGTATAGAATACGTTGGTTTTAAATATGAACTTCCTTTAAAAAGTGCACAAATAAAATGCCAATTTTAGCACCCTCCCCCAAATAAGAAGGAGGAACCAAAATTAAGTATGTGTTATTAGAAAGATTTAAAAATATGTTCATCTAAATAGGATTTAAAATATTCATTATAATTTAATTTGACTTTGCTTTGTCAAAATTGTATTTAATAAATCAAATGTAATAAGTATTATTAATTAATAAATAATGTTGAGTTTTATTAAGTATCTATTATGTCTAAAACTGCAGTATTTGTTGAGACAAAGGTATATACCTTTATATATATTTCTTTATGCAAAGGTATGTTTATTTATACAAAGGTAAAAAGAAAAATAAGAACATATACTGTAACTTAAGGCATTCAACCATGTTCAGTTGAATATTATGTGTACAATTCAACACATCTTAACTATCATTAGTTATGCTAATATGGCATGGTATAAACTCATCAGTAAAAGTAAAAATTTCTTATTATACTTTGGTATACAAAAATTATCATACAACATTATTTATTACACTTTTTTTATGAATATAGGTGGCTTTATCTTTGTGGGCATAACTTCCTCTAGTCGTACCTTTTCAAGAATTAAATCAGAATGGATATTAGAACAAAGAGTATATATTCTGGTTTTCTCTATTTTTTCTTGAACGTTGTTTTCTTTTAAACTTTTCATGTAAAATAAAATCTGAACATAGTGAAAAAAAGAAATTCTAGTACCTTCAAATTAACTAAAATTTGTAATAGCTACTAAATAAGTCCAATATTGATGGTATTATTTTTCAAAGACATATAGCTCTCCATGTGGAAACTATACAATCCATACTAAAATGCAGTGGTGGTAAATGTCAGTAAGGTATGTGCCATCTATTGAAATATTGTTGTTACTGACAGAGTTCATCATAATATTCAGTCAGAAAGATTAATTAAGTACTGTTAGAAACTGAACAATAATAAAATTTTATTTATTAATACTACAGTAAGAACTTTGGAGACTATAAAGAACTATAAAGCAAGGCTTCATCCCTTAAGAAACTTATTGTCGATTTTCTAGGAAAACCAAAAATGTCTATATAATAGTCTCCAGCAATGGTTGCCACTTCACTCTTGTAAGCAAATGCCTTTCCTCACATTGAGAGGTGGACTTCCTCTTCTCTTTGGATCTTGCTGCTGCTGACCAAGAGAAAGCAGCAGAAAAGATATTCTGGGACTATGGAACCTGAGCTTTAATAGGATTGCCAGTTTCTACTTCTATCTCTCTAAGTCCAGTGCCTGTGTTGGAGACAAGTCTAAGCTACCGTGCTGCTTGAGTAGAGGCAACGATGGGTCTCAGGGTATGAAGAAGACCATCCCCACATTTCTCATTGGTAATCTTTGTTTCAGCTGAATTCTAATCAAGGGGAAATGTTAACCTGCAATTTTACTACTATTATACTTTACATAGAAATAAAAACAATAGTAACCACTCTTTTTTTATTAACATGTAATAATAGCATCTGGTTACTCAGCACTTTCACAGTGTCTTTCAAAGCTTCTTTGTAAAATAGCTTTTTTTTCTTTCTAAATAAAATTTCTCCCTAAGTTTATTATTTAGAAATCTGCAGGTATCTAAGGCATACACATAGAGGCCCAAGTCTTTGAAATTAATTGTCTAATCTAATAAAAACTTGAAGTTTTAATATGTTTCTCCCATTTTCAAATGCAACAAAAATTTTGTTCATTGTGTTGTTTCTGAAAAAAATTAAAAGACTTGTATTCGGAACACACAATAACCCCTTTTTAAAAATGTTTATTGATTGAAGGGAAAGAGAAAGAGAGAATATCAATGTGAGTGAGAAACACTGATTGGCTGCCTCCCATATGGGCCCCAACCAGGAATCGAACCCCCAGTCTTTCAGTATATAGGATGACACTCCAACCAAGCCACATCAGCCAGGGCTGGACTGATTTTTTAATGTTAAACATATTTAAATTTGTTTCAATTACAATTTACAAAATTCAATATCATTTTGTATTAGTTTCAGATATATAGCATAGTGGTTAGACAATGATATATTTTACAAAATGTCCCCCCTTATATTTTTAGTACCCAACTGGCACCACACATAGTTATTTTAATATGATTGACTATATTCTCTATCTTTGCTTTACATTCCCATGGCTATTTTGTAATTACCAATCTGTATTCTTGATCCCTTCAACTTTTCACCTAGTCCCTCAACACACCTCCCCTCTCAACCC
Organism: Sturnira hondurensis; assembly: GCF_014824575.4. Classification (NCBI taxonomy): domain Eukaryota; kingdom Metazoa; phylum Chordata; class Mammalia; order Chiroptera; family Phyllostomidae; genus Sturnira; species Sturnira hondurensis. Next base: position 167,137 of record NW_028088106.1, on the reverse strand, counting down.
TCAAACTCTACTCTGTATCTAAGAGTCACTTTCTGTTTTGTTTATTCATTTATATTGCTCTTTGGATTGCACATATAATGAACTCTTTAGATTCAATATTAAGGAAGACACTATACCCATAGAAGATGTGTAGATTACAAACACAGACATAAAAATGTTCAGCAACATTAGCCATTAGAAAAAGGAAAGTAAAATATAAAGTGAAATATATATATGTGCACACACACACACACACACACATATACACTCCAGTGGCTAATTTACAAAAAAGACATAATACCAAGTACTACTACACATGCAGAGCAACTCTGTATCTTATATATTATGGGGGATATAAAATGTTACAGTGATGCTGGAAAAGTGTTTGGAAGTTTCATATAAGGTTAGATATATACTTACTGTATGATCCAGCAAACACTATCCTGAATGTTTATTTTAGAGAAATAATACCTTATAGTCACAGTAAAATCTACACAGGAATGTGCTGTGCATAGCAACTCCATTCATAATATCTCCCGAGTGCAAACAAACTAAATGTCCGTCAACAGCTTAATGATTAAACAGATTGCTGTATATTCATCTTGTGCAAGCAACAGAAGTAAGAAACTATTGACACATGCAAAAACTTGGGTGGATTTCAAAAGAACATGCTGAGTGAAAAAAAATAAAACTGAACACAAAGGTTTATATGTTACACGATTCCATTTATAAAACAAGATTATAGTAATGAGAATAGATAAATTGTTTTGGAGATAAGGATGGAAAGGAAGGTGTAACTATCTAGGGATAAGAAAATGGAGTGTCTACGTGATGATGAAATCCTTCCCTACGCTGAATGTGATGATAGTTACTCAAAGTTATGCCTGTAGTGTAATTTCATAGCATATGACATTCCTTCCCACAAATGACTACACATGTAATCTGGGAAAGTTTGAATACCGTCTCTATTTGAGTTACTAGGATTATATTATTGTCAATCTCTGATTTTGACACTGTACTATACTTACATAATATAGTATCTGTGTGGAGTAAATATAGACATTCTCTCTTTTTTTGCAGCATTTTGTGAGTCTTAAAACATTTTGAATAAAAGAGAGTTAGCCCTGGCTGGTGTAGCTCAGTGGATTGAGCGCAGGCCTGCGAACCACACGATCGAGGTTCGATTCCCAGTCAGGGCACATGCCTGGGTTGCAGGCCAGTTCCCAGCAGGGGACTCATGAAAGGCAACCGTACATTGATATTCCTCTCCCTCTCTCCTTCCCTTCCTCTCTAAAGATAAATAAATAAAATGTTTTTTTAAAAAAAGAGAGTTAAGGAGGAGGATGTCTCTATAGGAGCTTATACTGCGAAGGATCTTGATGAAAAGAGATCAACAACCATTTTTTATTTTAGTAAAATAATGATATAAAAACGTACACACCCCTCAGCCCTCAAACCCATATTTTACTAATAGAATACTCCACTAAGTAAAGCCATTTCTCTAGTCAGTATAAGAATGCCTCTTTTTCATTGAGTTTTGGAAGATCATATTTTTCTAGAAATTTGTCCATTTCACCTAGGTTTTCAAATTTCTTGGCATACAGTTCTGCATAGTAATTTCTTACAATCCCTTCTATTTCTGTGGTATCCATTGTAATCTCTCCTCCTTCATTTCTGATTGTGTTTATTTGGGTCCTCTCTCTTCTTTTCTTGATGAGCCTACTTAAAGGTTTGTCTATTTTGTTTATCTTTTCAAAAAACCAACTCCTGGATTCATTAATCCTCAGAATTCTGCCTTTAGTCTCTATGTCATTTAATTCTGCTCTGATCTTGGTTATTTCTTTCCTTCTACTTGCTCTGGGCTGTCTTTGTTGTTGTTCTTCGAGTTCTTGCAGGCGTCAGGTTAGGTTGTTTGTTTGAAATGTTTCTATCTTCTTTAGATAAGCCTGTATTGCTATTAACTTCCCTCTCAGGACTGCCTTCACTGTGTCCCATAGGTTTTGCGTTGTTGTGAGGTCATTTTCATTTGTTTCCAGAAGCTTTTTGACATGAAAAGATGCTCCTTATTGCTGGCTATCAGAGAGATGCAAATTAAAACCACAATGAGATAACACTTTACACCAGTCAGAATGGCTATCATAAACAAAGAAACAAACAACAAGTGCTGGATAGGTTGTGGGGAAAAGGAGACCCTAGTTCACTGTTGGTGGGATTGCAGACTGGTACAACCACTATGGAAAACAGTATGGAACTTTCTAAGAAAACTAAAAATGAATGTGCCTTTTGACCCAGCAATCCCACTATTAGGAGTATATCCTAAGAACCCTGAAACACCAATCCAAAAGAACCTATGCACCCCGATGTTCATAGAAGCACAATTCACCATAGCCAAGAGTTGGAAGCAACCTAGATGCCCATCGGTAAATGACTGGATCAAAAAGCTATGGTACATTTACACAATGGAATTCTATGCTGCAGAAAGGAAGAAGGAGCTCCTACCCTTTGCAACATCATGGATGGAACTGGAAAGCATTATACTGAGCAAAATAAGCCATGCGGTGAGAGACAAATACCATATGATCTCACCTTTAACAGGAATCTAAACAACAAAACAAACAAGCAAGTAAAATATGACCAATGACACTCAAATATGGAACAGGCTGACAGGGACCAGAGGGGAGAGGGGAGAGAATCAGAGGGGAAAAGGGGAAGGACTCACATGAACAAGTATAAAGGATACATGGACAATAACTAAGGTTGGGGGCGAAATGGGAGGGAGGTGGGGAGCACTGGGGGGGCAGGGCTGAGAATATATGACAGAAAATTGTCTTTGAACAAGAATTTTTAAAAAAGGACATAAACCTAATCTTTGTAAAGACTTAAAAAAAGAATGCCTACTAACTCCACTGTAATTTAACATTTTATTGAATACATCATTCAGTGCAACCAAACAAAAAAAAAAAAAGAAAACAATTACAGGCATAATAACCGTCACTGAACATTACTTTCATTTGCAGGCAATTGGTTGGTTGTTTAACTAGATAAACTCAGAAAATGAATGCCAAAACTAATACAAAGACAAAATAATTCAAGGATGTAAAAGATATAAAAATTAAAACCAGTAGCTTTCATATGTACAAATAATGGCCAGTTAAAAGATGTAATGAAAAAAAACTTCATTGTGATAAAAAAGGATTAAATACTTAATAAGATATTAGAGAAATCTAAAATATGAAATCTTTAAAAACATTAAAAAAGACACAAAAAGTACATTTAAATATGTTTTTAATATATGATGACAGACCATGATGAAAATATCAATTGACCTCAAGTTAAAAAATCCAATAAAGAGATCAATATTTGAAGATAGATAAATTATATATATGTAAATATAAATGTAACAAACATTCAAGAAAAGCTAGGAAGACCTTAAAAAGGATAGCAGTGAGGGGAAACTAGACCTGCCCCATAATAAAACACACTTTAAATCCTCAAAAACAAAGTAGCATAAAATTGACACATAAATATTCAGGCCAATGGAAAAATACTGGCAAGTTGAAAAATAGAATTCAGCATGTATGAAAATTTTAGTAAGATAAAGAAGGTTATATCTTACATCATTGAGGGAGTAAAAACACTAAGAAAAAGTGTTAGGAAAACTGAACAACCATTTGAAAAATCATAAATAACATAAATAGGACCCACATTTCAAATACCTCAGCCACAAAAGCCTCAAAGGGATCAAATGTCTAAATTTAAAAACAAACAAATAGATAAATAAACTATACAAAAACCACAAGAAGGCGGAGAAAAACCTTTATAATAGTGGCTTAAAATGCAGTTGTACTAAAAGGAGAAAAAAACATTATTTATTTTATTATATATGAAGTCTGTTCAGAAAGTATCCAGCCATGTACTAGAAAAAAATAGAGACATTTGTTGAAGTAGATACAAGATACAAGAGACATCGAACACAGGACAATGACTCCTCAGCCCCTTTCAGAGTAGGCACCTTGGGACCTCACTCAGTTCTCCCAGCATCTCTTTCACTGTTCAAAACACTCTGCAAAATACTTTGTTAGAATCACTGTCAGCTGCCCTGCCTCATTTTCTTGAATCTCATCGGAAGTCTGAAATCTTTTCCCTTTTAAGAGCAATTTTAATTTTGGGAAAATTCAGAAGTCATGGGGTGCCAAATATGGGCCCAGTGGGCTGAGTAACCTGGGTGATTTGATGTTTTGCCAAAAAATTCTGCAGGGGAGGTGATGCATGAGCGGGTACATTGTTGTTATGAAGCTGCCAGTCACCAGTTGCATAGCTGCGGCCTCCTGAAGTATCTAAATAGTTCCCATGGAGGAATGTTCAAGCTTAATGCAAAGGTTAATACATATCTGTTTCTCTACTCAGTCATTTTGAATGCAATGGCCACAGAATACACATGCCCACTCACTAGTGTTTATCACCCCCACTGACTAGTACAGTGGAGTCATCATTGTTCAGGCATGTGCACTCCAGTCCACTCTCCTTGGCTGCCAGGTCCCACTGATGTGGCACACACACCGTTCTTGTTATATTAACAATGGCTGGACAATTTTTGGACAGACCTCATATACAATGACAACAAACACAAAACCAAAGATAAATGACAAATAAGAAGGGGGTGTTTGTATGATATACAAAATATAGAATGTTAATATTTTTGTTACAAATAACTCTAAAATTATAGAAGATCAAACATTTGATAGAAAAAATCACAGAGCTGTTTTGAAAAAAAATATGTGCAAAGATCGGTCTTAAACATATGAAAAACCCTCAAGTTCATGCATAATAAGATAAATAAAAATCAAAACTGTGCTAAATACTATTCTTACCTATTGTGTGTGAAAAAAGTCAGAACGCTCTTGGAAAATCTTTGAAGCAATGCTATATTTTATTATTTCCTGAAGCTATTCAAAATGGAGCACCTTTCAGAGAAGAAATTAGGCTCTCTATGCTCAACATAGTTTATGTATTGATATATTAATGTATATATTTATATAATTTATTTTACATATTAACTATATATTGTATCACAAATATACCTCTGCACACACACACACTATATATATATATATATACTTTCTAGCTCTGTTCACTAAAAGGTACTAGAAGCAAAGCACATCAAAAAGGAAAAAATATATAAGCACAGTTAGTTCTAAACTGGTGCTTCCCACTAGGTAAACTTATAAAGAAAAATGAAAATCTATGGATGCATCATTATATTTCAAGGAAAATGAGAAGATAGGGAGAGAGGGAAAAGAGGGAGAAAGGAAGGAGAAAGGAGGAAGGAAGGAAGGAAGGAAGACTGATATAGCCAGAAAATCATGCATTGGAAGACCTTAGTATCATAACTGATTCTGGCAAATAGCATGAGTCATTGTTAAATTATTCATTAAAGGTATGTGAGACCAGCCTGTTCTGCATTTCCACCTTCCTACCAGCCTGGAGAGATGTTCTTGTATTTTTTTTTAATTCCATATTTATCAGACTTCCATTCAACTTGATTTCTTATGGTTCTGAGTGACGGTTGTTCTATATCTTAGTTTTAGTTTTGATGTGATTGTTCAAGGAGGCAAGCTGTGTTTACTTATGCCACCATCTTGACTGGAAGTCCCAGAAATTTGTTTCAATGTGCAAATTATATATGACAGATACTGGCTTAAAGTCTTTAAATGCATAATTAAATCAACATGATTAAAAATGCAAGAATATATGTATATCACCTCAAAATATTAATGAGTCTGTTGAATATTAGATACTCAGAAAGCAGATCACTGGATTGTGAACTGGGGCTTCAAAGTATATGGCTGTACTTTGCTTTGGCTTTTTTCCTAATAAATATGAGAGCTGAAATCCCCTTGTTTACATAGTTTAATTTTACCTATTAAGACTAAAAATTCAGACAGTCTGTATTGACAAGGCTTAATTGTTTGCTTTAGGAAATTACTGTAAACCAGTTTATCAGGACAAATAGTATAATTCTTTACAAAAAAAAAAAAAACCCTTTTCTCAGGATAATATAGTGCTCACCTGATCAAACAACTTGGTTTCAAACACCAGTTTACTTTTTAAGTCTCGTTCAAGCGTCTTCATCCTGAGTAGTGTAATACCGAAATGTTATATCACATGTTTTCCCATTTGAGTTAACTCAATGCCTAGAAATGTCCATCTTAAGCCATTTTAGCCCAGACCTAAAACCCTGTAAATGTTATTCACTGACTGCCCCATCCTGAGACACCACCAATACTCTCAATGTAATGTGCTCTTTTGACCCTGTGGGCAGTCTTTGTAGGACAAACTTTGGCTTTGATCTTCCATTTAAAACACACAAAAATTTTCTTTTTTTCCCCATGCACTGGATTTGTCACATCTGCAGTTTCAGACAGCCAACTGTGAGATTGAGCCTGGGCCGTGAAGTACACCAGCAACACCTCCGATCAACCATTGCCATCCGTTCATGATTTTCTTCTCACTTTATAACTGTATCTCCTCCAGATCAAATTCTATGTTTTTTAAAGAATATATTTACATTTTAATTCTAATTCCTATCATTTCAAAGTCTATCTAAGTTTACCAAACATAATTTAAAAGTAGAGTAGCCATTTGGGGGAACTTTCAACACACATTAAATTGTTCGTTTAAGACATGTTAAGATAAAACAGGAGCAAAATTCCAAACATCTAGTGATCTCTACTTTTTTCCTTTTAATTTGATTTGAAGAAGCTTAAAAAATAATTAAAAAATTTTGGATAACAACCAATAGTTGAAAAAATAGAATAAGCATTGGTTAGGGAGTCACTTAAAGCAGAGTCAGGAGGCTATCAGGAAAGTGCAGCCCGTGCACATCTCCCGCCTCTGTTCTCGGAACTGCTGTTCGGCTGAAGGCTGAATTGCAAACATCCCGGAACAACAACTACTGCATGGACAAATCCTTCCTTCCTTGTAGTTTTTGTCTTCCTCATTTGCATATTAGAACTACCTGGTCCTTGTTAACAGAGACAGCAATCTTTGGTTTGCATAAAATAATTAAGTTGTGTGTTCATTGCTTTCATAGACCATGCCTGGTTGTTGTCATTGTTGTTGTTCTGTCCAGAGCACAGTTTGAGTTGCTACTTTAATCTCTCAGATTCAAATCATTTAATACTTCATATAAACTTTTAATTTATTTCACAGACTAAAATCTTTATTGGGTGGCAGACACAACATGGCATTGTTAAAATTTCCTTTGAACAAAACGAGTTAATATGTAAAAATCTCAAACTTGCTTTTGTTAGATTCTTCCACGTGATTACTTGAAACTAACAATATTTGCTCGACCTTTATTTTTCTCCCACTTATGGTCCTTGGTACACTCTGCCCACAGTCTTCTTTCTGACCCATTTCCTTTTAGGTTGGCTGGCTAGAAACTCACAAGATAAGTTGTTTCTTAAAGTTAATGCCAATTCAGACAGAGAGAGCATATTAAGATGGACTTTGAGCCCTGGTCTCTCTCTCTGAGATGAAACTCATTGTTAAAGATATCTAATGCTAGATAACATAGGAAGAAACTTACAAATCAATGTAGACTAAATCTAGATAATACAATCAAGAACTCCCAGATCTGTATCAATTGGCTTACGTGTCATTCCCTTATATGGGAATGGAATAATGAGGGTGACTTAAGAGACCAGATCTGTTTCATTACCCTGAACATGAACATCCCATTGTTCCAGCATCATTTGTTTAAAAAGTCTATTGCCTTCTTTATTGAATTGCCTTTGTCCTAAAAAAAATCAGCTGAAAAGATTTATGTTGGTCTGTTCCTGTTCTCTGTTCCATTGAGCTATACTTACACCAATATAATACTGCCTGGATGACTATATGTTTATTGTACAAAATACACTGGTAAGCTTAACTTTTTCTCAGATTAAAACTAAAAGTTTGACTTATTGAAAGTTTCTTACACAATGTTTGCTTATTTAATTTTATGTTCCTGATTTCCTCATGAAAAATTAGTTGTTGAGGTTAACCTGAGTTCCCAAGATGTATTGAATAAAGTGAAACCAAGACAAACCATCCTTCGAATCATAAGATGAGCAGGAACATATACTGACAGCAATGGTAAGCAATAGTAGCAGGACCGTATGGTTGGGGAAGGGTAGAGAAGGAAAGTAGCTGTGGCAGGGTGTGGTGGGGAGTATTTTGAGAAAAGGAGGGTATTGTGAGAAAATATAAAAATTATGTATATATAATTTTTATATATAATTATAATATAATTTTATTATATTGTAATATATAATTAGTATATGATATATTAATGCAATTAATATATATTTAATTATATTAAATGTAGATATAATTCAGTGTGTGCAATGTGAACAAGAAGAGGAATAAAAATACTGCATTAATATATTTTACCACCCTGACATCTTCTCTCTTACAAGATTAATCAATTGACAGCTCATCAAGGCAGTTCATTGTGTAGATGAACATAGGATGCAGCAAATTTTGGGCGTAACATATTGACCAGAGTTATTTTTCTTAAGTAAAAAAGATCCATAAAATAGAAAAGCCATCTAAGTTTTTAAATGCTGCTTTTCCCACAAATATAGTAACCAGATTGCGGAGCTGAAGTCCTTCTGTTCCACTGATAAACGTCTCCTTACAAAGATTTGGCTCCCAGATGGTCATTCTATCAGTATCACCTACTCCTCCCAGAGAAATAATACTAGTTGCTGAATTTTTTCTCTAACATGGATATATTTAGCTGTCTTTTGCTGTACTTCACACTGAGAGTGCAACTCTGAGTCAAGCTGGAACAGTCTCATCTTATTTATCTTGTGTGAGTCATTCCTATTTTTATTACACTTTTTCTAAAGATTTCATAAATTTATTTTAGAGAAAGGAAAAGGTAGGGTAAAAGAGAGGGAGAGAAGCATTGACGTGTGACAGGAACATTGACTGGTTACCTCTCTCATGCCCCCTTTCAGGGACTAGGCTCACAACCCAGGCATGTGCCCTGATGGGATATTGAACTGGCAACCTTTTGCTTTGTAGGATGAAGCCCATCCAACTGAGCCACACTGGTTTTATTGCTCTTAAGTTAATTTGGAAATACTTTTGCAGTTATATCAGTCTTATTTTACCTTGTATTTTGGCCCTGTGCTACAAATATTGATGGTTAGAGACCTCCCAGGCATATCTTCTCATGCTGAATGAATCACTTGATACACACACACACACACACACACACACACACACACACAGGATCCAGCACATTTGTGTGGACATTTGTAGTAAAAAACATTTCATTTTTACTACAAAACCCTTTATTATAAAATCATAAGCATGTAATTCAGTAACATTGCAATGCCACATTCATGCATACCACATGACATTTTAGGAGAAATGTTCAAATTAAAACTCTAAATTATTACATCCATATTATTACCCTACCAACCACACTCTAGTAGGTGTTACTTCTGCCAGACCCTGTGTATACTTTTTCTGTTAATCACTTTCAAATAAAATGCGAAGTCTGGGAATCAGAGTTTTTTGTTTTTGCCTACTTCTTTTATGGTTGTAATCCCAAAACACTTCAGCAATTCAAAAATATCTTTTTTGAATTAATAAATAATAATCATAATATCTTGATCATGCTGCATGTATTACATTCAATAGTTATTTTAATGAAAACAAAACCATACACAGGCACCTTCTTGTCCATGAAAATTTGTAGGTGCCTCAGATAAGATTCAAAAGTGTATTTTCAGGATAGATCATTTCGGGATAAACGTATACTGATTGCTTTGGAAACAAAATGCCTCAGCATGCTCCATGTATTCTCAGAGAATATCAGAAGTCTGCTGTGCAGCCAGAGCCCTGTACCAGGTACCAGGAATAAAAAGAGTCTAAATTAGTATCTATTTCATACAATGGTCCTAAAATTGCATCAAAGGGATCAGAGCAATCTGAAAAAAAAGCTATAAGTGAATTGTTATAGTTCATCATCTGCAAGCCAACACATAAAAAATAGACATGGATATTACAAATGACCTAAAACAGATCTTGATAAGAAAATGGCTGTCAAAATTCTTATTGTGCACACTCACACAGGAAGCAATCTATAGTGTTTCTTACTCTTCTTTTAAGAGCACCAGTCCTGTTGGAAATTCAGTCACACTGAAATGTAGGGCTTAAACATATGAATTTTGATAAGACAATCAGTCCATAACATTTTTTCACAGAGAGAACAAAAGATCTAGGTAAATGTTTATTTACTCTTGTCTGCCTTAATTCTTAGTATCCATGCAGGAGACTAAAAGTCATCTCAGTCATATTTGGTCACTCTAGAAATTCTGACATGAGGTACCTATAAAACTGAAGATGCAACACAGTCACTTCATAACCAAACTTGCCACATTCATGAAGAGAACACATTCATGTTTAAAACAGCTCAAATAAATAGAGTTTTAAGGAAAAATTTGGTTTTAGTTTATGAGACATAGAAATGTCACCTATTTAAATAAATAAAAAGCAAGTTCTATTCCCTAGTAGTTATTGATAAAATGGCTGCCAAAGGATACTCAGAGTGATTAGAGAAGATATTAGGTTATGCTGCAGAAACAGAGAGATCCTAAATCTCAGTGGCTTGAAAAAGCAGAGATGTATTTTCTCCCCAAATCTTATGTGAATTAGCTGGCAATCGAGATTAAACACCCACCTGATAACTCAGGGATTTCAATGCCTTCTATATGTTGGTGCCTCCATCGCCAGGCATCAAAGAGTTTTGGGGGCTGGTGGGCAGAGAGCACGTGGAAGCTCACTGTTCTCAAACACATTCTATAATCTGTGTCGTAGTGCGTCTCTATAAACTGCAAATGCCACACTGTATCTAACACAAAGAGTCATTTCCAATAAACTATTTTTTTGTTTTTTTAAAAATATAGTTTATTGATTATACCATTACAGTTGTTCTATTCCCCCCCTTCATTCCCCTACACCTGCACCCTCCCTCCCCCACCCTTCTCCCCCCTTAGTTTATAACCACGTGTCTCAACTTCTTTAGATTCTATATTTCCCCCATTATTCTCGCCCTCCCCCCTATCTATTTTCTACCTACCCTCTATGCTATTTTCTGTACCTTCTCCCCCCTTCTCCTCCTCCCACTCCCCTGTTTCTAACCCTCCATGTGTTCTTCATTTCTATGGTTACACTCCTGATCTAGCTGTCCTCTTGGTTTGCTTTTGTTTTAGGTGTGGTTGTTAATAACTGTGTGTTTGCTGTCCTTTCACTGTTGATATTTTTCATCATCTCTTTCTTATATAAGTCCCTTTAGCATTTCATATAATAAGGGCTTGTTGATGATGAACTCCTTGAACTTGACCTTGTCTGAGAAGCACTTTATCTGTCCTTCCATTCTAAATGAAAGTTTTGCTGGATAAAGCAATCTTGGCTGTAGGTCTTTGGATTTCATGACTTGGAATACTTCTTTCCAGCCCCTTCTTGCCTGTAAGGTCTCTTTTGAGAAATCCGCTGACAGTCTGATGGGTACTCCTTTGTAGGTGACTGTCCCCTTATCCCTTGCTGCTTCTAGGATTCTCTCCTTCATTTTAGTCTTGGCTAATGTAATTATGATGTGCCTTGGTGTGTTCCTTCTTGGGTCCAACTTCTTTGGCACTCTCTGAGCTTCCTGGATTTCCTGGAAGTCTATTTCCTTTGCCAGACTGGGGAAGTTCTCCTTTATTATTTGTTCAAATACATTTTCCACTCGTGGCTGTTTCTTTCCCCCTTCTGGTACCCCTATAATCTGGATGTTGGAACGTTTAAAGATGTCCTGGAGGTTCCTAAGCCTCTCCTCATTTTTTTGAATTCTTGTTTCTTTACTATTTTCTGGTTGGATGTTTCGTTCTTCCTTCTGGTCCACTCCCTTGATTTGAGTCCCATTTTCCTTTCCATCGCTATTGGTTTCCTGGACATCTCCCTTCATTTCAGTTAGTTTAGCCTTCATATGTTCCTCTAATTTGTGACTAAGTTCCTCTAATTTGTGACTGTACTCTACCAATTCTGTGAGCATCCTGATAAATAGTGTTTTAAATTGGGCTTCTGAGAGGCTGGCAATCTGTTGGTCGCTTAGAGTTATTGGCTCTGGGACTTTGAGTTCTTGCACCATCTTTTGGGCTGTTCATGCCTGTTAAGTAGTAGGAATGGAGCCCTAGGTTTTCACCAGAGCAGGGCAACTCAGTCGCTGGGTTGTGACGTTGTATGTGGGGGCGGGGTCAAAGAGGGACAATGACTTCCCTCCGGCAGCCTCCGTGACCCCCACCAGCACCGCAGCCACCACCGTCACCAGGGCCACACGCCCCGCTCCACTGCACGCGAGTGTGCCACCGCTGTCAGCCCTCCACCACTGGGTTCTCCCCCTGGGGCCTGCGTGGTCCGTCTCACTGTGCGCGAATGTGCGACCTTGGTCAGTCTGCCCCGCACCCCGACTAGGTCCAGGCTGCCTGCGCTCCTAGGTCTGTCCTTCCCGACCCTGCTCCGCTGCTGGCTCTGCCTCTCTTACCGTCCCCGTTGAACGGTTCGTAGCTGTCGGACTTCCATATAATTCGGTATTCTGGTCTCTGGGTGTGTCTTAGTTCTCCAAAACTTTTGTTGTATCCAAACTTGACCAATAAACTATTAATATAGCAGGATTTGTAGGATTTCCTCAGTCATTTGAATCAAGACTCGCCAAAGAAATAAAAGCCACAAAATACATTAGGAAAGCTGATGTTTCCACTTAATCTTTGATCATCTGTTCAACAAAAGTAATTAATTCCTGATAGCAGTAGAGTTGGCAAAGGTGAACCACAGGCATTACAATTGAAGTCAAGGAGTCCATGCCTTATAAAGTCAGTCTAAATATACTGGTTAGCTGACTAGGAAAAAGATTTACAAGAATGGCTAAGAGGCTAGGGTAACAAGTGTCAAGTGGGTTATCTTTATTTCTACTTGTATTACAAAAGTGGGGAGAATCTTGTGGTGAACAACTGGGTTAGGATGATATCAGCGAAGGAAGGAGGGTTTTCTGTTGTTGGCTTGGTTTAATCTGCTTTTTGGGTTTATAATTCATCAGAAATTGTGTCAAATCTTTTAAGGGATAAGAAGTTTTTATTGAGTGACTTGATTGCATTATTTGTCTAATTTTCTTTAAGAACCTAGTTGTATATTGTGATACAGGATGGATTTAGTCAAAATTTGTTATTACCTTCATAAAGAAAAATAGCAACTGAATTATTACTTTCAAAACTTTTTGTTATTAGTTTTTAAAGAGTGGTTAACAAACAGTAAACTTTAGAATCACTTGATATCTTGGTCAAATACAGACTTCTGAGCTACACCCTAGAGTTTCTGATTTGATTGTTTTGAGGTAAGCCTGAGAGGTTGCATTGGCAACATGTTACCAGGCAATGCCTGTACTGCTGGTCTGGGGATGACACTGCTCTGAGGCATAGGATATACACCTCATTACAGTTTCCCCTATGTCAGCTGGCTCTTGTAGTTGGCATGTTCTTTCAAGAATAAGGCCATTTATTATTTATTCTGTTAAGCTCAACACTAAGCAGACATGCTGAAATATAATGGATATTGAATAGGTTTTTAATGAGTGAATAAAGTATCTACTCTATATCTTCATATCATCATATTTTAAAACTATACATGGTTAACCCTAAAATTGACTTTAGTTCTTTAAAATATTAGATGAGAAAATGAGGCTTGCACTGTCCTGTGCTTTATTCAACAGGCTAGAATCAGTTCAACCCAAACTGTACAATTTTCATAAACTGAAAATGAATCATCTGCATGAAGATAATCTATCAACTATAAGTTATTAAGATCAACACTTGTATGCAGAAATGAAGGAAGCAGTCGTGCATAGAAGAAGGAGTTGGTGGCAATGCAATGGTCTTCGCCAGACTCACAAGAATCCTGGAAGTCTGAATAGTCTTTCAGAGTTTTGCCACATGGCACAGAGAGGCCTGAGTCTTGTACTAAGCAGTCATTAGATCTAGGCTGTGCTTGAGAAGGGAGTGCCTTGGGTAAGGCAGCCCTCCTTAGCCAAGGGCAATTTCCAGAGTGCTGGGAATATATATATACTTTTATATCAGAAATGTATTATTGTTAATATCAAATTAGTTAATAATAATAATATAAGGAGTAAAATTAGAAGTTAAAGTTTAAATATATATCCTTAACTGTTTCTTGACAACATTTTAAGCAACTCCAAGAAAGAAAATACATTTTATATCTATTACCACTGTCTTTACAAGAAATATTATTATTGATTGGCTACCTAAATATTAAAAATTTAAAGCTGGATATATTATCTTTTAGTAATACAATGAACACTAAGAATCTAGTTTTTATTTATGAAGTTATTAAAGTCTGCATGCACATGTATATAGTTAAAATGTGTAACATTCTTGCACTTGTTATTTGATGTCATATTGTCTGCAGCATCAGTAATTATTTCATTTCCTCTCTGGGGTTATTATTATCCAGGAGTGGATACTGGTAGTAAACAGAATTACCATAAGACACTGAGAAAGTAAGTTATTTTTGATGCTTACATTAAGTGAACAACATGAAGGATCATACCAAAAGTGGACTCAAACTTCTCTAGCTTACTCACTCTATACAGAAGCACATCAACAGTGGATCATTTTAGGAAACAAGAGCTGTAGAATTAAGAAACCTCACTACTAATTTACCACAATGAGAAGGGGGGATATCGGACATGACATCCTTACAATTTGGCAGACAGCAGGATTACATGGACTGTTCTTCAGTGTGCCTGTTAGCATAACTGGGAAGTATCAAAGCAAATATTTCCGTATGGAAGTAGGTGTAAATGTATTCTCTGTAGTGACACTTGACTCATTTACTTGTCTCTCAGACTCTCTATTCACTTACTGGTGTATGGTTATTGGATGGATAGTACCTATTGAAAATATTGATGATTATATGAAAAAAGTTCTTACACATAGGTAAACAGAGAAATCTCTGTGATATAGAGATTATTTCTATTATTATAGAAATAATAATAGTTTTTAATAATAAAACTATTATTAATAAAACTATTAATAGAAATAATAAAACTATTATTTCTATTGTTATAGAAATAATCTGAGTGGTATTTGAATATTTGTATATATGTCTATTTCAGTTGTTATTTGTAATCTAAAACAAAGAAATAAAATATTATGAATCCTCCTTGGTTCAAGTTCTCATCATCTATATGGACTATTACAGCATTCTTTTAACCAACATCTATCTTCCTCTAAATACTATGTTGACTGGAACACACAGAATTACGATTACTCATGTTCAAAATATTCAATGGATCATTATTGCCTATCTGATACTAAAAGTTTTGTTTCAAAAGACTTGTCATTCCCCCAACTCTTAATTCCACTCAATCTTTTATTGTGGTTATGCCAAACTTCTCGTTATTTTGCCCTTTTATAGATCTCCCCACGCCCAATATTCCTTCTGTCAAAAATGTCTCTTCTATTTTTTCCTCTCCAAGCAAACAACTACTCATGCTTTCTGAACCTATCTCAAATGGCATCTTCTTGGTGTGATAGAGCCTCACTTCCTTAGGCCTATGCAGTGTAGCCCCATGCTGTGTTACCATGGCATGTTATACATATAACTCATAATACAGATCTGTTTTCCCAGTGTATTGTGAGCTCCTCAAGGCAAGGACTATGTTTTACTCATCTTTGGACCCCTGAAGCCCATGGTTGCTGCTGCCATGTAAGCACATTATTGATGTCTGTTCAATTAAGGCTACGTGGAACACTGAACACTTGCATTATAATGCATTTGATTACTTTAGCCTAAAAACTAAATATTCTGAGAACTAAAATTATACAATTATTCTGTACATTTATTCTTTTATTCTAAGCAGAAATTATTTATTTATTTAGACATCTATACATAATAGAAAACTGCAGAAGAAGATAAAACTGAAATAAAGGAAATGTAGGGTTTGGGGCTCAGTAAGAATTCAACAAATATTCCTCGAGCCTTTGCTGGATCCACAGCACTGTGCTCAGTGCTAGTAGCTCTCGGTCCCTTTGGCATGCTTATGAGATCTGATAGAGAGGGGAAAAAGTGCATTCTAAAAGGTCGTGTGTTGGCAGGTGATGCAAATATGATACAGAAACCATGAAGGAAATAAATCATTTAAATGTTTCATACTGTTTACTTGGATTATAAAACGTGTTCACAGTTAAGTATTTTAAATGTTAAGTACAGGGGTAGCTGTAATTATTTTAATTTTAAATAAAATGATCTAATAAAGTTTGTATATATATATATATATATATATCAAGAAGACAGTATAAGTTAAAGTTTGAAAGAGATTAATTTGTATCAGTCTCAGTCATCACAAATTAAAATATAAAATCCCTTCAACTGTTTATCTAAAAATACAACAGATAATCATAATATTTAGTATTAATGATTTTATTTTTCAGCAAGACAAAAATTAGCAGACAGGCAATTCTAGACATGAATACATTCATTTTTTTCAATTCTTTTTGAAGTTAGAGTTTAATTATGAGGAGATAACTAGAAGTGTTATGACCTGAATTTAAATTAATATTTGATTAAATTTCACAACATAGCATAGAACTATAACTGGAATGAGCAGTTTGGTAAAATTAAAATTACTTAGTAATAGGTATCAAGATAAGTAACTACTAAATTAATAATTTCTTAGGGTGTAGTAACAGCTGTCAGAAGAATAATAAAGATATCCCTCAAGAACAACCCTGTTGGACTTTCAGAGATTAGAAGCTACGCAGCTGAATCTCAATTTATATCAGCTATAGCCTTTCAAACATATGTTGACATTTTATGAATCTCTGCAAATCACTAATGGGTACTGACAACAAAAGCAGTTAATGTTCCTCATTTACAAGTTATTATTTATTTATTTATTCCTCACCCAAGAATGTGGGGCGAATTTTCCCACAAGTCCCCCCATCTGCCATGGATGAAAGTAAACACTACCAAGACATGATCTGCTTGGTGGGGGAAAGGTGGCCAATCCCTCAAATGGGGAAGGGCCATGACCATTGGCCAGTTTCTCAGAGGAAAAAAAGGCCTTAAGCCCCTTCCTCCAGGGGCTTTTATTGGGAAGTAATACACAGGAATACAGGGAGGCAAGAATCACACAGTAGATGACATTTCAAAGAAATCTGAAGACTTAGTCTGAGTCAGTCTGTCAGAAAGGGATTTGCAGAAACTTCAGGGTTTCCTGCTTGGACCCTTAATAGACGAATGAAAGCACTCTTAGCAAAGCAGGTTTCACAGGATTTTTAGGAAGTCTTTGTGATGCCGGTTTTCTCCCCAGATCTGCTCTGGCAAGGCAAGAAGCTGCACCTCTCTCCACCAGGTATTCAGGCTTAAGTGGAGTAGAGCCTGGAAGCACTTCTCCCAGAGGATGTGGGGACTCAGGCTATGTCACAAAGCGGGGAGGGGGGAGTGTACTGCTCGCTGTTTGTTGCAGCCCCCTGAGTCCTTCCATGAAGGCCTCCCAAGTGATTTAGTCTGGCTTTGGTTGCCTCTTGCTGTGAGAAGACTTACCTGTCATGGACTTCTGACCATGCTTTGGGGGCAAGGAAGAAACTGAGGTAGCATTTGCTACCAGAGACAAGCTTCATCTCCTGTGGCTCACATTCTGGAGGTTGCTCACTCATCCTTAGCCACAGAGGGTAGTTACAATTCCTGAAACCAGCAGAGTGGTCCACAACACAAAAACATTTTTTTTAATTGTTTTTAGAGAGAAAGGGGCGAGAAAAAGAGAAAGAGAGAGAGAGAGAATCATCAACCAGCCATCTTTCCTAATGTGCCCGGAACAAGGTTAGAACCAACAACCTGGGTATGTGCCCTGATTGATAATCAAATCCGAAGCTCTTCAGTCCATGGGACAATGGTCCAACCAATTGAACCATACCAGCCAGAGCTCTACAATTTTAAAGGCAAAAAGAGAAACTTTGTATTAAATTAGTTATGTGCTAAAAAAGAAAGCATAGTCCCTGGCATTTGCAAATATGAAAGAAAAAATTATGGGAACCATTTGGAAAAGAAGCATCTGGTGCAGGAGAAAAAGTTTCTAAAAGTTCCTATGATTACTAAATCATAACAGACATCCTTAGAGGTAGGTAAAGTTGGGAGGGAGAAAAAAGGCTGGGCTGGAATTCAATGGCAATTCAAGCTGTTAGGTTTAAGACACTGTGCTAGTTGCTACAAGAATGCAATTTCTTCCTCCAACATGCTTTAAAAAGATCAGGTGTAAGTTGCCTACTGAAATATAACAGAGAATATGGTCAATGTCTTACCAAAATTATGGTGCATAATGGTCTTTAAAATATGAATATATTTTGTTTTATGAGTAAGGGTAAGAGACAAGCAAAGTCCTTAAGGAGAAAGTTACGTTTGAGATAATCTAACAGCACTGGTTCAGACATTGGTAGTAATTAATGCAATAGAGGCCAGGAACCATTCTTTTGGCTAGAACAAGCTCTTTGGTTGATGAGTGTATAAGTAGCCCTGGAAACTTTTTCTGAAGAGCTAGGTTTTGATTTTTGCTCAGCCAACTATATATTGAATTATGGATGAGATCTAGTTTTCTCTGCTACATATTAAGGGAGTGAACTAGGTAATCATTAAAGTCACTCTTGTTCTAAAATGCTATTATTGCAAAAGAATACATTGGTTCCTGTTTTGAATGCCTATAATGTTAAGTTGAAGAATTTCTTTTTAATTTGTAGGTAACTGAAAATTGCTGAAAGTTTTCTGAGCAAGGTATGATTAAAGTTACACAACTAGAAGATTAATTTGATGAATACACATAGGATTAATTCTTATGGGAAGATCACTTAGGGTCTCTATTATTCCTAGATAAGAGGTAATGAGGGGCTGGCAGAGGGAATGTATTATAGGAACTGAGTCTGTAAGACTGGTTCTCACTATTAATCAGTGCCAATGAAACGGGGAAAAGAAATGGGAAAAAATACATAGCTCCCAGGCTTGTTATCTAAGAAGACTGGTTCTTACTATATTAATCAGTGCTAATGAGACAGGGAAAAGAAATGAAATAATTTAAAAAGTACATAGTTTTCAGCCTTGTTTTCACCAGAGTAACCTAAGAAAGTTTTATGTATAAGAATCAATGCAAGACATTTGGGATGAAGCTGTTCTACTGCTGCCTGGAAATGCAGGTTTATATCTTCCTTTCTCAAGATATCGGTTAGAATAGAGCTCGCAGATTCAGATGGCCCCTGAGACTATGAAAGTAACAGGCTGTGGTCAAAGCAATGAAGTCATGAGGAATGCCACACGTGCCCTTCTGAAGGAGGTAGCTACCACTCGGCCTCACACACTGGGCGTCCTTCCCACTGCAGACCCCACTTCTCTAAACAAGCTAGAAATGTAGATTGTCTCCAGTTGAAATTGTTGATAAGAAAACTAACCTAATAAAATTAAGTAACTATGGGGAATAAACAATACATGACTCTAAGCCACATTGGTATACAGACTGCTAGATGTAAGTTTGGGAATGCTAAGCTATATTAACCCTTTCAGCATTAGTAGAAAGATAACACTGATCAAAATTGTGGGAAAGAATGGGGATTTTCAACATGATAATTTTAAAGAAAGTAGTCAAAGAAAAGATTCTCAAACAATTTTTTATACTTACAAACTCAAGAAAACAATGGACTCTATATAGTCTGGATATCAGAAATGAGAAAAAATATGATGACATATTTGACATATATACCTATTAGATTGAATATATATATATTGAATATATATATATATACCTATATATTTTGATTGCTCTAATACCTTGAGATATTTATTGCCCTGTGAATTTGTCATCCATTACAAGAAAACAACATGAAAACAAATACTTAGAAGCTTTAATTATTAATTGATATTATTAGGCATACAAACAAGTCCTCAGTCATGTCTTTATAGAAACACATGTAAGAAAACATGACAAATGAGTTCAATTTAGTCTTTAGAAGATACTTTTAAGTGTTCCATTACCCATGTCTATTGACTTAGAGAATGTATTAGAAGAGCAAGCTGTGGCTGTATCTTGCTGGACACAGCTCAGTCTCCTATGGCAAGAAATCAGGAATCTCAACTGATGATATGCTTTATATTTTCTATGAAAAGAAATAGCTCCTCAAACAGATGGTTGACTGTAAGATTTTGCCACATTTCTCAAATGTTCTTTGTAAACCACCAGCAGTCCAATTTAATTTTGTCTATGAGGAAGGAGCTATGAGTGGATGATGAGTCAGGCATCATTACCTGTAATTTTATAAAAATCAAATGCAACACTATCTTGAATAGCAATTCTAAGATGTTAGAAAAGCTTTATTTGAAAAGATTTTCCAAATATGCAAAGGTTTGTCAAGGTAATGTTAGAACATGGCAATAAATAATATTAAAGTTCTGGCTGGTGTGACTCAGTGGATTGAGTGCTCGCCTGCAAACCAAGGGTTCGATTTCTGGTTCGATTCCAAGTCGATTGCCTGAGCTGTAGACCGGGACCCCAATGTGGGGGCATATAAGAGGCAGCCACACATTGATGTTTCTCTCCCTCTATTTCTCCTTCCCACTCTCTCTAAAAATAAATAAATAAAGTATTTATAGACAAGATCGGGTGCATTCAAGCTGGTATGGTCATAGACAAAATCTTTATAAAAATAATATTAAAGCAGGTGACAAAATTTGAAAAACAATCGTGTGTGCGCAATTTGTACAAGAACACTAAGCACTTAATAAGTACTTGCTAAAGTCCCATTTGTTTACTCTTTATTTTATGTCTCTTGCTCTAGGGCACATATTGGTGAAAACATTGCTGTGCAGAATAGCTGAGATTTTCCTCCCTGTTTTCTCCTCTAGGATTTTATGCTGTTGTGACTTATATTTGAATCTTTCATCCATCTTGAGTTTATTTTTGTGTATGGTGTAATTTGTTGGTCAAGTTTCATTTTTTTTTTGCATGTAGTTGTCCAGATCTCCCACCACAGTTTGTTGAAGAGGTTTTTTTTTATTCCATTTTATGCTCCTGACCCCTTTGGTGAGTATTAATTGACCATAGAGACTTGAGTTTATTGCTGGACCCTCTGTTCTGTTCCATTGGTCTGTGTGTCTACACTTATGCCAGTACCAGACTGTTTTGAAGACTGTTTTGATTACTGTGGTCTGGGCAGGGAAATGTGGTAGGGGAAGAACAGAGACAACTACTTGAACAACAATAAAAAATGAATAAAAGTACAGCAGCTGCATACATTTTTCTACTCTTACCGATGACATATTTGTCTTGCATTTTTTGACAGTCATCCATAGAACTGAAGAGACCAAACTGACAACTTTTTTCCCCTCTTCGTTTTTTCCCACCATTCTGGTTGACTCTACAGACTTGCTGTTTTTCTGTCATTGTCAATTACTATTTTTACCCTTACAATTTTTCTTCTCGATATACAAAAAAGCTCACATTTCTTCATGATTTAATAAGCTTCTTCTTCTAGATATCTATTGATGTTTACTAAATAGTACCACCCCAGATTAGTGCCCAAAACAATAACCATTTTATCTGGCTCTTGGATTTCATGAGTCAGGTATTCAGAAAGGGCACAGGTGATTTGTGTCTTCTCAAGAATGTCTTAGACCTCAGCGAAGAATTCCTAATACCTGAAGGTAGCTTAAAACTCTAAAGGGTAAAATCATTTGGGCAGCTTTTGTGCAGCCATGACTGGTCCCTGGCATGACTCCGAGTCTGGGATCAGCTAAAACTTTTGACTGTGACACCTACACTTGTTATTGCCACATGGACTTAGGCTTCTCACTCTGTAGTGGCTGGAATCTGAGAATGGGTGTCTAGAGAATGAGATGTTAAAATGAGAGAATGAGGTGAATGGTATGTGAGTGTGTTGGGAACCACCTTGCCTGGTTTCAGGAGCTGTAAACCCCCCCATGGCTAAGGCTGAGTGAGTGACCTTCAGACCATAAGCCACTAAGGAGACAAAGCTTATCTCCCTGGCATGAGTGCCACTTCTGTTCCTTTTTTCATAACTGGCCCCCAGTGCTTGATCAGTTAGCCAATGACAGGTAAGATTCCCCAAGGGAAGAATGATCTAAGACAGGCACGATCATGTGGAGGCCCCAGGGAAGGACTTGGGGGGCTATGGAGAAAGTGGGTGATGGACTCTCACCCCTTGGCTTGGATGAAGCCTGATTCCCCTGAGTCTACGAGAAGTCTCCAAGGATTCTTTGGCTATCTACCTCCTCTCCCTGATTTAAGCCTGAAACAATGACAGAGGGTGGTTTAGCCCTGTGCTGGAAAGGGTGGACTCCATGCGTGATCAGGCCTGAGAAAGGATATGTAAAATCCTGTGAAGTCTGCTTTGCTAAGAATGCTCTTGGTTAAATGATAAAGGCCTGACCAGGAAATGAGTTTGTTTTCCAAAGTTTTGTAGCCTCTTAGCTGATAGACCCTGGCTCAGAAAAAGCCCTAATAGTTCTTTGTGTGCTATCTATCATTTGATCCTTACTTCCTGACAATAATTAATAAGCTGTACCTGTATTCCTGTGCAAATTAAACCCAATAAAAGCCTGTCTAGGCAAGAGCCAGCATGTTCCCCCCTTGAGGGAATAGCCATGTGGTCCCTTTTTCTCCACAGGACTTGGTAGTCCATGTGAATTTGTCTCATATTTCATCCACAATGCCATGGGTACCATGAGCCAGTGCATGTGTCATGAGTGAATAAAAAAGTTGTGGTATATTTACATGATGGAATACTACTTATCCAAAAAAAGGGAAAGAAATCTTATCCTTTGCAATAGCATGGATGGACCTGGACAGCATTATGCTAAGTGAAATAAGCCAGTCAGAGAAAGACAGATACCATATGATCTCACTCATGTGTGGAATCTAATGAACAGAATAAACTAACAAACAAATAGAAACAGACTCAGATAGAGAACATATTGACAACTGTCACAGGGGAAGAGGGCTATAGGGCTGAGTTTAAAAAACAGACTAAGCAAAAACAAAGAAAATACTCAGACACAGGCAACAGTATGGTGATTACCAGAGAGAAAGGGAGGTGGGGGGCAGGTAGAATAAGATAAAGGGACAGTAAAGAGTGATGGAAGGAGACTTGATCTGGGGTTGTGAACACACAGTAGAATATACAGAAGATCATTATAGAATTGTACAGCTGAAGCCTACATAATTTTATTAGCCAATGTCACCCCAGTAAATTCCATTAAAAAAAGAGAGACCCAGGCTGAGGCTGAAACACTTTTTATGACCTAGCCTTAAGAGTCATAGACTCTCACTTCTACCACCTTCTATTGGTTGTAGGAGTCAGAATTCAGATTCAAGGGTGGGGAACATCAATTGAACATCCTAACGGAAAGATGTGTCAAAAATTTTGTAATCATTATATATATATATATAACAATTTTAACCAATATTTATCTCTCTTTCTACTCATTCAACCTTACATATTTCCTTAAATGTTAAATTTCCTGAACACTGGTTTACAGTTGCTATCTCCATATTCTCATTATAGACTCTTCTATAACTCCTAGCAACCTGTTTCTTGTCAATACCACCCCTTTGAATTTCTCTCCAAAGATCACCAATAACATTCTGATTACCAAATCACAATCTTCAGTTATTACCATGATATTGATTGTACTTATTAAGCATTTACTACATGCAATATATCATTTATGTAGTCTTTATAATAACACCATAAAGAAGGTGATTCTCTCCTGTCATAAACTATAAAAACAACACATGAAAAATTAAATACTTTTTTAAAGATTTTATTTATTTTTAGACAGAAGGGAAGGGAGGGAGAAAGAGGAGAGAATCAATGTGCAGTTGCCTCTTGCATGCCCCCTAGTGGGGACTTAGCCCACAACGCAGGCATGTGCCCTGACTGGAAATCTAACCTGTGATCCTTTGGTTAGCAGGAGAGCACTCAATCCATTGAGCTACACCAGCCAGGGGAATGATTTTTATAAAGTATTCAAATGCTAAGTATTTAAGGCATAAATTAAACCCCCATGGTTATTTAAAAATTGGCCATCCTTATGTACTGTCACTAAACAAAAGAGAATTTGACACTCACACTGTAAATGCCATGTGCAGCATTAGAAAATAATTCTGTTATGTCTGCTTGTTTGATCTACAGACATTTCTAAATATATTTTTAAAAGTTAGTGTTATTCAGACATCAAGGGTATTTAATTCTACCTCTAGGTACACCCAGGGCAAAAAAAAAAAAAAAAAGCAAGCAGAGGCTTGTGTTCTACTAACCAAAATGCAAATGAATGTTGCTCGACTCTTCCTATTCCATGCAAGTCAACAATATCATTGTTGTGTCTCATTTTCTTGGTCTCATAAAACTAAGTGGTTGCCACGCAAAATATGCACAATTTCAAACCTTTTCCACATAAAGGCAATCTCATCTTCTTCCTCACTGGCTGTTTATTGTATATGACATAATTGTTGTAAGTGCCAATAAACATTTTAGGTAGTAGATATCAAGATAAATATTTTGCTGATTTGCATTTAATGGGAAGAGAACTGGAACTGGGTACCATGGCAGCCAGAAGATTGAAAACAGTCAGACTCAGTTTGAATGATCAGTTATAAATTCTTATTAGTTAGGCTCATCAAAGTTATCTAGCTGCCTAAAGAAGATCCATTAAGAAAAAAAAAATTACATGTCAACCTTTGGGTAAGAGTGGCATTTCTTTATCTCCTGAGATCAATTCCCTACGTGTCTTCTAATTCTGAAAGGCTACTTATGGTCCCCTAGCAGAAGCAAGAGGTAACATTTAAAGTACATCCAGAGTTTTAAAGTACATCCAGAACGGAAAATACCTTCTATGCAGTTTAATTTATAAGAGATAAACAATGAAGGAAGTAAGGCTAATGATATGAAGGGTGTTCAAAATTAAAATCTGAAATAGATCTTCCCTAGCAGTGCATCTTGTCTCCTCCGAGTTCTTACAACATACACCTTACACAACGATTTCCTCCCCTTTAATTTTTTTAAATTACATAAATAGATGACTTCTCTGTTAGATAAGTCTCTGTTTTGTTAATATTTAAAAGAAAGAAATATCTTATTTATGTTAACTCTTTGGGATATAACAACATTATCTTTCACATGAGTAAATCCACAATATTCCTTGGATTTGCTTTGTGTTTGTAAAAGGAATGCACAATATAATGGTTAAGTAGTTATTATGAGCATTGCAAAATTTCTAAGATTTTTTATGATGGTTGACAGGAGAATATTTCAAATGTCTCTAAGTAGTCAAGAACCTATGTGTGTATGTGTGCAAGGTGAATTTTAGAAATGTATGTATTCATAGATAAATAGTGAAAAGTAAGTTTCTGGAAATTTTATCTACTTTTTTAAATTTCTGAAATGTTTACAATGAAAGCATATTATTTCAATTTTATTGAAATTACACAACCAAATTGGGTCCTGGCCTCTTTCTAAGCTGAGGACACAAATGACAGGTGAAGTTACAGGTGTGGTGCAGAGTGGGGAGGAAGACAAACAGGAAATATAGAGGGGATGTAGGAGGTATTGTGGTATTGTGGGGCAGGGTAAATGTGACAATTGATGGGTTTTATAGATAACGTCTTTTACTTTAGAGCTCTACTTTATGCCAATCCTACCTTCATTAAAAATGTTGTGATTTAGGTAAAATTCTCATGCTTTACAGTCTTCAAGCTAGAACAAGTTAAACATGTAAAATATTTAAATCTTTGCATGTGATAGACATTAAGGATGCAAATCATTGAACGTAATTGATCATCAAAATCAAAGTAATTTCTTTTCTTAAACAATGTTGTACATTCTTGTATGTATGTGAAGCAATATTGTAACTAATCAAAAACGGCCTAGTGCTTTCTCTAGAACACTTGCTTCTGGAAGATAAGACTGTAAAACAACTAAGCAAATTACTCATAAAGGCAAACAACTTCCTCCTCAAGAAGTGCTTCAATAATGTTTTCCATAGTGGAAGAAAAATACCATATGATCTCACCTATAAGTGGAGCCTAATCAACAAAACAAACAAGCAAGCAAAATATAACCAGAGACTGTGAAATTAAGAACATACTGACAGTAACCAAAGAGGAAGTAGGAGGGGATAATGGGGGGAAAAAGAGGAAGGGTTTTCAGGAATACATACAAAGGACACATGGACAAAACTAAAGATGGGTGGGATCAAAGGTGGGAAGTGGGGATGGCTACGGTGAGAGGGGTGGTGAGAGTAAAATGGGGAGTAAAATGGGGAGTAAAATGGGGACAACTGTACTGAATGACAATTAAATAAAAAATAAGAATAAATGAAAATAAAGTGACCTTCTGGGTCTCTCTTTATGGCCCTTTTTTAATATATATATATATTTTTTATTTAATTCTTATTCAAGTACAGTTTTCTGTTTTATATTCCCTGCCCTGCCTCCCCCAGTGCTCCCCACCTTCCTCCCAATTCCGCTCCCCACCTTAGTTATTGTCCATGTGTCCTTTATACTTATTCATGTGAGTCCCTCCCCTTTTCCCCTATGGTTCTCTCCCCTCTCCTCTCTGGACCCTGTCAGCCTGTTCCGTATTTGAGTGTCATTGATCATATTTTGCTTGCTTGTTTGTTTTGTTGTTTAGATTCCTGTTAAAGGTGAGATCATGTGGTATTTGTCTTTCACCACCTGGCTTATTTCACTCAACATAAGGCTCTCCAGTTCCATCCATGATGTTGCAAAAGGTAGGAGCTCCTTCTTCCTTTCTGCAGCATAGAATTCCATTGTGTAAATGTACCATAGCTTTTTGATCCAGTCATTTATTGATGGGCATCTAGGTTGCTTCTAACTCTTGGCTATTGTAAATTTAAATATAAGCCATGAAATCATTAAAGCCCTAGAGGAGAACATTGGCTGGAAAATCTCAGATATTCCACACAGCAAGATTTTTACTGATACGTCCCCTAGAGCAAGGGACATAAAGTTAAGAATAAACAAATGGGATCTCATCAAACTTAAAAGCTTCTGCATGGCTAAGGAAAACAGTATCAAGATAAAAAGAGAAGCAACTGTTTGGGAAAACATATTTGCCAATGATACCTCAGACAAAGGTTTACTCTCCAAAATATACAAAGAACTCACTCGACTCCACTCAAAGAAGACGAGCAATCCAATTAAAAAATGGGCAAAGGACTTGAACAGACATTTCTCCAAGGAGGACATACAGAGGATCCAGAGACACATGAAAAGATGCTCAATATCGCTAGCTATCAGAGAGATACAAATTAAAACCACAATGAGATATCTCTTTATATCAGTCAGAATGGCTATCATAAACAAAGAAACAAACAAGTGCTGGAGAGGTTGTGGGGAAAAGGGGACCCTAGTTCACTGAGGGTAGGATTGCAGATTGGTACAACCACTATGGAAAACAGTATGGAACTTTCTAAGAAAACTAAAAATGAATGTGCCTTTTGACCCAGAA
Organism: Sturnira hondurensis; assembly: GCF_014824575.4. Lineage (NCBI taxonomy): Eukaryota > Metazoa > Chordata > Mammalia > Chiroptera > Phyllostomidae > Sturnira > Sturnira hondurensis. The sequence goes on along the minus strand of NW_028088106.1, from coordinate 139,520 downwards.
ATTCCACTGCTAGGAGTATATCCTAAGAACCCTGAAGCACCAATCCAGAAGAACCAATGGCTCTTTTTTTGAAGTCTATTTTGTCTGATATGAGAATTGCTACCCCAGCTTTTTTTTCTTGTCCCTTTGCTTGGAAAATTTGTTTCCATCCTTTCACTTATAGTCTGTGATGATCTTTTGACCTGAGATGGATCTCTTGTAGGCAGCATATGTGTGGATCATGCTTTCTTATCCATTCAGCTATTCTATGTCTTTTAATTGGTGCATTTAATCTATTTATGTTTAAGGTTATTATTGAAAGGTACTTATTCATTGCCATTTATGTACCTTTGTTCCTCTCCATCTCTCTCTTTTCCTTCCTTTCCTTAAAGCAGCCCTTTTAGTAATTCTTGTAGAGCTGGTTTGGTGGAGGCGTATTCTTTTAGACTTCTTTTGTCTTGGAAGCTCTTTATTTGGCCTTCTATCTTGCAATTCACTATTAGGAGTATACCCTAAGAACCCTGAAACACCAATCCAAAAGAACCTATGCACCCCGATGTTCATAGCTGCACAATTTACGATCGCCAAGAGTTGGAAGCAACCTAGATGCCCATCGGTAAATGACTGGATCAAAAAGCTATGGTACATTTACACAATGGAATTCTATGCTGCAGAAAGGAAGAAGGAGCTCCTACCATTTGCAACATCATGGATGGAACTGGAAAGCATTATGCTGAGTGAAATAAGCCAGGCGGTGAAAGACAAATACCATATGATCTCACCTTTAACAGGAATCTAAACAACAAAACAAACAAGCAGGCAAAATATGACCAAAGACACTGTAATACGGAACAGGCTGACAGGGTCCAGAGGGGATAGGGGAGAGAATCATAGGGGAAAAGGGGAGGGACTCACATGAACAAGTATAAAGGACACGTGGACAGTAACTAAGATGGGGGGTGGAAATGGGAGGGAGGTGGGGAGCAATGGGGGTCAGGGCTGGGAATATAAGACAGAAAACTGTACTTGAACAAGAATTAAATAAAAATAAAATTAAAAAAATAAATAAATAACAATAAAAATTAAAAAGAACATGGGTATTGGATACAGAGATCACAGTGGGACCTACTCACCCAGACACAGGGGTGAGAGAATGAATCCATATTTAGGAGCAAATGCCACACCCTTCTAGTTTACAAATAATCTGGAGGAGCCTGCATCAGCCTCCACTGGCCAAGGGCTGCCAGTCTTTGAATGTCCTGCCACAGAGGTAAAACAATGCCTCCACACAGAAGTTCTTACTTGGCGTTTTTTCAGTTTCCTGTTGCTGAATATAATCCTAAAATATGCCTGCAATGAAACCTCTTCAAATTGACTCTACTTAGTCATATTTGGTGATGCTCTTTACATAGCCGGAGCCAAAATGGACTTTTGCCAAATAAATTTTAACACAAATCAAAAATAAAATAATGGGGACAAGCAAAAAAAAAAAGAATAAGTGAAAATAAATAAATACAGAAAAATAAATTAAAAATAATTGCTTCAAGACCTTCATTTCTGTTTGTCTACCATCCTGAAGCTATTTTACTAATTCCAGTTTCACACCTTGCAAGACAAACCTAACATCATACAGCCAGCTCAAGACCTAAAACATTGTAAATATCTTCCCCTGACCTCCCCTTCTGAGACACTACAAGACTCAAAGTAGAGTTCTTTCTTACTGCATTAAATCTGGTAAACATAGCTTTAGTTAAACAATTGTATTTCATGGGGTGTGGAGAGTGTTTTTGAAGCAGTCAACTGCTAGCACATTGTTTTTGCCTTTAAGGAACTAAGAAGTTAAAAAATGGAACATCTTAACATTTATCTAGTAGAATTTTATCAGACTTAAAGAGACGAAAATTTTTATCCAGCACTGTCCATCCACTATGATCCTCCGGGGCTCTGTATTCACTTTATTCATTCAGCTATTTAAAATGGATGGTTGTGTAAATTAAGAACACATTATATGCACGAGTCTGTGTCTAACATACAAATATATGAAAGTTTACTTTCTGTATACTCAAAAACATTGAAATGTACTGGAGAGGCAAACATGTAAGCCACTGTAAGAACAAAAAAACCAATAGTACAATCTGGCATGCACAGAAGCAATGGAACTATAGAGAATGCTTATGTGTGCCTTGAGAAGTCATAGAAAATGTCACGAGGTTTGTTAGTCAATAATAAGTTCATCAAGAGGCATTTGAGATAAAAATAACATACACAAAATACGTGAGTATGCAATGCTGACATTTCCGTGGCAGTCTAATATAGTTGGACCGTATTAACTAAAATGTATGAAAGTAGTAGTCCTTTGTGCTATGTTGGAAAGTCTCTACAGTGCCCATTTATTAATAGCAATCCCTGAAGAATATTTAGCACAAAAAATTCTGCTTCTCACTACATGTTAGCCTGTTTCTCTGGCAGCACGCTGAAGGATGATTTATTAGGCACTAATAAAGAATGGGATGGACTTTAGGCAGAGTGACTAGACAGAAAGCTATTGCAGCAGTTTGGAAGAACATGAAGACAGCCTGATGTCCTATGGAAAGGGGAGGATTAGAACAGAGAAACTGAGTAAGTTGAAATAAGCTAGTTAAATAATCGGTTAATCATTAAGATAAAAATGGTCCAAGTAAGGGGCAATGTTCAGATCACTAGCAATAGGTGGTTGTTTGATGATTATCATGCTATTCAGTCAAAGTACTGATGAAGGAAAATTACTTTCATCGTACTTATATATTAGTCTTAAAACATTTATGAATTCATTATGGACTTATCAATCTTATTTGGTAAGTCAATACTATTGATCTACTCAGCCACATGCAGTTTTTTAATTCAACTAACTATGCAGAAACAGATGGCCATGCAGAAAATAGTTAATATTAATAAAAATAAATGATGACTATAAATGTACTTAAAATATACGTGTTTTTTTATATCCATCAATGCCAGCAACTGTCCAGTGTCAATCAAGTCTTGATTAAACCTATTGAAAAGATAGTAAAAAAGATAGTCTAACCCATGATGCCTACTGTATTAAGTTTTATTACCTACATTGGCCTGATGTAAAAGTGGCATTGGGAGGTGAGAAAATCATTTTTGCCCCTGTATTCTATTAGAAATCTGCACCCGAAAAATGGTTGGTTCAAATACAGCTTTAAAAATGAAAAGGTTGTAGTCTTGGAAAGGGAAAGATGGTGATTTTTAGAATAGTAAAGCAAAATGGAAACACAATAGGTTTGCTTTAATGTCAAGGAATTGTGGGGGCTATGAAGTCTATGAGTTGCTTCATGTTATTATTTTTATAGTAACAGTGTTGAATTTCAGCATCCTTATATATAAACACATACTCACTTGTCCTGTGCAGGTCAACAATGTTTCCTTACGGATGAAAGTCAAACAACCTTTACTTCTTAAGGAAAGACCCTGAAAAAAGCTGTGTTGTAGAACTCAGAGGTGGTAATTTCATCATGCTGTTTGTTTCTAGCTCTGCTGCATGTATAAACTAACACACTGCTAGTAGGGATCCTAGCAGTTTGCTGGGTTGGTAGAAGGCATGAGACTATTAAAATATTTTTTTTTACTTTACTATCACAGATGAATAGAAAGTCACACCAGACCTAGAAATAGGAAGGTATATATGTTTTCTTAATAGTACAAGTATTTTGTACTCATTGTCTTAAAGTTCAGATTTTATTTCGTTAGTAATGTGAGGCCAATGGATCAGGAGAAAATTACCACTGAAGGTAAGTTTTTACACACAGTTTCAAAGAGGAGGTGGCATGTCACACCATGCAGGAGCCAGAAGGGGAGACACCAAGATCAGTAAGGACACAGGACTAGGGAAAATCATGGGAAAGAGCCTTTTTGGTTTCCATGGGAGGAAAAGAGCAAGGCAGGGTAAGCAGGCCTAGAATTGGCTAGTTTGGGTACTTTCAGTGTGTTCTGAGGTGTATCAGCTCTCTGTAGTAATCTGGTACCAGGTTCTGGGTTAAGTAGGAGCAGGGGAATAGTGGCTCAGAGTGCAAGAGCGCTGTGAAAGTCTGATAAAGAATATGGGAGGAGTATGGGGTTTGGACTGGTTAGTCTGCATGCATATATAGGTGATCTTGTAGGTTAGTCTTCCACTATTCTAGGGATTGGCTATCTCTGGGAGAAACAGTCTCTCTAAGGGTTGCAAAGCCCAGATGTCAAAGCTTCATAAATATAAAAATTTAAAAAAGAATGATTAATACACTCATTAATGTCAAAACATATGTTTATTCATCTCCCTAAAAAAATTAAATTTGTTCTTATATACAAGACTGAACTGGTTAATCATACTAACAACTAGACAACCAACTAGAGACTTCTAAAAGCTATATTCAATGTAAGAGAGTATTTATTTTACTATTTATCTAGTGAGATAAAAACATGGCCTGGTGTTTAAAAATCACCAGGGAAAAAGAAAATTTAGAAGAAAATTCAATTTACCTATTTTGCCTCCAAGCAAAGTAACATATAACCTATTTCTAGGAGAGAGAAATCTATTTCACTCCAAAACAGGTAATAACAGGTATAATAAACAGGTGTTTATTATAATACATTTCTGTATAGAAGACCATGTGAAGTTGTTCCTTTTTGTCTCTGTCATTGTATATCCAAAACAGATAGACCTGTCTGTTATAGATTGAATATTTATGTCCTTCCAAAATCTACATTGTGAAATGTACTTGCCAATGTGATGGTGTTTGGAGATGCTACTTTTAGAAGGTGAAAAGGTCCTGAGGGTAGAGCCCTTATGAGTAGGATTAGTGCCCTTATACAATAGGCACCAACAAGCTCCTTTATTCCCCCTGACACACAAAGTGCTAGCAAAAATAATAGGGTAAAGGAGGAGCCCTTACCAGACTGAATCTCCTGATGTTTTGATCTCAGACTTCCCAGCTGACAGAACTATAAGAAATAGAAGTTTATTGTTTATAAACCATCCAATTTATGGTGTTCTGCTATAGTAGCTAAGATGATTAAGACAAGAATCTATACCCAAAGTTCAATTGAAATATATAGGATTGTTACATGCACTTTGAAAATGTATTTTGGCTTTACTAAGGTAATATTTAATAATTTTGAAAATATATTGTATTTGTATCTAACTATGTAGTAATAATTTGTTGTTGTATTCCCACCAAGAATGAAGGAATACATTTTTGTACAGCTTTATTTAGGTATGCTTGATATACAAAAAGAACCCTATACATACTCAATGTATACAATTTGATCAGCTTGGATATAGGAATATACTCCTGATACCATAACCACAATCACAGTAATAAACATGTCCATCACTTCTAGAAGGTTTTCGTGTCCTTTTGCTAATTTTTTCTCTGGTAAAAAAACTGAACGTGGAATCTTACCTGAACAAACTTTGAAGTATTCAATACTGTATTTTTAACTATATGCCATATGTCATACATCATACCATCTTGCTATAACTCTTGTCTGAACTCTATGCCAAACCCCTTCATGCATTCACTGGTTGATTCTTCTACGTGCCCTGAACAAGGACCTAAGTGCATCAGGACAATGTTCCAACGAACTGAGCTACCCAGCCAGGACTGAATCAAAACATTTAGAAACATTCAACCACTCAACAAGCATTTGTTAAATTCCAAATTAGATATATTCTTTACGTTAGCTATTATGGCACAAAACCATCAATGGTTATTACAGGATCTATAATTATCCCTGTAAAGCTATGAGCTCACTTTTTTAAGAGTTGCTCATAGATATAATTAATAATTTATTATCTTGAAGTATTGTTCTGTCATATTAACATCTGGATACTGTTCCATTACCTGTCGAATGAGTACAGCGTTTGTCATAAAGTAACCCCCAATCAATTACCTTATCAGCAGATATGAGAAAGTGCTTAGCTTAGATTACAGAGAAATCTTCATACACCATTAACATTGCCATAATCATTCACTTGGAAGTGACACTCATTATTTAATGGCAAAATAGTCTAAATCTGTGTGGTCTGCCAGTGAGTGTCATTCTGTCAACTGTTAGGTGTCCGCAGGGAACTTAGGACAGACAGTGAAACAATTATAGAAATTTGACAGAGTAATCTTATGTCTGTGGAATGTAATGTTTTTTAAAAAGTATGTGTTTTTCACCTTTTAAATTTCATTTCTTTGGTAATTATGGTTAAAACTTTATTGTAATTGACAGAGCTGCATACCCCTCCCATTTTAAATGTACATTTATTTTGTTATTGTTGTTCAATTATAGTTGTCTTCATTTTCCCCCTATTTCTCTCCTCTGCCCTACCCATCTTCTACTTTCAATCCTCCCTCATTTGTTTTCGTCTGTGGATCCTTTATACACGTTCCTTGACTGGACCCTTCTCCTTCTTTTCCCATTACCTCCCTCCTCCATGACCTCTGGTCACTGTCAGTTTATTCTTTATTTCCATGTCTCTGGTTCTATTTTCCTGGCTTGTTTGTCTTATTGACTAGTTTTCAGATATTGGTGAGATTATATGGTATTTGTCTTTTTCCACCTGGCTTATTTCACTTAGCATAATACTCTTCAGTACCACCCATGGTGTTGGGAAGGGTAGAAGCTCCTTCTTTCTTTCTGATGCATAGTATTCTATTATACAAATGTACCACAGTTTTAAAATTCATTCATTTAGTGATGGGCACTTAGGCTGCTTCCACTACTTGGCTATTGTAAATATGGTGCTATGAACATTGGGGTGCATAGGTTCTTTTAAATTGGTGTTTCAAGATTCTTAGGATATAGTCCCAGCAGTGGAATTACTGGATCAAAAGGCAATCCCAGTTTTAGTTTTTTGAGGAACTTCACAGTGCTTTCTGCAGTGGCTGCACAAGTGTGCATTCCCACCAACAGTGTGCTAGGTTTCCCATTTCTCCATATCCTTGCTGGGACTTGTTTGTTGATTTGTTTATGATGACCTTTCTGACTGGTGTGAGGTGGTATCTCATTGTGGTTTTAATTTACACCTTTCTGATGGTTAGTGAGGCTGAAAATTCTTCCATATGTCTCTGGAGGCTCTGTATGTCCTCCTTCGAGAAGTGTATGTTCAGGTCATTTGCCCATTTTATTTTTAATTGTATCTTTTGTCTTCCTGGAGTGAAGTTGTGTTAGTTCTTTATATAATTTGGAGATCAAACCTTGTCTGAGCTATCATTGGCAAATATATTTTCCCATATGATTTGTTACCTTTTCATTTTGCTAATATTTTCCTTAGTTGCGCAGAAACTTTTTCATTTGATATAGTCCCATTTGTTTATTCTCCCCTTTATATCCTTTGTTCTAGGGTGCATATTGGTGGAAATATTGCTGCTTGGAATATCTGAAATTTTCCTGCCTATATTCTCCTCTGGGACTTGGAGGGTATTACAACTTATGTTTAAGTTTTTTATACATTTTAAGTTTATTTTTGTGTATGGTATAAGTTTGTGGTTGAGTTTCATTTTTTTGCATATAGCTGTCCAGATAGGAGATCACTTTTAAATGCACAGTTTAATTTGGTTGTTTCTAAGATAAGAACAGTGAGATATACTCATAGGGTTTTCAGATCACAAACATACATCTTAACAGTGTATATTGCAGACTAATCCTGGAGTCAGTTAATAAACTGGTTGACATATCAGTTAGATTAAAATCTTAGATGTGCTAATTCATTTTCCCAGTGCTTTTTAATTAGAGATTTGATAGAGCCTGCAATTATCAGCAAATTTTTCGTCTTAAATATTTGTGCTTCTATCCTTAACTTTCAAAGCTCCTTCAACTCACCAAAGCACAAGAACTTAAATTCTTAGAAATTAAGACATAGAGAAAAGAGCCATCTTTACCTTAAGTTGAATGAACATGCCTCAAGAATTCTGCATTGGAAAAGGGCCAAAGCAATGAGAAAAAAATATGCAGTTTTCAGCTTAGTTTAAAGGTTGTGCAAACTAATAAAGATTCTACATTTGAGGAGTTAACACCTGACAAACATTCTAGCATATTCACTGGTTCGAAATAGGAAAAAGTTTATCTCATAAAATACATAATTAAATAAATAGTTTGAAAATTTGAAAAAATGCTTGTGTGCTTTGAAATCACTTACAGAATGTAGGAAATTAGGTTTAAGGAAGTGCACAAATAGGTACTCTAGCACGTACTCTCCAGGTAACTTGTTGTAACACTGGTACTGCAAAAGGTAAAAAGGAGTTGGAGAGTAACTTGCAATCACATTGTATAAATAAATCTGTTTAAAACTCACAAATACCACAATTTTAACAAATATTCATAATTTTTAAAATTGCAAAATTATATAACATAAAAATTATAGGCCAATTCAAATTCCAACAGTATCTGGGAATAAGGTGTTAGTGAAAGACACTATGTAAAATGATACTAATGTTTAACTGAGGAGAATAAATGTCTGTGATAACAAGAATTTGTTTGAAAAAGTACTTAAGCAGAGTGTCTTTCTAGGTATTCAACTCTAGGTTTGCAGTAATACAAGCAATATTGAAATATTGCAGAGATTGAAAAATAAAATAATGAAAAAATATATTTCAAAAAGATCCACTTTATTAAAAAAATAAAACATTTAAAAATATCCACTGAAAAGAAAGTATACACTTTTTAACTTAAGTTACATGAACTATATTTAAATACCCAGAAAAATAAATGAATAATAATTCTAATTTGCTTTATTAAGACACGGAGGGTATGTATTTGAGTTACTATATTTAATAAAAGCACAATATTCATTCATAAAGTAATTAAGTTTAAATATACTATTTTGGATTTATAATGTAGATATCCGACCCTAACTACCTCTCGACCCTAATAAAATACCTATTATTTAAATATTTTCAAATGCTTTCCTAAAGAATAAATTTTCCCAATAAAACTATAATAATGAAACTAGCTTTAAAAAAACAGTATAATCCTGATGCCAGAGTCTAAGAAAATACACATTGTCTGGTAATTTTGATAGCCCTGTTTTCTCTTCTACTTGTACACTTCTCTTCTTTCCTTTTGTATTATTATTTTTAATTGTGATTACATAATCTCAATGAAATATTTATTGTGGAATATCACATTATTTCTTTCTTAAGTCTTTACAGTGAATAAAACATGTTTTCTTGTAATATTTTTATATATCTTATCCATCATCACATTTACATTAAATAATGAAAAAGTAATAGAAACATGGCATTGTGTATTTGAAGCCACGGTTCTATGCTATGGGCTATAGAGTCAATTGATCAGAAAAGTAAATATTTAGCCAAGAACAAATTCTTAGAAAATGCAAGTTTTGCCGAAATGTTTGTAGAATTAGAATCTTTAAAGAATTTATAATGCCCATCAGCCACCATTGGCATTCATTAAAATGTACTTACTGTCTCACAATAAGCAGTGTTAATTAATATACATTAATATACCTTCATAATTATCAGTTCATTTCAAATAAAATAAGATTTCTACCTGTCTTATCATAATTAAGATATTGTGAATCTCCATGAATAAAAATGACATGCAGTATAGTTATAAAATGAGGAAAAGAAAAATTAGATAGAACTGAATCTAGTAGGACTTAATATTATTGATAGCAATTTTTAAATCATAAATTGAGACTTTTCTCTTCCTAAGTTTTAAGGACACGCTATAATGCTAAATATAAAAAATAGTGTTTTACCAGTAATAACCAGCAGGAACACTAGCTGACTGAGCCAAATAAACACATTTTTAGATAAAAATTCTTATTTGATTTGTAAAATCATAATAGGCCTAAATTATTGAAAATTTAAGATTTAGAATTATGGTATGTGAATGGGAAAGATTAAGAGTTACAAAAACTTTAAAGAAAAATTATCAGAAACTTTAGGTATACTTTAAGAAAATAAAGAGCAAGCAATTCCAGTAAAGATGGCTGTGTAGGTAAATGCAGTACTCAAAATCTCTCACAACCACGTCAAAGTTACAATGAAGTTGTAGAACAACCGTCATTCAGAACCACCTAAAATCTAGCTGGACAGAAGTCCTGTAACTAAGGATAAAAAAGAAGCCACATCTAAACTGGTAGGAGGGGTGGAGACACACAACAAATCGTTTTACACCCACATGTGGCAGATGAAACTTGGGAGGCAGATCACAGCTCAGGAGTGTCCTGAGGAGTGAAGGGTCCCAGCCCACACAAGAACCTCCAGCCCAAGGTTCCAGTGTTGAGATGAGAACCCCCTACACCTTTTGACTATAAAAACCATCAGGAACTGTGGCTAAGTGTGATAGATGGTACCAAAGTTCCTGGTATACCCCTTAAAAGATACTGCACACAGACTTACTCAGACTCATTTGCTCTGAGCTTGCTGGAAAGGTGCTGGGGACATAAAGGGAAGAGTGAACTGTGGCTTCAGGAGGAGGTCTTGATGGGCAGCTTTCCCCCAGCCAGAAGTTTGTGGCAGAGGCAATTGTTTCTTGATGGAGCCCCACCTCACAAAGGCAGTGAGTGGATGCCATATCTAGGTATCCATTAACCTAGATAACACTGTCCACCTCATCCTGGTCACTCCCTGAGACCTTGCTGTAACCAAATTTTAGAACACCCTAGCCATTTCCAGTGGCTTTTCCATAGAAACTATTTCTTTTGGCTCATGCTCTGGACTTTCCTAAAATTTCTCAAACAAGCAGCATCTGGCCTCTGCATACTGCATATCTCTTGCTCAGTGGCATCATCCTAATACAAGTGGAAGTCAGCTTTGGTTTGCAGTTTGGCTTCTTTCAGGCACCTCCAAGCCAAGCACAATTATAAAGCACCCACAGAGCACACTGTAGCTCATTAAAGGTGGCCCTTGGCAGGGTATAGGTCATGGATGACTTTCGTCTGAACCCCCTGGAGGGCGCTAGAGCCAGTACACCTGGTGGGCATCTTCATACCTTGCTGGGTTGCAATCTCATCACATATGGCACACTCAAGGAGTTAACTCAATGAGCAACAAAGCCCCACTGAAATCCTGTTCTGTGGGGTGGGACCTGCACAGCTGATTCTCCACTGTAGTTACAGCCAGTCCTTGCAGCCAGTCAGCTCGGGGACCAATACCTCCCAGTGATGTGCTAACGGTGATCCAGGCTCAACTACAATAGAAGGGTATACAAAGACCACATGAGAGGCACACCTGTTGTGTCTGGTGCAGGGGACTGGATGGGTTGGGTCACTGGGTTCTATAGGACGCTTACTATATAAGGCACTCTACCAAGAGCTGGGGATGTAGCAGTTCTACCTAATACATAGAAACAATCAAGGGAGGCAACCAAAATGGGGAGACAGATAACAGTTTACAAATGAAAGAACAGGAGACATCTCCAGAAAAAAACAAAAAAACTATGTAAAATAGAGGAAAGCAAACTACCAGATACAGGGTTCAAGACCCTGGTTATAAGGAATTTAGTAAGAATTTCAACAGCATAACAAGGGACATGAACACCATTAGAAAAAAACAAGTTAGAAATGAAGAATACACTAAATGAAATAAAGACGACATTACAAGGAACCAACAGTAGAATAGATGAAGCCAAGAATCAAATCAGCAGTTTGGAATATAATGAAAAAAAATCTCAATCAAAACAGAAAAAAATCCAAAAACTATGAAGATAATTAAGAGTACTGACATTTTTATTATAGCGGTGCCAGAGGAAGAAGAAGAGAGAGCAAGAAAACAAAAACCTATTGAAAATAGAAAGACATAAATCTTCCCCAGTGTAGAGAAGGGTTACAAATCTAGGAAGTGTAGAGTCTCAAACAAGATGAACAAGAAGAGACCCACACCGAGATTGATCATAATTAAAATGCTAAAGTTTAAAGACAAAGATAAAATCTTAGAAGCAGCAAGAGAAAAGCAGTTAGTTATCTAAAATAGAGGTCCTGTAACATTGTCAGCTGATTTTTCAACAGAAACTTTGATGGCCAGAAGCAAGTCGACAAAATATTCAGATTTCAATTGAGAAAAACAGCAATTTAAATTAACCCTATGTTTACCCTGCCTAGATTCAGCCCTCAGCATTCCTCATCTACAGTTGTAAGAGCTTTACAACAAGACTCTGCCTTCTGTCTTATTCCATATCATCTGGTCACTACACTTGTGCTGTATACTCATTCTAAAACAGACACGACCATATTATTCTCACACATAAAAGCACTGATTGCCTTTTTATTGTACCAGCATCAAGTAAAATTCACAAAGATGTCATCCAAAGCCTTCCAACAATCTGTTCTGCAGAGCTCCTGTCTACATTTGCTCAGTCTTGTTCAGCTTTCCCCCATTTGCCTCAAGTTCCAGAAAAGCCAAATTTCTTATCCATTGCCAGGAGTCATGTATTTCCACCACAATGGCAGAGCAATTCCCACGTTTGGTGGGACTTCTTGTTCTCCAGTTGTCCCTCTGATGAACACCGATCCCTTGTGGTCAAAGGTTTAAAGATTGTCTCCTCTGCAGTGGGAGCCTTTGCTGGCCCGTCCTGGCAAAATTTGATACATTCTTCATAGGTTATGATATCTCCATCCCAAATATTAATATAGCAAGTATCAGTTTTCTATAATTATTTTGCTATATAAGTGCTTGAAATTAAATGTGAGGACCTAGAGGACAGAATAGTTGCTTATATTGTATCTTATATGAACAGGGCCTGGCACATGGTAGGCTGATAAGAACTTTGTTGACTGAGTAAATAAATGAATAAGACTCAACATTTATGAAAACTCTGATGAAATCTTTTTCACATATTGTAAAACTACTTTGGATTTCACGAACTTTTATAACTTTAATGCTCTAGTAAATTTCAGCAACAGAATAATTTTTCTTCTGAAACAAAGCAAAACTAGGTAACTCTGTTACCTGCAAATTATATATAGCTACAGTTATAACTCTATCTAGAATTAAATGACCACAAATGTTTACCTATCAACATATAGGTGAGAACCAGCCTTTAAAACTTTCACAGATGACAATATTCACAAACTAAAGTTTCTACCCTTTACAAGTAGACAAAAATTTTCAGATGCTCAGTTTTCACTCACAATCTACTTATTCCAAACATGTACTTCAGTCCATCTATCCAGTGATCATTGAGCTAATATTTAAAATAAATTCTGTGTGAGATATCACTGTTAGGCCTAGTAATAATTTTAGCTTTATAGGAATTAATAGTTTAGACTATTAGCCTCTTCCAACCAGAGGGGAGGTGGGAAGGGATAATGGCAGGAAAAGGGGAAAGGTTGTCAGGAACATGTATAAAGGACACATGGACAAAACCAAAGGGGGATAGGATGGAGGGTGGGAGGTGGGGACGGCTGGGGTGGTGGAATGGTGGGGGGGAAACAGAGACAACTGTACTTAAACAACAGTAAAAAATAGTTACTAAAAAAAACAAGCAGAAACTAGAATGACTTTGCCATTTATCTCCTCTCCTCACAGTAGGACCTGTAATCCTTCAAAAGTACCTATTTTTGGAAAGAATTTGAAGATGTACATTGTCACAACTATTTCAATTTCCTAGTACTAGATTATAATAATAGCCCTTCAGAAATGAAGCTGTTTCAAACTAATATACTGTTCTAAATGCAAGGCACTGATGCTTTGATTTCTCCACTTGAAAACGTATAGATGATACTTTTTATTATTTGTAAAGTGTATTTCATATATGCCTAAGATTTATTTTGTCTTTAACCCTTAATTTCCCCTGAAGTGAGACTCAGAATGGGTAGATTTTGTAAAAAATGTCTATTGCAAATATTACATTATTTTTGTAATGTAATGTTAATGGAAAATATTCATCTTTTTATGCCTCCTAAAATATTTTTGAAATAATCAAGTTTCAGCCCACATACTGTGTACTTGTTTATATAGTGTCAAATTGGTGCAGGAAAAAATGAAATCTCCTCCTCTACCAGGTTACATTATGTTACTATTCATTCATCCTAAGTTTGCAATATCTCATTTTTCTCAACCATAATATCTTATTGGCTCATATTTACCTACCCATAATATAAGACAGTTTTTTTAAAAAATGAATAATAATGTTGTTGCAATTATTATTGATTAATCAAAGAAAGTAGGCATTATTTTATTCTGATAGAATAATAAAGTTGAGTGTTTCTCTTTGAAAATACATTTATTCAACAATTGATTTATTTATTAGCCACTTTTGGGGCATTTCTTCTGTGTGCATTGGAGAATAATTTCTTTTCAAAGTTGTTATATAGCTAAATCAGATAATTGAATAAAAACATTTAATTATTTAAGAGAAAGCTTTTATTTTGTTGTGTACTATCTAGATCTCTGTCTAAAAGCAGAGAAGATTTGTAGGGTTTTTTTTGTATTCTGAATAAAATTAGAGTTACTGGTGTTTAATATGATACATTCCATGTAAATCATTTTTCATGGTCTTTGCATTATAGAGAATTCTAATGAGGAAGTTACTGCCAAGGGGAGAGGCAAAAGGGCAGTTCAGGGATGGTAGGTTATTTAAAAAGAAATCCGGTAGCGTTGCTCACATATTAAAGATAATCCCACCATACAAGGAAACAAGGATTGATTGTGTTGGTTTGTTTGAGAAAACCACCCAGTCAGCCCCAAATCAAACAGTTTTTATAGTACTTCACTGTTTCAAATTTTTCTCCTTCTGAATTTCTTTTTTAAAAAATTTATTTATTTTAATTGTTGTTCAAGTACAGTTTTCTGTCTTTTACTCCCATCCCAGCTCACCCCCCCGCCAGTGCTCCCCACCTCCCTCCCATTTCCATCCCTCTTAGTTTTGTCCATGTGTCCTTTATACTTGTTCCTGTAAACACTTCTTCCCCTTTGCCCTTGAAATCCCCACACCTCTCCCCTCTGGTCCCTGTCAGCCTGTTCTCTATCAATGTCTTTGGTTATATTTGGCGTGCTTGTTTGTTTTGTTTTTTAGGTTCTTGTTAAAGGTGAGATCATATGATATTTGTCTTTCACCACCTGGCTTATTTCACTCAGCATAATGCCTTCTGAATTTCTTTACATCACAATATTAATGTAGCAATTGCTAAACATAGGCAATGTTTCAACACTGTATATTTTTTAACTCATGTGATCCTTACAACTTCTTATACACCAGGTATTTACTATTTTAATGTTCATTTTGTGGATAAAGAAGCCATTAACACAGAAGAGTGTTTTAGTACTACTGGTGTAAACACCTAATGGATGACAAAAGACATTTGAACAATGGCTTGTGCCCTTGCTGTTAAATCTTTTATTTTGTGTCTATAGTGAAAAAATTCTTAAAATTGTGGTAAAGGTAAATAACCCCAAATCTTAGGATCAAATTTACCTACTTACTCATTTGTTAAATTTTATTATCTAGATTATTTCAGTTGTCCTTACGTTGTTCTATTACAACTTAATAGTTGGTCCTTAAGAAAATTGCTTTTGTTTTTCAATTACTAAATATTCCAGAAAATTCTAGCAAAGTGAGAAACTGTGGCATATTTCCTTTGCCCTCCTCCCCCCTTTTATCATTCACTTCCTTTTAGATCTTATGCAGAAGTACAAGTTGAAGCACAAGCAGAAGTTGAACTATAAAATCCTTAGGGTAGTCTCAAGGTTTTGTACTTGTTAAAAGATGGAACTCCTGTAGAAGTTCTATACCTATTTGATTGTGTTGAAGAGAGTTATTTATATTCTGATTTGGAGAATTTGGTGGTTTTTAACTGGTGAGGAAACAATGTGTGGAAGGACACATGCCGTTTGGACTGCACTACTCCTGTTGATCTGCCAGTACTGCTTCCTCCTACCACAGCCGCAACTTCCTGGGTGCAAGGAGCACAGGTGTCTCTTTCCTTCTCTAAATCGACATTACATGTTAAATAAAGATATCAGAGAGTTCTGTTTGGCTATGATGCAGTACACACTGAAAGAAAATATAAAAGCTCCTTAGACAGGTCCTCAGTGAGCCCCACGTCATCATGCCTGAGAGGAGGCCTGCAGAAGAGTTGAGCCCAGCGATAATCTGGGCAACCTTTCCATAGGCACTTTCCAGACTGTAGGATAGGTCAAGGGGATTCAATTTTATTTCTATGTATAATCAATTGAAAATGAAAGATAAAATATAAACATATTAAATATTTGAAGATTAACCTAAAATTTGTGTAAAATAGGTTTATTAGTTAAATGCTCAAAGTGAGATTATTCATTAAATTTATGTATAAATTCACTGAAATCCTAATCATCACCCAAAAGGCATGTTTTTCCAAAGGAGATTGATCAGAAGACTCTAAAATATTTACAGAAATAAAAGAACTTAAATAGTCCAACATTTTTTTAAATAAAAGAAAAAAGTTGAAAGATTATGCTACCTAAATATAAAATAACTATAAAGCTATAATAATTGAGACAGTGGCATTCACATAAAGTTTATATTAATGAAGAGTTTTCAGAAATAGATTTATGCATGCGTGATCAATTTAATTTTTAAAAAATCACCAATAATTCAATAGGAAAACAATAGTCTTTGCAGTAAATTGAGCTTGAAGACTTAGATGGATCTGAAAAGCATTGTATTAAGCAAAAGTTGCTGAGCACAGCCTTATGATTCCATTTATATAAAATTTTAGAGAAAGTTAACTTAACTTACAGTGACAGAACAAGGGGGGAACAAGGGAACTTATGCTATAATGAAAATTTTCTAAATCTTGACTGTGATAGCAGTTCCTCAACTGAATACATTTCATTGTATTTTCCATAACCATGTTAGAAAATTGTTCATGCACATTTCAGGAGAGGCTATTCACTTTTTGTGGAGCTGGTTGACTGCATTTTAAGGAACTGATATTCAGAGTGAACATGAGTAAATCCTGTGCAGTTTTACCTTGACTAGTTTTCTTTACCGCGTTTGAAGTTTAGTAGGTTGCAGATACCTATTAGCAGTTTTTTAAGGTATTGCAATCTGGCATTTTCCTGTTTACTCTCACATGCACTTTAATAGAAAACATTGCTGACTAGCTGCCCTCCACACTTGGGTGCAGTCAGCTTCTCTCAAACACAAAGAAATTTCTTTGTATTTTGTTATTGTTCTATTACAGTTGTCCCAATTTCCTATGGTTGTTCTCCCTTGCCTAGCTCATCCCCTGTTGTCACACTTAATCCCCACTCTGTTTTCTATGTCCTTTGATTTCATTGCTTCATTCATCTGAAACCCTGAAAACAGCCAATTATTCATGCCTTAAGTTCATGTTGCATCCTTTTTTGTAAGTTTGCATAGCTATGAGTCTTTCATGAAATACTCGCACACATTTCTTTTTACGTGAAGACTAGCTGTGTTGCTGTTTTTCACACATTTTGAATTTCTGAGCTGCCTCTACAGCTTCTCTGTGGTGGAATAACTAATTCTGTTAACTCTCCTTTGCCTAAACAGAAAAGTCCTGGACCTTTTAAAAATCAAATACAAAACTACAAACATCCCAATTGAAAAAAATTGACAGGACAAGAAAGTTACAATAACCCTGAAAGAACTTAACTTACTTAACCTCATAAATAATCGAAGGAATTCAAATTAAACAGTAAGATATCATATTTGCCTATTCTCAGAAAAAATAAAAATATTCATTGTCACTGTTTTAAAATCTGCTGGTAGAAATATAAAGAAAATAGGCCTTTGTGACAGCATGGATGGAACTGGAGTGCATTATGCTAAGTGAAATAAGCCAAGGGATGAAAGACAAATACCATATTATCTCACCACTAACAGGAACCTAACCAACAAAACAATCAAGCAAGCAAAGTATAGCCAAATAAATTGAGAATAGGCTAACAGCGATCAGAAGGGAGAGGGGAGGGGATAAGAAGGGTGAAGGGTTTACAGGAACACTTATAAAGGACACATGGACAATAACAAGGGGAGAGCAGAAATGGGGGAAGGAGGCAGGGAGGCCAGGTGTGGTGGTGAGGGGTGGGGGGAAAAGACAGAAACTGTATTTGAAAAACAAGTACAGTTTTACAATTAAAAATCGTGAAAATTAATTAATTAATTAATTAAACAGTGTAAACAAAGAAAATAGATTTTTAAAAGTATGTATTATTTTTTGCTCTGAAAGTGTACATCCAGTGGTTTCTTCTAAGTGGTCAGCAAAGGCGCAGGTACCTAAGCACAGACACACTTACTGCAACATTTTCTAAAAGGTAAAAACCCCTACCTTTTTAATTAAGCAGAAACTGATGGTGCATCACATAAGGGTCTTAATGTAGATGTCATGATGTTTTGTTTTAAAATGCACATGCATTTAGAGAAAACAATCTAGAGTAAATACACTATAATGTTAATCACTGATATCTATGTTGTGAGATTAAAGACATGTTTATTTTCTTTCTTTAGTTTTTCTGCATTTGGCAAAAAGTCCACATATAGTAAGTATTACATTTGTATTCAGGCTTTAGGCATGTGATTAACTCTGCATTCCATGGGCCCATTTTATATCTCCCAGTTTCCTTGAAATCTGTCTGCATTTGATATTATCTGCATTCATTCTCATTATTGTCTCATATATAGCTATTTTTAAGAGAAAAACATTCATATGATTTTTCCAAGATTTTCTAACTATTCAATTGTTTCCAAGTTAAGTTCAAGTTGCTTATATAGTACAAAACGCTCTTCATATCCTAGCTCTAATTTACCTCCTCGGCCTCATCTTTCATCACTGTTTTAACTTTCCTACAGTTTTATTTTATTTTGGTCTCAGCAAACTCTCAGTGATCAAATTTCTCAAACTCATGCTTTTGTACTTTTACTTTCCTATGCATTGAGCATCATTTTGTTTCACTATTATGCCTGGCAAACTACCCATTCTTCATATTCAGATAACTTGTGATAAATGAATTCTTCATATTCATTTCTATTGAAAACTACCTTGACTGTGCCAGGTCTTTTTCTTCTCTGGCCACTAACAGTATTTTGATGACATTTCTTTGATAATCATCAGTTGAGGTGTTTTGTCACAACCAATGAAAACATCTGTTTCAGACTTAAGAAACAAATAGCATAGAGCTAGCAATATAGTTTTCCTTTCCCAGAATCTAGCACCTGGAACCTAGTACATAATAAACATTATTATATATTTATGGGAGGGAAAAGGTAAGGACTAAAGTTTATGAAGAGATGAGAGAACAGAAATGCACAGAAACAACATTATTAACCACAGAGTATTTGTCTAAAATGACGATATGGGCAACTTCTCAACTCACCTTTTTCCAAGGACACAGCTTGTACAGCTACAATGGGAGCAACTCTCTCTGAAGGAGTTTCAGAAACTATCTGAGTGACTACTACACAAAGGAGAAAATACCCATATATATAAAACCAGGTCTTGACCTACCCTCAACCACTGGAATCCTCTGAAGACAAAGACAATCACAAAATTTGAGGGACAACAGTGGGGTAAAGGGAGACAACACAATGGGATTTATCTCCTACAAAATCACTACATCAAGATTGAGAGAAGTAGTTGTTTTATCTAATGCATAGAAATAAATACAATCAAGGGGAATAAAAGAGGAATATGTTCCAAATAAAACAAGCTTATACTCTAGGAACAGAGAATTCTAAACAGAGATAAGTGATTTACCAGATAAAGAATTCAAAGTAGTTTTCAGAAGGTTGCTTACGAAAGTCAGAACAATGCATCAACAAAGTAAGAATTCAATAAAAAGATGCCCTGGCTGGCGTAGCTCAGTGGATTGAGCGCGGGCCTGCGAACCAGATGATGGCGGTTCGATTCCCAGTCAGGGCACATGCCTGGGTTGCAGGCCGGTTCCTTGCAGGCTAACTACCAGCAGGGGACCCACAAAAGGCAACCATACATTGAGGTTTCTCTCCCTCTCTCCTTCCCCTCTAAAGATAAATAAATAAATAAATAAAAGATTTTTTAAAAAAGGAAAATATATAAAAGTACTAAATAGAAATTACAAAGCTTGAAATATAATAAGTAAAAAGTACAACCAAAGCATAGCAGATTAGATAAATGGAACAAAGAATCAACGAATCAAAGGGCAGTGGACATCAGTAGATGAGTGGATGAAAAAACTGCGGTACATTTACACAATAGGACACTACTTGTCCATGAAAAGAAAAGAAATATTACCAACACACTTGTTTGTGACAACACGGATGGAGCTGGAGAACATTATGCTAAGTGAGATGACCCAGTCAGAGAAAGATAAGTACCACATGATGTCACTTAAATGAGGAATCTTATAAACAAAATAACCAACAACAACAAAAGAAACAGACTCATAGCTACGGTTAATAGACTAACAGCAATTAGAGGAGAGGGTGATTGGGGGAGTAGGTGAAAAAGGTGAGGAGATTAAGCAAAAAAACCCCTCATAGACATAAAAAAACAATATGATGATTATCAGAAAGAAAGGGAGTTGGGGGCGATATAAAAGGGTAAAAGGGGGATAAGTGGTGATGGAGGAGATGTGACTTAGGTGTTGAACACACAGTACAATATGCAGAGAATGTAATATAGAATCATATACCTGAAATCTGTATACTTTTATGAACCAATGTCACTGCAATAAATTCGATACAAATAAAAAAACAAACAAAACACAAAGGCACGGCAGTAGAATTCATTAAATCAGAGAAGCCAAAAAGGAGAAGAGTTAAGATAGCTTAGGGTTTCCCTGGCTGGTGCAGCTCAGTGGATTGAGCGCGGGCCTGCGAACCACACGATTGTGGTTCGATTCCCAGTCAGGGCACATGCCTGAGTTGCAGGCCAGTTCCTGGTTCCCGGCAGGAGATGCACGAGAGGAAACCATACATTGATATTTCTCTCTCTCTCTCTCTCTCTCCCTCTCCTTCCCTTCCCCTCTAAGATGAATAAATAAAATGTCGATAAATAAATAAATAAAAATGTTATGCCCTGAAAAAAAAAGATAGCTTAGGGAATTATTGGATGCTGTCAGTCAGACCAATATTCACATTATACCAGAAAGAGAAGAGGGATAAAAAGAAGTGGAAAGCTTATTTGAAGAAATAATAGCTGAACACTTGAATACTCTCCTTGTCTGGATAAAAAAAAAAATAGACATCCAAATTCAAGAAGCCCAGAAAGTTTCCAATAATGTGAACCTAAAAAAACTCACATGAAGATATATTTTAATTAAATTCTGTAAAGTTAAAGGTAAGGAGACAATCTTGAAAGCATTAAGAGAATAAAAATAGCTTGTTACATAAAGAGAAACCTCCATAGGATTTTTAGCTGATTTTCAGCAGAAATTTTTCAGGCTGAAGAGGAAATGACATTTATACATTCAAAGTGCTGAAGGGAAAATTAAAACAACAGCAAAACAACATAAAACTAGAATACTTCATAGGGCAAAGTTCTTATTCACAACTGAAGGAGAAAGATTTTCTATGTAAAGACCGACAGAATCCATCACCACTAGGCCAGTTTTGTATGAACTGTTAAAGGGAATTCTTCAAACTGCAACAAAAGAACTCAAGTTCCAGAAAAACATATGAAAGCATAAATCTCATGGGTTAAAATAAAGATATAATTAAATTCAGAATACTTGAATTTTATGATGGTAGTAGGTAAATCGGACAAAGATGTATTATAAAAGTTAAAAGACAAATGTATTAAAATAACTAGAACTTTGAGAAATTGTCATGCATGCAGAAGGCAAAAAAGGTGTAAAATTTGTGGAATATAGCAAAAGCAGTTTTAAGAGGGAAGTTCATGGTGATAAATGTCTACCTCAAGAAATAAGAAAAGTCTCTAATGAAAAACTTAACTTTTCATCTCAGGGAACTAGAAAAAGAAAAAGCCCAAAGTTAAAAGAAGAAAAAAATAACAAAGATAGAGCAGAATTAAATGAGATAGATAGAGGAGATTAAGATGGTGACAGAGTAGCATGGAGGGAACCCAGCTCCCGTGCATCTGGTAGAAAATCCAGGCAGATCTACTGAAGAACAGCATAATCAACCAGCAATTCCCCAACATTTATGAAAATAAGAGACCAGAGAGTGTGACAGAGGAACCAGACAGCTGCAGGTCGGTGAGGACTCCAGAGGGCGAGTGAGGACAAGGGGCGGCGGTGCCCCCTGCCTGCCACGCAGTGGGCTGCGCCAAGGGTGGCTGCACCCACGGCCTGATACTTGAGTGCAGACAATAGGAGGCAGCAGGTGACCTCGTCAGGTGCATAAGTATGGACGAGAAGCCACAGGTGATTTGGGCCGGCACCGAGCGGCATCTGTGGGAAACAGAGGCCCCAGTCTGTGTCCAGTGCTGGGGCGCCTGTGGCGGAGGGAACTCCAGAAGCCTGCTCTGCAACAGACTCTGTGGGAGCCCTGGGCCTGCTACAGGGTCCCTGGGAGAGATCTGACTCCCTCCCTCCCTGTCTAGGCAAGGTTGGGCAATACCAGGCAGAGACCTGTGGGCTTAAGTTTACGTAAAGGGTGGCAGGGGCGGAGGGCCCTGTTCAACTGTGGACTCTGTGGTCACCAGCCCACCAGCCCACCTGCCAGCCTGGGGGATTTGAGAAGGACACTGTCATTGCAGGTCTTTTGGGGACTGGGCCGGGCTGAGAGGCAGGCTTTGTGGAGAAGTCTATATTGGAAAGTGAACTGAGGTGTTCTGTGATAGGAGCTTGCCTCATAGCCCAACTGCCCAGCAGCCATCCAGGGGAGGGGTGGGAACACCTGGGTCCCACCACGGGACTGAGAAGGACAGTGCCAGATACCACGGGACCCAGGTAGCCTGTGGAGGTGTGGACACCCACATCCCAACCTGATAGCCTGGCTCACGTTTCTATTAGGTGTATTATTATTTTTGCATTATTCTCATTTCTTTTTTTAATTTTAATAATATCTTTATATTCCTCCTCTTTCTGTACAGGTTTCTTAGTCCTGGCTGGTTACATTGTACTATCTGACAGGTTTCCACTGCTCTTTCCTTCACAGTGTATTGCTAATTTTCTATACTTCACTCCACTTGCTTTCCTTTGGCATACTAGCCAAGCTCTATAACCCCAATTTAGACAGATCACACAGAGTCTGTCATGTGAATGTTGCTCTAATATTATTGTAAATAATAGCTATTCTATACAACAGTAAATACTTCACAACACATCTCTCAGATCTTAGACCACCTTACAGTTTCCTGAATTCTATTACTGTAGTGGTTAACTCTATTTGCTCACACGCTACACCTAGTTACTAACCTTTACTCTCACCTTACCTCAAAATATGACCACCCGCAACCACACTGCTTTCTAGATACAACTCACAAGCCTCTCCTTCCCAGTGAAAGACTTATCTTCTGTCCATTCTTTCTTAAAAGTGTCAAGCTGGGTCGAATAGCACAGTTAACACTATACCTAGCCTAAAAATTATCTATTTCTTCTCTTCTGACTGTGACTGTAAATAACATAAAATACTCTTCAGCTATCATAAACCATTTTGTCTACCCCTCCAACTGGTCACACACACACACAAAAGAAAGGAGTAGGTGGAAGCGAAGAACAACAAGATACCTGAAGGAGACTAAACCACTGAATTTCACAGGTATCCTACCACAGAAGTTCACACCATAAACCCAGGGAATCAGAACAGATCTATTTAAGAAGCTGAGGGCAACAAGAAGAATATCACAAACAAGGGGAAGACAAAGAATCCCCAAATGAAAGAAAAGGAGGAAGTCTCAGAAAGAATGATAGATTAAATAGAGGCAAGTCAACTATCAGATATTGAATTCAAAGCACTGGCTATTAGGAAATTCAAAGAGCTTACAATGAGCTACCAGAAACTACAGGGGAGCTACAATGAACTCTCCGAAAACTATATCAGAATGAAAAAGGAAATAGAAGCCAGCATCAAAGGCCAAGAGGAAATGAAGAATACAATTTCTGAACTGAAGGACACAGTAGAAGGTATGAAAAGAAGGATCGAAGAGGTGGAACACTGCATAAGCGAGCTCGAAGACTGGGTAGAAAGAATCTCCCAGACGGACCAAGTAATGGAAAAGAGAATCAGAAAGAATGAGGAGAATTTAAGAGAAATGAAAGACAATATGAAACATAAAAATATATGAATAACAGGAATACCAGAAAGAGAAGAAGAACTGGGGATAGAAAACCTATTCGAAAGAGTAATAACGGAAAATTTTCCTAATTTGATGACAAAAAAAGTCACACGAATCCAAGAATGGCAGAGAGTCCCAATCAGGTGGAACCCAAAGAAACCTACTGCAAGACACATCATCATTAAAATGGCAAAACTCCCAGTCAAAGAGAGAATCCTAAAGGCTGCAAGGGAGGAAAAGGAAGTAACATACAAAGGAGTCCCAATAAGGTTGACTACTAGCTTCTCAATGGAAACATTCCAAGCAAGAAGAGAATGGCAAGAAATATTACAAGTAATGAGAAATAGAGGCCTACAACCAAGGCTACTTTACCCAGCAAGGCTCTCAATCAAGATAGAAGGCCAAATAAAGAGCTTCCAAGATGAAAGAAGTCTAAAAGAATACCCTTCCACCAAACCAGCTCTATAAAAATTACTAAAATGGGCTGCTTTAAGGAAAGGAAGGAAAAGAGAGAAAGAGAGGAATACTAGTACACAAATGGCAATGAATAAGTACCTTTCAATAATAACCTTACACGTAAATGGATTAAACACCAATTAAAAGACATAGAATAGCTGAATGGTTAAGAAAGCATGACCCACACATATGCTGCCTACAAGAGACCCACCTCAGGTCAAAAGACTACCACAGAATAAAAGTGAAAGGATGGAAACAAATCTTCCAAGCGAATGGACAAGAAAAAAAAAAAGCCTGGGTAGTAATTCTCATATCAGAAAAAATAGACTTCAAAAACAGGGCCATAAAGAGAGACCCAGGAGGTAACTTCATGTTACTCAAGGGAAGAATCAAGCAAGAAGACATTAACATTGTAAATATATATGCACCCAACATAGGAGCACCCAAATATATAAAGAAAATCCTAGAGGACCTCAAGAAAGATATTGACAGCAACACAATTATAGTAGGGGGTTTTAACACCTCACTGTCAAAATGGACAGATCTTCCAAACAAAATATCAACAAAGATATTGCAGCATTAAACAACACCCTAGATGAAATGGACCTAACTGATATATATAGAGCCCTTCATCCCAAAGAAGCTAAATACACATTCTTTTCAAATGCACATGGAACATTTTCAAAGATAGACCACATGATAGGACAGAAAATGAGTCTCAACAACTTCAGGAATATAGAAATCATGCCAAGCATTTTCTATGATCACAAGGGACTGAAATTGAAAACTAACCCCACAGGAAAAAAACCAAAACACCCAAAATCACGGAGACTGAATGGTATGCTATTAAACAACGAATGGATCAAAATTGAAATTAGGGAAGAAATCAAAAAGTTTCTGGAAACAAATGAAAATGAACTCACAACAACCCAAAACCTATGGGACACAGTGAAGGCAGTCCTGAGAGGGAAATTCATAGCAATATAGGCTTACCTAAAGAAGATAGAAACATTTCAAACAAACAACCTAACCTGACACCTACAAGAACTCGAGGAACAACAACAAACACAGCCCAGAGCAAGTAGAAGGAAGGAAATAAGCAAGATCAGAGCAGAATTAAATGACATAGAGACTAAAAGCACAATTCTAAGCATCAATAAATCCAAGAGCTGTTTTTTTTACAAGATAAATAAAATAGACAAGCATTTAAGTAGAGTCATCAAGAAAAGAAGAGAGAGGACCCAAATAAACACAATCAGAAATGAAAGAGGAGAGATTAGAATGGATACCACAGAAATAGAAGGAATTGTAAGAAATTACTATGCAGAACTGTATGCCAAGAAATTTGAAAACCTAGGTGAAATGGACAAATTTCTAGAAAAATATAATCTTCCAAAACTCAATGAAAAAGAAGCAGAAAACCCGAACAGGCCAATAACCGCAGATGAATTTGAAGCAGTAATCAAAAAACTCCCATCACACAAAAGCCCTGGACCAGATGGTTTCACAGGAGAATTCTACAAAGCTTTTAAGGAAGAGCTAACCCCTATTCTTCACAGACTATTCCAAAAAATCCAAAAGGAAGGACAACCCCCAAACTCTTTTTATGAAACCAGCATCATCCTAATTCCAAAGCCAGATAGAGACACAACAAAGAAAGAAAACTTCAAGCCAATATCTCTGATGAACATAGACGCTAAAATCCTCAATAAAATACTGGCAAATCACATCCAACAATACATTAAAAATATCATATACCATGATCAAGTGGGATTGAACCCAAGGATGCAAGGATGGTTCAATATTCATAAATCGGTAAATGTAATACATCACATAAACAAAAGCAAAGACAAAAAACACATGATCATACCAACAGACACAGAAAAAGCTTTTGATAAGGTACAACACCCATTTATGATAAAGGTACTCAGAAAAATGGGAATAGAGGGAGCATTCCTCAATATAATAAAGGCCATATATGAAAGACCTACAGCCAACATCATACTCAATGGGCAAAAACTAAAAGCGTTTCCACTAAGATCAGGAACAAGACAAGGTTGTCCACTATAACCACTTCTATTCAATATAGTATTGGAAGTTTTAGCCACAGCAATCAGACAAGAAAAGGAAATAAAAGGCATCCAAATCGGAAAGGAGGAAACAAAACTGGCATTGTTTGCAGATGACATGATAGTGTACATGGAAAATCCTATAGACTCTACCAAAAAACTGCACGAACTAATAAATTAATTTGGCAAAACAGCGGGATACAAAGTCAATATCCAGAAATCAAAGGCATTTCTGTATACTAACAATGAAAGAAGCAGAAGCAGAAATCAAGAAAAAAATCCCATTCGATATAGCAAAAAGAAAAATAAAATATCTGGGAATAAATCTAACCAAGGAGGTTAAGGACCTGTATGCAGAAAATTACACAACACTGAAGACAGAAATCAAGGAAGACACAAACAAATGGAGACGTATACCGTGTTCATGGATTGGAAGAATTAGCACCATCAAAATGTCCATACTACCCAAAGCAATTTATAGATTCAATGCAATACCTATTAAAGTACCAATGGCATATTTCACAGACATAGAACAAACACTTCAAAAATTTATATGGAACCATAAAAGACCCCGAATAGCAGCTGCAACGTTAAGAAAGAAGAACAAAGTAGGAGGGATCACAATACCTGATATCAAACTGTATTACAGGGCCACTGTAATCAAAACATCCTGGTAGTGGCATAAAAACAGGCACATAGACCAATGAAATAGAACAGAGAGCCCGGAAATAAACCCAAATCTCTATAGTCAATTAATATTTGACAAAAGGGGCAGTAACATAAAATGGAGTATAGATAGTTTCTTCAACAAATGGTGTTGGGAGAACTGGACAGCTACATGCAAAAAAAAAATGAAACTCGAGCACCAACTTACACCGTACACCAAAACTAATTCAAGGTGGATAAAAGACTTAAATATAAGCTCTGAAACCATTAAAGACCTAGAGAAGAGCATTGGCAGAAAAATCTCAGGTATTGCACTCAGCAATATTTTTACTGACATATCCCGTAGAGCAAGGGACATAAAGGAAAGAATAAACAAATGGGATCTCATCAAAATTAAAAGCTTCTGCATGGCTAAGGAAAACAGTATCAAGATTAAAAGAGAAGCAACTGTTTGGGAAAACATATATGCCAATGATACCTCACACAAAGGTTTAATCTCCAAAATATACAAAGAACTTACAGGACTCCACTCAAAGAAGATGGGCAACCCAATTAAAAAGTGGGCGAAGGACTTGAACAGACACTTCTCCAAGGAGGACATACAGAAGATACAGAGACATATGAAAAGATGCTCAATATCATTTGCTATCAGAAAGATGCAAATTAAAATCACAATGAGATATCACTTTACACCAGTCAGAATGGTCATCATAAACAAAGAGACAAACAACAAGTGCTGGAGGGGTTGTGGGGAAAAGGGGACCCTAGTTCACTGTTGGTGGGATTGCAGACTGGTACAACCACTATGGAAAACAGTATGGAATTTTCTAAGAAAACTAAAAATGAATGTGCCTTTTGACCCAGCAATTCCACTGTTAGCAGTATATTCTAAGAACCCTGAAACACCAATCCCAAAGAACCTATGCACCCCGATGTTCATAGCTGCACGATTTACGATAGCCAAGAGTTGGAAGCAACCTAGATGCCCATTGGTAAATGACTGGATCAAAAAACTATGGTACATTTACACAATGGAATTCTATGCTGCAGAAAGGAAGAAGGAGCTCCTACCCTTTGCAACTTCATGGATGGAACTGGAAAGCATTATGCTGCGTGAAATAAGCCAGGTGTTGAAAGACAAATACCATATGATATCACCGTTAACAGGAATCTAACAACAAAACAAACAAGAAAGCAAAATATGACCAAAGGCACTGTAATATGGAATAGGCTGACAGGGTCCAGAGGGGAGAGTGGAGAGAATCACAGGGGAAAATGGGAGAGACTCACATGAACAAGTATAAAGGACACATGGACAGTAACTAAGGTCGGGGTTGGAAATGGGATCGAGGTGGGGCCCACTGGGGGAGGTGGGCAGGGCTGGGAATATAAGACAGAAACTGTACTTGAACAAGAATTAAAGAAAAAAATAAAATTTAAAAATTTAATTAATTAATTAATTAATGAGATAGGGAATAATAATAGAGAGGATTAATGAAGCTAAGTGCTAATGCTTTGAAACAATAAACAAAATTGACAGACTTTAGCCAAACTCACCTAGAAAAATAATAGACTCATATAAATAATATCATAAATGATGGAGATATTATAACTGATACAAATTTAGAATGAATCATAAAAGATTATCATGAACAATTGCATGTCAACAAATTATACAACCTAGAAAAAATGAATAAATTCCTAGAAATAGACAACCTATCAAGACTGAATGATAATGAAATAGAAAATCTGCCTCGATCCATTCCTAGTAAGGAGATGAAATACTAATCAAAAACATCCTAAGAAACACAAGTACAGAGCTAGGCAGCTTCACTGGTGAATTCCAGAAAACTTTCAAAGAAAAATTAACACCAATTCTTCCTATGCTCTTCCAAAAAAATAAAAGAGGAGGTAATTCTTTGAAACTCATTTTATGAAGCCAGCATTACCTTACTACCAAAGCAGAGAAACATGCCACGAAAAATTGTAGGCCAATATCTTTGATGAACATAGATGCAAAAGTTCTCAATGAACCTTGGCAAACAAAATTCAACAATACATTAAAAGATCATGTAAAATTCATTAACTCAAATAAATCAAAGACAAATATTATATGATTTCATTTACATATAGAATCTAAATGCAAACAAATCTAAAATAAAACACAAACAAAAATACTCATTAACTCAAAATACATTAAAGAGGAACATAAGACCTAAAGTCAGAAAACTGCTAGTAGAAAATATATCAATGAGCTCCATGACATGGCTCTTGTCAATGATTTTTTTTTTAATTCTGGCACTAAAAGCTAACCCAGCAATAGCAAAAATAAGCAAAGGAGACTATCAAACCAAATACTTATTTCTGTGCAGAAAAGGAAAACATCAACCAAGTGAAAAGTCAATCTACTGAATGGAGAAAATATTTGCAAATCAAATATCTGATAAAGGGCTAGTATCCAAAATATATAAAAAACTCATATAACCCATTAGCCAAAAAAAAAAAAAAAACTAAAAATGGACAGAAGATCTGAATTGACATTTTCCAAAGAAGAAATAGAGATGGTCAACAGGTACCTGAAAAGATATTCAACATCATTAACAATCAGGAAAATGAAAGTCAAACCACAGTGAAGTAGCACCTCACACCTGTTAGAATAGATATCGTCAACATGACAAAACATTAAAAAAATAACATGTTGGCAAGGATGTGAAGAAAACGAATCGTTATGAATTATTGATTGGAAGGTAAAGTGGTACAGCCACTGTGCAATACTGTATTGCACATGATAGATAAAACTATCATGTTCTCCAGAAATTTCACCCTGGAGTATTTATTTTAAGAAAAGAAAACAGACCAAACTGAAAAGTTATGGGCTCCACCTTATTCCACACAGTATTATTTACAATAGCCAAAATATGTAAATAGCTTAAGTGTCCATTGATGAATTGTTTTTCAAAAAGCACTGCTGTACATATCCACAATGGGATATTATTAAACCATTAAAAAACAATTAACACCATTAAAAACAATTCAAAAACCATTAAAGCCATTCATTAAAAAGAACAACATGGAAGGACTTCAGAGACATTATAAGAAGTGAATAAGGAATACAGGAAGATCTGAATAGAGGAAGAAGTGAATAAAAAATATTGGATGATCTCACTGATATGTAGAATCTGAACTCATAGAAACAAAACAAATTGGTGGTTGTCAGACTTGGGGGTGGAGTGAGAGGGAAATGGGTGAAGGTAGTCAGTGGTATAAACATCTGGGGCTGTAATGTACAGCATGTTGACAATACAGTTTAACAATACTGTATTGATTACTGAATGTTACCAAGAGAGCAGATCTTAAAGTTCTCATTACAAAAAAAATAGGTAACCAGAGAGGTGATGGATGTCAACTGAACTTATTGTGCTAAGCATTTCCTAATATATACATGTATCAAATCATCATGTTGTACACCCTAAACTACTGTAATCTTGTATGTCAATTATATCTCAATAAAACTTGAAAAATTGTTCATCTGATATTAGAGTTAGTAATTAGAAGAACTAAATATAGTACTTAGTATTCTCTAATCTGTATTATTTTTCTTAAACCCATCTGTCTTTGCAGAGGTGTTTCATGGCATTATATTTATTAAAAAATAAAATAAGGTTATAAATAAGATTTGCAATTTCTAAAGCCATGAATTACCATTTTGAAAAACAGATTGCACAAAAAAGCCATTAACAGCCTTTGCAGATAGCTGTTATTCATAATATGATGTTAAACTATAATTAGTCGATACTTATAAAGCTGAATAGTACAGAGTTCTATCTTAACCCTCAAAACTTAATGATTGAAATGTACTTTTCCTTGTTCTGAGAAAAGACCTGATAAACTATGCTGCTTAGCTTTTTTTTTTAGAAAACCATTTCATTCTTAGTTTTTATAAAGTATCATATAATTTCTAGAAATGTATTCACTAAAGCAAAATGGATCAATTTGCCAAAAATTAAATGAAGCAACACGTAATCTACCCATCCATGCAGAAGAATATTTTGCCTGCCTAAACTACTCCTGACATTTTCATTGGTTAAATAATTGCTTTTCACTTCATGAATTAAAGCTGATCAGTGCTTCAGTGAAAACAGCTGTTGATCTCCTTCCCGATACAACTACTTAAAAATTATGATAAAGAAATATTTGAAAGTATTTTGTATATGCATTTATAAACTATTAGGAAGTTTTAGATAAAAAGGCAGGCATTTTATATACATTTTTTAAATACCATGTAGTATACATGCTGTTTCTCAACACCAAAATTTTTCAAAAGTTAATTGAAAAGATTTTTTCAAGAAAAAATCAATTCCTG
This sequence comes from Sturnira hondurensis, assembly GCF_014824575.4. NCBI lineage: Eukaryota > Metazoa > Chordata > Mammalia > Chiroptera > Phyllostomidae > Sturnira > Sturnira hondurensis. The sequence goes on along the minus strand of NW_028088106.1, from coordinate 107,827 downwards.
AACAAATGTGAAAATATTTTTTAAAGATACAATTTATTTCAATAATCTGAAATCCCATTTCTTTCCCCAGAAATGAACAGTTTTTGGATTGATGAGATCCTTTTGAAAAACATTTGCATATATCAATTTGCATATATGAGATTTGTAACTTCTCATAAAGCACACTTGAAGGGCCTGATGACCCAGGGAATGCCCTGCCATTTTCAGGCCTTTCTGGAACAAAAGGGCCACCTGGGAAAGGCTGGAATTTGTACTTGACCTTGGCCAGAATTTGCCTGTTAAGATAGTTTTCTTTCCCTAACTCATGGAGTTTTCTCTCAGTCAACATGGTGAAGTTCCTATTTATTTGAGCCCTTTCACATAGAAGGTGGTCTCCTTTCTAATAGAAGGGAGTACTTCTTTCTAATTCCTTGATCATGTCATCTGCTACCTTCCTGTACACTTTGCAAATCTGGTTTGTGGAGTTCATGTACCTAGACACATTGGGAAGCTGTTTTTCCATTTTGAAGCAGAAAATTTCCTCCCCAGTTTTCTCAGTTTGCCTTAAGTAATCTTTCTGTAGTTCAGGCAGATTTTGAAGGTTTAGTTTCAGGTGCTGAATTTTATTTTCTAGGTTTCAATTTTCACACTTCAAAGATATTTCTTCATTTGGAGAATGATTATCTATGCCGTAAGCCCTCTCTTCATTTGCTTTTCTTCTCACAATTGTCTAGCTATTTAGTGATGTTACTTGGGGACACCCTTCAGATCAACTTGTGACCAATGGGCATGATGGTCTGCAGCAGGTTTTTATCCAGTGGTATTAAACGGCTGAATCTCTCTGTTGTGCGTTTGATGGTTCTGGCCTGTTTCTTGTGGGAGTGACTTTTCTCAGGGGAAAAAGGTGTTGAGCTCCCTCCTCCAGGGCCTTGTATTTCGCTGTAATACACCGGAATACAGGGTGGCAAGGATCAAACAGTAGATAACATTTCAAAGATATCTGAGGGCTTAGTCTGAGTCAGAGTCTGTCAGGAACAGAGTTTTAGAGTTTCTTGCTCGAACCCTTAGCATATGAGTGAAAGCACTCTTAGCAGAGCAGATTTCACCGGTTTATCAGGAAGTCTTTGTGATGCCAGATTTTTCCCCAGAATCCACCCTGGCAAGACAAGGAGCTGCACCTCTCCCCAACAGGTATTCAAGTGTAAGGGGGTTAGAGCCAGGAAGTGCTTCTCCCAGAAGACATGGGGACTCAGTCTATGTCAAAGCTGGGGGGTGAGAGTCCATTGCTCCCTCATGTTGCAGCCCCCCACCGAGTCCTTCCATGAAGGCCTCCCAAGTGATCTAGTCTGCCTTAGGTTGCCCCCCGCTGTGAGGGGTGTTACCCATCATTGACTTCTGACCAAGCTTTGGGGTCAGGGAGAGGAAACTGAGGCAGCATTTGCTACCCGAGACAAGCTTTGTCTCCTGTGGCTCTCATTCCAAAGGTCGTCCCTCACCCTTAGCCACAAGGGGTTGAGATACAATTCCTAGAACCAGGCAGAGTGGTCTACAACAGTTTCTACTCTATTCCTGGTCTCTCTGCCTGCATCTCACAATCTCTTCATGGAACAGTTGTGGGTTTTCTAAAAATAAGTGTTTTTCATTGAAACCATTTATTTTTTCTATTGTTCTCCATTGATGTCTGAGGCTTTTGAGATGGGTTTTTCATCAGCCAGCTGGGAAAAGTTAGCAGACTGCCTCTTCCATGCTTTTCCAGAGAGTCAAGCATGTCCTGAAGTGATAACTTGCTCAGGGGTGCCCTTAATACCAATCAGCACAAGCTCTGTAACATGGGGAGACTGGCCTCTACCCCAAGTGGCCTGACAGAGGCATTGGCTTGTGTCACTGGTTCAATATTCTCACCACATCTTTCACAGACTTCCTCATGGGCACAACACTTTTTGCTTAGTGCCTTCACAATTCTTAAAGTGGGTCACATTTTACTATGATAGTTTACTACCACCATCACAGCATATACCAGGACCTTCCAGGGACTGCGCAGAAAACTGGAACATGTCTCAAGCTTTCAGTCAAATCACAACAGAGCACCACACAGATGTTCCGGGATCAGCTGGAAGGTGAATGCAGCAGCCTTCATAGCTCTGCCTCAGAGTGCCAGTGTCCTGTGGGCCATAACTGACCACTGAGAACCCTACACATTTTTTCATCTCAAAGGTAAACAGGTACCTAGCAACCAGGGAAGTCATTGTCTTTTTTTTTCTTTTCTTTTTTGTCTTCTCTCTTTTGCCTTGTCTGTTTTCATATATGCATTATATATGATTCTATTTTGTCTCCCTTCTTGGCATATCAGTTATACTTACAAAAATTTTGAGTAGTTACTCTTGAGTTTTCAATATATACTCACAATTTATTCAGGTTCAGATAATATTATGTACTACTTGGTGGGTTGTACAAATACCCTGTAACAGAGTAGTGCCTATTTTACCTTTTCCATTCCTTATAACAGTGCTATCATTCATATCACTTATCCATAAGCTATAATCACATAGTACAGTGTTACTTATTATTTTGAGTTATTTTTATCTGTTAGCTCAATTAAGAATAAGTGAAATAAAATATTTCACTTGACTTTCATTTATTTCTTCTCTAATGCTCTTCCTTTGTTATGTTGATCAGGGAGTCTAACCTGTATTGAAATCTCCTATTTTTAATAAGGAAGCTACTGAGGTTGGTTCTCAGTCTTATCTTCCTGGAGCAAGTTATTTTGCCTCTTCTCAACTTTGTTTAACAAAGTGGCAGGAAATTATGTTCATGTTCTCACCAATGCTGCTACTTAATAGAGTTTTGCATGACTCTCCATGTATTTTTCTAAGATACATTCGTAGAAGTGGAAGGTTTGTGCATTTTTATGTTAACAAATATTGAGATATGTTCTAAAAAAAGGCTGTAATATAATATTTTCAACAAATGTATACATTACTCTATTTCCCGTATCGTTACAAACACTATATGTAATTAAGCTATCAATTTTACCAACTTGGTAAGAGAAAAATGCTATGTTATTTGATATTTTCATTATAATTTTCCTGATTTTTCTCTATTTCCTTAGCAAATTTGAACATCTTTATTATGGCGAAGTTATATTTTGTCTTTTGTGGTGTATTTGTTCATATTTGTCATATATTTTTATTAATAGGGCTATTTTACATAATGTGGATTTATTTCACATGTGTCTAAGAGGTGGCTTAGTCAGTTCTGCTAAAAGGCTGCATTTGAGGTCTGATTCACATGTACCAATTTTTGGCTTTCGTTGAGTTATAGTAGTTACTTGGAACATCACTTATCATGGAAGAAATGGAAGCTCCTGGAGAGATGAGTGGAAATACAAGATTTTTAAAAAAGAATTGACATACTTTCACTTATATTCACATTCTGCTCAAAACAGATCATATGACCCTGCCCAAAATAAATAGAGTTGGGGAATTTACTCTTTTCATGGATGTTAGGCTGAAAAGAGGTGAATATTTGTGAACTATAAATCTAATCTACTTTCTTAAATAACATTTACAATATTTTTATAAAAAATAAATGTGATAGCCCTGGCTGGTGTGACTCAGTGGATTGAGTGCCAGCCTACAAATCAAACGGTTGCTGGTTCGACTCCCAGTCAGGGCACATGCCTGGGCTGAGGGCCAGGTCCCCAGTAAGAGATGCATGAGAGACAACCAAACCTTGGTATTTCTTTCCCTCTCTCTCTTTCCCTTTCCCTCTGTATAAAAAGAAACAAAAAAATCTTTATAAATAAATAAATAAGATAACACCAAGTGTTGGTGGGTAAGTATGAAATATGAATTTTTACTCATTGTTGATAAAGCGTGCATAGAAAGATAATGATTCATTTTTGACTCATTGAGTTGAAGTTGTACTGGCCTTACAACGAAGCAGCTTCCTTTGTTTTTCTGGAAAATTTTGTATAACATGGGAATTTTCTGTGTTTTTTTTTAAAACTTAGCCACATGAACTTTGGACACTAATGTGCATTTTGGTACAAAACTTAAAGTATATTTTCAAATTTTTATGGTTATTATGAAATTCATATTTTTCTTGATTATTGAATTATTTAAGATAATTTAATTTTTTCCAGTAGGTATCATTCATTTTATTTATGCACTCCATTTATAATTATATTAACTCTTGAAGTCTTTTTGTTTTCCAGAATTTCTCTGATATACTGCTAATTTTAAGACCTGTAATTTTCAGGGCTTGTTGCTGAGGTGTGAAATAAACCTGTCTGACAAGTTATACACCTGATTTCTTCCGTTCATTACAACAGTTTGACTGGATGGACAGTGTGTTACACAGACAGGGTGGGGGAAGTAGAATTGCAGTTATGAATATTTGAAACACTGTGTTCTTGTTACTTATCAATGTAGTATTATTTTCCAGATGAACAATGTAAACCTACTTTTGCCCCACCCTGTAGGTTATCTACAACATTCCATGCCTTCAAAAGTTTATACTATGTATGTACACCTCAAATTTGTGATAATGCAGAATGCCATATATATAGAAATCCACATGTTTAGGTCTCCAAGAAAATACAGTAACCTCCATTGAGCCTTTTTATAACTCTTGACCATAGTTATAGAATAGAAAATCTATTTATTTGTTTATTTATTTACTTACTTACTGATGTATTTATTTTTAGTCTGTGCCTTTTATTGAATGAGAAGGGCGTAGGATGGAGGGTAGAAGGTGGGGAAGGCTGGGGTTGGGGGGAATGGAAACAACTGTATTTGAACATCAATAAAAAGATATATCATGAATATCATTATGTTTAAAGATTATACATATATTTTAATTTTATTAAATTTATCATAGTGACATTTAGTAATAAAATTACACATTTCAGACATATAATTCTGTAATGTGTCATTTGTATAGGGTATTGTGTGTTCATCGCCCAAAGTCCAGTCTTTTCTGTCTCCTTTATCCCTTTACCTTCTTCTACCCCCCCACCCAATTTTCCTCTGATAATCACCATACTGCTCTCTGTGTCTGCTGTGTCTATAAGGATTTTTTCTCAATTCCTTAAGGGAAAATCCCTTTATTTGGCATATTTTCTTTTTTTCCAACTCTCACTTGGTAAGAAATTGAAGAAAGTGAAGGTGCTACCACTTCTTTCTCAGTTTGTCCTATAGTACATATTTTCAGTTTCATTGTTTTTACATTGACACAAAATCTTCATGTTCACACCACTTAGGGAGTTTGGCCAATTTTCAAAGTGAAACGGGGTAAAAGGTGTCTGTCTTTCAACACCTGGCTTATTTCACTTAGCATAATGCTCTCCAGATCCATCTATGCTGTCCCAGAGTAGGTGCTCCTTCTTCTTTCTGCTGAGGAGTATTCCATCATGTAAATGTACCATAGTTTTTATGATCCATTCTTTTACTGATGGGCACCTATGTTGCTTCTAGTACTTGGCTATTGTAAATAGTGCTGCTATGAACATTGGAGTGCATAGGTATTTTGAATTGGTATTTCAAGGTTCTTAAGGTATAATCCCAGCAGTAGAATTGTCAGGTCCAAAGGCAGTTCCAATTTTAGTTTTCTGAGGAAATTCCATACTATTTCCCATAGTGGATGCACCAGTCTGCATTCCCACCAGCAGTGAACAAGGATTCCCTTTTCTCCACAATCTCAGCAGCACTTGTTGTTCATTCATTTGGTTAGGATAGCCATTCTGAGTAGTGTGAACTGGTATCTATCTCATTATGGTTTTAATTTGTATCTCTATGATTGGTACTGATGCCGAGCATCTTTTCATATGTCTCTGAGCCCTGTATATGTCCTTCTTGGAGAAATGTCTGTTCAGGTCCTTTACCCATTTTTTAATTTGTTTTTTTGTCTTCCTGGTGTGGAGTCCTGTGAGTTCTTTATATATTTTGTAGCTAAAACCCTTCTCTGAGGTATCATTTGGATATATATTTTCCCATATAGTTGGCTCCCTTTTCATTTTGTTGATGTTTTCTTTAGCTATGCAGAAGTTTCTATGTTGATGAAGTCTAATTTGTTTATCCTTTCCTTTATGTTCCTTTCTCTAGGGGACATATCAGAAAAATGCTGCTGTGTTGAAATATCTGAGATTTCCCTCCCTATGTTTTCCTCTACAACTTTCATTATGTCATGACTTATAGTTAAGTCTTTTATCCATCTTGAGTTTATTTTTGTGTATGGTGTAAGTTAGTGGTCAAATTTCATTTTTTTTTGCATCTAGCTGTCCAAATCTGCCAACACCATTTTTTAAATATTTTTATTCCATGTTATGCTTCTGCCCCCTTTGTTGAATATTAATTCATCATAGAGAAATGGGTTTATTCCTGGGCTCTCTGTTCTGTTCCACTGATTTATGTGTCTGTTCTTATGCCAGTACCAGACTTTTTTGATGACAGTGGCCTTGTAATAGAGTTTTATATCAGATATTGTGATACCATATGATTTCAGCATAAGTGAAACCCAATCAACAAAACAAGCAAGTAAGCAAAATATAACCTGAGACATTGAAATTAAGAGCAAATTGACAGCAACCAGAGGGGAGATGAGAAGGGATAATTGGAGGAAAGAGAAAAGGGTTTTCAGGAACATGTATAAATGACACATGGACAAAACCAAAGTGAGGTAGGATCAAGGGTGGGAGGTGGGGGTGGCTGGGTTGGGGGACGTGGGTGTGGGGAAATGGGGACAACTGTACTTGAACAATAATAAAAAAAGAAAAGAAACAAAATCATTATTTCAAAGTAAAAAAAAGAGAAAAAGGCTATAAAATCCTATATTATCTAGCAAATCATAAAGCACTCTTCTTAATGTTGAGCTTCATCTCTGGACAAACTGAATGGTATGTGCAAAGCTTTTATTCAAATTATATCTTATGAATTTATTCAAATTAATCTTATGGTATGTGCAAAGCTTTTAGTCAAATTATATTATATTTGCACATACTTTTAAAAGAGGTTTTAGCAAATGTTCTCATGAACTATCATAATGTGCTATAGAAATTTTATAAGTGGCCCATTTTTCTATGCACATCAAATTATCTAGAGTTTGGGGGTCTTACTTTTTTTTCTAGGGCAGATTATTTCAGTGGCATAGTATGACCTTGGCTGAAAATAGAGTTAAAGATATCATATGAGAAAGATGGAAAACAAAGCAGTAATTGAGATGCTTGAAAATTTATAAAGTTAGTTCTTCCAAGGAATTTGTTTTTGGCTAGGAACTAATTGAAATCTGTGTAGTTAAGACACTTTAATTAATTGCCAAGGGTTTATCACAACCCACCCACAATACCCCAATTGTTATCATTAATAACTAATAATTCATCCCCAAATTACTCAGCATCCCCAAACATTATAAAATTACTCAAGTGTCTCTCTACATAAGTATGTAACGTGGCTGGTAGAGATAAAACCTCAGCCCACAGTTATTTGGTGAGAGGGTAAGTAAATAGCTAGAAGTCGACTTTAGTTAAATACATTTCAGAATATTCACTGAGTAACCCCACCAATGCCAACCAACCAGGTGGCCCAAAATGAATTAGCCTGCTGTCTAATAAATTTTAAAAGAAGATGAGATACATATTTTAGTGTAACCCCAAATGTTCCATTTTATAAATAAACAAAACTCTCAGCTTCAAATTCAAAGTACATATATATTAAAGGGTGTAGTAAGATTTTAACATATTTGAACAAATCTGGGTGTCTCAAGCTGTAATTTCTTTTCAAAATGTCATTGTATGAACAAAATTGCTATTGAAAATAATAATTGCAATTCCAAAATACCAATATAATTCCAAACATTAAAATAGTAAACAAATTTCTCACTTATTACTTGTGCTGTTCTCACTCATCAGCATGGTGCTGTTCATATTCTAATTAATCATTATCATGTTTTTTCTAATTATTTCAATTTTAAACCATTAAATGTTCGAATATCAACATTTTAAATAATAGTAGCAATGAATTAGCCATGAAGAGTGGTGAGAAAATTGAATTCATTATTTAAAAAATTTATTAATTTCAAATGTCATTGTTTCATTAAATGAATTTTACTTTATATTACCTGAAAATGCCATTTCCAGTAATTTCCGAAGTGATTTGAAAGGTCTAGTTATTGAGGGGAAAAGATCAACTGATTAACAAGATGATATTTCAAAAGCCTCTATTTCTTCTAATGACACAAAACCATACAATACTAACATATTTTGCTGCCCACACTTGCCAGAACAATTTGCAAGTATTAAATGCGAGAGCATCGTTAAATAACCTGTGTGACTTCACAGAACAGACTTCACCTATGTTCATAATCTCTTTCTGCACTACAGAGATAATTATAAGAGGTCAAATTAATTGAAAATTTATACAAACATCAAGGAAAAGGACTTCAATTAGGACTAGAATAAATCCCATTTCAAGAAACGAGATCATGTGAGTGAAGTGTGGTGGCTGAGAAGGGTGACATGCAAATGCTCCAGGTCACTACAGCCTGGGTGGCAGGCTAGCAGGTTCTTTTGGAGGTCCAGTGTTTTAGAGCAGAAAGTAAATATATGTTTCAATGTCACCTACACAAATACTCTTTCAAATAATAGCTGAAGGTTAATTCCAAATTTCGAGGATGCAAATTCAGAGAGGCCTTCTGTTAGAGCAATGGAAATAAAGAGCTAATTTCAATACAAATATAGAAAAATGTGTACATATTTGTAAAAAATAAAACCAGATAATACTATGAGAGGTACTTTAAAATTGGAACAGATGAGACAGGGTCTACGGTTCATGGGGAATTTAAACTTGACTAATAGGAAGCAATGGCACTTTGAAACAACAAAGCAACGTGTAGCATCTTAAAGCTTAAAACAAATAAATGAGCAGGAAAAAAAAAAGACTCATAGATACAGAGAATACTTTGACAGTTGCCAGATGCGAAAGGGGTTGCAGGGATGGATGAAAAAGGTGAAGACATTTAGAAATACAAATTGGTAGTTAGAAAACAGTCATGGGATACAAAATAGAGCATAGGGAATATAGTCAGTAATATTGTAATAATCATGTATGGTGTCAGATGGGTAGTAGAGTCATCAAGGCAATCACTTTGTAAAGTGTATAAGTGTCTAATCAATAGGTTGTACACCTGAAACTTGTATAATACTTGTATATCAACAGTAATTTAAATATTATAAAAACGTTGATGCCCATTATACTCAAATGAGTTTAAACAATGTTTTGACATCTCCAGCACTGGTATTAAAGGCAAGGTTGAATGAGTGAGAGAGTTCTGCCAAAGAGATTCAGGAGGGAGGTTTATATCTACACAAACTGTAGAGTTTCAAATAGTTGAGGGTTGTTGGTGCTGTTTTGTTATAGACTGTATAAAGACTATGAAGGATGATTTGGAGGAAAAAACAATTGTCAGAAAATTTGAAGGAGGAGAAATAGGAGGAGGGAGGGGGATGGAGGGGAAAGAAGTGGGGAGGAGAGGGGAAGAAAGGGTGATGATGGGGTAGAGAGGAAGGGGGGAAGGAGGGGAGTTCATGAATGTTATAGGAAAAAAATTAGCTTAGCAAACTAATTGCAATTTATTTTTCACAGTGCAGCTCAGGTAAGAAAATGGGAAAACCAAATTAGGATTATAAATTTCTAGGTATACAAGTATAAAATGTATTGATACTTAAGGGATTAGATCTCAGATCTGAGATTAGATCTAAACATAAAAATACAATTCTTTTTTTCAAAAGAGCACTATGTTATCCAAAGAAATATAATCAAGTTGGAAGTTGAGATAGATGAGAAATTTTAAGCTTTATGGAAATAAATGGATCTTATTTGGATGAAAGTCAGAGAATAAAAGGGTAGTGATATCATAGTAGAGTACCACTGTCTTCAATTAAGAAAAAAAGAATATTGGCGTGTTTTTTGTTTGTTTTATTTTTTTGTTTTCTCTAATAGAATATTATAGAACTAGTTCAATAGAAAAGTATAATAGTAGTGGAATGCATACAGAGATGTAAAGAATGTTTAACTTTCTAAATTCAAATTTCTTTGAAGTTCTTAATTTGCTTACAATTTTCCCACTGACTAAAATTTATCTGTAACCCCAAATCAATCCTCATGATAATTCACAGTAATTTGAAGACATGCATATGTACAGAGGTTAGAAATATGTTTCACCAACCTGCACTTTCCCAATTAATATCAAATAAGGAAACAGTTTGCCATTTTGTTTCAGCTTTTAAACTATAAACAAGTGTGATTTTGTGGTGGTTTAATGTCTTGTTTTTTGTATTTGTTGTGCTTTTTGCTGGGGCACTTGATCTTTAAAATTGTTCCCAAACAGAGTGGTGAAGTGCTGTCTACTATTTCACATGACAAAAGCCTTTGATGTGCCTTATTAAAAAAATGTGTTTTCAAAAATAAGCTTTGTTCAGGAATGAGCGATAGTGCTATTGATTGTGAGTTCAATGTTAAGGAATCAATGGTATGCATTAAATGTGTGTCTTTAAACAGAACACTCATAAAACGAGGTGTTGTGTACAAAAATGTGTCCAAGGCTTCCAATGATTTAGTGTTAATTCAATGTTTGTGGCTACTTCTTAAAACATAACCCCAGTGAATAATGAGATTTGAATGCTATTTTTCTTGAATAATTGCTATTTCAAAAATGTATTTGTTTCCATAAAGCTAGTTAGATATACCTTTTATATGTTTTCAGAAAATACAGTTGTTCTGTAATTAAATCAACTCAAGTTTGTAGCATTTAACAGCTGAAGTTCCTGAGTTTGATTTGTTAGCTCTACCAGCTATATTCCAAATGACATGCTATAACTTTGCATTAAGTCTCTAAATTTTTGAATTTTGCCTTCATCTGTACAAATAATAGAAACATAAGACTATCATGAAAACCCAAAGAGATGATTTTAAAGAAAATATTTTCTGAACTAAAATGCTGAGCAAATAATTATTCTTTGTTTATATCAACTTTATCTATTGAGACAAGTTAAACATTGCTAAATATTGACAACTAGTATTACAAAATTTTTACTCGCCTTTAAACAAATTGACTTACAACTACCAGATATTTGGAAGTCATATCAATATAAACATTAGTAGGGGGAACCATTTATATTGGAAACAGGCATTAATGTTATGTGATAATGTTATGTGAATTAATGTGATATTAATCACACTAGGTCTAAGGCAATAAATATTTATTTTTCATTTCAGTCACATTCCAACTGATATTAAATGGTAGAGTTCCACATAATGACTCAGGCATCCAAGAATCTCCCATTTTTGACTCTTCCATCTTCTACAACTTCTTACAAGGGCCCTCTTCCTCCTCGACATTCTAATGAACAAAGAGACAGAACAGAAATTATCATGTTGACTTTTTGGGCATCGCATCCGGGAGAGGTATACATCATTTTGGGCCCTCTTCTATCGGCCAATGGCAGTCATACAACCTCAACTAGACTTCAAGAATTATAAACTTCAAGGGTTGCTGACAGGTTTAGTCAATCAAAGACTCTCAAGGTATAATAATCTTTATACATCTATCAGCCTAAATTCAAAACACTTGAAGCAAAAATTGATGAGAACATTTATGGAATAATTTGACCATCTCACAATTATAGTAGAATACATTATTTTTGTAAATGTTATATTTGGAAAAAATGTAAGATTTTACATGATTATCATAGAGTTTCCCAGGAACAATATAACTGTATAAAAGCATGCATTTCTAAAGAATCAAAAAGATAGAATTTAAGTAATAACTCCATTAGCTTTTAAAGTCAGCTTTCTATCATACATGAACATGTGTCCATGGATGTGTGTGCATATATGATCATATGAAGTATGAACATACTTATGTGTGAGTACATACTGTGCCTATAAAATATATATGTATATATGCATTTATATGTATGTATACTCACAGCTTATATTGTTTCAAAATACAGAAACTACAATTGTACATATCCTAACTACTGATATACTTATTACTAGAATCTTAAAGGTCTTTGAAAACACCATAAAAACTATTTATAAAATTCAAGTCAAAGGAACAACTTCAATCAAGTATTTTGCTGGTGGTGGTAGATTGGTTTTATGTAAATAGAATTTGAACTGCATGGAGGAAATCTGGTACAGTAGGTGAGATATAGGTAAACATTCCTAATTAAAACTAGTTATAGTCTTTACAAGAAATAGCTCAGTAAGTTGTTGTATTTTCCTTAAATGTGGGTAGAAATAAACAACAACATCTTTTAGAATTAATTTTACTGTAATTTTATTCAGACTTTGGGGATTGAATGAATGAAAAATTCTAGCATTCTGATTCTTCTGGCATGAATTCTAATTAATGGCAAGCAAAGGACACGAGATGTTATTACCTCGTATTTCACCTCTACATTATGGAAGAGAACGCTAAGACTTACATTGTACTTATCAAACAAAACTCTTACCAGTTGTATTTCTTCATTCATGAGTTCTTGGAGGAAGACCAAATTTTTAATATCTTTGCATTTGTAGTACCTGGCATAGTATCTGAACATAACAGATGTTGGAATAGGTTGTGGAACTTTGAATAAGAAGTGTCTAGGCCAAGAACAGAGGAAAATTTTTACAAGACAACAAAAATGGTGTGTTCACTTTTTCCTCTAAACACACCCATTCCAACTAGAACCTCTGGCCCTTGACTTTTAAATTAAAGTGGTGGTGCTTCACCTAATATTAGATAAACCTTCATTTCCATACTTGGGAATATCGTTGCCCATTGGTGGGAGTGAGTCAATCTGTATGTTAATTGCTAGCACAGAGACCAATAACTCTTAATTAAAATAATAAGTATAGGGATATTTGAAAGGATTTTTTCTTGCCTTTCTTTATTCCAAGTCTCCGTGCAGATATTTCCTAATGTGATCTTGAACCTCCTGACAGAGAGGTATTTTCTTTTTTTTATAGTCAACCTCGACCTTCTCCCATATGTAGTAAAATAGTAAAGAATTTACATATTCATATTGATAAATCATTAAGCTGACTGCTAGCAAAATGTGTCTTTTCGGAGTTTAGTCTGCCTTCATGCACAGGCTTGCTTGCGACTTACATGTTCTGCAGCGAAATCCAGTTTCCAATCTTCTTGTCGCCAGTTTTACTCACTCTGATCAGTCCTTTCTGTCGTTCTCTACGGAGTCTCACTTCAGTCCGCCTCATAAAAAATATATTAGTTATCATCCCAACAGACTCAGCTTCTGTTTCTGTGCCCATCTACATAAAGACTGCTCTAACAGATGCCACCAGCTCTGCTTGCTAGTTTACTGGCTTCCAGGACTATTACCCACGGTAGCTTCTCTGGGCCTCAGTGATTCCCTGGCCTTGTGCTAACGAATTTTTTTCCCTAAAGATGCAAATAAAGGCTGCCCAAATTTCTGTCTTAATTGCCTCCAAATGAGGCAATCTGGCATCCTTGCAGAGCCATAAATAATTCTGTGAAACTACTCAGAAAAATGCTGTCAAGATATTTTTTGGGAGCCACCATAAACCAGATCAGAGCTGTAAGACAGGGTTTGCTGAGGGAATGTTCTCCCCACTCTTCCCTTTTCCTCTAGGTGTAAAAACCACCTTCATTCATTGACATTACTGAAGGGGTGATGTTGGGACACAACATACTATCCAAGGAGCCAGAGTAAAGTTAGGACTTAATGAAAATGGAAATGGGGCTTCATTTCTGCTGCAGTTGGATTAATATTGCTGAACTTTAAAATCATATTGATAAAACTACATTCTGTCACTACTTCAATTTATTTTTCAAAACTATGTAAGACTGCACCTCAGTAATTTATACTTAGAATTAGGAGAGTAAATAGGGTATACCAGACTGATAAAAGAGTTCTTGACTAGAAATTCAATTTTACTATCACATATTAAACATCATGCAGTTGACCCATTATGAAAAATTGAATCCACTGGTATGTACTCAGATGCATAGTTCTGAAGTACAATAAATAGTCTAAATCTTTATTGAACACATGAATTAATAAACATTATTTTAATATTATCTTTAGTTCCCCTGATTAAAAAACTGATATAATTTTATAGGTGTTCATCTAGAAGTAATTTAACTTTTATCCAGAAATCAAATTTCTGAAATCTTTGACATCTGGAAAGGAGTGAAGAACCTCACATAGTTCATGTGTGAATACGTACAGCTCTTGGTGTTCACAAATGAGTAACTCTGATATCACATATATTAAATCATACTCTGTATAAAAAGACAAGAAAAGATGCAAAACATGACTGCTTAAAAATAGAATAAAGGTAAGCAGAGAGATGAGTTGTAATCATATATAATACATTTACTGCAATTTTATACTACCTAAATGCTTTTTATTTGATTAAGGGGAAGGGGTGTGCAGGGTGGAGGAGAATGACGGTGGGGGGAATAGAACAACAACTGTAATGGTATAATCAATAAAATATATTTTTAAAAAAGTAAAAAAAAAAAGAAGACCTTGATGAACAAGAGGTCCTGGGTCACAAAAAGGATGGGTAAAATATGTGTCATGATTCCTCACTTTTGGAATGCAGGTGCTGACTGCATTATTGGGTGAGGCACAAGGCACAGTGAGGGCTGCTCAAGGAAAAGGGAAGCTAACTGATTAAGCATTCTTATGTGAGTGAGTGAGAAGCATATTATTACAAAAACAGAATCTGAAAAAACCCAGTTGTCTTGTTCAGCCTTATTCTTCCAGAGAACTTTTTAAAAAACGTAGGGAACAAAAAGGTTTTTGTTTTTTTCCCCTTAGTGTAAAGATTTCTAGAGAAAAAATAACATTGTAACAACTTACTTTACTGATCTACAATATTTCTTAACAATCTCTACTCTCAGAAAAGTCCTTCTTAATATTTGATCTAAATTTTGCCAAGTAACAAGCTAATAAATTATCCATGCAATTTTAAAAATGTTTACCAACCTATTTTTCAACTTTGTACTTGTTTTCATGGTTCTCTACTCAAAGTTGTCAGAGTTTTCTAAGGCACATTTTTTTCTACATTCGATGCATCAATTAATAGGAAATCAGGCCTTCTTAAAAGTGATATCTGAATTTCGAGTCTGGCTGAATATGAAAAGATCAATCAAAAGATAACTATTTATTGATGGTAACCATTCTGGCAAGTGTGAGGTGATATCTCAGCGTGGTTTTAATTTGCATCTCTCTGATGATTGCTGATGTTGAGCATTTTTTATATGACTATTGGCCATCTATCTGTATGTCCTCTTTGAAGAAGTGTTTATTTAGGGCCTTTGCCCATTTTTAATTGGATTATTTATCTTCCTGGTGTTGAGTTGTATAAATCCTTTATATATTTTGGAAATTAACTCCTTATGTTCTCCCACAGTGGGCCCCCTTTTCATTTTGTTGATGGTTTCCTCTGCTATGGAAACCATCAACACACTTTTTAGTTTGGTGTAGTTCCATTTGTTTATTTTTTCTTTGTTTCCCTTGCCCTAGAATATATATTGACAATAATATTTCTAAAGCAGATGTCTGAGATTTTGCTACCTAGGTTTTTTTCTAGCATACAAGCGCTGGCAAAAAGGGGGAGAAAAGGGAACCCTAGTATACTTTTGGGAATGTAGGCTGGTTCAGAAATGTAGAAAACAGTATGGAGTTTTCTCAAAAACTTGAAAATGGAACTGCCTTTTGCCCCAGTGATTTCACTTCTGAAAAATATATCCTAGGAATCCCAAAACACTAAGTTGAAAAAAATATATGCACCTCTATGTTCATTGCAGTGTTAGTTACAATAGCCAAGATCTGGAAATAGCCCCAGTGCCCATCATAGATGAGTGGGCTGTGGTACATTTACACAATGGAGCACCACACAACTGCAAAAAAGAAGAAATTTTACATTTTGTGACAGCTGGACCAGGAGATTATTATGCTAAGTAAAATAAGCCAGTCAGACAAATACAAATACCATATGATCTCACTTATATGTGGAATCTAATGAAAAAAATAAACTGAACAAACAAAGCAGAAACAGAGGCATGTATATATGGAACAGATGAACAGTTGTAAGAGGGGAGGGAGGAAGGAGGAACTGGATACAAGGAGATGAAGGGATTAGCCAAAGGACATACAAGCATCCACATAGACACAGACGACAGTGTGGTAATGGCCAAAGGGAAGAAGGTGGGGCAGGTCTGGGTAGAAGTCAGCAAGGAGGGGAAGAATGAGGATATCTGTAACCCTGTTACCAATAAAAGAATGTTAAAAAAATAATATAGGACATGTTCTCAATTATTTTGAATACATTTTTGTGCATTTAAAAATAGCTATTAATTTTCACTTTAGAGAGAGATAAAAGGATTTATGCTCCTGCTGCAAACAATGAGAACAATCAAATCAAGTTAAAACAGTAGAGATAATATTTTTTCTGATATTGGACAACAGAGGGCACAGAACTGAAATGCTTAAGTGAAGAAAACAGTGAGGTCAGCCCTCTGGTTGCCTAGGCTTCTTGCAAGGAGGCAGTTTAGGACTAGAGGACAGGGAGGGAAAACCTACAGAGAACATAGTGATCATTGAGATAAAAAGACATAGAAGATATAAGATAATTAAGTATATTGCAAAGCAAAAAAAAGTCGAATCCTAATATTTAATGTTTTCCATCGCAAACTACTGACCAAAATGTTTTTCTTTTTCATCTTCCACCAAAACAAATTAATTAAGCAGAATATTTTTTAAAAGAATATTTGTTTTTTTGTTTTATGCTGACTGATGCATCTCAAACCCTGGTACATGATAGTTTTTCATTATTTTCAACCTCCTACATTTTAGACATTAGCTGATTGACACTTTGAGGGTAGCAATGTCAGTCAAATCTCTGACCCAACAATTCTGCTACAATGGGGAAAGAGGTTGTATTTGCCAGCACTGATGATCTGGTTAAAAAGAGAAAGGAGATTTTTTTTTTTTCTTTCAGGGCCTCCTTTGCTAACATTGCTTGAAGTTATACCACCCAGATATTACGCTGGTCCCTTGGTTCTCATCTGTGATCACATATTTTCTTACCAACTTCGCTCTCCACTCTACAATTCTCCTCTTTTATTCTGGGCCTGACACTTTTTAATTATTAGAATGTGTAGGCACCAATTTGATAAAAAGATGAGAGGTTATTCACCTGACTATTTCAGGAAGCAGCTTATGGTCAATAGGCAAAGTGACTCCTAACTGCTTACTACATCAATGGCCTCTGTAATATGTATTGCATCATATTATATTTAGCTCTCTTTTCCAAACTAACTGCTGGCTGAACTCAGAGCTCATTCAAAGGATGTAATAACTATCAGAGCACTTTTTGCCAAGCTTGTCTTAAGCATTTCACAAGCAATATTTCTTTTTATTCTCAAGATAACGTTTGAAGTAAATACTAACATTCCTCCATTTTACTGATGAGAAAACTACTGATTAAAGGTGTTAAGTACTTTGCCCAAAGTCACACAACAAGGTGGAAATAAATAAAAGTAAAAGTCTCAGTAGGGCTTTTAGGGGTATGAAAAGTGTTTTGGCAGAATCTCTCCTCTTCATCTTCATCATTTTCTTGCAGGCCATACTCAATATTCATATTGTTCAAGAAGGGTTGCCTAAATAACACTTTCTGATGATTAATTTGTATTCTGTGCTTTTCCCAGCACTCAGATTTTGATAGTGATAATAAATTATCATTCACAGAAGGGAGCACACAGATGATGAGACAAACTCAGTCTCTCCTGTCCTTCTACAACTCTAATTTCCATTTTTAAAACTAGAAAAACTATTTAATACAATATCCTTATTTATGATATTCTTTTTTAAAAAGATTTTATTTACTTATCTTTAGAGGGGAAGGGAAGGAGAGAAGGAGAGAAATATCAATGTATGGTTGCCTCTCGTGGGTCCCCTGCTGGGAACTGGCCTGCAACCCAGGCATGTGCCCTGACTGGGAATCGAACCGTGATCGTGTGGTTCGCAGGTCCGCACTCAATCCACTGAACTACACCAGCCAGGGCATGCTATTCTTGAAAATTCTAAAATAATGTAAAGTTGCATAAAATTAACTATTCCTACAAACACAAAAAGAATTAATAAAAATATCTGCTCTGCAAAGTAAATTGTCTCCTAAATTAGTTCCAGTGCCATACTATGTTAAGTGTATAAAATGATGTCTGTGTTAAAGTTCTACAGGAAAAAACAGGAAAACATAAACTTTTTGATCCCAGAACACTCATACAAGTGAAATGGAATTGCTTTACTTAAACTGGACAGATTGACAACAACATAAGTCTAAGAGAACTGTCCTGAAGTCTCAGAACCAGGCAATTCAAATCTTACCCAACACCCATGACAGAAAGAGCAAAAACAGAATATGTCCAGACATATTCTGGATTAGGTGTGTGTGGCAAGAAGACATGAAACTAATTAAACCACTCAACAGAATCCACCCTGTTTAATAAAATGCTATAATGTTTTCTAATGCTGGAAGTTTTATGGCATCAAATACCTTTAACTTCAAGTAGTTGCTTATTATTCAAGCTGGGGATTTCTGGGCTGTTCCTATGGAATTTCATCAAAAGGTTTAGAATCCTGTCAAATGATAAAACCTAGTAGATATGAAGATTTCAGAGTATGTAAGGAGCCTACTAACCCTACTATTCACCAAGGGTTGACAAGCTTTTTGTGAGGAATCCGATAGTAAATAATTTAGGTTCTGTGCATCATACAGGCTCTGTCACAACTTCAAAAAGTTCTTACTTTGCACAGTAGGTAGAAAAAGATCAGGAAAAATTATAATTTTAACTTGCATATGCAAGTTAAAAGCATGCAAATACATTTTTATTAATGAGTAAAATTATGATTTTTGCAAAAACTTTAAAATTTTTGTCCAGTTATTAACTAGTCAATTTCAAATATATAGGTAAATAAAGAAAAGATTAAAACTAATTATTTTTTTTATTTTTTATTTTATTTTTTATTTTATTTTTTTTTAAGATTTTATTTTTATTTATCTTTAGAGGGGAAGGAGAGAGGGAGAGAAACATCAATGTATGGTTCACTTTCGTGCATCCCCTGCTGGGAGTTGGCCTGCAGGGAACTGGCCTGCAACCCAGGCATGTGCCCTGACTGGGAATCGAACCACGATCCTCTGGTTCGCAGGCCCGCGCTCAATCCACCGAGCTACACCAGCCAGGGCTTAAAACTAATATTTTTAGTAGAGTGTGATTACAAACACTGAAGACATTGGAAATTAAAATAATTTATTTCTTTGTATAAAATTTATCATCCTGGTTGTGATAGTGTACTATGGTTTTGTAAGATATAACTGCATAAAGGGCACATGGGATTTCTCTGCATTATTTCTTTTTCTTCTTCTTCTTTTTTTTTTTTTGCTTAAACAACAAATAAGTCATTTTCTCACAATTCTAGAGGCTAAAAGTCCAAGATCAAGGTGTTGGCAGGGTTGGTTTTATTTGAAGCTTCTCTCCTTGGCTTGTACAATGGGATGACCCCACAAAATGGAATTATCTTCTGCAGAGTTGGCCACTTGTAGTACAGGATTCCCCTGCTAGGCGAGTGTTCTAGAAAACCATCTGTATTAGTGTACCACCTAGCATTGTTGTGACAGGCTGTCTTCAGCTTCAGTGATGTTTTTTGAAGACTTGTTCAACACATTTTTGCATTTCATGACAGGTGATGTACCAGAGTACCTTTTCACAATGTGCTGAGTTTACAGCAGTTTTTGACCAAAAACAGTATGACCCTTCTTCTCCACCCTCTCTACTTAACCGATCTCACCTTGAGTCACTTGTTTCCCCAGATGAAAAAGTTCTCAAACAAAAAATGGCAAAAGCACTAAAAAGCATCAGAATTAATGAGTTCAACAACTGTTTTGAGCTGTGGAAAAAATGTCTCCGGATAGGTGTGTTGCATCAAATGGAGAGTACTTTAAAGGTGACTGAAGTTTGAAAATGTAAGAATAAACACATAATTTTTTTAAATAAATTTTGTTCTTTGGGTACCCTCTCATAGATGGCCATATTCTCCACATGTTTTCATAAGGGATTTATTTCCCCATGTGTGTCTGTTGCCCTAATCACCTCATAAGGGCACCAGACAAGTTGGATTATGCCTCAACCACATGACCTTATTTTACTTTAAAGAGACTGTCTTCAAATACTGTTACATTCTGACATGGTAGGGATAGGACATCAACATTCAAATTTGAGGAAGATGCAATTCAGCCCTTAACAGTCTTAATTTTGCCTTACAGTTGAATGCCAGTTCAGCACTCTCCAGAGGTGGCAATGCATGTGAATTAACACTTACCTCACAATAAAGAAAAAAAGATTGATTACAAATTTTAGGACTAGTTTGAACACTGCTTGCTTTCTTCTAGATGTGTAACAAAATATATGGAGTGGGCATCTTTCCTGTGCCTTGGTGAATTGCCATGTTTTTTTGTAAGTCTGCATCAGCTTCCAATATTTTATCCTTTGTTCTTTCGGTGTCATGAAATATCTCCAAGACTTTTCTTATTGTGAAAATTTTGCCAGAGTCACTTCCTCTAAGACATATTCATCTTTCTCATCACAACCACTTTACTCACAGCAATGATGAGTTCCTCTTCATCACATTCCTCTGGCTGTATATCTAGTCTTTTTAGTAGTTGCAATGTTAACATTTTCACAGTCAGCTATTACTTCTCTAGCTTTATTGATGTTATACTCAAATTTCACTTCCAGCATTATTACATTTTGTTTCTTTGGATGTACCTTCACTTTTTTTGGCCAAGTCCCTTTTTTCAATTATTCATTTTTTAAAATGTCATGTCAATTTATCACCAGAAAACAGTGAGGCAACACAATAACATCCTTTTCCAACTGAGTGTGAACTGAATAGTTCATGCTCAGGGATCATTTGCTGATTGGTCACTGATTATAAAATATATCTGTTATTTACCTAGTGATTTGGGGACTGAAGTGCTAGCAGTAAATGTTGTGCTTTATGTAATTGCAATTAATAAACCATGACAAGTGAAACTTGAACCAAATGCTGAGTGTTATATAACTAAACTGTGGTAACAGATTTGTACACATCAGAGCCATGCAAAGCAAGAGCTGCCTCTACTCAACCCTGCCACTGCAGTGTGTGAAAGCAGTCATAGACAACCTCTAAACAAATGGACATGCTGTGTTCCAACAAAACTACTTACAAACACAAAGTTGGCTAGATTTGGCCTGAGGGTCATAGTTTCAGTCTGCTGAGTTGTATGGTGCAAGCCTTTGGCACTGTAGATTCTGTAATAGCTTGGTGTTGGGAAGCTCTCTGCCTGGTTTCAGAAGCTGTAACACCCCCCCCCCCACCGCCCCCATGGCTAAGGCTGAGTGGGCCACCTTTGGACCTTAAACCACTAAGGAGACAAAGCTTATCTCCCTGGCAGGAGAGCTGCTTCTGCTCCTTTTACTTCATCCATAACTGGCCCCCAATGCTTGGTGGGTTAGCCAATAACAGGTAAGATTCCCCAAGTGGGGAATAATCTAAGACAGGCGCAACCACATGTAGACTTCAGGGAATGACTTGGGGGGACTATGGAGGAAGGGGGTGATGGATCCTCACTCCTTGGCTTTGACATAGCCTGAGTCCTCATTTTATCTGCAAGAAGTCTCCTAATCTCTTGGCTGCCTTACTTCCCTGCCTGACTTAAGCCTGAAACAATGACAGAGGGCAGTGCAGCCCTGTGCTAGAAAGGGTGGGTTCCCTAGGTGATCAGGCCTAAGAAAGAATATATAAAATCCAGCGAAACCTGCTTTGTTAAGAATGCTCTTGATTAAATGATAAAGGTCCAAGCAGGAAATGAGTTTGTTTCCTAAAGTTTTGTAGCCCTTTAGCTAAAAGACCCTAACTCAGAATAAGCCCTAGTAGTTCTCTGTATGCTATCTATTGTTTGATCCTTACTGCCTGACAATGATTAATGAGCTGTCCCTGTATTCCTGTCAAATTAAACCCAATAAAAGCTTGCCTAGGCAACGGCACTCGGAGCTCTCCCCCTGAGAGAGTGGCCGGGCTACTCCAGGACATTCTCCCCTTGAGGGAGTAGCCATGGGGTCCCTTTTTCACCACAGGACTCGGTAGTCTGTGTGAATTTGTCTCGTATCTCATCCATAATGCCTCGGACACTGTTGGACAGTACACACTTCAGCTTGGACCTGCTACAAGTTCTTCCTTTCATGGTTCCTTATGCAAAGCTGGCTTCTGTATCACCAACTAAATAAGTTACAGCAGTATTCCCAAGTATAGAATAACACCATCTCCATAACCCCAATAATCCAAACAAGGGCTGTGCTTCCTTCTCAGTGATGAGAAGTACAGCTGCAATAATTTGTCCTTGAATATATATGGTGTGTTTTGGCATATTCCAGTCCACAGGAGTCATAAACACTGCACTAGTATGGGTATCTCCTCAATCTTCATAGGTTTTAAACTCCTACTTTTTTGACTGTATAATTTTTATCAAAGTTGCCAACATGCTGTTTCTCACTTATCAAGCCCAAATAGCACGATGCCAATCATTTGGTAATGTACATAATATCCATAGGTTCCTAGTACCTTTGAGTATAGTATGACAGTATGCACTAGAGTGGGATCACAGATATGAACTACTATTTATTCCATGTGAATGTCAACTGGCTCTGATGCATCATCCTGATAGAATGAAAACGAGTGTTTTCTTCAGATTATAACTATATATCACATACCTAGTTATCTATCAACTTTCACCACAAAGAGAGCAACTGGGTCTACACTTTAGTTAATTTCTGATAGTCCATGGTAAAACTTTAAGATTCATCTAGCTTTTATAGGGAGTACACTAATAAGTTAAATAGGAATATAAGAGAGACTACCATTCCTGCAGCCTTTATGACTCCAAGGGTGACAGTTCTCTCTGCCATTCATCCAGGACATGATTCTAGATTTTAATTTACTATCTTGACCAAGTCATTGAAGGGACTGTTCCAAGTACCTCCTTTGGCCTTTCCCACGATAACTTTTACTGCACACGAATCAATAGGGGAGTATGATAATTTTAATACATAGATCTTAAATTCTTTCATACTCCTTCAATGCACCCTCTTTTAAACTGTGGTAGTTCATGAGTTATTTGACCAACAGGATGCGGTGAAAGTGATCCTACCTGTCTTTCAGGCCAGGTCAGAGGAGATCATGCACTGTTTACCTGCTCCCTCCCTATGGAATACTGCTGTGGGAGAAAGTATCTCCTGCAGAAGAATCCAATCCCCAAAGAGCAGAATGATAGAGAGTCAGTATGCACTGCTGTGGGTGACTCCCTCAGCTGAGCTCTTACCACACAGCCAGGATGAGCAGCTATCCAGATGAGAGCACCATCTTGGATATCCGTCTACTCCAGCTGAGTGTTCAGATGACTGTTTCCTTAGCCAACATACACCTGTAGCAGCATGAGAAATGCTAAAGACAACCAAGCTCTTCCTGAATTCCTGACTCACTAAACAAGAGAAAAATAAAATGTTTATTTTAAGGCACTAAACTTTGGGGTAATTGTTACATACAGTAGTAACCAGAACATAGAGAGGATTATACTAAAAGGTAAAAATGTGTATTTCAGTTACATGTTAGGCGACTTGGGAAATTACTAACAGGTGTAACTGTGAAACTACTGGAACCAGAGTGATACGAACCTGGGCCAGGTCCATTTATTATCTATTCATTATCTCCCTTAATTATTTCACTGCCACATTCTCCAAGAGCATGATTACTGAGGAAATATTCATAGATTCTTTAGTGCAGTGATTTTCAACCTTTTTCATCTCATGCCACACACATAAGCAAATGATTAAAGTTCTGTTGCCAGCCAAAGATATATACATTTCTGACCTGACCAAAAAAATAGGTATTATTTTGATTCATTCACACCAGACAGCTATTGTTGGATTCTTTCATTTTTTTAATTTGACAATCTAAAGGAAAAGAGATCAGAGCCCCTGACTAAATAGTCAGCTATTGCATGTTTAAAAAATTATTGCATGGGAGGTGGGATGGGATGGGAGTAATAGACAGAAAATTATACTTGAAAAATAATGAATAAATATTTTTAAAAAAATCTTGCTGCATACTGGTTGAAAATCATTTTTTTTCAAAGGAAAAGACTCAGGGGAATATTTGCTTTACATATTTCCTGTGATATTACAGGGTGCGAGAAACCCAGTCTCCCATTTGGTCTGTGGGTTCTTGGTCTGTAAACGGACTCAAAACTGGGTTTTTATTAGGGCTGCTTCTCTAGACTCCCTGCTTAACCACGATGGATTCTCTTGGTTTTATTTTGTAAATCAGGCAGCGTCGTTGTTGGCTGCTCATACAGCTTTTTCCCAGAAGCACTGTGTTCATTAACAACCACCAGAGCGATAGTTGGTCTGGTA
The DNA here is from genome assembly GCF_014824575.4 of Sturnira hondurensis. Lineage (NCBI taxonomy): Eukaryota > Metazoa > Chordata > Mammalia > Chiroptera > Phyllostomidae > Sturnira > Sturnira hondurensis. Next base: position 83,305 of record NW_028088106.1, on the reverse strand, counting down.
TTCAGCTTCCACTCTGACCTTGACACGTATTTCAGTAATTTCACTCATCTTCCACCCAAAAATTAAGCTCTGCCACCTGGCCTCTATTACTTTGACATGCTATCACTCCCTTTTCAATCAAATCACATCACCCTTTAAAGTCATTTCTGGCCTACAGAGGATAGCTATCACAGACATTTACAATGGTGGAGCACCCCTCATTAACACACCCTGCTTAATGAGTTGTATTCAGGGTTGCCATAGCAGCAAAAGATTTATGTACTACATTCACTTTAACTGTCCACATTTGTCAGCATTTTACCTTTCCCCCACTGTTTTCCAGGATATTCCTGAATTCCTCTTTATGCAGGGAAGGTAAGCCTTTCCCAACCTCTCACAAGCCACCCAGTTGCACATTGACACAATCTCCCAGAGTCATCATCAAATTGTTAAATTCTGTCATGGGGAGCTATGTCCATATGAAGAAACTCTCCCTCATATAACTTTGTAGTCTGTGGTCCCTGATCTAGCATCCTCAGATCCAATGCCATGTATATTTTCCAGGGTCCTGCCTGTAATCTTGGGTAGGTCCTACAGTGTTTTGGTACTTCAGCAGTCCCAGAATCCTCCCAGGTAAATTATCCTAACTTGACTTTAGCTACTAGAGTCTTCCAGAAAAATGCAGAAGTGAGAGTATAGACTGTCAAACAGAGGTGTTTGCATCAACATTAAGCCTGGTTATAATTCTAGCCTTTAAAAGAGAAGTAGTGGAACATGTATGAAAGCCCAGAGAATTTGGGGCAATCTCAACATCATTGGCCTAGATACCAATATCTTTAATCTCAGGGTTCTACTCTTATCCCATCAAAGCCCAGGCCACAGCACAACTGCGTAGTTGGGTTTTATCTACTCATCCAATTCAATCCTGAGACTGATTTTCATCTTTTTCTGTTCTGTAGCATCAGAAAATAGGAATCTCTTTATATTTGCCAAGGAGGCACTGTGACTTTAATGAACTGCCTTAAAACAACAATCAATCACATTCTACCTCTTTTTGTCTTTTCCAATGCATTGAGAGAACCCAACAAGAGTCATCTATTTCCATATACTATAATGACTACCTTCCTTTCACCTGTTAAAAGTCTGAGATATTGTACTACCCAAGGCATTTTTTTGCTAATTGTTCACTGCTAACTGAAGTTCAATAATTGCATTGCTCTACCATGCCAGGAATAATAAACACTCTCCCACTACCAACAATAGGTTTCAGAATACAGGGCAGCCAGCAAAATATCCCATTATTGATGAACAATTGTTCATCAGCAATATTGTTCACCAACAATATTAACAATGGGATATTGTTGATCCAACTCCAATATCCCATTTTATTGTTTGCTTATTAGGATCACTCGTTGTACCACTTGTCTTAGGTCAGGGTGTTCAGGAACACTATCTAAGATAGGTATTTTAACACATCAGTAAAAAAATTAAGGAAACAGGACTGGACAGGGGGAGAAGCTGAACCATAATTCATAGGAAACAGAGGCTTCAGCCAGTCCCACAGCTATCTATGAAACTGACTGGCTCCTCAGAATTGTCCCAAATTAAAGTAATAGGGCCAGGCCTTCAGACATTTACATGTATAATCATTCTAAGCAAGCTGACCCCAGCAATGGGAATAACTTTGGAAGAAACAGCTTCCTTAGGCCGAGGGTAATTTCCAAAGTAAACCAATTATGAGCCACCCGTAGCCAATACTCATAATTCCTGGAGGAATGAATGTCTCTTTCCTGAAGGTGGGATCTGAAAGGCACACAGCATGATGCACTACAGTTGTTAAATATGCAGAAAAGGGTGTTTAATGGTAACACATGTGTTCACTGGGGAATCTGTTTCAGTGAGGAACTCTTAAGTTGCAAATCCCAGTGTGTCACAGAGCCATTCACCAGAAGATATGTTATGGCAATTGTAACATGGTGAAAGTGTGTAGCAAATAGAGGACAGACAGCATCTTTAAACTAGGGAGAGAGGACATTTCTGCAGCCATTTTGAATAATAAGTAAAGTAAACAACTAAGGTTTGGAGGTCAGTGTTATAAACCAAAAGTTCTGTACTTGTCTTTCAGACCAAATGCAAATGTAGGAACCAAAGCTGTCTGCACATAGTAATAAGGCTCCTACACAGCATAATAGAACTAGGGCTTTTCAGAGAGAAAACGTAGCCCAACCAAAGCTCTACAGAAATGCAACCCTGGACTTTCTCCTAGATTAGAGTTCTCTCACATACTTTGGGAGACAAAAATCAGCACCTCGCTGATGGGTTTATCCTAAGGTAAATAAATTGTTACAATTCTTCCCTACCCCTAGAATTTAGGCAGATGTGATTTATAAAAACATATAGTCCATACTGAACAATCTTCAAGTTAACTAGCGACTGTAGAATTCTGTTTGGCAACCTCAGCCGGGCCAGCTCTGCCACATTGTGGCAGCAGTATTCCGTGGTCCGGAACAGACAAAATCAGGGAGCCTGTAAGTTCAGCTATAGCTTTCTAAGTGAATCTTAGGCTCAATGCTGTCTAGATTATCAGTAAATGAATGGATAAAAAAACTATGGTACATTTACACAATGGAATTCTATGCTGCAGAAAGAAAGAAGGAGCTCCTACCCTTTGAAACATCATGGATGAAACTGGAAAGCATTATGCTGAGTGAAATAAGCCAGGCGATGAAAGACAAATACCGTATAATCTCACCTTTAACAGGAACCTAAACAACAGAACAAACAAGCAAGCAAAATATGACCAAAGACACTGAAATACAGAACACGCTGACAGGGACCAGAGGGGAGAGGGAAGAGAATCACAGGGGAAAAGGGGAAGGATTCACAGGAACAAGTATAAAGGATACATGGACAATAACTTGGGGGTGGAAATAGGAAGGAGGTGGGGAGCACTGGGTGGGGGTGGGCAGGGCTGGGAATATAAGACAGAAGACTGTACTTGAACAATAATTAAATAAATCTAAACAAATGAAAATAAAAAATAAAAAATAAATAAATACCTATAAAAGCCACTGCTTCAGTAACAAGAGTTTTAATGGAATTTAACTGTTAAAATGTTAAAAAGTTAATTTGAAAAAATATCTAAAATGAATTACATTAATAGAATCAGAAATACTTTGGTAATAAAAGGTATAAAATATTTATTAGCAATAAGTGGGAGAGCAGGAACACCAAAATCTTCCTGTGTCTCTAGACTGTAAGCAACCTAGGCACAGTTTTTGACTGCATCATGTTCACATTTAGAGTTGCCTTAATTAACAGGTTTGAAGTATTGATATTTGTTCAGTGATTTAAGATGTGCCTCAACAATATCAATGCAACTGTTTTATGAACCTCTAAAGCCTTGTGCCTCTGGTTTTCTTAATTCAAAAACTTGCTCTGCTTTGACATTTGGCTCTAAGTTTGTCATATCACTCTCTTCCTTGTCTGTGACCTGTCTTATCTACACATTGAATGCCATTTTCTACCTTCTAAAACTCAAGCTATATCTTCCTCCAATGTTCTTCAGGCTTAAGTTCAGGGAAGGTATTTTACCATACAACATTGACCTTCAAATCCATGCAGCAGAGCTGTTTTTCTTTTTCTTTTTTTTTACTGACTGAAGACAGAAGGAAAAAAAAACCCAACACCCTAGCCTGTCAGCTCTTTGTAATCCTTCATAGCTTTCAATTACTTATAACTTCAGCTTTCTAAATTTGAAATCACGCCTTCAACTCTGAAAATCAAAAATGTAAGCAAGTGTCCAGAGTTATTTAACATGTGTAGACAGCTTCTTAAGGAACATCAACTTTTGATGGTATAAACATGTAACAATTTTATTTAGGCAAATGCTGCTATGCAATGAGTCCCATAATATCTTAGAATTTGTATCAAATTTGTAACTATTTCTCAGTAATTTAAAGAGTTTTATTTCAGTGTTTAATATGCTCTCTGATTATTTTTTAAGTCACATCAAGCTAGATCCATACGTTTTTCTTTCTGATATCCCAGGTAAATTCTGTTGTGACTTTAGTATTTTGAAGAAGGAGCAGGGAGAGGGAAGATCTGACAAGATCACTATTTACACATGCACCTCCTTCCTTTTCTGGCTTTAGTTATTCTGGTTGGGTGGAGGAATGGAGAGGGGGAGTGTTTCTTGACTCAACTGGGAGAGGTGGCAATTGGATTAGGCTTGTTATTGTTATACTTTTGGAAAAGTGAAACTGGCTACTTTTGCTATCTATGTAGCAGTTAATCTAAATACTGCCTTCTAGGGAAGTGTACTTACTGGATATTAAGAATTCCTTGCAATATTTTCAATGCCACACTTTCCTAATGTCAGAAATGAGGCTCTGACTAGTACTCCAATGCTGCTAATTTGCCAGTGTCAACTGTTCCCAGAGCTTCTTATTGATAAACTCCCTCCTGTCTGTTCAGCAGGCATTGCTGAATGGTGCAAGACAAACACCTCTACCTGATGCAGACAGAACCTGCTCCCAGGTTGCTTATACTCTAGAGAAACAGGAGGATTTTGTTGTTCCTGCTCTCCTACTCACTGTTAATAAAAATGTTTCATAATTATTTGTATTACTAAAATATTTCTGATTCTCTTACTGTAGCTTATTTTAAATAATTTATTCCAAATTGACTTTTTGATGTTTTAACAGTTAAACTCCATTAACATTCTTTTTATTGTGGCAATGGTTTTTGTAGGTATTTAATCTAGACTCTTTTTCTTAGTTCTTCCATTTCCTTCTAATTCTCCATGTCTACCAGTGTAGTGCAGAAGCACAGTGGTAGGTGTGCTGCCTAAGACAGACACTGAAGAACAACATTCTTCCTCCTTTGCTTTTGGGCACTTTTAAGAAGTTATTCTATTGACTTTGGAGAAGAGAAAACTTTTCTCTAATAACATTCATGGCTTCCCCAAGAGTTCATCTCATGTCACAGTCTTTTGACTACATAGCCCTCTCTGCTTGGGTCACACTTTTGGGAAAATAGGAAAAATCCTACTCAGTGTCTGCTGACATTAGTCACCAACACTCTGAGTTTCTACACCTTCCCTCAAGGGAAATATGGTGGAGAATACCCACCAGGCAAGAGCTAGAAGGATCTGATCTGTGTCGAACCTGGCAGATTTTTTTCAGATCAGCCAATTCAGGAAGACGGGCAGAGATCTAAAGAAGTCTGGCCAGATGGCAGCCAAAGCAATAAGCAATCATGGGAGACAATTGACAAAGTTTGAATCAGGGCAAACTGATTCCTATGGAATGTCAAAGGGAAGTTCATTGTTTAGGAGGAGAAATATATACAATAAAAAACTCATAAATTTATGTTTGGAGCAAATCTGATGTCCATAATATATGAAGTATTTCTGGACCACAACAATTTAAGATGGATATCATTGGGGTATGAATAGCAGACAAACAAAAAACCTAAGAGCACAAGATAATGGGAAACTTTTTGACATGTCCTAACTCACTAGAATTTCCCTACACAGGCCTTTCTAGATCTTTCACAGATGGAGGTGGAGGGTTATAGGCATTCTCATATGAGATCTGAACCACAGGCTGGAACTGTACCATTTACAATTAAGTTTAGGTGTCACGTTTTGCTACAGCCCCTTGTGTAGAAACCCCTCCCACTATGTGCAGGGGAAAGAGTACTGCACTATGCTGCCATGATTCTTAGGGATGTTTTCCCCACTGTGGATGTGAATATCTTTATGGGATAACTTCCCAGCAATGGACATATTATTATCTCATCTGAGAAAGAGTAGGTCACATCATCAGGAGGTATTGGACCCTAGGTGGGGTGAGAGTGAGGAGGATTCCCACATTGTGGGGCAATTCCACTCATGGAGGTGGAGCAGATGTGGGGAGAAGAGGGTACTTGTGTGCTCTGGGGAGCAGTGCATCCTGCTGCAAAGTGTTGGCATGGAAATGGGGCAAGAAATACACCTGTGTGTGAAGAGGAAGGCTACAGCATTGGAGGTCAGAGACACAGAGGTGTGTTGATGACAGAAATCAATGTTAGGTAGGAATAATTGGAACTGGGTTCCCTTAAAGGAGGAAATTATGAGTATAGAAAAAAACATACTCATGTGAATCCTGTGGTACTATACTGAACTAAAGGTATTGGTGAACCCATAGTCTTCAATATAAACATAATTACAAAAAGAAATAAGGGTATAAATGTGTGAGTGTTTATATATGTTTTGTAGCTTCTTTTTTCTATTGAGAAAGCCTGAAAGCAGAAATATAATATAGCAATAGTAATAAAGGAAAACTTGAATCCAGATTTTGTTTTCTAAATTCTGTTCTTCCTGGAAATACACAAGTCCCCTAAGAGAAAAGTCCAGTTCCAGAGATGGGGCATATTGTTGTCTCATAATATGGAAAGCAGCTTAAAGGACTTTGACTAATCAAATCTGGGACAATTGGACAATCTGGGACAATTGGGCATCACAATAATAAATATGTTAAAGGATTACATAGGTAATACTAAAGGTTATAACAGGTAACTTTGGTTTATAATGATGTACAAAAATAAAAAGACAGATTGCAAGTCTGTACAGTGAAAAAGTATGGTAGACATCACTTTAACCAAGTAATCAAAGTTGGTGTTTTCAGTAATAGGACAAATTGAAGTTTTGGGCAATCTAATATGAGAAAACGGGAATATAATATTACGTCCGTAATATTTCTAAAATATACAACTTAAATTTGACAGTGAGTAAAAATCAGGCAAACTATAATGGAGGACCATTCTAAAAACACTTGTCCTGTATCTATGAAGATGAAATGTTCTGAAAGCCAAGCAAAGATTCAGAAATCATTTCATACAGAAGGGAACTAAAAGGTGAAATGTACCCCCAGGTTCTGATTTGGGTTTCTTTGCCATTAAGAGCATTTTTGGAGTAGCTGGTAAAACTTAGGTGACAGCTTGAATTCCACTTTGTTGTGTAAATGGCAGTAATATGTCAATGTTAATCTCTCAGTTTTGATTCTAGTATTTTGCTCTGTAAAAAACTAGACCTTGTTTTAACAACTACACACTAAAGTATTTGAGGAGGGGTTGGGACATCAAATAAACACTCTTTCAAATGGTAAAGAAAGGATGATTTTCCTGTTCATGGTTGCCATTTATCTGTAATTTTGAGATTGTTTCAAAACATTAAACAATACAAGTTTAAAAAAATAAAATCAAGGCATTATTAACACATGCTGATGTAAGCAAGAAAAGGATAAAGGAATTTGGTATTTTTTTCCACTCTTCATATAATAGAAAGACGACTACACTAAATTACTAAATTCTGGGCCCCACAGCTTCAGAAGCTATCTGCAATCCTCACTTACCATGTGAAATTGAATAAAGCTATTTTAGGGCTTAGATTTCTTCTTGTGGCACGTAACATTGATGCTTACACTTTTTTTACATCAATGCCTGTATGTGAGCTAGGAGTCTCAAAGTAGTTGTTTGTAAAACCACTTTGTATAAAATAAAGTGCCATAGGAATGTCACCTGTTAGAAGCTAACATGATCAAGCTGAGCTCAACCTGTGCTATTTGAGTGCATCGCAAGATTCCTGGTGTGTTAGTTCAAAGTCAATCATTTTAGAGCAAAGTCTACAGCTGTGTGATATGGCTCAGAAGCATGTGTAAGTTTGAATCTATGGTATACCTTCTACCTCCATTCACCACACTGCACTAAAGCTACCTAACTCTTACCATCAGAGATTTTTGCCCACACTCAGCCAAGCATAGCTTTATTTCTACAACCATGTGCTTCAATATAGGTGAGCTGGCTGAGGTCAGAACTTTTTCCTGGCAAATCCATCTTAACTTTGAAATTAAGAACACTTATACATGATGTCAATAATTATCAGACAATGTAGTTTTTAATTTTTATTTTACCGTACATTAACTGTGAGGTGAATATCATACAGCAGGACTTTTTGTTGGTATCTTTGATTGTTTGTATGCAGAGTACTATTTCTAACCATTTAAAAAGTTAGGAAATTAAGATGCAGATAGATTATTGGCTTATTTTAGGAAACTCAGAGTGAGACAGGGGTCTATGGTCTCTCTGATATTTGTATGAACAATACCCCAATGGCCTAACTGTGAACACTGACTTTGATGTTCCCTCTTGATGCTTAACTTTTGTGTGTGTCAAAGGACATGGTAACTTAACTGAATAACAAATACCCATTTTAAAATGAGCTGTCAACTAAAGTCTGTTTTCGCAGTTTTGTGTATATGTGTTTATGTGTCAAACTCTTAATTCTTAGCCAGCACCAGTAGCAGCAGCATCCTCACACATATTAGGGACTGAGGAAAAATAAGTAATGCTCATTGTGTTTTTATTTAAAGTTTTGAGCCCTGGCTGGTGTGGCTCAGTGGACTGAGTGCTGTCCTGCAAACCAAGGGGTTGCTGGTTCAATTCCCAGTCAGGGCATATGCTTGGGTTGCAGGCCAGGTCCCCAGTTGGGGGCAAACAAGAAGCAACCACACATTGATGTTTCTCTTCCTCTCTTTCACCATCCCTTCCCCTCTTTCTAAAAATAAATAAACAGAATCTTTAAAATAATAAGTATAAAATTTTGATATGTGGCTCATCACATATTTTTGCATTGGTTATTTTTTAAAATATTGCACCAACTATATTTATCTTGACTATTGAGATTTGGGGTGCCTTCTTAACTTTTGTGCTGAGGCAAGTAGCTTCACTTAGACCTGGCCCCTAGAATAAGGTTGGTTGCAAAACCAATAGTGATTTTTACAATTGTTATTATTACATGATGTCTAGATTTGCAAAACTACAATATCAGTGAAATATGTATATACTCTGTCATTGCCGTCTTTGTGGCTGTGAAACCTTTGTGCATATGAGTATGTGTTTCTATTTGAACAGAATGTTTAGAAATCAAATAGGGGAGGCTGAAGAGATAAAAACAGGAGAGGCATTAAATGCAGGAAAAATAGGCCTGTAAGATCATAACATTTGCTTGAAAATTCTAGTTATACAGAAAGCCTAGACAGTATTATGTGTTGTTGTAGCAAAATATGACTCTGGAGAAGAAGCCAGAGGTTAGTTTATGAATAAATATGGAGAAAACAAGAAGTATTTAACAACCTTATTCTTGTCGCATGGATCTTAGACTATTTAAGCAATCTGAATATATGCATCTTGGAGTGGTTTTCTCTACATTTCTTTACTTGCACTTTAATGAGTTTTTCAATACGTCTACAATTCTACTATTTTTCTCTTTCTTTCTTCCTACACCCCACCATCACCCCCACTCAGCTCTCTCTTCTATGACACTCTATCTTGCAATTCTTGTTTTGCTTCCTTAAAATCTGAACTATGTTCTCAACTTGTGTTTTTGAAAATACTCTCTACATAGTATCCTGGAGCCATTAAAGGGCTCCCTACTTGTTGTTTTTCTTCTCTCAAAGATTGTCATCCTTCTATTTCTGCGGTCTAATGTCTGTCCATCTATCTATCATCTATATCTATCTATCTATCTATCTATCTATCTATCTATAGAAAAGTAAATTTGGTCTTTCTTATGCTATTATAGCAGAGGAAGTATTTGGTATGTAAATAGAAATTTTAGCTTTTCATGCTACTGCAAAGAAAGAATTTAGAAGAGATTGATTGCTAATCCTTCTTTTTTTACATTTTCTTTCAACATTTTGATGTCTATTTCTTGCTTTAGGTATCTTAAAGATAAAGATAACTATTATGTTTTGTTCTTGCTTTGTTTTGTTTTCAACTAGAATTCTAAGAGAAAACAGCTGAATTTGCAGAGATAGGAATGTGCGGATGTTGCCATAGGGGAGAAGAACAGAAAAACAGGAAGCTTGTTTGTTCTAGGTGTTTCTAAATCTTTTCAGTCTAAATCAGTAGAGTGTTTTGAAAGACACCTTGGAAAATACCTCTCCCATAAGGAAGGATTGAATATGCCAGGCACTCTCCACATGTGTGTAAAACACAAAGCAAAATATTCTGTTAGCAGAAGAAGCATCCTGATTTCAATTCTGGAATACTAAGTTGACCAATCTTCACGATGTCTATCTGTATTCCTAAAATATTTAGTTGAAAATAACTCATTTTATATGTATATGTACACATTTTATTTGTATGTATGATTGTTTTGGTAGATTGGAAAGAATACACTTTGCCCTTTGATTTTAACACTGGAAACTTCATTAATTCATAATTGTATTATCATGTAATTATGATAATAATCATAATTATTTGACTTAAAGAGCAAGGTGATTGAAATTATAGTATTTCTCTCAAATCAGCACTATCTGTGATCTGAATATGTTTTTGAAGTATTTGGAATAGTTAATAATCAAATGAGTATGTGTGATGTCAAGTAAGAGTAAGGCTTAAATTCTACTTTGGTAAATAAAGAATTTACATTTAAAGGGAAAATGGAAAAATAACTTTTAAAAATATAATTCTAAAAATATATAGTTATTTTGAGAAAACCAACTGTATTTCTTGCCATACAATAATTTCCAGTTTGGATTATAAATGGTGAATGGTGATTAAATTATAAATCTGGCAGTTTTGTGTGTGTGTATATGTGTGTCTGTGGGTATGTAAAATAAGTATGATTATATTGCCTTCTAATTTTATTACCCAACATCTATTTCAGCTTCAATTTTGTCAACAATTATAAAGATACATATCTCCTTGTCTTAAAAACTGTCAACCATAAGTTTTTTTTAAAGATGATATTTCTGGAAGTTAATCTTGTAAACCTTAATTATTAAAATTAGTCTGCCAAGTTTAACTTTTGGTTAAGAAAGAAAAGTAACAGTTAAGTACATTTTGATTCACCAATTTTAAATTATTCCAACACTGCTGTTGAAGATCTGCAAGAAGAGATTCTACAAGTGATGCCATTTTTTGACATCTCTCCAAAGGCATCATTATTTAGACAATTGTGGTGGATGGCACAATATGTCTACAAAGCAGTAGATAAGGAAGTTTCTTTCCCCACCCCCACCTTGGGTTTGCTTGAATCCATATTAAGAACTGCACACTGCATCTCACTCACCCTATAATCTGTACTGTCATTTGAAATATTTCAGAAAACTTCTTTCTTCTGTTATGTCTTCCAAAAAGTCTTATGAAACATCATGCTTTCTTTCACAGGATTTTCCAAAATATATCTTACAAATGCCAACAGTTGAGCACAACCTAAAACATCTGTGAAGTTGCCCATTTATGGGACAAGTAATCACTTCCCATGCTTTTTAAAACCAGCTGTTCACAGGCGTTAATTGACATGTCACTTACACACTTTTGAACAGCAGCAGCTGACAGTGGCGCATGTGTTAAATTATTTACCACATCTGGTTCTGTTTCAGTGGATATCAACTTCATGGCAGATGGTAATAGAAGTGTTGTGGCAATTATATACTTTAAGAGGGCTCCGAGTTGTGATGGATGCCGTATGCATTTAAGTGACTACATTTTTATATTAAAGCCCATATGTAAATGTACTCAAATTGCTGGCTAGAGAGTTTAATAATTTAGGTTTTGTTTAATTTTAGAAATACACATGCTGAAGCTACAATAAGAAATAATTTTAAGTACTACTGTCATCTATGAGATCTTCAAAACATACACCATGCCTGTAATAAAAGAACTGCAATGCCGGTGTCTTCTCTTCCTCCTGAGACTCTGAAGCCCCAAAGCCCATAGGAAGAGAGAATGATTACACAATGCCAGGTTCCAACACCCAGGACTCTTTGAACAGTATCAGAGTCTGTGAATTTCATGAGGTTTACTTGGGAACAGTGGAAGGTCGTGGTAGTCTGAGAACAAAAAAGGACATACTAGTTCTTTATTCTTTTTCCTGATGTTTTCCCTTGAATCTGCTTACACACACACACCCCTACTCTGAAGATCCAATGAGCCTGAGGTGAGAGATTTACACATAATTCTATGAAATATTTAGCCATGGGAAATCCATCTGGAGTTAATTCTCCAATAGCTTTTGTACTTTGGTCTTGCCTTGATTTGACTTCTCAAACTATTCTACATGATTGATGTTTTACTTCAGATGTCTCCTCTGTCTGACTCTATGTAGTAGATGATGAATTCTCCGATTTTGTTTGTTTTTTTCTTATTATTCTACCCTTTATGTTTGTGTTCCCACCAATAATGTCAAAAGACAAATACTGACAATAACATTTTCAGAATTTATGATAAAGTACTAATTTTCTAATATATCTTTTCCATGAAACATGAAAACTGTTGTAACATTTATCATGTAAAAAAAAAACCCTCTCTTTCATGATATTTTAGCCACCGTGCTACTGTCATGGCACTTTTCTTCCTCTCTTTAGAGAAAACATGCAGTTGTTTATTTCATAGTCTCTATTTCCCCTATCATTTCTCTTGAGCTCCCTTTAGTTATGGTGTGGCCCATAGCTCTCCACCAGTCAGGTCTTAGCAAAGTGGCCAATGACATTCATCTTGCTAAATCTAATGGTGCTAAGGCTTCACCATTGATAACTTATAGATAGCATTTGATAAACTTATTCATTCTTTGTTCTTCAAATCTTCCCTGCCTTTACTCCCAAGATACGACTTCCTGTAAGTTCTCCTCTTTCTGTAGGACCCTCCTCATTCCCTTTTCTGATCTGTCTTCAGGCAGGTCTGGGATTTCTCATCTTGGGTGTGTCTCCGAGCTCAGTCCTCAGACTTTTCTAGTTTGTTGGGGACCCTCACTTCCTAGATTATCTCATCCTGGCTCCTGTGACAGCACACTATCTGTATGCTGATGACTTCACAAGTTATATCTGTGGTCGGTCAACAGTTCTCACTTTACATATAAAAAGTGTTTCCACATTTATATATAAAACTGGGTACAGAAATTTTCACTTCTAATTGGCATTCCAAACCTCAGTGGATGTTTCAATAAAGAGTTAAATTATAAAACTTTCAAAAAAGATTACTTAAATGGAACATAAAACCCACCCTATCTCCAGACTTTCAACTCCTACTTTGCTCCTCATTTCAGGAATTTTGTTATTTTATTTGCTTTGGTCAAGAACCTTGCAAATACCCTCATCTCTTCTTTTTCACATACAACTCAGCAGCAAGTCATATCATCTCTGCCTTTAAAATACACTCAGAAGCTCACTACTTCTAACACTTTTACCTTTTACTTTCACCATCATTTCTGGCTTGTACAGGGCAATGACCTTTTAAACGGTTTGCCTGCTTCAACTCCCCCTGTTCTCTCCCACAACAGGCTGTGTTCTAAGCACAGCTAAAAGAGAGGTCCTTTGGAAATAAAAATCAGATCATACATCTTCTTTCCTCAAAATCCTTCAGTGATTTTCCATATCTCTCAAAGTAAAAGGCAATGCCTTTTGATGGCAGAATTTCTTTTTATCTGTGGTGTTCAACTCTGGCAGCATACTACATTTTTTGGCAAGCTTCCAAAATATACAATTTTTTGTCATTAACCCACTGATTCTGATTTACTTTGAATGAGGTGAAGCCTGGGTATTGGTATTTTTTAAAGCTTGTGCAGCCAAAGTGGAGAATAACGGTGTCCTTGTCCAGTGTACTGCTACTACCCTTTGCTTGCTCCACTAAAGTGTGTTGGCCTCTTAGCCGCCACTCAGACACACCAAGTGCATTTCCCCGCTGAAAGCCATTTCACTTGTTTGATGCTCTCCCTATAATGACCTTCTCCCAGTTAACTCTCTGACTTTGACTTCCTCACTTCCTTCAAGTCTGCACTCAAATGCTGTGGAACTGGTGAGAGTAAGTTAACTACTCTTTATAAAATAGCAGCTGCACCACCACTGGCCTTTCTTTATCCTCCTCTAGCACATGATATATTTATGCATTTATGTACTTACTTTCTGCCTTCTTTCCTCATTAAATATAAGCTCAAGTTGATTGGATTTACTTAAGGCTACAGAGGCTATATAGCCCAGAACAAATCCTGACCCAATGAGTGCTGAATAAATATTTATACAATAAATGAGTGAATACAGAAAAAGTTATTTTAAAAAATAACAAAATGCTTGCAACTGAAATTTTGGANTGTCTGACTCTATGTAGTAGATGATGAATTCTCAGATTTTGTTTGTTTTTTTTCTTATTATTCTACCCTTTATGTTTGTGTTCCCACCAATAATGTCAAAAGACAAATACTGACAATAACATTTTCAGAATTTATGATAAAGTACTAATTTTCTAATATATCTTTTCCATGAAACATGAAAACTGTTGTAACATTTATCATGTAAAAAAAACCCTCTCTTTCATGATATTTTAGCCACCGTGCTACTGTCATGGCACTTTTCTTCCTCTCTTTAGAGAAAACATGCAGTTGTTTATTTCATAGTCTCTATTTCCCCTATCATTTCTCTTGAGCTCCCTTTAGTTATGGTGTGGCCCATAGCTCTCCACCAGTCAGGTCTTACCAAAGTGGCCAATGACATTCATCTTGCTAAATCTAATGGTGCTAAGGTTTCACCATTGATAACTTCTAGAGAGCATTTGACAAATTTATTCACTCTTCTTTCTTCAGATCTTCCCTGCCTTTACTCCCGAGATACCACTTCCTGTAAGTTCTCCTCTTTCTGTAGGACCCTCCTCATTCCCTTTTCTGGTCTGTCTTCAGGCAGGTCTGGGATTTCTCATCTTGGGTGTGTCTCTGAGCTCAGTCCTCAGACTTTTCTAGTTTGTTGTGGACACTCACTTCCTAGATTATCTCATCCTGGCTCCTGTGACAGCACACTATCTGTATGCTGATGACTTCACAAGTTATACCTGTGGTCAACAGTTCTCACTTTACATATAAAGTGTTTCCACATTTATATATAAAACTGCATATGGAAATTTTCACTTCTAATTGGCATTCCAAGCCTCAGTGGATGTTTCAATGAAGAGTTAAATTATAAAACTTTCAAAAAAGATTACTTAAATGGAACATAAAACCCACCCTATCTCTAGACTTTCAACTCCTACATTGCTCCTCATTTCAGGAATTTTGTTGTTTTATTTGCTTTGGTCAAGAACCTTGCAAATACCCTCATCTCTTCTGTTTCACATACAACTCAGCAGCAAGTCATATCATCTCTGCCTTTAAAATACACTCAGAAGCTCACTACTTCTAACATTTTTACCTTTTACTTTCACCATCATTTCTGGCTTGTACAGGGCAATGACCTTTTAAACGGTTTGCCTGCTTCAACTCCCCCTGTTCTCTCCCACAACAGGCTGTGTTCTAAGCACAGCTAAAAGAGAGGTCCTTTGGAAATAAAAATCAGATCATACCTCTTCTTTCCTCAAAATCCTTCAGTGATTTTCCATACCTCTCAAAGTAAAAGGCAATGCCTTTTGATGGCAGAATTTCTTTTTATCTGTGGTGTTCAACTCTGGCAGCATACTAAATTTTTTGGCAAGCTTCCAAAATATACAATTTTTTGTCATTAACCCACTGATTCTGATTTACTTTGAATGAGGTGAAGCCTGGCTATTGGTATTTTTTTAAAGCTTGTGCAGCTGAAGTGGAGAATAACAGTGTCCTCGTCCAGTGTACTGCTACTACCCTTTGCTTGCTCCACTAAAGAGTGTTGGCCTCTTAGCCGCCACTCGGACACCAAGTGCACCAAATGCACACCAAGTGCATTTCCCTGCTGAAAGCCATTTCACTTGTTTGATGCTCTCCCTATAATGACCTTCTCCCAGTTAACTCTCTGACTTTGACTTCCTCACTTCCTTCAAGTCTGCACTCAAATGCTGTGGAACTGGTGAGAGTAAGTTAACTACTCTTTATAAAATAGCAGCTGCACCACCACTGGCCTTTCTTTATCCTCCTCTAGCACATGATATATTTATGCATTTATGTACTTACTTTCTGCCTTCTTTCCTCATTAAATATAAGCTCAAGTTGGTTGGATTTACTTAAGGCTACAGAGGCTATATAGCCCAGAACAAATCCTGACCCAATGAGTGCTGAATAAATATTTATACAATAAATGAGTGAATACAGAAAAAGTTATTTTAAAAAATAACAAAATGCTTGCAACTGAAATTTTGGAAGGCCAAGGAATATACATGAACAAGTGCCTTAGTCAAGGTCAATTGAAATACTCAAAATATGGCAACACAAAAGGTTTCTTTCCAAGGTTATAGGTGTTTCAAAACCACATGGCATGGGGGAAGAACCCCACGTTTAGTAAAATTTCAGCTAGTACTAACTTTAGGACCAAAGGGACTAAAGCAGAAATGGTTACCAGAACCTGGATTGAGAATGAGTTGTGAGAGCTTTTTTGCCCTTAAGGAAGCTGTCATCTTCAGTCCAGCTTTGAACCAACACTTTTCCTCTCCAAAGCCTTCTCGCTCTTCCTTCCCCAGGCCCCCCACATGTATAGAATGACAGGAGCCTCTTGTGGGAGGCTCTCTTGGCACAGACTATCCCCCTGTCCACACTCATTCACCTGACCCTTGTCCTAGTGTCATTCTGCAGGGGAAATGGAACACTAGGGGAGCCAGTAACTTCTTTCTGGCTTCTTTCTTCTATTATCTTAGTAAGTGAATAAAGATTTGGCTGTTATTTTCAGTTTGGCTTATTATCCTAATTGGCCACCTGGCAGCTCTCTTTCTGACAACTTCTGTGATGTAATCTATATATGTTAACATATCTGGACNAGAGCTTGTTTGCCCTTAAGGAAGCTGTCATCTTCAGTCCAGCTTTGAACCAATACTTTTCCTCTCCAAAGCCTTCTCGCTCTTCCTTCCCCAGGCCCCCACATGTATAGAATGACAGGAGCCTCTTGTGGGAGGCTCTCTTGGCACAGACTATCCCCCTGTCCACACTCATTCACCTGACCTGTGTCCCAGTGTCATTCTGCAGGGGAAATGGAACACTAAGGGAGCCAGCAACTTCTCTCTGGCTTCTTTCTTCTATTATCTTAGTAAGTGAATAAAGATTTGGCTGTTATTTTCAGTTTGGCTTATTATCCTAATTGGCCACCTGGCAGCTCTCTTTCTGACAACTTCTGTGATGTAATCTATATATGTTAACATATCTGGACAACAAGCAAGGTAGAAAAATGAAGCATGGATCTGGAAGGTAAAACAAAATATATTCAGTAAATTTTAGACCCCATTCCTGCCCTGCACCTCAGCCTGTACTCTGCCCTTCATCCAAGTAAACTTTGTGTTCCTAATATGTGGAGTGCATGGCTCAATACTTGCAATATTGTTGCAAAGTGTTGCCAATTTTAATCATATTCTAAAGGCTAAATTAAGCAGTAAAAATAGAAACTATTCAATTCCATCAGACACAGCAGCTAAAGCAACTGCTTCCATATCTGATCAAAAAATTTATGTTAAATAGTATAACTGACTTATCAGTTTATTTCTGGTCCTCTTATCCTCTTTCCTCAGCTTATTTGAATGAGTTATTCACCTGGTGGGGTGACACAAGTCTTAATTCTTAAAGACTATAAGATTTTAATCCTTGAAGATCTCATCTTTATTAGATTGCTGCAGTTTATTGACCAGAACTATTTGGCAGGGGACTATTAAAATATACCTCAAATCAATTTATTGAGTTTCAAACATAGTCCTCTTGCAAAAAATGTTATATCAGCAACTCATTTTCTGTAGTGATCAGGACCAGAAATTTTAGCCAGTACAAAACTTCTCTTTCTAATGGTTCACATTCATGAAAGGTGATTTCATCTGCAAACAATATAAACTTGCACTTCACAGAAAGCATGGGCAGGTCTTCTCTTGAAAACATTACTTCTTTTGGCTTAAGACCTTCAAATCCACTGAGCCAAAAGTCCTGAGGAAGGAGGAACAAAGTAGGTTATTCTTATTGCTACCATTTGCTTCCTGGTCCTTATATCTTGGCTGCAGAGACTGGTACAAAAAGTTGGCCAATAGTTTGAGACACATACTCCATTTAATAGGACTACATCCAAAACTTGCTGGGTGCAGTCCTCTGCTGGCATGGCTAAGCCTTCAACAAGTCATTTAACCATTATGTTAGGCCAGCTGCTTGTGGATGAAGGACACACTGTAAGACCAGTGTATACCATGGGTCTAGGCCACTGACACATGTTTATGGCTTAAAAAATGTTCTTTGTTGGAAGCAATCTTGTGTGGGACAGCATAGCGGCATGGCGAGGTCTACAGTTAACAGAATATTTTTTGAGAAGGGAGAAAAATATATATATTAAATAGATTTTTATAAAGATAAATATTGTATTTTTCATAAAAAGTGGAGTCTAATATAATTAAGTTTCCATCAGCTAGCAGGCTGTTCCCTACCACTTACTTATGTTATCAGGAGAATGTGCCATATTATGGCTCAGCCTGAGCTGAAACCAAATGGAAGTCAGGGCTAATTAACGTAATCCTTCTAGACTGAAATGGGGAGAACAAAACAGAGCAGAGAAAAAATCAGATTTCTCAAGGAAGTGAACAGAAGGCATCTAATACAACAATTAATTAAAAACAATAACTAAACATCTGAAAGATGTTTCGCAGCATCCCATCCCATTAACTGTTATTTAAAAATGATAACCAGCTATATTTTATCTATTAGATTGGTAAAGTTTTTTAATATAAAATTGAAAATAGTGCTGGTGGATAGAGAATGTGATGATGCAGAACACCCACATGCTGCTGCTGAAAGTAAAAATTAACATTCTTTTAGCAAGTAGATTTTTATAAAAATAAAAATGTACTGAACCAGAGCCTACTGCAAGGAGCATGAGACTGAAATATTTATAAAGAGCACAAAAATATTGTTCAAGTTGTTTATTGTCTCAATGTGCAATAAATAAATTCTGTAAATAATTTCAAGGTTCATAAATAAAGGATAAGAAATAAATTTTCACAGTGAAGTACAATGGCATTTGAATCAGCTGTATACAAATGGATTTAAAAATGTACAAGTAACTATACAGAATTAATTTGGTGCCAAATTGGTAAAAATAAGTTGCAGTACAATTTTTAGAGTATGTTTTCATGAGAGTTTTAAAAAGTATGCATAAATTATCCAGATATTATAGGAACTTTAAAAAAATTGAGCTATTACCCAATGATATTGTCTAGGACAGTAAACATCCTCTCCACATTTTTTATTTTTCTATCTCTGCCCAAACATGAAGATGAATTTAGAACACACACAGATAAACACACACACTGAAGTTCTTTTCTTCAATACTTTTCTAAAATTGATGAGGAGGTAGAGAAGAAATGCAAGTCCATGGGCCCCAAAGTTCCAGCCATCTTCATTGTTCTCAATTCATTAATATTTGTTATCTTCTCAGAGATAAAAGCAGATTATTCTCCTTTAAAAATTCTTTCTTATTTTGCACATACTTCAGTTTTTTTAGTCCCTTATGGAGTCATACTTTCTACTTTAAGTGGCCTAGTGAAGGAGTTTTCCAGAACAAACAGCGTGATCTGCCTGGTAGGAATTCTGTTGAATTCAATTTTCTCTATTTATTTATTTAACCTATGTTTGTATATTGTTATGACATGTATTCAGAGATAGTTAGCAAATGGTTAACAGTGGCTACTCACAGAAATAGTTGGGGTAATGCATAGTAGAATATTTACTTCTTTATTTTTTCAAGATAAATGCATCACATTTATAACCTAAAGAAATGCTTGTTTTTTTAAATAAGTATTGTCATGCCCCAAGATTTAATTCTAGTCCATTTCCTCTTCCATTTGTTCCCCTCTCATTATCACATTCACTCTGAAAGTTTTAGTCACTCTGTGTTTAGCAATTATTACAAAACCACATTTCCATTTTGGATAGTTTAAAACTCAGAGATTTCTGTATTTTCTACTGGAGATTCATTCTTTCTAGAGCTGTATGTGTTATCTGCCTGCTACATGCCAGGTGATAGACACACGGGGTAAATGATGAGCACAGAATAGCTAAAGTGAAAATGACATAGTCCCTGCATGCACTCAGTTGAATATATTTGAAAGTGGTATATAATTTAAAAAATAAACAAATGTACTTGAACATGTTATAAGAGATGCCCTCTAGAAAAATAAATACAATCCTATAATAAAAATAATTGGAAGTTCATATTAGACAAAGTGACCAAAGAAGTAATTTATGAGGGGGATGATATATATTTAAGGTGAGGCCAGATGAAGAAGAATTGGCTAACCACATGAAGTGTAACATTTAGGCAGGGGTTCAGCAGATTTGAAAATCAAAGTTGGGGAGTGTTTGCTGTATTCTATAAACAGTGAGAGATCTACCTCGGGTTTAGGCACATAAACTGAGAAGGTGTGTGACATAAAATAATCTCAGAGACATGAGAACAGGAACTCAGTTATGGTAATCTTAGATTGTATAAAGACTTTGATCTTTATCTTAAAAGCAATGGGATTGATTGAAGGGATTTAAGTAAATTATTAATGTGTTTTGGTTTATATTTTAAAACTTCTGTTTGTTTTCTCATGTATACTGTAAATGTCAAATAAGTAGAAAAGAAGCAGATCACTAAGAACTGTAAGATGCTCTGATGTTGTCTATGGCATTCTCCATTTTACAATCGGGAAACCTGGATATAGCTTTAACTTCTCTGTTCCCTTCACTTGTACTACCATTCAGCAATGAAATGATGCAAAATTAACACCACAATGAGATATCACCTCATACTTGTCAGAATGACTATCAACAATAACTCAACAAACAAGTGGAGAAAAAGGAACCCTAATGCACTGTTGGTAGGAATGCAAACAGTATAGCCACTATGGAAAAATCAGTATAGGGTTTTCTAAAAAAAAGTAATAAAAATAAAAAAAGGAACTGCTATTTGATTTAGAAATTCCACTTCTGGGAATACATCCTAAGAATTTCAAACCACCAATTCAAAAGAATATATGCACTCCTGTGTTTCTAGTAGCATTATTTACAATAGACAAGACCTGTAAACAGCCCAAGTGTCCATCAGTAGATGAGGGGATAAAAAAATATGGTACATTTACAAAAATGGAATACTACACAGTGATTAAAAAAGAAGAAACTCTTACCTTTTGCCAAAGCATGGATGAACCTGGAGAATATGCCAAGTGAAATAAGCCAGTCAGAGAAAGACAAATACTATATGACCCCACATATATGTGGAATCCAATGAACAAAAGCAACTGATGAACAAAATAGAACCAGAGGCATGGATACATGGAACAGACTGACAGCTATCAGAGGTAAAGGGTGAAGGATGAACTGGATGAAAGAAAGTGAAGGATTAGCCAAAGAAAATATATCCATAACTCATAGATACAGAAAAGAGTGTGGTGAGGGCCGAAAAAGGGAAAGGTGAGGGTGTGGGGAAGGTGGGAAAGAAGGAAAAATGAAGACATCTGGAGTAGTATAATCAACAAAAATGAAGTGAAAAAAAGTTTTGACAATTTTAAATTCTTAATGTTTTTCATAAGTATAATTTTTCTTCTTCCTCCTCCTCCCCTCCCCTCCCCCTCCTCCTCCTCCTCTTCTTCTTCTTCTTTTATTCCTCCTTTTTTTGACCTTTCCTGCCTTAAATTAGAGCTTCATAGTCTTCCACCTAAACTATTATAATAAAATAGTCTTCCTAACACATTTCTATGGCTACTATCATATAAACCCTGATGGTCCAAACTGATACCTTTTAATAAAATCAATATTTAAACATGGTACTCTACTACTTATATCATCACTGGATTTCCACAATAAAACACATGTGTGTATTTGTAGTTATATAGCAGAACTACCATTTATTAGCACTTTTTTGAGCAAGGTTAATATATCAAATCTTTATAAAGCTGTATGTCAAGTTTCTCATTGTTCTTGCTTTAGACATCAACAAACTAAGGCTTGGGGAGAGTACATAAAAATAAAAATAAGTTATTTGGTCCACTCTGAGGAACAACCTCACTTAGAAATTACCCCATTAATTGGTTCCAAGTCAACCCAAGATTATTTTTGGAGGAGTTCTACAGCTCAACTCAAATTCATAGGCAAAATGTATTCTATTTATTTTTTATTGATTGATTAATTGAGAGAGAAAGAGAGAGACATTAATTTATTGTTCCATTTATTTATGCATTCATTGGTTGATTCCTGTATGTGCCCCAAGTGGCGATGGAATACGCAACCTTGGCATATGGGGATGACACTCTAACTGAGCTACCTGACCAGGGCAAAATTTATTCTATTTAAAAGTCTTCCTTAAGTTACATCGGCCTGAATCATCTGCCCAGCAACTTAGTATGCTGTTGTTGCGAACTTCAAGACCACTTTCGAGGGGTCAAATACATGGCAATGGAAGATTTGACCTTGGGTGGTGAACCCACAATACAGTGTACAGATGATGTATCATAGAATTGTACACTTGAAACCTATATAACTTTATTAACCAATGTCACCCCAATAAATGAACTCTAAAAACAAAAAAAAAATTAACAATGGATGTTAGGCACAAAAATAAACAATGTTCACAATATTTTAAAATCACATGACTTGCCTACTTGGGTGAGAGCTTGCTTTTCTGTGATTAAGAGATATGGGCCCTGGCTGGCGTAGCTCAGTGGATTGAGCGCGGGCCTGCGAACCAGACGATGGCGGTTCGATTCCCAGTCAGGGCACATGCCTGGGTTGCAGGCCAGTTCCTTGCAGGCTAACTACCAGCGGGGGACGCACAAAAGGCAACCATACATGTTGATGTTTCTCTCCCTCTCTCCTTCCCCTCTAAAAATAAATAAATAAATAAAATCTTAAAAAAAAAAGAGATATGACCTGACTCAACAAACTGTACCATATTCCCTAATTTTCTCCTGATAAATTAATATTATCAAAAAATAAAAAACATAATGACATTAAAAATATACATATGTACATCCATATATATGTGCACAAATATAGAATGCAAATATAAATGCACCCCTCTCAGAGATAGTTTTTATTTCATTAAGTAATATAATGTTATGAGATCAATCATGTCCCCATAAAATACTATATGTTGAAATCCGAATGCTGAGTACCTCAGAGCCTGAGGTACATTCGTGACTGTATTTGGAGAGAGGACATTTAAAGAGATAATTTAAATTAAAACGGGGTCATTAGTGCGAGCCCTAATCTAATGACAGCTTCCTGATAGGAAGAAGAGCTTAGGACACAGAAGAGAGAAGACAATGTGAAAGCATAGGGAGAAGATGGCCATCTATACAATAAGAAGAGAGGACTCAGAAGAAACTATCCTGACAATATCTAGATGGCAGAATTCTGGCCTTTAGAAACATAAGAAAATAAATTGCTGCTGTTTAAGCCACTCAGTCTGAGGTTAGTTGTTAAGAATTGGACATTTTTAATGGACACCCCAAAATCTCACTCTCTGCACATATTTTCTACCACATGAAATCATTAAGATATACCTCTAACATATGTTTGTCAAGGATACTTCCCATGCTTCCAGAATTATTGTGCAGTATTTTTCTCTAGTACCATCTATGTATATGGCATTCAGGTCAGAAGATCCTCCTGGGTCTTGAATGAATGCCCTCTCCCACTGTCCTGGTCAGGATAGGTTTCTGCAGTCCTCAATCAGCTAATAATCAGCAGCTTTGTCATGTAAGGTTGGAACACACAGTCATCATTTTACATATACTCAAACATCAGATTCCCACAAAAATAATGAGATTGCTTGCCCATACAAGGAGCAACCCCCAAAAGGGAATTTATTTATAAAAAATGTGTGTTTACTCTTACATGTTTAAAGTTCAGTCACTTTCAAGGTAGTCTACATTTGATGCAATACACCTACCGAGAGATGTTTTTTCCACTGCTCAAAACAGTTTGTGAACTCCTCGATGTTGATGCTTTTTGGTGCTTCTGCTGGTTTTTGTTTCACCTCTTCCACTTGGCAAGATCAGGTGAATGGGGAGGGTGGTGCACTGGGCTCATGCAGTTTTTAGTCAAAAACTACTGAACACTCAGCTCCATGTGGGTAAGTGTGCTTACAAGTCACCTGTCAACACAAATGGGCAAACACAATGAATGAGTTTTCAAAAAAAATTCACATAAGCCCAACACAGCCTCTCACTACAATGCCAGTTGTTGCACTGACACAGATAGATTCCTAGAACACTCAGCTAGTGGGGAAGCATGTGTTACAAGGAGCTCACCTTCCAGAAGATAATTCTTTTTGACAGGGTCTCGCTCTGTACACACAACTAAAATAGATGAAATTACTTTTACACATACAAATCTATTTTTAATTATATTACTTCTTTGAAAGAAGAAGTAACCAAATTCAGATTTTTCTGTTGATAATACTAAATCTTTCAAGTAAGCGTAAGCATCCAGACAGTTGAAAAGCAGATGGGGAGGAATAAAAAGCAGATTTTTAAAAAAGGAGATATAACCAACAATGAAACT
This sequence comes from Sturnira hondurensis, assembly GCF_014824575.4. Classification (NCBI taxonomy): domain Eukaryota; kingdom Metazoa; phylum Chordata; class Mammalia; order Chiroptera; family Phyllostomidae; genus Sturnira; species Sturnira hondurensis. The sequence continues at coordinate 58,827 of NW_028088106.1, read as the reverse complement.
TCACCTGCTATACAGGATTTAAGTGACCCCTCCTACCTGGTTCTATTCATTCATGATCTGATTTAGTTTTAACATCACGTGGCAATACTTAAATGTTTTTCGAGACCCCTTGATAATCAGCTTAAGGCAAAAATACCTGGCAACAAAATATTTGAAGAGATAGTTCAATCAAGGTGAACTTCTCTGAGTCTGTTTTTAGCATTTTGTCCTAAAGTCTAATGTTAGGGACACAGAAAATCCTAAATTCCCTAATTCATCTTTTCCAAAGTCTGTAGACTTCAACCTTACTTGTTTTCCTCATTTTAAATAAAATTTTCTCAATCAAGTAAAATGTTATTTCAGTTACTCCACTGCCCAGGTTAAAAATCATAGGGAGCTGAAACTGTGATTTGGCAGTCATCTGCGAATGACAGTGATGAGTGTGGAGGAGATGAAGAACATGAACTTTTCAGAGGGCCTTAAAAACGGTATCGTTAGCCCTGGCTGGTTTAGCTCAGTGGATGGAGCGCGGGCCTGCAAACCACACGATCACGGTTTGATTCCCAGTCAAGGCACATGCCTGGGTTGCAGGCCAGTTCCCAGCAGGGGACTCGCGAGAAGCAACCATACATTGATACTTCTCTCCTTCCTTTCCTCTCTAAGATAAATAAATAAAATCTTTAAAAAAACGTTATCTTTATTTAAAGTGCTGATCATTTTAAAAACTATGATTATATTGCTTCATCAAGAGAGAATTAAGCTGTGCTTTTCCTTGCACTGTTTCATCTAAAGCACTAGAATCCTGCTCTTTGTTCAGACTGTGATCAGCTGCTGCCGTAGGAAGCCTCACAGACTGGCCCCACAGCCGTGCTGGCTCTTCCAGATTTTAGTCGGAATTTTCTTCTTGGGAGTCTTAGTGATTTGGGTCCATATTTCAGGTGAAAATTTTCCTAATCTACAGTTGAAAATCATCATTTGTTGTGAACATTACCTACAAAGTGGTTTATTTTTTTAGTATTTTTTGTTGTGTTTGTTTTTTGGGGGAAGGGTGGGGTGATTTTCTTAGTCTTGTTGGAAATATTTACACCACCTGACCAAGTTCTTACAGAAAACTCAGAGTACATGAAAAGGTGCCCAACACCACTAAACACTAAAGAAGCACATTGAAGTTAAAACCATGATGAAATACCACTTCATATACATTAGGAGGGCTATTATTTTAAAATGTGTTGGCAACAATGAGGGGAAACTAAAACCCTTGTATGCCATTGGTGGGAAATATTAAAAAGTGCATCTGCAATAGAAAAAACAGCATGCACATAAAAAATAGTGTTCTGCTATATGCTCTAGGAATCCCACTTCTGAGTATATGTCCAAGTGAATTAAAATTAGGGTCTCAAAAAGATATTACTGCAGCAATATTCACAATAATCAAAATCTGAAAACAATCTTACTATCCATAGAAGGATGAATGGAAAAAGAGTATGTGGTATGTACACACAATAAAATATCACTCAGCCTTTAAAAAGAAGATAACCCTGCCATATGCAAAAATATGGATGAACCTTGAGAACATTATGCTAAGTGAAATAAGCCAGTCAAAGAAAGACAAATACTCCTTGATTCCACATATATGAAGTATTTTGACTAATCAAACTCATAGAAGCAGAGAGTAGAATGGTACTTGCCAGGGGCTAGAGGGAGGGGAAAAGGGAGAGCTGTTTTTAAAAATAGATATAAAGTTTCAACTACTCAAGAATAATAAGTTTTAGAAATCTGATGTAAAAATAGTGCATATCCTTGGCAATATCTTATTACACACTTAAAAATTTGTTAAGAGGGTAAACCTCATATTTAAGGTTCTTACTATACATGCACACGCAGATACAAAGGCAAAAGAGCACAGGAAGATGTTTAAAGGTAATGGATATCTTTATTACTTTGATCGTGGTGAGATTTAAAGAGTATTTTCTCATTAAATATATATATTTATTTATTTATATTTATATATATATATTTAATGTGTGATGTTTTCTACATACTAATTTTATTCGATAAAGCTGTAAAAAAAAAACCATATAAGTAGCTTAGCATTTCCAGCACCAAGGAAACTAAACATCTATTTTTTTAAAGATTTTATTTATTTATTTTTAGACAGAGGGGAAGGGAGGGAGAGAGGGAGAGAAATAGCAATGTGTGGTTACCTTTTGCATGACCCCTACCAGAGACCCAGCATGCAACCCAGGCATGTGCCCTGACTGGTAATCAAACCAGTGACTCTTTGGTTTACAGGTCTCCAATCAACCTACTGAGTTACAACAGCTGGGCTAAACATCTGTTTTAAAATAATTTTCTTTCAATCTCAGCTATGTCCAACTAACCTTGACAATCACCAAGATGCATTTATAAACTGAGCTCTATCTTTGTCATATCACCCTGGAATCTAGATCTGTTCTATATTAGCTCGTACCAGTCTCACTGACATTACTTCCTCCATCCCTTCCTGTTACTGAACTCACAGAGAAGAGTCCAGTGCATTCCTTTTGTTTCAGTTTCTCAGATTTTCCTCCCCTCACAGACCATAGTATCTTTGCCCAACCTTTCCCAGAAAGCAAAGTTAAATTGTCTTGTGTCATACCATGTGGTCTATTTAACACAAGGACAGGTAAGTATATATCTATTATATATCTATAGCTGTATCTACCCATGTATCATAAACTACAAAATTGATGCCGCATGTCAGTTCATATTTATTTTCTCTGTATTAAAGTTATATTTGCACTATTTTGTTATTTATTAGGTTGTGAGTTCCTTGAAGAGAGTATTATGTTTTATTTACTTTTGTCACCAAAATTAAGAAATAAGTTGCTTGATAAATTATAAATTCTAATCTGAACTAAATATTTGAAGTTTACTGAGGCTTGAGCTGCCTTGAACCAAACTTTGGTATGACAATTAAAAGAAAATTTGAAATAGAAAAAATTATGAATATTCATGACCTTAGCTTGTGCCATGCCTTCTAAAAGAGAAGATATTTTGTTGCTTGAGATCAAAACTTTTGTTGATTGCATTGACCAGATTGGGTACAAAGACTTAAAATGGGCTAAAGTTATTTCCATTAGCAAGCTCTTACACCCACCAAATAACAGTTAATTGGGAGCTGGAGCAGAAGCTTGCCAGTTAATAGTCAGCAAATTCTGATTTTTTAAGATATTTTACATGGAGGTTAAAATTTAAACATCAACAAAACAGAATGGAATCCTTCTCTGGTATTTGTGAGATTTAAGTAAGAATTCCATAACTTTTCAAGTCTTCTTTTCTTTCTTTTCTCCTTCCTTCCTTCCTTCCTTCCTTCCTTCCTTCCTTCCTTCCTTCCTTCCTTCCTTCCTTCCTTCCTTCTCTTTTCTCCTTTTATCCTCCTTTCCTTTGTCTTCCCCCTCCCTCCTCTTCCCTTCCCCCCAATCTTCTTGTGTGTGTGTTTCATTAAAAAAATTACAAAAACAGGAAGTGGGTCAGACTTGACCCAAGGACAATAATTTGCTAAGCTGAAGTCTAGAGAGAATCAGCTTAGTTCCAACTCAAAGGTTTTATGAATCTATGCTGTTGTGGCCAAAGAATCAGCCAAAAGAAATATTGGGACAACATGGATGAACCATGAGGATATTAATCTAAGTGAAATAAGTCACATAGAGAAAGACAGATACTATATAGTACAACTAATATATCAAATCTAAAAAAGCTGAACTTGTAGAAACAGAGTAGAATGGTGCTTACCAGAGGTTGGGGAGCTGGAGGAATTGGGGAGACATTATTAAAGGGTGCAATCTTGCAATCAGAAGATGAATAAGCTCTCAGAGATTATTTGCAATGTTTGTTTTCTTTTGCACATTGCCTGTACAGGAAACAGGCTCAAAGACAAAAGCACATTATGTAGTAATTCCACTTCTGTGAAAGGGCAGTGGCAATGGTGGGAGTAAAAAGGTGGCGGTTTTGTGGCCCTTATATCCTGCCATAGAGGGGACCGCATACACCTGGTTCAGTGTAACTTAAAGGCTTTCTGACATATTTTAAAACTTCTCAAGAAATAATTTATTTCAGTGGCATCATTTGAATGAAACGACTATCTGTAAACTTTGTATTTATTGTGTAAGTATTTTATATAAAGTTTATATTTTGCTCATAGCAGATTTTGGTATTCTATTTTTATTTAAAAAAACAATATGTATACTACAATTAAAAAATAGAATATTTGGTTTTTGTTTCTGGTTCCTGGCATATAGCTCCTAAAACCCTTGAAATTGCCTGAAGAACAAAGGTGATAGGAACATCTTTTGTTTTAAGGAAGCACTTTTGTTTAATACTTAGATAGCTTCAAGATGAAAGCTGAGCTCCAGAAAGACCAAGACTTGATTCAGAGTTTGGAACTTTTAACCTCACCTTCCATCTTGTAGGAAGAAGAGAGGTACTGGAGACTAAGTTAATTATGAATAACCAATGATTGCTCTATCATATCCACATAGTGAAACTTTCATAAAACCATTAATGATGAGGTTTATGTTGCAATTTATTTAATTAATTTATATTTTGGTTTCATGAACTAATTTTCAACCTAAGTTGACAATTTCTGAACTGTCAAACACCTCCTCATGCGAGGAGTGTGACACAGCCTAACTCTATAGGGAAAGAAGTTCTTGTGCTTGGGATCCTTTGAGACTCGTCCCATATACCTCTTTATTTGGCTGTTCATTTGTATATTTTATAACAGACCAGTAAACATAAGTAAGGTACCTTCTTAAATGAGTCTGGTGAGTTAACCCAAAAAGCCATCAAACTTAAAGAGATGGTTGTGGGAACATCCAAATTATAGCCAGTCAGTAGCATGGTAGTTGGGAACTTGGGATTGGAACCTGAGGTGGGAGAAGTCTTGAGTGACTGAGCCCTTAAACTTGTGGAGTCTGACACCAACTCCAGGTAGCTGGTGTTAAAATTGATTTCAATTCTATGACACTCAGCTGCTGTTAGAATTGCTATTGGCATCAAAAGTTAAAAGCCTCCCCAAGAAGTCAAATAATAAGAAAATTAAAACCTTGACCACCCTTCACACTCTCTAAATAAGCAGACGTAAGAGACACAATAAATAGATAGATATGCACACATTTTCTCTTCAACCACACACAGGCAAATAGTTTTATAATAAATTAAGATTTAGCATACAGATATTTCATTGTCAATGTGCAGTTACTGAAAATATTTTCTTTAATAGAATAAGATAAAATATTATTGACATATATACTTTATCTAATATCAAATATTACATTTCAAGCTATCATGAGTAGTAATTTTAGTATAAGTGTTTCATTTTAGAATAAGCTATGCTAAGAAAACATAATCTTGCAAAAAACAGTAAGCTGTGACTGTTAAGCTGTGATGTAACACTTTTAATTTCTTTCTAACTATGAGCCAACTATGTGGATTTATAAAGCCTTTCTGAGGATTTGTTTGTAATATGGATAGATGCTCCTTGACTTATAATGGGGTTGTGTCTCAATAAATCCACTGAAAATTGAATGCACCATAAGTCAAAAATACATTTAATGTATCAAACCCACTGAACAGCATAGGTTACCCTAGCTTGCCTTACAGTGCTTGCCATTGGTAATTATCTTGAGTTTCACCTCAAGGAAAACTGCTTTTCCTTTCTTTTTACTAGAAGCAGAAAACACAGGTGGGAGTTTTGTAGACATGATGACATGTAGAAACACAAAACACAATACCCCCAAAATGCTGACAACACAGTACAATGTAGAACATCATTTGTTTTTCCTCAAGACTGTGCAGCTGGCTGGGAGCTATGGTCACTGCCACTGCCCAGCAGCATGAGAGAGTCACCTATCACATATTTCCAGCCTAGGAAGGCACTAAAATTCAAAGGAAAAAAGTGAGGTGATGTGATGACCATTTCTGTAGAATATATCTAATAACACTAAAAAGTACTTGTTATCTGAGTTCTGGAAGTACTATGTTTCCAACTAACTTTTAGAGATTTGTTTATTAAGCCAAGCATCATTGGAACAAAACATTCAATGTATTTGAAATGGGATACACAGGAACATTTTGGGTGACAATCTTTGGATAAGTTGAGATATTCTATTAATCAAAAGAGATGAAAAATATAAATCAAATTTCTCATATAAACTGAAATCAATAGGGTTCTGTCAAGCTGAAGTAAGCAATATTGTATTATTAGCTTCAGATATTATCTACTGCAGCTAAATAATTTTATTTATTTCATATCTGAGTTTTTCTCTTATACATAAGAATCTAGAGTAATATAAATTTTGCACAGAGAGAGATCATAGTTATTAAAAAACTCACAGGTTAGAGTGCAAACTACTTTGGGATAAATGCTGTATTTTTTTCACTTTTAGATAAAGCAGTGACATGCACAAATATACTAATTTTTTATATATAATTAAACTGAAAATGATGAAAGTGTGTCCCAAGAAGTTAAATAAGTTTTCCAATGACTAATAGAGATTTAGGTGTAGCTAGACTTTAGAATATATTTCTATCATTTATTTATTTATTTTTATAGATCCTGGAGAGATGAGAGAGAAAGAGAACCAGTGACATGTTTCCCCATTTATTGATGCATTCATTGTTTGCTTATTGTATGTGCCCCAACCAGGGATCGAATCTGCAACCTTGGCATATTGGGGCAATTTATCATTTTTTTAAATTGTAGACATTAGTAGTATTATTATGCCAGACTTCTTTTTTCAGCATAAATACCTTTAACAATAGAAATTATTATACATGGCAGCTCTTATTTGGTGGGATTTCATAGTGATATATGTTAATTTATACCCAGGGTTCCATACTGAAATGGCCAGACAAGATGAAGCTGGTAACTTGAGACAATACAGGGGATTGTGATAAATTGAATAACTCAGGTCCTGTCTGTAGAATACCCTGCCCAGCAGAATCCACCTGTTGTGGCTGATAACAAGAAGCAATGCACAGGCGACAACAATCCTGTGTGGAAAAAAGGAACAAGCATGACTACTCTCTCAAGGCGAGAGTGCCTATGGGTGCCTCGGCCACTCCCTCAAGAGGGGAGCCCCCCGACCCTTGCCTAGACAAGGATTGTTTTCCTGGGATTTTATTGTTTTCCTGGGGTCTTACATCATAGAAAGATCTAGTGTCTATTACATAGAATACTATTGTCTACATTTTAGGTACAATGAAGAAAATAAAAATAACATGCAGAGGGGAAGGATGATGAGCTGATTAGCTCTGTCCTTGGGAGAACTCATGGAAATTACCTTGAAGATAGACAATACACATTTGTTGTCTTAGACCAAGATGATGGAGTTTTAGCAAGAGCAAGCCATAACAATCTGTATGCATTTTCTAGGCCCGATTCCCACAGGAAAACTTGGTTTGAAGGTCTGGCTCCTGCCCACCACTTCACTTCTGTAGGTTTTCCATACAGAGCTGAGTGACATTTGCTAGGCCAAGACAAACCGGTCCCCTACACCTGACTAAATAAGACTTCTGCTTCTCAGTTATAGGAAACATTGGAGGTGTATTATTCCTGGAGGCGGGGCAAGACACTGTTCAGACACAAGGAGGAGTTTCGCTGCTACTGAAGGAAGGGGTCGGCGATACAGACACATAGACAGAACCCGACACCTGAGACCCAGGAACAGAGTGCCTGTCTATGACTGAGCTTGGGCCAAGAGAGTGTAGAGCCCTCTCCTTCCACACAGATGTTTATAGCAATTCTACTCATAAGTGCCTGAACTTGGAAGTAACCGAGATGCCCTTCAGCAGGTAAATGGATCATGAACTGTTACATTCAGACAATTATCTAACACACACACTCACAAATGAGCCATCGAACCATGAAAATACATGGAGGAAACATAAATGCATATTACCAAGTGAAAGAAGGCACTGAAATGACTACTACCAACTGTAAGATCCCAATTAGATGACCCTTTGGAAAAGGTGAAACTATGGAGAGAGTAAAAAGATCAGTGGTAAAAAGATCAGGCTTGACAAGGGTTGTGGCAGAGGTTGGGGGAAGGAGAAATAAATAGACATGGCCCAGAAAAACTTTAGGGCAGTGAAAATACTTTGTATGATATAATGATGAACAAACGTTACCACAAACTGTCCAAATCTAATCACATACAACACCAAGCGTGAACAGTAATGTAAACTACTGACTTTAGGTGACGACACATCAATGTGGGTTCATCACACATTGTAACGAATTTCACCCTCTGACAAGAGATGTTGTTAACGGGGGAGTTTATGCACGTGTGTGGGCAGGGGCATATGAGAAATCTCTATACCTTCCCTAAAGTTATGCTGTGAACATACAACTTTTCTAAAAAGTCAAGGTGAAAAAAAACTCAAATAAATGAAAGAATTAAGAAAAGATATTCAGATAGAAGCATTATCACAGAAGGTATATAATTAGTCATATGTAAAAAAATACAATGCTAGAAATTTTAAAATACAAAAATAATAAACTATTTTAATTATACTTTGAATAACTGATAGCTAGACAAATATTATAAATGCGCATTATGGACTTTATATATATGAAAAATAAAACAATTGGCGACAATAGTACCAAGCATGGGTGGCATTAAGGTTCTCACACTGTACAAAAGTGATATAGTATTAAGATTGCACTATATAACCTCAGAACAGTATTTCTCAGCCACATATGATTAATCCTTCTCCCCCAGTTCACACACATGTGCACATACACACGGGATATTCAGCAATGTCTGGAAAGATTTTGAGTCATCCAAGGGAGTTATACGACTTAGTCTAGTGGGTACGCTCCAAGGATGTGTTATACATCTCACAACACAGAGGACAGGACCTTACAATTAAGTGACAACAGTCTCACTCAAAAATGTTGATGGTGCTGAGGTTGACAAATCCTGTTCAAAAATTGTCATCAATGATTTTAGTTACATATCTAATAAAAAAACAATAGTGAAAATAAAATGGAAATAATTTTACTTCATTATTCCAAAAGAAGTCAGGAAAAGAGAATGAAAGAAACAAAGAATAGACAGGACAAACAGAAAATACCTTGCAAAATGGCAGATTAAATGCAAATGTAATCACATTACATTACATTAGTATGTACTTAATTACATTAAGTGTAAATGTTTTAAACACCCTCAATTAAATGGCAGAATTTAGCCCTGGCTGGTGTAGCTCAGTGGATTGAGTGCAAGCCTGCAAACCAAAGGATGGAGGTTCAATTCCCAGTCAGGGCACATGCCTGGGTTGTGGGCCAGTTCCCAGTAGGGAATGCACAAGAGGCAACCATACATTTATATTTCTCTCCCTCTCTCCTTCCCTTTTCCTCTAAAGATAAATAAATAAAATCTTGAAAATTTAAAACATAAAATAAATAAAAGGCAGTTTACCAGATTAAGAGAGCAAAAACAAAAAATATGTTTATTTTTTATTTATTTATTTTCGGAAAGAGGGGAAGGGAAGGAGAGAGGGAGAGAAATATCAATGTGTGGCTGCCTCTCTTGTGTCCCCCACTGGGATCTGGCCTGCAACCCAGGCATGTGCCCTGACTGGGAATCGAACCGCAATCCTTTGCTTCACAGGCCCGCACTCAATCCACTGAGCTACACCAGCCAGGGCCAAAAATATATGTTATATGAAACTCAATTTCAATGCCAATACACAGATTAGTTAAAAATAAAAGAACAGTAAAATATATTTCATGCAAACATTAATGCAAATCAAAGTTGCATGATTATAATAACAGATGAAGTAGACTTATAGCAACAAATATTACCGGCATAAAAAGGAGCACAACACGGTGATATAGAGTTTAATTTATAAACATATATGACTTTAAATACAATTTCAAAATAAAGAAAGCAAAATTAATAGAAAAATAAGAAATAGACAAATCAACAATGAAAAATTTGGTCAAATAAATATCCCACTCTCAATAACTGATGTAAAAAGACTATGGAAAATTAGCATAAATATAAAAAATCTGAACAATACTATCAACCAATATAATGATATTTATAGAATGTTTTACACCCAGAAGAGACTATGCATTCTTTTCCAGTGCTCATAGAATATTCACCATGATAAGCAAAAGTTTGACACTAAAGAAATGAGAAAAATTTTAAAAATAATTAAAATCACACAAATGGGATTGAAATAAAAGTTACTAAAAATAACTTCAAAATAATGTGTAGATCAAAATAGAAATTTCCCAGATATAAAATAATTTTAATGAAAATACAACCTGTCAATATTTGAGAGCCTCACCTAAAGCAGTGCTTCAGGGGAAATTTGTAGCAATGAATTATATTTCTTATATTAGAAAAGATCTTAAATCAGTTACCTTAAGTTATGCATTAGGAAACTAGATAGCTAAGAGCAAAGTAAATCTAAAGCAAGTAGGAAGAATTTAAAAATATAAAGATAATAATAAAAAAACAATGAGATTAAAAACAAGAAACCAATAGAAAATAGTAGAAAATAAAGGATGGGTTACTTGTAAAAATCAATAAAATTGGTAATAATCTGACCAGATTAATTGGAGGGAGGGGGTGGGGGGAGAGAGAATGCTAATATTATTGATGTCAGGAAAGAATGAGAAAAAGTCACCACATGTTATACAGATATTTAAAAGACAATAAAAATATTCTCTAACTTTGTCAATAATTGTGTTGACTTAGATAAAACACAGAACTTTTTGGAAGTCAAAAAATGCTAAAGATTACATAAGGAGAAACACATAACCTAGGCGGCCCTTGTCTATTAGATAAATCAAATGTACCATTAAACATTTTTCCCTCCTCTATGCGATAACAATAGCTCCATATTAAGTGATTTTATTAACAAATTCAGCTAAACATTTAGGGAAGAAATTATACCAATTCGATACAAACATGTATTTCCTATATAATTATTAATCATTATTGATTATAAAAGGAAAGTGATGATTTTACAGTGGAGAAACCATACTGATTGCCTAAACATAATACTACCAGTAACAGGACAAATCTACATCATGTGAACCTTGATATGATACACCAAGAACAAAATATTTATTCTGTGATGGTCCTACAAAAAACACATAGTAGAACTGAGTCATATTCTACAACATAACTTGCCTGTTCTCTACAAAATCCTGAATGTCATGAATAATACAGACAAAAAAAGAAAGAAATCAACACCTCAATTCAACATGCATGAAATAAATTTTTTTCTTTCCAAATATGTCTTTCTTCTAAATTTTTAAATTATGGATAGTGACAATGCTTCCCACAGTCATATAACGGGGGTGCAGCCAGGGCCCCCTTCCCAAGTCTGGCTGTGGGGTGGGAGACATGGAGCAGGGCCATTGAGGGTTACTTTGTATTTCAATAACAGCAGACTAGTCTTCTCACGGGTGGCAAACACAAGGCCTGTGGGCCGAATCCACCCCTCCACTTGTTTTATCCAACCCGGCACCTTGCTTCTACCCAGCAGCAGAACCATGCTCCTTGCCCCTAGTTGAGGAGTAGTCGCATTCATACAGTCCTAAAATTACATTTGGCCCTTTGAAGTCAACTGCGTGGCTGATATGGCCCCCATGAAAGTGAGTTTGACACCCCTGCAAACACACGATGTAAGTAGGAGGCAGCTCCCTCAGTTACCACACCTTCATGAGACCTTGGAGATGGTTTGCTCCACATCATGGGGCCACAACTGCCTGGAATAACTATGGCAGCCAAGAAAGGCGAAGAGTTCAGGAGTGCTGCAGGTGTAGCTGATTGTGAGAGGAGTGGGAAATGGGGAAATGGAGGAGGTTCCAGGCTGGGACTTAAAACTAAAGGCAGGCCACCATGAAGGATGGGGGGACAATGTGAGGCCATGAGGGAAGAAAAGGGGTGAAAGTACTCTCCCTAGTGGGCCATGAGGAGGGGCCATGCGGTTTTGGATTAGGAACTGGACGATGTGATGAAGTGGCTGATGGTGCTGGGGACTGAGAGAGACCCACCCAGCTGAGCACGAATTACTGGGAGGAACTGGGAGTCTTCCCGAGCTATGGATTTCTGTTTCTTATCCTGAGATACTGTACCCCTGACTGGTCTGGTTTGGCAAGGGGAGGCAGGACTGTGTGTGTGTTTGTGGGTGTTTTAAAGAGACTTTGGGATTTAATCATGCCATTCCACCATTATTCTAAACATGTGTAACTTTTGAATTGACAGTTCCTTTTCTTTTCACCAAACTCTGGCATTGAGAGCCATAATTCCTAATACCTGGAGGCGGGCAAGATGAACCTAGTGTAGGAAGACCCCAGGGGAGGGGGGTTGTTTCGGTAACAGTATCTGGGCCCCCCACAGGTTCATTTCTGTAACAGTCGTACAGAAGAACAATAACAGGATGCCATTTTATTGACAACGTTATTCCTCAACACCAAGTTTATGAATTCTGCCAATTTACTTCTGAAATATAATTCAAATTCATCCACTCCTAAAAGCAACTTTATTGAAATTAAATTATTGCACAGTTAATACATTGAAGTCTAAAATAAAATGACTTTAAGTGTTCCTATAGAGTTATGCAATCATCCTCACAATTTTAGGACACGTCGCTGCCCATCCAAAAACAAGGGACAGTAGGGAATTACCCATTAGCAATCATTTCCCACATCCCCTCAACCCTCCCTCCTCTAGGCAACCACCAATCCACTTTCCGTAGATTTGCCTCTTCCAGACAAATGGGATCATATAACATATAGTCTTTCTCTTTTGGGGGGGCTTATGTTTTTCACATAACATAATGCTTTTAATGTTCATCCATGCTGTAGCACATATCTTATTTTGATTTCCCTTGTATACCCATTCATCAATGGGTTGTTCATTATACTTCTTGGCTGTTATGAATGCTGGTGCTATGAACAGTCATATACAAATGGACATATTTTCATTTCTTTTGGTCATGTGCCTATTATTGGAATTGCTGGGCAATATGCTAATTATAGGTTTTATGTGTGAAGAACTGTCAAACAATTTACCAAAGTTGGCTGCAAAATTTTGCATGCTCAGTAACAATGTATGAGGATTCCAGTTTCTTCACATCTTTCCCCAAATTTGTTATTTTCTTTTTCATTATAACCATCTGAGTTAGTGTGAAGTTATATCTCATTCTGGTTTTGATTCGCATTTATGTAATGGCTAATAATACTGCGTATCTTTTCATGTGTTCACTGGTTATTTGCAAAATTTTGGAGAAAGATATATTCAGATAATTTTCTGATATTATAATTATATTTTTACTATTGCATTTTAATTTTTCTTTATATATTCTTTTTAAAATTAATTAATTTACTTTTCATCTTTTGAGAGGAAGGGAAGGAGAGAGGGAGACAAATATCAATGTATGGTTGCCTCTCATGTGTCCCCTGTTGGGAACTGGTCTGCAACCCAGGCATATGCCCTGATTGGAAATCGAACCGTGATCCTCTGGTTCACAAGCCTGCGCTGAGCTACACCAGCCAGGGTTATATATTCTTAATAGATGTTCCTTATCAAATAAATGATTTGAAAATATTAATTCCAGTTATGTACATTATCTTTCTACTTTCTTGAGGATATCATCTGCTACTCATTTCTCTTTATTTCCATTGTAACTATCTTAATTCAGACCCTTCTCTTTTCTAGGTCATTTTGGAATTGTCTTGTAGAATTCTAGATGGACCCTTCTCTTCACTTTTACCCTCTCACATCAACCCAACATGTAGCAGTCAGTTTTGATCCAAAGTCAAAAAGCGAATTGCCATTTTTTCCTCACATACTTTCCTGTGGCTTCTCTTTGCACTTAACATAATTCTTAGGTCTTAAAATGGCATAAAACATATTTGAACACTGGCTTAAACCTGTAATTTTAATATAGTTTCAGGTATCAATGTCTAAATCATTTCATGAGCCTTGAGGTCCAATGACCCAGCCCAGTTTTTAGATTTTTCATAAAATAATTTCTATACCTCTCACTATCTGTACTATCACTCACATCTGAAACATCTTTTTCCTCTTCCATCTCCACCACCAAATCAGTACTTATCCTTTTATGCCATATTTGCAAATCATGTCATTTAGAAAGACTTTTCCAATCACCATGTGTTCAGTATACACTAAGCATTTGTTTCTTTCTGAGGGAAATGGCATAAGGGTCAAACAGTACAGGTAATGACGTGCCCATTTCAGTAGCTGTTCAACTGCTCATGAGACAGCACACATTGTATGTGGTCTAAGTCCAACATGTCATCGCATTTACCGGGCACATTTTTAATTAATGAATAAAAACAAAATATTTAAAGAGATAGTTTAGAATGTATTTGTCAAATGACAAATGAACTAATTATTGACTTTACAAAAAAGTCAACTGCAAATAATTTTCATTTGTTTTTTGTTATGTCAAAATACCATGAGGACATTTTTTTTATCTTTTAGAATAAAATTTCATGATGGTCTACTTTCAGGATATCTGTTTCAGCATGAGTGGTTCAGATAGAATCGTTTCTACAAATGGTCTTCTGTAATTCACATTATCAGTGGGCATGATTCCAGAAATAGGGTCTCTGTTCTTCTTTGCTTGTCTTTTCCCTCAGCAACTTGCATCAATGAGAAATACCACATTTTTCATCATTTTCATTTTAGCCACAGATCCCTTATCAAGTAAAATAACTCTATTAGATCAGATGATTTCTAATCTTCCATTTAATTCCTAAACTGTGTCATGTGCTGGATATTTGTTTATTAGCTTGGGCAGCAGCTACAGACTTTAGGTGTTACTTTCCCCATTTACATTGCCATGAGCATTTAAATTTCAGCTCCTTGTTTAATGGGATTTTTAAAAAAAAATGTTCCTGCTCTTCCAAGATGGTAGTGCCTTTGCTTTTGGGAAACTTAATTGAACAGAATATATATGAAATTTCTACAATTGTAAAGCTATGCCAGTGATCCGTTCTTAGCTTTTAACTAGTTGTTGGTAAGAATTTTTGAAGATTTTAAACGTATTCAAGTCATATTATTTCCTTCCCGTAAATTCCCAGCATGATCTTCCTTTTTTGCCTTTACATAGAAAGTAAATACTGCTGAGAAAAATTTGATTTAACCCTATATAATTATTTTCATTTCTCCTTGCTTCACTCATTTTAATTTAATATGTTTCCTCATTTTGTGTTCAGATTTCTCACATTTCTCATCTGTACTAACATAATTAATTCTGGTTGATGTGTTAGGTAGAGTATTCCCTTTATATGCCTCAATATTTTTGAAGAATCGTTTCACTTCTCCTCCTATTTTCCTCATTATTTGTATTATTGTCATCATTATATCAATAGCAATAATAAGATAATATATCATTATCGAGTGCCTTTTATGTATCAGAAATAACTCTAGGTGTTTTTTCATGTTTCTGACTAATCACTACAATGACACAAAGAGGTAAATATTTTTAAATCCAATAAAAAAACTAAGAATCAGAATGATTAAATCTAAGGTTTTATTGACAGTAAGTGGAAAAACTTGGAAGAAGTATTACTTCATACTTTACAGGTTCATACTCCCATTGAATATATCTAGTCTGGAGAAAGAAAACTCATGCATTTTGAGAATTTTCAGGTGAATATTTTTATATGCATCTGTGGGTTTTGAGAAGGCTGAGTCTAAAATCATGAAATTGCAATGTAAGGAAAGAAACAATGTATTAAGCTATATACATCTTCATCTGAGTCCCAGTCTATGACAGTGCTATTTAGCCTAAAACACCTCACAATTAAGTGAATCTCTCTGAGGTTTAGGTTTTTTTTCTCTTTCAAGGAGAAAATATTGTTTGCCTTACATGTTTTATCATTCTATAAAAATGATAACTGTTATTGTTACTTTTAACATCAATAGTGGCCAGACCACACTTTAATTCAAGAAAACAGTAGAAGTTAGAGAACTATATGGACTTTAAAATAATAAATATTTAGGTTTTAAAATGCATCAAAGTTATAATGGTTTTTACTTTACTTTAAAAATGAAACTTTAGCTCTGGCTGGTGTGGCTCAGTGGATTGAGCACCAGCCTGCAAACCAAAAGGTCTCTAGTTGGATTCCCAGTCAGGACACATACCTGGGATGCTGGCCAAATCCTCAGTAGGGGGTGATCCAGAGGCAATCACATATTGATATTTCCTTTCCTCTTTCTCTCTCCCTTCTCCTCTCTAAAAACAACTAAAAACCTTTACAATATGAATAAATAAATATGCAAATACATTTCCAAAATATGAGTTTTATGAATTATTATAGAATATCAGTACATGCTGAAAAATAAACTTACACTTTAGGATGCTATACAATTATTTTCTTCCTGCACTTTTTCTCCAGGGACAACTGTACACTTTGGAAATGGTACAAGACACAATCAAAGAACTCTGAAAGGATGTAAGAGGAAGACCAGCTGGTTTACAACACCAGGAGTAAAGGTGTAGATGGCAGCCAAACATGTTGTGTCTCCCCACACAAGAGAGGTTGGCCACCAGACACGGAATTTCCCAAACTCCAACCTAGCAACTGAACGTAGGCCATTTCTCCTCAAGCAGAAGTCCCTCTGACAATGTCAGGGAAGTCTGACACTAGAAAGGGGATCAGCTGAAAGCCCTACCAGAAAAAAGCAGCCAGTAGAGGTTGCTTCCCCATTCTGAAACTCTCCTTATCCACCAAGGGATATCCAGATGGGTAAGCAGAGCTGGCAGAATAAACAGGACACAGCAAGGGGTCTGATCCAGGAAACCCCTTGGTTCCCATGTGACTAAGTCTCTCCTACCCTACCTAGAATCACTGGGGTGGGTAGGCAGAACCCCCAAAAGGGACAAATTCATAGCAAAAGCCTGGAACAGTAAGTATCTTTTTCCCTGCTGCATCCAGACTCATCTGTTCTGTATAGCAAAGGAAAATAGGCAGGTAGGACTGGTGAAGCAGCACTGTTTGCAGCCACAACAGCCTGGTTTAGGAAACCTTTTTCTCTCAGTGAGACCCAGATTATCCCTCTCTGCCAAAGGCCATTGGATTAGACAAGTGAGCTAAGGACCCAGTTATGGCAAAGTATCCAGTTATAGCAAGGGGCTAGGTCAGAGAAGCATCTAGGGCCCTGTAGGCATGAGACTTTCTTCTCCCACTCATAAACGTCATGAGCAAGAGGCACTTGTAGAGAAATCCCATTACACCCTCCCCCATTGAAAGATTCCTGGAACCCAGACGTAAGAAACCCCTTCCCGCATTCTGAGGCAACACCACAAGGAAAACTTTGGTGCAAAAGTAGCAGGAGCTAAACCAAGTAGATGAAAATAATACCACAAAAACTCTGGTAATTAAACTGACATTGGAACCACAGTCCACAAATGTATTCTAAGCCCCACATGCTAAATCTAAACAGGGTGACTACTTTCTTTAAAAAAAAAGTTAATTAGGACCCAGAGTCTCAATATAAAAGAAGAAATGAAAAATCACCCATTATAGTAAGAGCCAAAAAATAGAAGTTGAATATGAAGAGACAATCAACTTATGCCCAGGCTAAAATCAATCTCATTAGAAGTAGCTGACAAGAATTGTAGAGCAAATATAAAAAATATTTCAAAGGGCAATTATAAATTTATTGAAAGAAATTAAAAAGTGGAAAATTCTAGCACAGATGTAGAAGTTGTGGCAATTAACCAAACACATTCAAAAACAAAAAAATACAAAAAAAGGAAAAAATTTTAGGTGGGTTCAATTGACAGAGGGTATGAATTCATTAACAGTATAATTATCACCATACAAACAAATAGAGAGAAAATAGGCAGAAACAAAAAAATTATCAGAGAATCAGGGACCTATAGAACATAACAAAATATTCAATATTTCTATCACTGGGGTCCCAGAAGGAGAAGAATACAAAAACTGGGGAGAAAAGTATATTTGAATAAATAATGGCTGAAAACTTCCCAAATTTGGTAAAAAATGAATAATTTACAGATAACAAGCTGAGAAAATTACATATAAGTAAACACAAAGAAATCCATGTGAAGACATATCATTAATTAAACTTTTGAAAAATAAAATAATATATTAAGAACAACCAAGATAAATGGCGCATTATTTATAGGGAACACCAATCTACATTATTATGAATTTTTCATCTGAAACTATTGAGGCCAGAATGAAGTGCCATGATATTCTCCAAGTACTAGAAAAAAATTACTATTTACTAACATAATAGTACCTGGTACAACTATCCTTCTGGAATAAAAAGTAAATAAAAACATTCTAAAAATAAAACTAAAGTACTTTGTCTACTTTGTCACTAGCAGACCTATCCTAAAGATTGGCTAAAAGAAGTTTTTCAAATAGAAAGGAAAACTAAAGTAAGTAATTGTGGAACATTTTGGAAAAAAAGAAGAAACTATGCAAAGAGGAGAAAAAGGAATACATGCAATAGACAGTTTTTCTTTCTGAGTTTCTAATCACATATAATTACTGAAATAAAAGTATTAACACCATCTGATACCCAAGACGGTGATATTTAAAAGTAAGACTTAAATGGAAGTGAGATATTCACACTTCACTCACACTGGTGAAATGTGAGTGAAGGCTACCAGTAGCCTGTTTATAAGTCACACATGTAAATAATACTTATAGCAGTCACTATGAAAACGATACCAGGTGGTACTCTCAACAACATTTTAAATAAATTTAGATGGAATCCTAAAAAATGTTGTTAGTAATCTCACAGTAAAGCAGGACAAAATAAATCCCTTTATGATAACCAGAAAAAAAAACAAATAGAAAACAAAATATCAAATTTAAATACTAATATACCAAAAATTATCTTAAATGTAAATGCTCTAAATACAAACATAAAAAAACAGAGATTGGTAGATTTTTTTAAGTGACATGAACTATACTTTATTTGCAATGGAGAATTCATAGGTCTAAGGTTCTTATCCTTAAAGAGACCAGGTTGTGAGATTGGCCCCTGCCTATTGTCTAGGACCCTGGTTTTCCACAGGCTTCTCAGCATTTCTGGTAAGAATGTCCACTCTGCCTAAACTGTTTTTGTAAGCAGTCTGGTCTATACTGAACACCTGCTTTCCTTTAGGGAATTTGAAGTTTTGGTATATGCCCAGCAGAAGAAGCCGATATGAATAGTTACAAGTTAAAAAACAAAAAACTCTGGGTCTTGAGCCTTTAACGAACTTCCCCAGTCAGTAACATTTCAGATGGTTTTCACACACATGGCTTCAGGGATTGAGCGCTGACCCTGAGACTCCACTGGGGGAGGAATCTTCTCCAACAGCTGCGCTTGTTTTGTTCTGTCTTTTACCCCATGCTATATTCCCTTTGATGAATAAACCCTTTGCTATAGTAAAACACAGCAGTGAGTAGACTATATGCTGATTCCTGACAATTCTTTTACCAAATCATCAAATGGGAAGGTGGTGTTGAGAATGTCTGAAATGTGCTACTATGAAAAATGACCTCAAATTCAACAACATGAATAATTTGAATATATATATACATGTATATATAGTCAAACATTGAGAAACAGTAGCAGGTTTAGCTATATTAACATATTGTAAAGTGGATTTCAGAGAAAAATAATATTATAGACAAAGAGGAACTTTACATATTGATAAGAGCAGCAGTATTCCAGGAAGACATATGATTCTAAATACAGCCATGACCAGAAAATCAGAAACTCCTATATAAAACCAACATAATAGGACTGATGAGAAAAATAAACAAATCTTACATCATTGTTGAAAATTTTAACATCTGTATAGTAACTAATATGCCTACTAGACAAAAAATTTCAAAGATGTAGAAGTTATGGACAAAGAAATCAACCAACAGGATCTAATCGACATTTTAGACTGCTCCACCTCACAACAGCAGAATGCACATTATTTATGCATCCATGGAATGTTCTCTATGATAGACCACAAAGTGGTCCACAAACATACTTTACAAATGTTTAAATAATTAAAACTATAGAGAATATGTTCTCTGACTATATGGAATCAAAATGGAAGTCAACAACTTCTGACCCTTGAGCCCTGACCATTGCCTAGACAGGCTTTTATTGGGTTTAATTTGTGAAAGTACAGCTTATTAATAATTTTCAAGCAGTAAGGATCAAACAATAGATACCATACAAAGAACTCTGAGGGCTTATTCTGAGCCAGGGTCTGTTAGCTAAAGGGCTACAAAACTTTGGGAAACAAACTCATTTCCTGCTTGGACCTTTACCATTTCATTGAGAGCATTCTTAGCAAAGCAGGTTTCATAGGATTTTGAATATTCTTTCTTAGGCCTGATCACCTGGGGAGCCTGCCTTTTCCAGCACTGAGCTGCACCACCCTCTGTCATTGTTTCAGGCTGAAGTCAGACAGGGAGGCAGCCAAGAGATTAGGAGACTTTTTGAAGACAGAATGAAGACTCAGGCTATGTCAAAGCCAAGGGGCGAGGGTACATCACCCTCTTTTGCTATAGCCCCCCAAGTTCTTCCCTAGGGCCACGTCATGATCATGCCTGTTTTAGGTCATTCCCCACTTGGGGAATCTTACCCACCATTGGCTAACTGACCAAGTATTGGGGGCCAGTTATGGATGAAGTAAAAGGAGCAGAAGCGGGTCTCCAGCCAGGGAGATAAGCTTTGTCTCCTTAGTGGCTTATGGTCTGAAGGTTGCTCACTCAACCTTAACCATGGGAGGTTACAGCTTCTGAAACCAGGCAGGGTGGTTCTCAACACTCTCTGAAGTTTTTAACCAGGATTTTGTTTCTTTGTTATTTACTTTTATACTATTTTCTAACTTCTGTCTTCTTTAGAGTTTTATTTTTTTTTTTATTTATCTTGGTCTTTTTTCTTTTATTTTAGAATTTCTGTCATGGCCAATGGTTAATTTTTCAGTTACATGAGCCCAAGGAAGGTTGACTTATAGCTGACTTCACTTATCCGGATGTTGTCACCTGGAGGATGGTTCTTCTGTCTGGGTGCGTCTGACACATGATCATTTTGCTGCAGAACCCTAAAGTGTAAGAATGGGAATGCCCTATTCTTACAGAATGCCCCTGAGGCCTCTTCTTTCTGCCGAAGTCATCCCTAACATTGTTTTATTTGAAGCAATGCAACCTGATTTCAGATCGTCCCATTTGTAGGGTAGAATCGTGTATAGACATGGCTGTCACTCCTGTGGTTTTGCAATGAACTCTTCTCTCACTCCTGCCTTCTGTGGCCTGGCAGACCACTGAACTACTTAGTCAGCTATAACCCCTTCTGCTTGTCAACCACTGTGTCTTTCTCAGTTGTTAGTCAACACTGTGCCTAGTGTTTTCTATCTCCTGAAAATTTACTAACATTACTCATGCATTTATGGCCTTCATTTGGTATTCTTTATTGTTGTGATTTATATCATTGTTTTTGTTTTACTATTTTTTAATGTGTCAAGGAAATGTGTATTTATGTTATCCATGATTTTCAACCATAAGTTTCCATTAAAGCATTTTCCACATAAAATATAACTTGTATATTTAACCAGTGGTAATTTAAAAATCAATACATATTTCTTTCTTCCAGAGATATAATTGAAAGCTAAAGCTGTAATTACACTCACCAAGCTAACACATAATTGGAACATGGATTTCTTTTACTTTACTCATGTTTCATGTGATTTTTAACTACTAGCCTTTCACAATTAAAAATAAGTTGAGTTTCTTCCAAAGTATTTTGAAATATTTATTAGAAATAGTTTTAATTATATAGAGAGAAGTGTTTTCCTATATTGTTACTGAGTCAATGTTAGGCACACAGTATCGATCAATTAATGCTTGTTTGTAACTGAACACAAGTGTCATTTTAGCAGGTGGTAATGTGCAGTTTTGTATTCTGTGACCCTGAGATGATTTTTGAGCATCTTCCCTTCCACCGCCACACCAATCTCCCTTCCAACTTTGTCTTTAGTTTCACTGACACTAAAGTGACTCATCTCAGTGGAGCAGAAAATAAAAGCAGAATCATTGTTTGGAACTGCTGACACATTGTACATTATTTCACTTATTCAAGAACCAAAACATCCAACTCATATTAAGCATGCCAATAATAGCAAAATTGTTTCCAAGCCCTTCAATCTCTTAATAGTTACAAAACTTCAATTAACCCTTTTTTTTTTCTGCCTAACATCCTATTTCTCAGTGAGGCCATTTTATGTAACTGTTTCCTGATTAGAAGAGTGGAACAGGCAATAATGAAAATAACAACCAAGGAAAACATTTAAAGCATAAAAGGAAAAAGCAGTCACGAACATTCCTGATTCAACCACTTGCTGTGAAGATTATGTTAAGGTATGATAGTATTCATAGTTTGGAGGGCTATTGTAAAGATTTAATTAGCAGTGAAGGAAAAGAGGAACAAGAAATTTTGTGTTACAGTAGTTTGACTTTTTTAAAAACTTTGTTTTTTAATTAGAGTGAACATTCAATATTATTTCATTAGTTTCAGATTTACAGAACAGTTCAACTCTGAATAACTAAACATTGACACAGTGGCTTTCTCTTGTTTCTTTACATAGCTACACCAAAAGAGATCAGATTTCTTGGCAAAAAATAAAAAACAAACAAAAAACCCCTAAATCAAAGAAGTGAGTTAATGGGATCTTGTAGTTATAGAATTATTGTGAAGGGAGTAACTCTCTCAAAGTCAGTCTTAATCCAGAAAATGGCTTACTTCCCATGGTGTGAACTACAGAAAAATAAAGTCTCCATTTAATTGTTTTTTATTTTGCCTTTAGACCTCATAGGTTGGGGGAGAGAGAATAGAGTAGGAAAAGATTGTAGATTGCTCTGATATTTAATATTTAATAATACTTAAATATTATTCTTATTTATTAATTAGAAGAACTGAATAAGCAGGATTGGGGGGGGCATGTTACTTCCATTGTTATATCTAGAAATACTATTTCTTGCTCCAATAATAATTAGGGTAGAACCTCTTGTCTTAGTATGAACTATGTTTAACTCAAAGAGGCCAACCTCTGTAATAAACAATCCTAAAATACTACAGACTAAACATAATGAAAATTTATTTCTGGTTAATATTATAATTCAAATGAAGGTTTTTGGGGGGACCCAGTTTTGTTTTTTCCTTCTTTTTTCTAATAACTCTTTAAACCAGTCAAGGAAAAGTGTCTACTTTGATCACTGATTTTTTTCAAGCTTTTATTTGCTTATTATCTTTATCTGATAATCAGGCTAGACAAATTTCTAGCTCTATGAAAAAACACACCCTGTAATTTTGTAATTCTAAGGATTTTTCTTTTCTAGGCTGTGTTTTCAATGTTCTCATCCTATAGGAGTCATGATCATGCAGTGTTGAAAGCTTTTTCCCTTTAATCATTAAAAAAACATAATAAAAGGAATGATGTAATGATATCCTGGGCTGGCTTTGTTAGGTAGCAGCCAGGAATGAATGGCCAGAGGGAAAATAAAGTCAGGGCCCTTGCCATTATGATAGGGGACTCAAGACTTGAGAAATTTAAGCTTTAGGTAAAAAGTTATAAGTCTAGCAAGTAATGTGTATGTTAAAATTTTTGTTTCAGAAACTACAGATAAGGCCCATCCTGGCTCCTGGGGAAAAAGCCCACCTCTTGGGGCACTTCTAAAGATCACCACCTGGAGACAAGTTGGAGGCATCTGGGCCTTTTGTGTTCCAGCAGACGACCACCCGCCTTGAGAACAGTTAACTGCTGAGGACAGTGTTGCAGCTTTTGAGTGTCAAAGCCCTTCTCAAGGGCTCACCACTTCTCACCACTCCTTCTTTGCCCTCCCACACCCCTCTTATAAAAGATTTGGCCAGGAAAGGAAAGACAAGATGGTTTGTTAGGGTATGAACCATCTTCTCGGATCACCAGCCTTCTGAATAAAGTGCCCATAAATGATTCAATCCCCGTCATTGATTATTGGATTTGGTAGTGACAGGCAGCCTGAACACCGGTGTCTTTTCTGGTTACAAAAGCACCTGAGGGATCTTGCCACCCCTGCTCTTGCCTTCCCCCTCCATCTTGGTGAGGCTCCTTCTTTTCCATGAGAACATATCACTGATAAAACCTGCTTGTGTGCTAATAGACTTGCTGATCTGTAATTCTTTAACTGTGTCTCTCCTGGGACCCTTACTAAGACCCTTTGTCTCTAGCTGTCAGTATTGTCTCAGTGTCTCATCTGCTAGGTCTTCTAGCCTTTCTCACCTTTGGGATAAAGGAGATGCTGGATTGCTGGGGTGGGGCATTCAAATGTGCTAGGCCTGTGTTTGGAGGTAGAAACAATGAAATCTGAAATGAGTATTTGGTATCTACCCAGGCTCTGAAGACTTAAGAGGTACTTCCTTCCTCCAGCCCAAGTTCTCAGGTGTCCCTGTGTGAGTGGAGGCCTCGTAGAAGTGTTGGATTCAATCTCTAAAACATGCAGGAAACTCACAGGGAACTCCCAGCTTATCTGGGGATGTGGAAAATAAGGGCTGGTTGCCCAGTACTCCAAGCCCCCTGTCTGGTTTAGACAGTCAGGAGAGAAATCGAGGCACATAGGAGAGCTGGGGATGACCAAAGGGAGCCTTTGGGAGCCCCTTTCACACAACAGCACACTTTGGCCTACCACATGGACCGATTAGCCTTTCTTGCCTGTAATCCTGGCCAAAAGAAAAATCAGTTTAATCATTGGCCTACTGTAAGCTTATAGCATCTCTCTCTACCTTAGGTGGCTTCCATCCCTTAATTTGCATACAAACACCCCTTGCAAATGGGGGTAGGGGTGGGCACTTTTACATTTGCCTGGTGAATATCTTGCTCCCCCCCGCCCTTATGAGAAGTTCCTGCACCCTGTGGACATGAGCCAAACATTTAAAAGCCATAAGGGCGTTGTAGAAACAAAGATACCCAAGAGAATATAAATTAAGACATGGTCTGGGACAGAAAGCTGGGTTTCCCACCAGCAAGTAGAAATCCATGCAACAAGAGGCACACTGTAAAAGCACCACTCTTCCATTCCTGTGGTGCATTCCCTACTTAGGTTTAGTTCTCCAAAAGGAGAAAGCAAGATTTTAGCCTTTCGGGGAAAGCCCTGGCTTTTCTAGGTCCTTCTCTCTTAATTGTGCCTTTTCTTCACTCAACTTTGCCTCACTCATAAGTCCTCCCCCCACTTCATTTCATAACATACTCCTTTGATCAAATGTTTGGCAAGCTAATCGGGCTTAAATTTTAAAAGACATTTTCCTATGGCTTTGGGGTATTTCAAAGGGCCCCTGAAATATCTCAAGGATATATTCTTTTTTTAAAATTTTATTCATTTATCTTTAGAGGGGAAAGGAAGGAGAGAGAGAGAAAGAGAAATATCAATGTATGGTTGCCTCTCATGTGTCCCCTGTCGGGAACTGGCCTGCAACCCAGGCAGGTGCCCTTACTGGGAATCGAACCGCGATCGTGTGGTTCGCAGGCCCACGCTCAATCCACTGAGCTACACCAGCCAGGGTCAAGGATATAGTCTTTATTCTTACAAAAGAGAAAATTTTAAATTAATCAGGCTTATTTAACATATTTGAAATACATGGAAAGCTACATCAAATAAGGAATTGCACGAGAATCTCCAAAAGTCTACTAAATCCTAATATATTTTCACTGATAATTCTGATGCTTATTTTAGAATGTTGTGTCTTACAAAAAGGACTGTGTCAGGCATAGGACCACACACCTTGCAGAGGGTCTGTGTGAGTCAGAGGTGGTATGTGCAAGTTGAAGGATTGTGTAGGTGGAGGAGCAGAAAAAGAAGGATGAGAAAGAATAAAGGAAAGAAATACACATATTAAACGAAGGATAGACATTGCAGTAGGTAACTCAAAAAGGGAAATGGAAGTGGGGGGGGGGATAAATAAGAAAGAAAAATAAGGAGATAAATCTTTGAAACACCAACTTTTCTAGACTTAGGAGCTCCTAGGTACTGGGAACAGTAGGATAATTAACTTGCTACTCAAACTCATTACTGGTTCCTGAAGTAGCAGCAGTTCTGGTTTTCTCAGTGCAGAAAAAAAAAATGTGACAGTTTTAAACTCCAGCAGCTTTTCCTCCACTATGTGAGGCTTGGGCCTGCTATTTCAGATGTTTTTTTTTTTCTTCTCTCCACCCTCTGCCCTGACTGGGGGACGCAAGCAGGGGTCGCTCTAGACTCTAAGGGCAAAACAACTGGCTTCCCAGCTCACTCCCCATTCCCCCCAGTATTTTACAGAGATGTGCTTGCCTCTCCTCTTTAGACAACTTTTGTGTTTAAATCCAACAGACCCCTGAGATCTGAGCAACCCAGCACCACACAGGTGGCAAATATTTTGATATTATCTCATGCTTTTTGTTCTGGGTCAAAGGAAACATGTATTTCAGGGTCTATCAGTGATAGTCTAGATGATACCTTCTAAGTCCCCCACACAGGGGAGGGAGGCCAGGGATCAGGAGAAGAAGGGACAGAAGGAGAGTACACATGCCCCAGTTTTAGCCATGCTGGCAGGACGTTCAGAGTCACATCCTGCAGGCCCTGAACAACCTGCTTCGGATGACATGACGTGTCATGTGTTGAGAGAGGGGTCATTAGGCAAAAGAGTGCCCTGATCAAAATAAGCTACCTCAACACCCTGCTGGGAATGAATGCAGGACTGCGGTCCATGGGGCAGCCCTCTCTGTCCTTAGGATGACACGGGGCCCCTTAGCCTGAGACTGAAGCTGCCTTGTAAATAGGAACTTAGGACTGCAGCTGCCCACCCCAGTTGGCCCCACCTCAAAAGGCCACCAGTACTGAACTGGAGCCTCGGGTCCTCCTAGATGTGGTAGGCAGGACAATAACCTTTTATTGGACAAAGAGGCCTCTTATCCTGTTCTTACTTCCTCACTGAGGACTTCAAATTCCTCTTCGAGAAACAAAAACTTATTACAGATAAGTAACATAATAACTGAACCTTATGTAATTGTCTTTCTCATATTTCTAACACCTTTTCTACCAGCCTGTCAATATGCTCAGCTTCCCCTGCAGAAAGGAATTTCTCTATCCTTACTGGATTTAACCCCTATCAGATAAGATCCCAGATCTTCCATTCCACTAATATTGTCAAATTTTTCCCCTCTAGGACACGGCAATTTCAGGTCAAGATCTTGACCTTGACTCTTTGGGAATTCTAGCCCATCCCTGTTTTAAGAAAAACCACCCCTACAAACTTTGACCCTTATCGTGGGGCCCCGATACTTTTGAAATGTGCCAAAGCAGAAATCTATAATTTAACAGGGATCAAAAAGAACAAAGAGAAAATAGCATCAAACAGTCATGTCAGAAAAACGAAATAACACACTGGATGACTTAAAGTAAAGCACATGCTGTAAGCACAGATAAACTGACAGTCCACATGGAATGCAGACAACCAATTCTATGATTCCAAAAAGGCTTTAATTAATTATAATTTCAGCTGGAGAGAATTAATGGTAAATCCCTGCTTTATATTCCAAAGTCAGAGAAAGATTCCAAAGCTTCTGAGGAGGAACTAAAATATTTGACCACTGGAAGTAAAACGAGTGTTATCGGTATAGTGGGTTGTAACATGAAGAAGTAGGGGAAACAGAAGGGATAAGGAGAAAGAGGAGGAGGAGGAGGAGGAGAAAGGAGAATGTGATACAGCCAAGAGGAGGGGGCTCCTTAAAGGGATTTGGAATGGGGCCCAGAACTCAAGGTGTCTAGGAAATATCGGAGAGACGTATAAGATGTCCTCACCCCTTCCCCGATAGGTGTGAGTTGGGGGGAGGGACACATGGAGCAGGAACTTGCAGGGCTGTTTTGCATAGCCACAGCCTTGCAGCTAACCCATGGCATGGTCATTTAACATATCTATAGCCTTTGGCGGGTCACTTGGATATGTTAAAAGGCCATGGCCAGGCTTGAAGCCAGGGGGATGCAACTCACTCCCTGCCCCAAGATGTAACTGGGGGGCAGGTCCCCGGAGTTACAGCCCCTCCGTGGGAGCTTGGAGAAGTTTGGCTCCATGACATGGGGCCATACCTGCTTACACTCACGGTGGCAGCCCAGTAAACTTGGAATAATACAGGAATGCTGGCTGGTGCAATTGATTTTGAGAGGAGTCAGAAATGGGGATACAGAGGAAGATTGGCACGAGGATTTATCCCAGACATGGCAGCCATTGAAGAAAGAGCCACGTGCTTTTGGCAGAGTGCAGACTCCCTTGCAGCTTTGGTTAAGAAAGGAGAGAACCATGAAGCTTTGCCAGAGTGAGGACCCCCAGTTTGCTCTGCTGGAAGAAGGGAGAATCAGGAGGCTTAGCCAGAGTGGGGACCCCACAGCCATGTAAGAAGAAAAAGAGAGCGCCACATGGCTTTGCCAGAGTGAGGACCCCCTCTTGGCTTGGCCAGGAAAAGAGATCCATGTGGTTTGACCAGAGTGAAGACCCTTGCAGCTTTGGTAGAAGAGGACCATGTGGCTTTGGGGTGCTCCCTTTGGCCATGTGGCCTGGGAAGCAGGAGAGACCTTGCCTGGAAAACTGGGTACAAAGAACTCTTGCCAGTAGACTGTGAGAAGGTGCCACATGACTTTGGATTAATTAGAGGTCTTGCCTGGATGGCCACACAGCTGATGGTGCCAGTGGCCTGAAAACACAGGCATGTGCTCTTTTCCTGAGTTATGGTACCCTGAATTATGGGGTACCATATGGGCAGGGGGTGAAGGGAGCGCTATGTGCATCTATGGGTATATTAAAGGACTTTGATATTTTAATGAAGATGTTAGGTCACTACTTTAAGTGCGTATAGCCTTAAATAAACATTTCCTTTCCTTTTCACAAATCTCTGGCATTGAGAGATGTCTTTGATTGGTGGCGGACAATTGATCCCAGTAGGTGGTACAGACAGTATTAGTATACCATCCTCCGGAGTCTGGGCCTGTGTTCCTGTTCTGTAACAAGCATATACAAAGTTGAATTTTAAGCAGAGAAGGCAAAGTGATGAGCAAGGGAAAGTTGGCTCTGAACCATAGAAAAATAAAGGAGCCAGACATTAGGAGTTGGATAGAAGCTTAAACACTCGCATGGCTTGACTATTTGAATGTTTGCATCAATTTCTATGGACTAGAATTAGATATTCACATTTAGATATTTCAAATAAGTGCTGAACTAATGCAGCACTTAGAATTAATATCCTGGTTATTTAGGGGTGTTTAAGGAATATCTTCCTTTTGTAGTGCATTTTGCTTTTATTCTAAAATCCAAATACATCAGTTTTTATTCTAACAACCAAATACATGATTTTTTTGAACAATTGACAAATGGCAGTAGATTAAAAATTATTAAATAGTTCTTAAAATAAATATTTTGCTAAGTAGCCAATAAAATATTTAAAATTTTTAATATAAAGATGCAAATGTTTTACACTTATATCCCTTATTCTCCTGGGAAAAGTGGAGTATTTTTGTTTGTTTCTTCCTTCAAAATCTTCCTCTTAGAAGTGTATCAGTAACATTCAAGTTCTTAAACTTAAACTTGTTCATTTGAAGTCATTTTTTGCATTTACCTTGCTGATATTACTTTGTGAAAAATAGCTAGCTATCTTGTTGGAATGGAAATGTCCATGTAGACTCTTTTTTTTCCTTTCAGAATGATTTCAAGATGATAAAAAAAAAATAAAGCCAGCAAAGCACCTATCATTTTTTCATAAGTGCTGCACTTGTTTCTTTCAGGCATTTGGGGAAGGACTGAATATCTATTATTTGATTTATTTTACCAGTGCTCAGAGTACATTTTGTTTTGTGTATTTTAAACAGACAGACAGAAGTGAGTTGATAAACCATGTTTATCTAAACAACTTGAAACCACTTAAGATGTTGGTCTTTGTAGAAAGTCAAGATAGCTTTTCCACCCAAGTAGCCATGAGTACTTTTGCTAAAAATATATAACAGGAAGGAGATGAGGAGGGCAGTAAAGCAAAGAAGGAGAACGGTTTGAGTTGGAAATATTACTTCAAATACTGTTAGTGTCTTTCAAAACAGATAATCCAACTAGTGAGTTACCATTTGTCAATATAAATGTCAACATTCAGTCTGCAGCTAGCACACTGTTGAAAAGTTCCATTGGCTAAACATGAAATTCTCTTTGAAACAACAAACCTGTGGGTGTTCAGATTGGTTCAGAGGGTTTTGCTCAAAGAAAATACTCAATTTATATGCGTTGGATTACTTTATTACCTTTCACAAGTGTAACTAGGACTTACTGTTTTAGAGTCTTAGTGAACAAACTTTGAAATAAACCACAACAAATATTTATCAGCAAACAACACTGGTTAATAAGAGAGAGAAGGAATACATATTGTCCTACTAAAATATGATAAAGATTCAGAAAGTTGGTAGACAATTGTAGAATTTTAAATTTAGCCAGAAGACAGAGACCAACACATACATGACACACACCTTCTCCTAAAATAGTGGTATGTTCTGTGCTTTTAAGCATAAGATAACATTATGGTCTCTGCTACTTTAAATTGATCATGAATAGCTTTAAAAAAAACCAAAAACACATTAATTTTGCAGCTGAATGATGAGGAAAGGATTGTTGAGCCAGTACTTTAAATTATAGCTCCCATCTCCTATTTATTTTGTTTATGAGGATATCTCATTTGTTAACATCAGTCTATTTTGTGGAGGTCTGACAGGCTTAGTTCATGTAATGTAATTATTAAATGTTCTGCCAATGCCCAGAAAATCAGAATGACAAACCCACAGGCAGTAATGATATCTGAAAATAACATGTGTGATCATGATTAGAAGGGTTATGTAAATAAAAAGAAACTCAAACCTTTAGCCTAAATCTCAGTAGAGCTTACAGGCAAACAGCTACTCTCGCTACAACTATTCCAAAGAGCCAGATTACCCTCTATCCCAAGTCTATTTCCAGTTGCTGCAGTTTATCTCAATGGGTTGTTTCCAAATTAGCTTCCCTCCTGGCCACAGTAACTCTCCAGATTTTCATATTAAATCCCCACTAAATTTTTGCCCATGAGCAGCAGGCTAGATGGCCAAGTATGATAGTCACTTAGTGTAGGAGACTATTCTGCGTGGCATGGGACCAGCCCCCAGTGGAAAGCAAGGTCCGATGCACAGGACCGACACCCACAGATAGGTTCTCACGTGGGCAATCAGGCCTGCGATGTGCCTAGGCCACTTGAGTCTTGCTTTTTGCTAAAACTCCCTCACCTGGATTTGTGGCAAACATTTACTGCGAAGTAACTTCCTAAAATCCATGCTAAACCTTGTAAGGATCAGTGTAACAGGTCTGCCCACTCTTGCCTTTTCATTTGCAAATATCCCTCTTCTGTGATGTGATTAGCAGCATTGGCTCTTTTGTTTTCTGTAAAAGGTGACCATCTAAAGCAACCTGTGCATAGTAAATGAAGACAGTCATGTAATTGGCCCAGAAAAGATATAAAGGCCTGTCATGGCAGAGGCCATGACTTTTGGCTCCTCTTGAGAGAGAAGCCACCCACCCTTTTCCTCCATAGGACTCAGTAGTCTGTGTGAATGTCTCTCCCCCATCCACAATGTGGGGGACCCCACAAGCTGGGATCTGCATCAACTTAGGTACCTCTCAGATGGACACCATCATTTTTTTGCAAGAATTAAGTGTGTTGAATTTTTGCAAATGGAGAAAAAAATCACGTTTTAAATGCTTTGTCTGTAGACCATTTGTAGCTAATTTGAGAATGAGCACATTGTTCTAAGGTTAAAGATTTAAATACGTGTCAAGAGTATATAGATAACTTATAACACTGACAACACTGCCTTGTGCAAGCTAGTAGTGGGCTACACCCCTGACTATATTCTTATCCAAAGAACCACCACTCCACCTCTCTTAACAAACAAAACACAGTTTACAGAAAAAGAGGAAGAGACAGTGAGGGAATAAGAATAAGAAAGTTTTTACAGCAGCTTATTAAAAAATCACCTGTTATATATAGGCCAATATTTTCAATGAACATTTTAAGGTCTGTATTTTATTTGAACTCACAGTAGCATTCTGTGGTGGTGTTAATCATGTCCTTTCTCCTGAAATTCCCTTTTCCTTTGTCTTTCATAAACAATACACTCTTCTGATTCATCACACTCTCCATCTTTCTGGTCTGTCCATGTTAATCATTACTAGTTTCTAGTCTTCTTTTTAGATTTTAGGTATTAGAAATTCCCAAGATTGGGTCTTATTTACTATCTTTTCATTGCATCCCTTCTCCCTTGATCATCACATTCACGCAAGTGGTTTCACTTACTTTTTAATTGATTTATGGCAGAGTTCACTTCTGAGTTATAAACTCTTACCACCCTCTTTCGATATGGCAACTCCATTAGGATATTTCAGAGGCAACTCTACTTTACCATATCCAAGTTGAACTTTTTGTTGTTGTTGTTGAATACCATGCCCTACTCTAGCATTCTCTGTTTTAATGAATGAGACCTCTGTGAATCAAGTTAAGAAAATTCTATTTTCAGGGGTTTCAGTTATTCCTTCTTCTTTATCCCCCATATCAGATAAATTTCCATGTTGTGCAAATGCATATTTTCTGTATATGTGCTTCACACATAACACCACCATGCTGGTGAAAGGCTTTATTTCACCTGGCCCACTACAGTAGATTGTATCTCATCACGCCCCTTCCTATCTTGACCACCTTGAATCTGTGCTCACATGGAAGTTAAAATGATACATTTTGAATATGAACATTTGTGTTATTCTTCCTGCTAAAAGTCTTCCAAAGATGGCCTGTTTTCTTAAGGAAAATATGCATTCAAGAGTCTACCCTTGACTATTTCTCTAGGTAGTTTTATTCCATTCTTCACCTTTCTTCCTGTATTTTATCTACATTGGCTTCTTTAAATCTAAAAATTGTACTTTGATCTTTCTGTTCATGCATTGTACCAGCTCCATGCTTGAAAAGTAGTGTCTTAAATAAGTTAGTGCCTTCTTTTTTTTAATTTAAATTTTTTATTGTTGTTCAATTACAGTTGTCTGTATTTTCTCCTCCCCTCTACCCCCTCCAAACCCACTTCTCTCCCTCGCTTCTACCTTCCCCTTGGTTTTGCCCACGTGTCCTTTTTTTAAAAAATATAGTTTATTGATTACGCTATTACAGGTGTCCCATTTTCCGCCCTTCACTCTCCACCCTGGACATCCTCTCCCACCTATGTTGCCCCCTTTAGTTTACATCCATGTGCCATACTTGTAAGTTATTTAGCTTCTACATTTCCCATACTATTCTTACCCTCCCCCTGTCAATTTTTTATTTACTGTCTATGTTACTTATTCTGTGTATCTTTTCCCTCTCTTTTCTTCTCCCACTCCCCTGTTGCTAACCCTCCATGTAATATCCATTTCTGTGGTTCTGTTCCTGATCTAGTTGTTTGCTTAGTTTGTTTTTGTTTGGGTGTGGTTGTTCATCATTGTGAATTTGCTGCCTGTGGGGGCAGCTTTGCCCTCAAAATACCCCCGTCTACCATGGATGAAAGTGAAATTACCAAGACACCATCTGCTTTGGGAGGAAAGGTGGCCAATCCCTCAAAGGAGAAGGGCCACAAGCCCCTTCCTCAAAAGGCTTTTATTGGGTTCATTTACACAAGAATACAGGTAAGGCTCAAACAATAGATAGCATTCAAAGAACTAAGATGGCTTAGTCTCAGTCAGGGTCAGATAGCTAAAGAGCCATAAAATTTTGAGAAACAAACTTCTTGCTTGGACCCTTATTGTTTAAATGAGAGCATTCTAAACAAATCAGGTTTCACAGGATTTTACATATTCTTTCTTAGGCCTGATCACCCTAGATCCCACTCTAGCCAACAAGGGGCTACACCACCTTCCCCATCATAGGTTTTTAGGCTTAAGTGGATTAGAGCCAGGAAGCTCTTCTCACAGACAGAAAAGGGGACTCAGGCTATGTCAGAATAGCTTGGGGGCAAGGGTCCATCACTCCCTCTTTGCTGCAGCTCCCCCCGCCTCCGAGTCCTTCCATGATGGCCTCCCAAGTGATCATGATTGGCTTAGGTTGCCCCTCCTCTGAGGGGTCGTACCCATCATAGACTAGCTGACTGGACATTGGGAGCGGGAGATGAAGCAGAAACAAGCTTTGTCTCCTTTGTCTCCAGAGGTTTCTCACTCAGCCTTAGACATGGGAGGCAGTTACAACTTCTGAAACCAGGCAGAGCAGTTCCCAACAGCTTAATTTTACTGTACATCTTTTTTATCTTCTTTTTCTTCTTATTCATCATCTCAGCTTCATCATCTCTCCCTGAGGTGAGCCTAGCCTACTGCACAGCCTAAAAATAGCTCCATTATACCTTCTTATAACTCACAGTTGTTTCTTCCTTATCACAGTTATTATAATTTATACTTATGCATATGTGTTCATAATTAGATAATGAGCTCCATAGAGTAACATTAATATCCATTTATAGTCAATTGAATGGTAACCTAGAGCCCGAAATATACACATTACATACTCAAAAATGTTTTCAAATGCCTAAAGAAAAGACCTGGTTTATTTTGTATATCATTTTAAACGTAAATATGTTTTGAGCCAAACATTTTTCTCTCTTAGAAATCCATATTGAATATTAATTGACTGTAGAGATTTGGGTTTATTTCTGGGTTCTCTATTCTGTTCCATTGGTCTATGTGCCTGCTTTTATGTCAGTACCAGGCTGTTTTGATTACAGTGGCCTTGTAATACAGTTTGATATCAGGTATTGTGATCCCTCCTACTTTGTTCTTCTTTCTTAACATTGCAGCTGCTATTCGGGGTCTTTTATGGTTTCATATAAATTTTTGAAGTGTTTGTTCTATGTCTGTGAAATATGCCATTGGTACTTTAATAGGTATTGCATTGAATCTATAAATTGCTTTGGGTAGTATGGACATTTTGATGATGTTAATTCTTCCAATCCATGAACACGGTATACGTCTCCATTTATTTGTCTCTTCCTTGATTTCTGTCTTCAGTGTTGTGTAATTTTCTGCATACAGGTCTTTAACCTCCTTGGTTAGATTTATTCCCAGATATTTTATTTTTCTTTTTGCTATATCGAATGGGATTTTTTTCTTGATTTCTGCTTCTGCTGATTCATTGTTAGTATACAAAAATGCCTTTGATTTCTGGATATTGACTTTGTATCCCGCTGTTTTGCCAAATTCATTTATTAGTTCCAGCAGTTTTTTGGTAGAGTCTATAGGATTTTCCATGTACACTATCATGTCATCTGCAAACAGTGACAGTTTTGTTTCCTCCTTTCCGATTTGGATGCCTTTTATTTCCTTTTCTTGTCTGATTGCTGTGGCTAGAACTTCCAATACTATATT